>NC_092648.1:7027500-8227500 GCF_032118995.1 Asterias amurensis
TTTTTAAATAGGACGAAGAAAATTAAAGGGGAAAAAATACACATCCATTAAAAACACTCAAAAAAGAAACAGATGAACCACAATGGAGTAATAACAAATGTCAGTAAAAAAGGGATTAAGAATGTCAGTAAAACTGGGATAAATTGAGCTGTTGCAGTTGATTTAAAAATTGATTGAGTTCTATTGGCTGCAGAGATTTCAGATTATGCGGCAAGTTGTTCCAAGCCTGGGCACCCCTAAAATTAAACGTTCTTCTTCCTCTTTCTGTTCTAGGGGGCAGCTTAGTTTGGTGATGGTGTATTCACTGACTGGAACAAAAACATTGCTAAGATAATTAAGAACAGTGCCTGTTAAACACTTAACGACAATAAGGTTAAGGGTATGCATAGGCAAGACATTTTTAAGTCTATTTAAGATACATATTATTTTGGAGACAGAGGTTAATACATGGTCAATATGTTCTGTCCATTTCATTTTACAATCAATATGAACACCAAGATATTTGTAACTGGTTATTTGTTCCAGGAAATTATCATTCACAAAAGTATCAAGATTGGGATATTCACATCTGGCAAGTCTTTGGGCTGAACCAATCAACATGCTCTTAGACTTGGTAGTATGCAATTTTAATCTATTGTCGTTGATGAGCCAGTTAGATATTTTCTGCAGATCATGATAATTTTTTGCGGATCATTGAACCCATGGGCGTCAATCGGGGGGGGGGACACAGGGGGACAATCATGTGTCCCCTCCCCCCCTCTTTTGGAGGGCGGGGGCCACCATATCAAATGCCCCCCCCCCCCCCTCATATTTTTGACCACCTTTATCATGAAGCCTAACTTTTGCACTGTGTAAGACCAAACCCTGTGTCCCACCATGGGCATTAATCCTGGGGGCAAAGGATGACACAACTTTTTGAAGGGTGTGGGACACTATATCAAAGTCCCCCATCAAAATTGCCCCAGATTGCATCATAGAGCATCTAAAAAGGCACAATTATTTTCCCGGGCCCTTAATCGGGCCCGCACCCCAGGCCGCAAAGGCTTCTCACACGCATGCTCCATCGTTGACAGATTTGCACCTCCCCCTTACTGGCCTATGATTGAACCACAGACAATCTAGAATGCAAATTTTTCCCGGGCCCCTGAGCGGGCCCGGACCCATGCCATAAAGGTTTCACACTCTCGTGCTCACTCTTTGACAGATTTGCTCCCTAACACCTGTGTCACTGGAGATGCTGTTATTACCCAAAAGGTTCTACTACTGCTCACATTTTAAAGGCTTTATGTTCTATTCCATTCTGTGTGCCTCTTATTAGCCTAAGATTGCACCACAGAGAATCTGAAATGCCAAATTTTCCCAGGCTCTTATGCGGGCCCGGACCCATGCCGTAAAGGCTTCAGACTCGCATGCTCACTCTTGTACAGAATATTTGCCCCCTACAACTTGTGTCATAGATCCACACGTGAAGATGCTGTTAACTCAATATGTTCAGCTGCTGCTCACACTTGAAATGCTTATGTTCTGTTCCGTTCTTTTTGCCTCTTATTGGCCTAAGATTGCACCACAGAGCATCTAGAATGCAAAAAAATTCCCGGGCCCCTAGGCAGGCCCGGACCCATGCCGTAAAGCGTAAAGGCTTCGCGTTCTGCTTTAAAGCAGGCTCCACCTTGAATAGATTTGCCACATCCAATACCCCCCCCCCCACACACACACACACACACACACTAAAACGTCTTGTCTTGACCCACCATTGACGATGCTGTTGATGATAGTGATGAAACGCCGTCTGAGCATTATAAAGCAGAAACAATACTGATGTTACGAAGCTATAATTGAGTTGTTTTTCAGGTACAATTTCCATGCAAAAATAAGTGCATCATAGCTTGAAATAGCTTGAAATATAGACATTAAATTCCAACATCTGAGAGGGAGCACATCACCCCCTCAGACTCCCTGAGTTGCACCAGAGAGCATCTACGACCTAAACATTATTTTCCCCGGGCCCAAAAGTAGTCCCGGATCCCACGCCGTAAATGTTATGTGTCCCCCCCCCCCCCCAAAGCCTTCAAGACGGATTGACGCCCCTGCCAACACCCTTCATAAATGGGGGGGGGGCACGTCCCTTGCACCCTTTCAAGGGGGGAGGTGCAAATCTGTCAACGATGGAGCATGCGTGTGAAAAGCCCTCACGGCGTGGGACGGTGCGAGCCCGATAAGGGCCCAGGAAAATTGTGCCTTTTTAGATGCTCTGTGATGCAATCTGGGGCCAATTTTGATGGGGGGACTTTGATATAGTGTCCCACACCCTTCAAAAAGTTGTGTCATACTTTGCCCCCAGGATTAATGCCCATGGCGGGACAGGGTTTGGTCTCACACAGTGCAACACTTGGGTTTCACGGTATAGGTGGTCAAAAAGATGGGGGACATTTGATATGATGTCCCCCACCCTCCAAAGATGGGGGAACCCCGGGGACATGTCCCCCTGTGCCCCCTCCCCCCCCCCCCCCCCCCCCCCGATTGACGCACATGTTAAATAAGCCATTTTTGAGCTGTTCCGGCTTTACTTTTTTTCTGTGTTTGTCCTCGAAAAAAAATCTCCATGATGTTATACCCATCAACCATTTGTTCGTGGGTGCAATGTTCTCATCTCCTGGTCTACCTCTGTTCGCACACCTGGCTAGATGTATGATTTTGCTTTGACATGTTGAGAACAAGCATGACCCCACCCACCCGAACGCCACTTAGTCTTGGCCCAAGACTATTTAGTGCTCGATATTGGATAGTGTACTACGCACGGTTGTAAATCGCTAAAGTGCGGCGCCCTCCACGGTGTGATTTAATTTACTGGCGAGCTTGCTGGCGAGCTTGGAATCTAGACTATACTGGCAAGCTCAATATCAAGCACTATAGTCTTGGGACAAGACTAAACGCCACCACCCGGAACCTCTTCTAATAGCCCGCCCTCTAGTGACCGAGAGAGCGATCACGGGAAACCTCGAAAAGCCAGTACACTCCCACTCTCGCTCCGGTGGTTACGTTGTACATTCGACTGCATTTGGACGGACTATACATGTACATGTAGCCAGCTGCGGCCATGATGGTATGTAAATACATTGGGGTTTTTTTAACTTTAAATAAAGCTCTCCGATATCCACCTTGTTCTTTACGTTTTATTTAACATTGTGGTTTTGACTTCTAGTACTATTAGTATTCTGGTCAGTGTGGCCAATATAGAATGTGTATTGTAATTGAAGAATTGGTTCATAACAAGAACAATACATAACATTACATTACAATATTTTACATTACATTATTATGAAGTTATTTACAATACCATGAATACATGCACAATTTGAACTTACATTTGTTTTACAATTTGAATTTGAACATTACATTGCATTTGTTTGGTGAGAGTGAGACGGGTAAAACTAAACATTGACATTTTATGTTCACAGATTTCCACATAGCCACTGTCAGTGTCATGGTGGAAAACTTCCCTTTTGTTCAAATGCTTTTAAAAATTATAATTTATAGTACATCAGTCGGGCCTATAAATTTTTTTACCTGTTTTTGAGAAATGAGTAAAATCAAAAAACAGGTTCATCATTCATAGTGATGGTTTCCTACCTTTTTTCAATAACATCATAACACAACTTGAACTACTCTGTATCTTTGGCCCAGCACCATTCGATTCTTCATGATTTTGTTATATTGTATTTTTGGGATGTAGTTTGTGGGGTGATTGCGCGAAGTCGAAATGCCGTCTGTGGAAGTCGCAATTTTTTTATCCCCTGTGGTGCAGTTATCTGAACGATTTTTTAAATATTTGTTTTATGAAACGGACGGGTGTGTTTTGGTCCACCCCGTTAAATTCGGGGAAAGTCCTTTTTGTAAGGATGGGTTAAAAATACAAACCAGAACATTGTCTTTTTTACAACAAAAAATAAAATAAAAAACAGTATAAAAAAAGGATGCGGCCCCAAAAAAGGATGCTGGAGGGAACGATCAATTGTGTTTTTATTTTTTTTTATTTGGCCTTACATGACAAACTCATTTTGTGCCCTCTTGGATCTCTAACTGCAATGATCTGAATCAAGAACATCTTGATTCAATAGCAGGCTTGTGCTGCAGAAGAAAACAAATCACCGACCGCAGTTGGTGAATCTGATTCAATTGCCACTTTTTCATTCATGTCATACTGTACAGTAGGGACTACCCCAAAAAAAATTGTGTTCTGAAAATTAAGTATTAACCAAAAAATTTCTTTTGAACAACAAATTCCAAAATACTTATTGTTGTCCTTCCCTTGTTAAGTACCTAATAAAAACCTTTTTATTGTGACAACTATTTTTTTCAAAGGAAGAATGTTCACTACAGGTAGGATATGGACGGAAGTGTTCCGTCCCAAATGCAGAGTAAGCCAAACTGTAAGACCTACAATAGACCAAGTTACTGGGGCGCTTTTCTCCCTTTTTTTCTAAACCTATTCATTATCGTTTGTACTAGCACCTCAGATACATTTGTAAGTCACCTGCGAAACCACCATTTTCTAAGATTGTCACACACAAGAATGCCCAAAATTTCAAAAACACACAACCAAATAGCTTGACAACCGCCTACTGGCCTCTTCATTGTTTAAGATGCAACATCAGGCATGCATCAGGCATGAAATTGTATTCACTGTAATTGTTATGCTCCAAAATGAGGATGTTTTGGACAGTCGCTGAGACCATCCATCACATTGAGTGGTTATAGATAAGCTTGGGCGGTTCCTTCGGTTACCCGGTTCTACCCGGTTCCAAATTGAAAACCGGACCGGCGGTTCCACTCTTCTGTGGAACCGGGTACCCGCTTTTGTTGGTTCCGATTTCAAAAGATCAAGTCCCAATTATAAAAGACTCTGTGGAGCCGATCCTGGGACGAACCGGCTCCAGAAATTGAGGCTTGATGTTGAAAATGGTGACCGCAGATACACTGTGCAAAGGCTTCAAGCCGACATGAGCATCAACTATCACATGTGGCTGCATTATTATACAACACACAGTGCACAGATGCATAGGCATATGCTGAGATATACAAAGTCCAACCAGACAGCACGTTGTGATTGGCTGCCGATATATCCATATTCATAAAAGCTTGTCCCATGCACAAAACACAAAACACAGGATGACAAGCGCGTCATTCTGCACGCGCGTTGAATATGAAATACACGTTTGAGTTTTGTTTTATTGAATGCTCACGCGATGCTGTTTGTTCAACTTACAAAATGGCCGCACAAACACACGCTGTGAGATAGCTGTTTTGTCAACTTAGAAAATGGCCGCCTGCTCGCATACCGTGGCGCGTATATAGGCCAGTGCGCGCTCTAGTTCTTAAATATAACTCTATGGTACAGAGACGGCACACTGCATGCACTACGGACGTACTTCACTACGGACGTACTGCACTACGGACGTACTGTGCACTACGGACGTACTGCTGCCGGCCAAATCAAAGACTTGTATAAATACAGAGTGGAATCGGGTATGTCTCAGAACCGAGCTTTTTTTTGGAACCGGAACCGAGCCCCAAATTTCTGGGTTATAGATGACTCTCTGATTGGACTGGTGCCCTGCCTACCGTGTGAACACAGTGATGATGCAATAGGAAATAGCGGTTTCACAAGTTTTTACAAAAAGTATCTGGGGCGATAGTGTGACTGATACTGACAAATTTCAAGAAAAAAGGGAGTACAGTGCCCCGGTAACTGGGTCTAGACCTACATGATGAACTTACATGAAGCAAAAATTATGTTTGAAACTATTCAGATGATATATTTTATTTGTTACTTTGTATGTAACTTGAGAACTGGTTTGAATTTTCAGGACGGAATGGAAGATAGCCCTGACCTCTTTGCTGAGGACCAAAGCAAGGTTAGTTTGTTCTTGTACATGTTGGATCATGTATTGATTGACTTTTCATTTCACATTTTAAAATACGTACAAAGGAGAGTGGTAGATTAGTGACTTGTAGAAAATCATTGTTTAACATTGTTTAAAAATCATTGGAAGGTTGGCTTACAAAAGTATTAATATTTGTATTAGATTTATATGTACATATTTTCTTATAAGATACAAGTTACAAAACATAAAAATATAAACAGGAGATAATGTTTGTTAGACATCAAATATTGGGTTAATGTGTCAACAAATAAGTTGTTGACAACTGAGCTGTAATGTGATTGGCATAATCATAGAGAAAGGTTCATAGCGTTTTAATTGAACTTCCGGTTTGGACAGGAAACAGATGTTGAATAAGGTCACCTCTGTTGTCGTGGAAGCAGATGCTAGCACCACTACATGTATATATTCAGACCAATACGGACAGACAACTAAAAAACAAGAAACGAATATACTGAGAAAACATATTAGAAAAACCAAAAGAGCGTTGTAACAATGCAGTGGCCTCAATCACTATGTCACTCCAAACCAATTGTTTTTGTGTTTGATGGGTTTCAATGCCCATCACTTCCAATTCACTTTCATTTGATGGAGAAGAGTTGATTATAAATTTGACTCTTATTAACAAGGTTTCAATAGAAACACTACAATACAGAGTAAGACAAATACCAATGTTTTGTGACCTGAAATGAGAACTTGGTTGTCAAAGTGTTGTCTAAATGTATATTTTGATGTCGGAAAATTATAGCCAACTCATGGTCATTCATGTACACACTTCATGTAGGCTATTTTGGGGGTGACAACAGTTTCCCATGTTAGCCCTTTCTTAACAATCCACATCTAATAATTTGGCTCTAGGAGTGTCATTTATAACATATGGAATATCCTTTTTATTATCATGACTTATTAATACTCTTTCTTCTCCTGTTTTACAGGGAAGGTCAGACACTGTTGATTTGAACACAGATACTTCATTGGTCGTTGACATCTCTGATGCGCTGAGTGAAAAAGAAAAAGTCAAGTTTACTGTGCATACAAAGGTATTGAGAAATTATTATTATTAATTAATTTATTATTATGTGTACATTTTGGGAAATGACTCAATGCAAGATTAGTATAAATGATACTTCCATATTCCACAGTCTGATAGTAGACTGCAAAAACAGTTCCCTGAACTACACGTATTCATATTATTCTGCCATGCCTCAACTGTCTGATCAGTGTTCCAGTACTGGTCTTGACACTTGTGTTCTTGTTTCCTCACTTGACCAAACATTGTAATTGCTTTTTTGTTATAAGGAACATCTACAATGTAGGGAAAGAAACTGTATCTGTTGTTGTAATGCACATTCAATAATCCAGTTGTGATATGGGAGCTAGCCCTGGTGGTATCTGTCATGGTTGGATGCAGAATACGCCTCAGTACCTTATATAGACCCCCTTGCAATATGACCTTCACACTCTCAAAAAGCCATCCCTGAGCCCAAAAGCAGGTAGATCATTGGACGATAGCTGTTCTTTCTGCATTAAAAAGTGCTAGAAATCTTAGCGTGGGGGTCTCTTGATTTCTATAGAATCCTTACACAACGCAGAATGCACGCACTCCTCTGTACCATTTCCATCACCTTGGGAGTCGATTCTTTTGTGCATGTTTGTGCATGATTTTGACTTTCAAAATTGTTAGATATGATAGGTGTGTCTGAGTGTGCTGGTTGTCGTGCAAGGGGTCTAAAACTCATACCTGTTATGGAACAATGAGCACTATGAAACACCTGATGAAAACACAATATAAGTATTATGTTTTGTGTATTATCCTGATTCCTGATAGACTGACTGTACTGTATTTATTATGCATAATTCCAGACTACTCTGCCAACGTTTAGTGACAGTGAGTTTTCAGTACAACGTGAGCATGAGGAGTTTGTATGGCTACACACAATGTATGTAGAGAATGAGGCGTACGGGGGAATTGTGGTAAGTGTCTACATAAATAATCTTCACTGTTATCAAAGTTGTTGGGATTTAAATCATGAATCATACTTTACCATGACGTAATGTTCACTGTTTTTACAAACTCAGTTCACAGCATACAATGCAGTATCATATTAGGATAGTTAGCCCTGACTGATGTCAACACTTTTAACTCTCTATGTTGGCCCAGACGAGTCATCTAAAAGTTTGAGTCACCCACCATGTTGATAGAGCGCATGAACACATTGTTTGTAATGGGCGTGCCACCTTCAAAACTGTATCCAGTTCTGTTGTGAAGGTATAACGCTGCTGTGAACTTTCCCTTTTAAACTACTCAGGTAAATTTTCTTTACACAGCTCTTATTTTTATGAAAAGTGGTGAAGAATACCTTAAGAACAGCAACAAAGATTGTGCGGTAAAAGTTTACACCTGACCTGCCCCTGCGCACATTTTTAAATCATGCAAGGGAACAAATTTTGCACCCTAACAAAATGGCAGCTTTCTTGGAAGGCCCTCTATCTGCAAAGGTTGTCGATGTTTGAATAGCCTTAGTCCATTGCTTTGTATAGTGCACATAATCTGGATGCCTGCAATGTTATTTTGAACTAGTAATGAGTCAAAGTCTAATAATAATAATAAACAGCATTTATAAGGCGCATTATGAATAAAAGATTCCTCTATGCGCCTAACAATAAAAACTAAAAGGCTAAACAGAAACAAGACCAATTAAAATCATAGAGGCAAAATACTATTAAACCGAATTAAATACCATTTAAGTCTAGACAAGCTTTCCTATGGATATGGTAATTATGAATTAGGGAATAACAGTGCGAGTACCCGGTCTTCACTGCGTGGTAATGACTGGGTTGGTGGCTGGCGCTGTTAACAACCACGCTGTGTTAACAGCGCCAGCAACTAACCAAGGTCATTACCACGCAGTGAAGACCGGGTACGAACACTGTTATTCCCATTAATAAGCACCTTTTTTAACGAATTACGCGGCTACAATTGTCCAAATTTTGTGACTTTTCTCTCGGCGGTACTTACAGGCATGTTCAGGGGCCATATTTGAGCTTTTGATGGTTCCCATCTCTTTCGTGCGTTACTCACATTACTGATCTTTGGGACCAGTGACTCTTTGTAATAATGATCTGTTCAGCGCCTTCACTGGGGTCAAAGGAGGCAAATGATTGGACGATACCTGTTCCTTGTGCATTAAAACGCGCACATGAGCTTGGCGTTAGTTTATACGCGCGCACATAATGCACGCGCGCACTTCAAAATTGATACATTTTCAGCGCGCGTACGCGTAAGTGCGCGAAGTTGCAATGAAACTAACAGGGATATAAATAAGCAAGCGATACAGTGCAACGCGCAAGGTTTACACAATGTATGCTGATTTAGTGGCCACTTATTCGCTATTTTCCAAAGCCGGTCTTTATACCACCATTTACACTCCCACACGTGACCGGGTTTTGACCAATCAGAGACTTGAAACCGTCCAAGGTATTTAATATTGGCCAATCAAAAGTATGTGGACTGTCAGGACTGTTGGCTAGCATGCACTTTGGACCTGCTGTATTGTACTGAGAAACAATCTGTGTGTAGATTCTACCAGCAGTTCCTCAATCAGGCTGCAACCTTAAGATATGTTATAGTTTTGGGAAGACTAAACTCATCCAAACACACCAAACAAACAACCAGTGAATATTAAATGAAACTATTTGAGTAAACTAGTTTAAAATTTGGTAGGATTTTTGTAGATGTTCTCATCAGGATTCTCAACCTTAATTTGATTGTTGCAATCATAATAGGCAAAGTTAAGTGATTGTGGTTTTCAATGCCATTTTCTTAACTTTGAAATTATTTTGGTCTGGAGGATTGGTTCGAGTGTAAACTTCATAGAGAGTGAGTTTTCACCTGAACACTAATCATTGTTGGAATAATGATGAGCTGTTGTTTGTCTTGAAGTATTAACTGAGTTTCAATCTTGTACATGTAGATTCCACCAGCTCCTCCTAAGCCAGACTTTGATGCATCACGAGAGAAGCTTCAGAGGCTTGGAGATGGTGAGGGGACAATGACAAAGGAAGAGTTCACCAAAATGAAACAAGAGCTTGAGGCGTAAGTTCAAAACACTACTCAAAGAAATACGCCCATAAATGCATTGGATCATGTTTGAACAAATACAAATAAAATGTATTTTTGGGCAACTTCATAATTGGAGCTGGGCAAAGCATGCTGATAGATTTATTTTCAAATGGTCAGCTCTTGAGGCGTATCTTATCTGTCATATCACTCACTCTTGATATTTGATACAAATGGCTTTACAGTTTGAGTATGCAACATTCATCTAAAAACTAGTATCCTTGGCACATACTTGACAACAATATGCAACCATGGTTTTGTTTGCAAATACGAATGAAGGCAACTGAATTGCTAGTCTACACCCTCATTTCAACATGCCTTGATTTCTGTTTTTTAATTTTTTGTAGGCCTTCCTCAACAACTAAATAAACTGCAGCGCGTCAAAATTTCTGCTGCCAGACTTGCAACCCTTACCCAAAAAACAAGTCACATGACGACACCTGTTCTCGAACCCCTTGAATTTAGCTGGCAAATCGGCTAAAGATATAGCGGACTCGTGGCCCGTTCAATGCCCTGGTTTGGACATTCAATCTTGAGATCACGCTTGAATAGCTCTTTAACAAGGGCTTCAGTGTCCTCGTCTGGTGCCTCCAGCATTCCAAAAATAAAAATGTGTTATTTCTTTGAGAATAAGCCTCATTTTTCTCAATCATTTTTGCATGAATTGGAGCATTTCACTCACGTTTTCTTGTCGTCCCTTTTCACTTTCAACCTGAGTTGTTCTGGTTTAAAGGTTTAGAGAGTTCATCCGGCATCTGGTTCAGGTCAAATTGAATACTTTCATGTAGCTCACTTAAGTTTCTATTGATGGTCTCATCTAGTGGCCGTCTCAGATCTTTGCAGAGTTTATCCAGCCTCTCTCCAAAACAGTTTTCCACTGCTTCTATTTGGGTTTTAATCTCCTCAACAGCCTTGAAAACTTCCACAATGTCAGTAACTCTACCTTTGGTGCCTTTATCTTTCTTGACTTGCCTGACATGTTGACTTTCCCGCAGTTCTCACCTTATATATCCCTCCCCAACCTGCAATTTAGCACATAGTCTCAGAGACAAATAAAAAACACGTCCTACTTTTTCAATGCCATGAGTTGTAATAATAATAGTGGCTTCTGATATAGCGCACATATCCATCACTCAGTGACGTATTTTCCTGTAAGGTATGTGGGACTAAGTTTGAATTATGAGACCTACTCCTTTTACATAGCACCATGTAATGGTCAAGGTGCTGTGGCGCGATATGCAGCCAATCAAACCAGGAACACCAGGGCGAACCCCTTCAGTGCACTGGGTTCTTTTACAGGCGTTACACAACACAAGGGACCAACGACTTTACGTCCCATCCAAAGGATGAAGCATCATGGATAATGTCTTGCTTAATGACACGGGTGTCACGACTGGGACTCGAACCCACACTCTGCTGATCAGAAACAGAATTTGAATCCGGTGCTCTTAACCCCTAGGCCATGCTGTGCAATGAATTGTTAAGGGAATCGGCCGTTTAAAAACGAGTCACTACTCTTTTATTCCCATACATAAATGCCTTTTTGGTTAAAAGGCGTCATAAAGTAGGGAACTCTGTAAAAACTTGTTCGTTTCCGACGTGCTTGAGTCGGTGTGTTGCATTGTTATGACTGAGACGCCCAGTTTCCGGATCATATCCGTTCGTGCGCGTTGTAGTCTTGGTGCAAGACTTTCTCTTTCTTTTTTTTCACACACAGCACGGCAAACTATCGCCTGTTACAAGAAATGTCTTGCACCAAGACTAACCGGTTATAAACAGAGTCCAGCTGGTCATTATCAACCATTTAAACACCTCCACATGACGCTCTCTCCACCAATAGGAATAGCGAAACTGTCTGAGGTATTAATGAATAATGGTGAATGCTGTGCGATGGAAAATTATTGCTGCACAAGCGTGAACATGATAAATGGTTTGGGAAAATTTGTTGTTCATTGTTGTACCAAAGTTGTACATGTATGTTCAGTCTTTTTCACATGAGTTCATAACATTTAAAGCCAATTTGTTAGCTTTTATTACTGCACTTTTCTCAAGTTTGAGGTTGAACACACTCATTAAATAATGAAGGTCAAACATTTTTATTAATCACAAGATACTTGTGTTATACTAATTCCACTTATACCTTAATATTTTCTCCACATGAATGCTTTAGTGAGTATCTTGCCACATTCAAGAAGACAGTGGCTATGCATGAAGTGTTTCTGCAGAGGTTAGCTGCTCATCCAACACTAAGGAATGATCATAACTTCAAGGTCTTCTTGGAGTACAAAGGAGAGGTGAGAGGTAGCCTCATATAGGGCTTGATTCAGACACTAGCCCAGTTTGCAAAGAAAATAGTGAATAATGATGCACTTAGGTCAATTTAGACACCTACCTGTTTGTAATTAAGATACAATGTGGGGTTCAAGATCATGCCATTTATAAAACTTATTTGGGTTGAACAAAGAAAATTGACTAGAGCAGGATTTGAACCATCAGCCTTTTGGTTTATTTTGCATGTGCTCTAACAGAGCTATCTTGCCCCATGTTGGCGGTCTCCCTATTTAGTCAGTATCTTTGTTCGGGGATGCAAGTCAGAAGCCATGCAACTGTTTGCTGCTTTGTAGCCAGGGATCACACCCAAGTTTATGATACAACCTGGGAAGAGGCAGCCAGGGGATAACCTGAAGGGGATGCAACTTTTCTTTTTTCAAAAAGTTCAACAACAAAAATTACTACATATTCACCAACAATAAGGATCAAAGGTTATTTTAGTGAAATGTATTTAATCTGTTGACGAAGTCTGACATGTTAACTTTTTTTAACAGCTGAATGTTCGTGGGAAGAACAAGAAAGAGAAGCTGGGCAGCCTGGTGAAGTTTGTGACAAAATCTGTAGATGAAGTACTAGTCTCTGGTCAAAAGGTTTGTACAGTGTTTGTTGTTTGGTTTGCAAAATAAGATGTCAATATAAAACACCTATTTTGACAGCCCTGTTTTTGGCAGCCCTGTCTTGACAGCTCTGTTTTTGACAGCCACGTATTGACAGCCCTGTATTTTGCAGCCCTGTTTTTTGCAGCCCTGTTTTTTGCAGCCCTGTATTGGGCAGCCCTGTTTTTGGTAGCCCTGTTTTTTGCAGCCCTGGTTTTTTTTTAAAGTATTGGCAGCCTTCACTTCAAAAAAATATACAAACATAAAAATATAGTATTTATTAAAAATGTTATCAAAAGAGCCAAATCACTTTAAGGCACTGGACACTATTGGTAGTTGTCAAAGATCAGTATTCCCACTTGGTGTATCCCAACATATGCATAAAATAACAAACCTGTGAAAATTTCAACTCAATTGGTCGTCGAAGTTGGGAGAGAAAAATGGGGGAAAAAACACCCTTGTCGCACAAGTTGTGTGCTTTCAGATGCCTTGAATTTGAGACCTCAGCTGAGGTCTCGAATTCAATTCAAATAATTTAGTGTGAAATGACTCTTCTTTCTCGAAAACTACATTACTTCAGGAGCCGTCTCTCACAATCTTTTATACCACCAACAGCTCTCCATCGCTCGCTACTAAGTAATTTGCTAACAACTAGTTTGAGTAATTACCAATAGTGTCCAGTTCCTTTAAGAATCACTCTGTGTTTTTGTTGTTTTTCGGGTGATTTTTTTTTTTTTTTATGGGGGGGGGGTGTGAGCCAAAGGCTACCTATTCAAAATACTTAACACCAATATGTTTTTGTTAACCCTGAAGGATGTTGATCCCTTTTTTGAGCATGAAAAGAACTTCCTGGTGGAATACCATGCAAAGGTGAGGGATGCGACTACCAAAGCAGACAGGATGACCAGATGCCACAAAGGTAAACTTAATCTGAAGATTTTCACTCAAGACTTCAATTGTTGCTTACTGTTTTGAGTAGGTTAGCTTTTCATTGCTCATTTACATAAACTCTAGTTAAGCAGATAATAGTTAGCATGTCGTGGCCTAGCGGATACCGAGCACCAAGCTCAAGCTCCTGTGTTTCTGGTCAGCAGAGTGTAGGAAATGGAAGGAAATGGATTTAGGCCTAAAGGTTTAGGACCAGGCTACAATATTCATCTTTCGGTTTTTGAAAATCTATAATATGTGTCACTTTAAAGAGTATATATATATTGATGCATGCATGGAAATGTTAAACGATTTCAATATTAACATCATAAAACACAACATAATTTGACCTACAGTGATCTGATACATAATAGTACTGGCTTCTTATATAGCGCTTTATCACACCCCTAAGGGGATGATCAAAGCGCACAGTATTATTTTCTGCAAGGTATGTGGTGCTATGATGTGAAGTATGAGACCTATTCCTTTAAAGCACTGTGTACCTGTTTACAAGGTGCTGTGGCACAATATGCTGCCAATCAAACCAGGAACACCGGAGCAAACCCCGTTCTCTTTTTCAAGTGCACTTGGTTCTTTTATGTATGTAACACAAAACACGGGACCAATGGCTTAACTTCCCATCCAAAAGCAATAGTTAAGTGTCTTGCTTAAGGACACAAGTGTCACCGCTGGGGATTCGAACCCACACTCTGCTGATCAGAAACACCAGAGTTTGAATTTGGTGTTCTTATACCGCTCGGCTACGACACTTCAACATACATCATAACTTTGTTGTCACGTGGTCATTGTGTAAATCATCATCAAGCAAAATCATCTCAGCTAGCTGGACCTGCACAGAGCGTGGATTAAGCCCGGTTCATAATTCTTGCGAATGCGAATGCGAATGCGAAGCGAATTTTGGTGACGCAATAATCGGTATGTCCTCCATTTCCCTTTGTGACCCACTGACATTCGCTTCGCAGGAAGTATGAACCGGGCTTTACACACTATTCATAAATACCCCAGACAGTTTCTCTACTCCTATTGGTGGAGAGCGCGTCACGTTGGGGTGTTTAAACGGTTGATAAAGACACAGCTAACGCTGTTTAAGACCGGCTGGCTTCCGCATGTCGGGTGTGCGTGCGCAAGATTATCACGCGGAACGCAATTCATTAGTAACAGCTCGTGATATATGTAAGCGCGCGCGCGTAATCTATTTCTAAGTGCGCGCGTACACACAACCCCTGCGCATCAAACAGATTCTTCACAAAGTTTTTGAAAAACAATATTTCAAACCTCGAATTTTCAATTTCTAAGTGCGCGCGTACACACAACCCCTGCGCATCAAACAGATTCTTCACAAAGTTTTTGAAAAACAATATTTCAAACCTCGATTTTTCAATTGTCAAAGTGTCTATAATTGTATTTTGTTTAACGTTTTTTAACAAAAGGGCATTTATGAATACGGAATAAAAGAGTAGTGACTCGTTCTTAAACGTCCGTTTCAAACCTTGCAGGGTCGTTGCCGTGCGATAAAGGGCCGATCACACGGCAACGACCCTGCCGGTTTTAAACGGCCGTTTAAGAACTCGTCGCTACACTTTTATTCCCTTAGTAATATTAATACATATCAATAAAAATCAGAATGAAGGAAACAAAGCATCCTACTTGCGATTCACATTGTACAGTTCTTTACAACTACTGGTATTCTTATTCTTTGTAGATGTTGCTGCTTCTTACATTAAGATTTCTGGTGGATTACTTGGACTTGCCACTGCAGAAAAATCGGATTTGGACAAGTGAGTGTCTTGACTCCAGTTTATACTTAAAGAACCTACAATGTATATATATAGCCTAATGGTGTCCTTTGGATGGAAATCCATGTTTCCCTCAGCCTTGTTTGTGACCTGTCATTTGTTTCTGTCACTTAATGAAGTGTACTTATTGTTAACAGATTATGCAATCCAGGTACATATAAATAGACATATTCCATTGCACAAGCACTAACTGTTGAATGGGGTGCATGCTGGTCTAGCTAACTTGATCGCTAGATAGACCAGCATGCATCTCATTCCACACCTACCATATTTGTGATAAGGTCTATGGAAGTATGTCTGTTGTCACGCGAACATTACATTTTTACACTGTATGCACAATGAACATGGATTGAAGGCGTTAAGAAAGAGCCTAACTTTTATTGCCCACATTTTTTTCAGGTGTTGAGAATGTGTTTAATTTGTATTAGCGCTACTTACTGGTTTTATTTACATGTATCTAAATGCTTGTTTTGTTGTTATCTTGTGAACAGATTCTTCATAAAGGTGTCAGAAACACTGGAAAAAGTCAGAGTAAGTTTCACAGACTAAAATTATTCATCTATTTCCTAACTAGCCAATATCAATGGCAGCATGCAATATATGCACTAGAAATGATGAATACCGAGCGTCATTAAACCAGGAAAAGTTTGGTACTATCTTTTCCAAATGTGTGTACCTGCTATACATAATCCCCTTTCACATGAGAACCGAAAACCAACGACCATCATTTTGGGCGCCAGTTGTCTGTCCCAAAGGTTGAATGCAATTTCATGAAAAACATTCACACGATCACATATATCTTTCCCGACGCCCTCGTTTAAGTGAGATCTCACTGTTGTTTATCACAGTTCACTGGTGCTCTTTCAGTGTCCCATTTAGTGTAATGTATTTGCGTTAGGTTACCATTGATTGCTTTCTTGGCGCACCATTCATGTTTTTTATGCGACTTCTTATTGTGCTGACTTTAAAGATAAATGTATCCGAGATTTTTATGTCGGAAATGGCAAGTGGAAAGGCCAAATTTAAGGCTTTCTTGATCGGTCACTTCTTGGTCATAGCATGAGGAGTTTGAGTAAAGCAACTTCAAATAATTTGCAACAGCATCATTTGTGCCGCCGACGCCATTTTGATGGATACCTGGAATAAACAACTGACCTTTCTCCACCGGGTGATGACATGTACTGCTTAATAGTTTGTGTATAGAGAAAGGAAAACTTCATCATGCGTGATCGTTGTTCAATCGCTCGAGACCATAGGTCAGCCCTTGTACCAATTAACTATTCCTACTTTTTTAAAAGGACCATTTATCATGCCTGATGTACGCTTAAATAACACACAGGAATTTTGTCATGAAAGAGAAGGGGATTGCTCTTTTTTATACCGACTCTGAACATCAGAGAATAGAATAGAATCTATGTGGTGCACACTGGAACATAAACTATTTTATACGGAATGTGTGTAAATTGATATAAGTGGTTTAGTATTTTAATGTCAAGAGAAGATGTAATGAAATAGAGCCTAATTTGTTGTCTATTTGTGTATTTGGATAGAAACTGGAGACAAGGGTTGCATCAGATGAAGATCTGAAATTATCTGATCTGTTACGTTATTACATGAGAGACTCGGCAGCTGCTAAGGTAAGTAGCTATGCCTCGTCACATCACTACACATTCCACATCCACAGTTCTTCAGAGTATTCTCAAAAAACAGTTTGTCCAAATTATTAGGCAATAATGAATAATAATAAAAATAGATTGTTATCTAGCGCTTTATAGCACAAGGACACAAGTGTCACGTCCTGGATTCAAACCAACATCCCGATGAACCACCAGAACTTGAGTTCGATGCCCTCAACGCCCCCATATTGAGCACTAAATGTTTTTTATTGAGGATATGGTTTTTTTTATATATACCAACACAGACCATTTACAGGTTTGTTTTGTTGACCTTATTAGATTTTCTTTTATTAAATTCAAGAAAACTGGTAAGGATAACAAAAATTCATTTCTGTCAAATGGTCCATGATAAGATGACAACAAAGGGTTATTGTTTATAGAATGTTATACTTTTGAGGCAGTCTTAAAGAGATAATATTATCCCATTTTAAAGGGTCTTGGAGGAGTCAATTAACTCTCATTCATAACTACAGTAGCTTTCAATAAACACACAGATTGACTTATTTGTGAAAATGGCATCAAGTCTGATGTACATTATCGAGTATAAACAGTCAATGTTATGTAAAGGATTTCTGAGTATATTTCGTTTCCATGTGTCCATTCAACAGTCAAACATTTTTATTTATTTATTTTTAATTTGGGGGGGGGGGTTCAAATGCTATTTCTATGTACTATTTTGCCTTTAACAAATTGTGTATGTGTTGTTAGGACTTGTTGTATCGTAGGATGCGATCACTAGTTGACTACCAGTCTGCTAATAAGGCATTAGAGAAAGCAAGAGCAAAGAATAAAGAGGTCCAGCAGGCAGAGATGAAACAACAAGAATCATGCGACAAGTTTGAAAAAATATCTGAGGTAAATATATTGAAGGGAATATTTATCATGGTTTAATGTTTACACCTATGACTCCATACAAAGCACCTTGATATAAGGGTCATATCAAGTAATTAGGTCAGCAAAGTGCAAAAGTTTGCTAAGCAGAGCAAATTGTTGCTTAGAAGAAATACAACAATTGTATGAAGAGATTGAGTTATGTAATATGAAGTAACCAGCTGTGAAACCCAGATAGAAAGCTGTAATGATGTGTGGAATTGCTTGCACATGTACAGACATTGATTTGACATCAAACATGTTTGTTTACTTCAGATGTGAATTTGAATTTTCAAACACAGACACAATTTTGTTTTGCTACATGGTGCAGCCTAATGGTGTTGCATATGTAGTAAAAAAAACTCTTTTTCACTTATTTATTTTTCAATTCCTGATGAATATCACACATAATTTTACTAAGATTATTATACTATGAGAATTCACTCCACTTATAGATGGTTTCAATGAGGAATGCAATCTCACAGTATTAGACTCTGTGCACAAAGGACCCTATAAAGCAGATGCTCAACGCGCAGCGCAAATACACGCACACCTCCTGTTTGCCATTTTGTGTGTGTCAAAACAGGCACAAAAACAATGGACTGCCACAAAAAGGCAGAAATGGTGGACATGCATTGTTTGAGGTGCCTAAACACCTGTACCATCTTTTTGTGCGTTTTTGACACACAAAATGATGGACAGCAGAGGAGCGTTAAAGAGCGCTGAGCGTTTTGCAAGTGGATGTGATCAGCATAGGCTGATGGTTCAATTGGAGTTGTACAGCATTCCTCAAAATGCCTAAGAGCTGAATGGGTTCTGGTCTTTTCATGTGTTATCTTGTATTTCTACCTCCATGATGTGTCAAAAACATGATTAGAAAGAAGTATTGAGCAAAGCTAAGTTTTTGTGCTAGAGTTATTCCTGAAAACAAAGGAGTGAAAATGAACTTCTTAAGACCCAGAGGTCATGAGGTGATCTCCATAGCCTTTAACACAACCATTCTAATTTATTTACAAAGAAAGACTTCCATCATGAAAATGACCCCTCATAAGTAGGACATCACTGAAGTATTTATGATACGTGAAAGTCCTTCAGTGCTATGTTATCTTGACTTATAGAGTTCTGGGTTTAGATAAATGTCCATTATCTTGGAGTGTTACTGTTTTTAATGGTTGTCTGTCTAAACTTGTGCAGGTGGCTAAAGTAGAGTTGTCTGATTTTAAGACAAGGAGAGTTACTGCATACCGTAAGCATCTTGTGGAACTTGCTGAGCTAGAATTGAAACATGCAAAGGTAAACATTTCCCACTCTCAGACTAAATGATGATTGGAATCAATCAATAACCTCATTATTGGTGTGAAGCACAGCAATGTACCATACCTCGAAGATATTCAAATTGATCCATCAATGCCCACCAGCCCAAGCAGTGATGTTCACTCGGCTTAATGTTCACATAGATTAACATGTATGTCTCCACCCTTTGGTCATCTCACCAGGTCGACTGGCCTAAGTAAACAAAAACATTTCAGCTACACTGTCTTTATGAAGGCAAATTTTATGCGTTTTCAATGGGATAAAATATCATACTTGTGTTTTGGGGTGCCTAGTCAGTTGTGATTGGTCAGTTTATGATGGGATGGAGCTTAATGAATCATACTGCATGTATTACCATCACTGGCATGTACTACATTGAGTTCTTGCCAGTTCCCAGTGCAAATGTTGTTATATTAAAACATATCCATAGGAAAGTACTCTTGGAATTGAACTTTATGTCCTAAGGTTGTTGAGTGACTGGGGTATGGCAACATATAGAGACCATTGTTGTGTGGGAATATTCTATTCATTTAGCTTAGCCCTTTAATTTATAGACCAATCTAAAACGCACACATATGCTACACAATTTGGATCATTGAAATCCCACGTGGTTGTCAATCTGCTTTATCATCTTCTCTTTTCTTCCCCATACCCCGGTTTTGAGTAATCCTCTCATTTTGCTTAATTTTGTCTGAGCTAGTTTCAATTTGCATTAGTTTATTTTTACTGCCCTATTTTCATCCTTTGTACACCAAAATAAACTAGATATAGTGTTTGTAGAAACAAACACTAGGTGTTCGGCTATTGTTGGGTCAGTGTTTGAATCAATGAAAAAAGTGTTGTTAATAGCTCGTCAAGTTGCACAGAAATCAAAACCAAACAGTTCTCTCGATGTGCATAATTTTTGTTTATGGTAAAGCATCAAAAAGTGTACATTTTAACCTAAAAGCCTTTAAATAGTGCCTTTTCAAAGCATTTTACAGGCACTTCCGGTTCAAAAAGGTCAAAAGGTCAAGAGAAGGTCACTTACATACCAATTTTGTGTGAAGTACGTGAGGCCCTTTCATATAATGTATAGATTATCAAAATAGCTTTTTGTGGTTGGGAAATGTGAACTGATGAATAATGGCGACTGGAGAAGAGACTAACTAACTGGAAGGGATTTGTTTGTGAAAACAGACTACGTACGTAAAGCCCTTTCAGATGATGTAGATTGTCAAAGTAGCTTTTGTGGTTGAGGGCATAGGAACTTAATGCATAATGACGACTGGAGAAGAGACTAACTAACCGGAAAAGAAATGTTGGTTGAAAACGCCTTGAAAACAGACTAAAAACGAAGCTGTTTACAGGAGAATAACAAAATAAAATCAAAAATAAATAATACAAAATTTGGTCGCCAATTGGTATCCCATTCAACTACTGACCAGGCCCGATTTTGCTTAACTTCAGTGATCGGACGGGAACCGGTATTATCAACGCAGTACGGTCGTAGATAAACTACAAAATGTACGATTGAAGCAAATATACAATAAATTCGATTTGAACCAGAAGACAAGGTCAAAAAGGGGTCATGTCTGTGAGGCATTTACGGAGTTTTTAATGACCTTTCCGATGATGTATTGATTGTAAAAATCCCTCATGTATATCAAAAGTTATGATTTTTTGAAATAATAAACTTTGAATTAGTGTATCTCGTCAACTGATGACGTCATCGTGACGTAACAACTTGAGTATAATCTACTGGTCGTTGTCTACCTGCATGCAAAGTTTCAACTCTATGCAACCTTCGCAACTTTGCTTTATCTTGCGGACAATCGACTCTGAGAAGAAGACGAAAAACTAAATAAATAAAAAAAACGAACAATAACTAGATATAGTGTTTGTAGAAACAAACACTAGGTGTTCGGCTATTGTTGGGTCAGTGTTTGAATCAATGATAGAGTGTTGTTAATAGCTCGCCAAATTGCAAATAAATCAAAACCAAACAGTTCTCTCGATGTGCATAATTTTTGTTTATGGTAAAGCATCAAAAGGTGTACATTTCAACCTAAAGCCTTTAAATAATGCCTTTTCAAAGCATTTTACAGGCACTTCCGGTCTAAAAAGGTCAAAAGGTCAAGAGAAGGTCACAAACATACCCATTTTTGTGGAGTACGTAAGGCCCTTTCATATGATGTATAGATTGTCAAAATAGCTTTTATGGTCGATGAAATGTGAACTGATGAATAATGACGACTGGAGAAGAGACTAACTAACCGGAAGGGAAATGTTTTTTGAAAACGCCTTGAAAACAGACTACGTACGTAAAGCCCTTTCATATGATGTATAGATTGTCAAAATAGCTTTTGTGGTTGGAGCCTTATGCATAATGACGACTGAAGAAGAGACTAACTAACCGAAAAAGAAATGTTGGTTGAAAACGACTTGGAAATAGACTAAAAACGAAGCTATATATAGGAGAAGAAAAAACTACATAAAAAAATAAATAATACAAAATTTGGTCGCCAATTGGTCTCCTTTCAAGTACTGACCAAGCCCGATTTTGCTTAACTTCAGTGATCTGACGGGAACCAGTGTTATCAACGCAGTACGGTCGTAGATATTATACAATAAATTCGATTTGAACCAGAAGACAAGGTCAAAAGGTTAAACGCCTTGAACGAAGACTATTCTACATGAAGCTTTTTCGCACTCTATGGATGATCACTGGAGCGTGACTCTCCCGCACAGCTAATACATTACACGTTGTGTGTATGCCTAAGTGTAATGTTTATGCACATACCAACGGGGGATTAATGTTGTTCTTTAGACGTGAATTTTGAAATTTTCCACCTCTTATAAGAGCCGGAAGACAAAATCAAAATGGGGTCATGTCTGTGAGGCGTTTACGGAGTTTTTAATGCCCTTTCCGATGATGTATTGATTGTAAAAATCCCTCATGTACATCAAAAGTTATGATTTTTCGAAATAATAAACTTTGAATTAGTGTATCTCGTCAACTGATGACGTCATCATAGCGTAACAACTTGTGCATCATCTACTGGTTATTGTCTACCTGTGTGCAAAGTTTCAACTTAATGCAAGCTTCGCATCTATGCTTTTCCTTGCGGACAATCGACAGCGAGAGGAAGAAGAAAAACTATAAAAAAAATTTTAAAAAACGAACAATAACAAAGAGTTGTTTGGGCTGTTGCCCGAACACCTAACAAAGAGTTGTTCGGGCTGTTGCCCGAACACCTAACCAGATTGGCATTTGCACAAAATCCCATACACTATACATAATGTTGTTTTACTTGATTTCACAGTTTGGTTGTATAGTGTGTCTATTGAAAACTAGAGGATGGAGATAAATTCACCCTTTCACAAATCAAGAATGTATTTTGCCTTTAATAAAGTGACATTGTTGGATTTTGATTGTTTTCAGGCCCAGGTACAACTGTTAAGGAACTGTTTGTCCACAATGAACGAGGACCAATCTTAAAGAGTTTACATCTTTGTGACTTCAAACTTAACCTTCAAGATGAGAAGGCCTCAGTATCATCAAATCAAACTTGATATAACCAACACAAATGATGTAAAGTACTGAGCATTGGGTATGACTGAAGAGTAATGAAAGAAACAGATCTTTATTTTGTAGATTGTTTATTGGCAGGGACATATTTGGTGACAGATTTTGATGATTATTAGAAAGTGATGGTATGCTTATAATTCAGACAGTTGTTGGATTGATCCATGTTGAAATAATCATAATTTGTATTATTCACGTTAAGTTTGTAGGCAAGGCTTATAGCCCTTACCTGTAGCTAACATGAAGCAAACATTGGTAACAATTATCAATTGTGTGATAATTACCAACAATAATAATTTCATGTAGCCTTTTGATTTTATTCATACACAAATGCACATACGAACAGACAATTCAATCTGTAAACCTCACCGAGTATAATAGAAAGCATTGCAGCAGCAGGATTGCACCATGTTTGTGTTCAGGGAAGCTGATCATGTGAATAAGGCCAATTATTATATAACATCAACAGAAAAGTCTTAGTGTGATATGCTAATGAGTTTATGTATGCTACAAATACAAACATGTACAGATCTCCAAATCAACAAGCCAATGTCTGTAGTGTTACTATAACTACAATATATTGATGTTCAACAAATCAAGTAGGTCCTGATTATGAAGATAATTTTTATTCATATTTAGTATTAATTAGTGATGTATAGTGATGCTATTTGCATAACAGCTTTTGTATGTGTTCTACTGTGTTTTATATATTATCCACTTTACCCAGCAATGTTGTCTTAATTTCTTCCACTGAATTATGTTTTGTTACAAGCTTGTGATGAATTTAAGAAAGCCATCAAGAAATGTGTTTCTTTAACTAAATTCTGGCTTGTCCTGTCACAAGATTCCGTTGTGTCATGCCCCATAAAAATGTCCAAAATGTTGCTGTTACTTTACAAAAGGAAGTTCACATTAAAGTTTTGATGAATGGGGCAGACAGTGTGATTTATTGTGTTGTACGATTGTGAATACAAATCTGCTTGTCAATGGTGGAAAGATACAAAGTGTTTGAAGCTCGGTTATTCCTGGACCCAGGTCCAATTTGTCACGGCTGTTATTAAAGTATAAAGCTGATCATTGTTAAGTGATATGAAAAGTTTCATGCACATTTTGGGTTACTTATTCATTTATATAGGAGCCTAGGGCCTGATCAGAAAATGACTGAAGATTGCCAAGTTGGTACACGTAGCTGGATCCAGTACACTCTACACCCCTTTATAGCGTTGGCCAATCACAACAATGACTACACACCTAAAAGTCTGATATGTTATATCTCGTAAGCATATTGCGTCATACACATTACCCTAGTAGAAAGTGGGAGGGGGCTTGATTGATCTGTATATTGTCAATTGTTTACCTAATGGTACTATAATACACATTCATAAATACCTCGGACAGTTTTGCTACATGCCTGTTTTAAACGACCATGAAAGAACTAGTAGCTACCCTATTATTCCCTTATTATGCCTATTATGTAATGTTGACGAGTATTCAACACATTTTGCCATCACTTTAAAAACTAATTAGTTGCAAACAGTCAATGAAAAGCAAACTTGATGTCTTAAAAGTGATACAAATGTAGAACTTGCATTATTATCAAAAACTACTCTTGAAGAAAGTCAACAGTATCTAAACCAACCTAAAATATGTTGCTAGCTTCTATCCGTATAGTTCACTCATGCAGTAAAGAGATATGGCTTCTAATGATGGATATTTGCTACTAGAGTGTAAATATTATGTTGAGCTGTATCTTTGATGTATGAATGAAACAAACCTGCAATCTTAACCATTGTGAATGATGATAAATAAGTTGGTTCAAACTTGTTCACATGAAATAGACAACCTTTATGATTCTACTTGTTTTAGGCTGTGACGCAACTCACTCAATATCCATACATATATTTTGTGAATACCTGATGAGAATTCTGATTTCACTTTACTTTTATTTTGTGTTTTATATATTTTCAGAACACAGTATCTTTTAAATCTATTTTCTAAATTGTAACGGTTACTAAAATTTGACGAGTCATTAATAAATGAATTGTTATGGTTCAGACTGATCATTCTTTTGACTTAAATTGTTTCTCCAAGTTGGACCCAGTTTCATAAAGCTTTTCAGCAAAAGATATTGCCAAGCGATGGCTCAATTAACTGGGAACCAGTCTGCACCAATGTACCTTGCACATTATTTTAGCTGGTATCCCATTTCTGCTAAGCATGACTTGTCTGTGCTTAGCTTCTTGCCTAACAACTATTAATATGACATGGGGCAGAGGCATGTATATTATATTGTAAAGCAAACAAATCACATTCCTGTTGATCTAAACATTATTTTGTGAGAATAAAGCAGAAGCATTTATTTGATTAAAATAATCTCTTTTCATAAAGCAAATTTTTATTTATTGGTTGTATAACATCGAAACCTTTAAGGGAAAACTGATGATATTAAGCATCTGTGAAATTATAACACCAGTGGTCGATTTCACAAAGAGTTAGGACTACCCTAGGAGATATACAAATTGCATGGATAGTCTTAAGTTAGGACGAGTAACTGGTCCTAACTCGAGATAAGACTAGTCCTAACTCTTTGTGAAATCCACCCCTGCTCATATTCTTAACCTACTAATGAAGTTTTTTGCTCACAGTGTGCTTATACAAGTTCACAGAATTTCTTGCACATTTGCATAATTGAAGTCGCTTGCCAGTTTGTGCTTATACACAGCCAGAGCAAAATGGTGCAGTAAGCAGGACAATGTGAAGTTGAATATGTGGTTAAAAGTTTGGATCTGATAGGGTGCACGTAGTGCAGGTCAAACTTCACACTTGATATATGAACAATCATTGTTGAAAGGAAAATCTTTGATATGATCACTCTCAAAACACTTTATATTAAACAATATATATATAAATAAAAAACACTGTATTAAAGTCATAGAAACATATGTACAAAAAATGTATTATCCATATGAATTAACTCAAATTTCATAAAGTTTCTATAATAATTTTTACAAATCTCTCTGTTCAAAATTTAAACATCAAATCAGGCATTTTTATACATTTATTTGTACAAGCATATATATTCATTTATAAAATACACAACAGAAAGAATTGAACTTTGTTGCTACATTGTAGAAAAACAATATAGTAGCCTGAGACAGAGTAGCAGACTTTGGTGACTCGCCTTTTAAAGACACTGGACACTATTGGTAATTGTCATAGACCAGTCTTCTCACTTGGTGTATCTCAACATATGCATCAAATAACAAACCTGTGAAAATTTTGACTCAATTGGTCGTCGAAGTTGCGAGATAATAATGAAAGAAAAAACCACCCTTGTCACATGAAGTTGTGTGCTTTCAGATGCTTGATTTCGAGATTTCAAATTCTAAATCCGAGGTCTCGAAATCAAATTTTGTGGAAAATAACTTCCTTCTCGAAAACTACATTACTTCAGAGGGAGCCGTTTCTCACAAAGTTTTATGCTATCAACCTCTCCCCATTACTCATTACCAAGTAAGGTTTTATGCTATGAATTATTTTGAGTAATTATCAATAGTGTCCATTGCCTTTAATGACATGAGTGAATGGTCTATGCTGTATAGACAGTGACATTTGAGATACTAAATCCAGCGCAATGGTATATCACTAGTAATTCAATGCTATGAGGGTTTGGGAGGTTACATAGGTAAGTATACACCCCTTGCATAACCTGAAACACAACACAGACACTGAGTTCAAGCGCAAGGAACAGCTATCGTCAAATTATTTGCCTCCTTTGACCCCAGTGACGGCACTTTTCGACCCAAGTAAGGGCACCTTTTGAGCCCAGTGAGGGCACTTTTTGAGCCCAGTGAGGGCACTTTTCGACCCCAGCGAGGGCACTTTTCGACCTCAGCAGGGGCACTTTTTGAGCCCAGTGAGGGCACTTTTCGACCCCAGTGAGGGCACTTTTTGAGCCCAGTGAGGGCGCTTTATGAGCTTGTGACGTCACATGCAAGGGGTCTATACATGTCGAAGTGGGTATAGGATAGTACATGTACTTCAATGCAATGGGTGACCTGGTTTGGTGTAGGATTCCAGATAGTCCTCAAAGCCAGTGGTCATCTAGATGGGTTTGGGATAGTACTTCAATGCAATGGGTGACCTGGTTTGGTGTAGGATTCCAGATAGTCCACAAAGCCAGTGGGTCATCTAGATGGGTTTGGGATAGTACTTCAATGCAATGGGTGACCTGGTTTGGTGTAGGATTCCAGATAGTCCACAAAGCCAGTGGGTCATCTAGATGGGTTTGGGATAGTACTTCAATGCAATGGGTGACCTGGTTTGGTGTAGGATTCCAGATAGTCCTCAAAGCCAGTGGTCATCTAGATGGGTTTGGGATAGTACTTCAATGCAATGGGTGACCTGGTTTGGTGTAGGATTCCAGATAGTCCTCAAAGCCAGTGGTCATCTAGATGGGTTTGGGATAGTACTTCAATGCAATGGGTGACCTGGTTTGGTGTAGGATTCCAGATAGTCCACAAAGCCAGTGGGTCATCTAGATGGGTTTGGGATAGTACTTCAATGCAATGGGTGACCTGGTTTGGTGTAGGATTCCAGATAGTCCACAAAGCCAGTGGGTCATCTAGATGGGTTTGGGATAGTACTTCAATGCAATGGGTGACCTGGTTTGGTGTAGGATTCCAGATAGTCCTCAAAGCCAGTGGGTCATCTAGATGGGTTTGGGATAGTACTTCAATGCAATGGGTGACCTGGTTTGGTGTAGGATTCCAGATAGTCCACAAAGCCAGTGGGTCATCTAGATGGGTTTGGGATAGTACTTCAATGCAATGGGTGACCTGGTTTGGTGTAGGATTCCAGATAGTCCTCAAAGCCAGTGGTCATCTAGATGGGTTTGGGATAGTACTTCAATGCAATGGGTGACCTGGTTTGGTGTAGGATTCCAGATAGTCCACAAAGCCAGTGGGTCATCTAGATGGGTTTGGGATAGTACTTCAATGCAATGGGTGACCTGGTTTGGTGTAGGATTCCAGATAGTCCACAAAGCCAGTGGGTCATCTAGATGGGTTTGGGATAGTACTTCAATGCAATGGGTGACCTGGTTTGCTGTAGGATTCCAGATAGTCTTTCAATACTGTAGGTGGTCTGGGTGTAGGGGGAGGCTTCTGTCCGTGTCTCGTATCTTAAAGAAATTCAAAAATATATCATTAATAATGATGGTTTCATTTTCACAGACACAGAATGTGGTTTCACAAACAGACAGGTTGCATCTTCATTAAATATATGGCTGTTTCTATTGTAATCCCAAAATGCTGTGCCTTGACTACAGGATTTGTAATTATTGAAAATTGTCACAAACAGTTCTAAATTGAAAGCTCACTGATTAAGTTCATGCTTTTGGCAATCATCCATATAGAAACAGATCACCCTCAAATGTAGTCCAAATCAAACTGATGGAATGTTAACCACTTCATGTTGAATGACATATTTTATCTGCAAATCCTTTTTTAGACAGATATACATCGGATGTTTTTTGAAGCCCAAAAATCTTTGGATTTCCTCAATTTGTTGCCGCCAGCCGGACGACCAACATGTACATCTAATCAAACTTTCCATTCTCTAGTAGCATGCACAGGCAGGCACCTACTATGATATGCTTTATTTAACCTGAACGAAGAGGGACAACATATTATGGGAAAACATGCCTTGTAATATCCCTTTTAGGGAGGTTACTGTGTTTAGCCCCCAACTCCTGATATTTGCCCTGTTGTAAAAATGTGGCAAACAAGAATGGCTAGCCTGCCACCATTGTTTGTCATTATATTCAGCTCAATCGGAGGCAAGTCTAAGCCTTCCGAAATTCCAGCAATGATTCAACGATGGTTCACAGGATTTAGCAAATCCCGGTGAGCGCCTACTCAATTTTCCCGGTGCTAATTATAAGAACCTTTGTTGTCTTTTCTTTGACAAGTCAGGGTTTCATTGTGGAAATGATATTTTCAGAAGAAAAAGATTCCTCAAGAAGCTTTGAATAGTTCCACAAAGTTTTTAGTATTTTCCTGCAAGGTATGTAGGACTCCGTTTGAATTATGAGACCTACTCCTTTTACATAGCACCAAAAACTCCAGCCTACAATATTTATAATACTGTATGAGTGCTCTGTACAACTCAAGTAACCACTGCAAACCTTATAATGGTTGGAGGTCACTATGCCAATCATGAATAGCTCTTAAAAGCCAGATCATATGTTCACAGGTTATTACTCCGTTATGTTAATTGAAAACTAGAGGATGGGAATTAATTATACTCTTCATCAAGTATGTCAGAATTTCAATTATGCTTACTTTGTGGTCTCCTCTGTGCTACATTACTGAGAAACTGAGCAAGCAGCACTAACTCATGATGAAGTTTCTCCGTAATTTCAGCTATTTTTTGCTCTCTGTTGTCAGTGCGTTCCTGTAATTCAGTAATATCATCCAGTAGTAAACGATCACGATCTGAAGAATCTTTCTGCATACTTTTCTCTCTTTGCCATCCCGCAACAAGTTTATCTGGTTAAAACATTCAAAATATTCAATATCGATACTCTTTTACTTTCAATAGTAGAAACTAAACAATGCAGCTTTTATGGGTTGCAGTGTTGTCAAAAATCTGTGGGGGGGGGGACAAACAGTCTAAATTATGCTGTCAAATAAAAAATGAAGCCTTCAAAGCTATACATGCTTTGTTGTTAAAATGACCTTGATAAAATAGGGAGACCAACAACATTAGGGACCCTTTTGCCCAGCCGCAAAATGAAATTGGAAAAACACACAAATAAAATGGTTTTACAACACAAAATTGACACCAGAACACAACAAGCCTCAAGAGGAAATTAATGTCTTTGTACTGCGCAGCTCCGTATAGTACCATGGTTGCTAATGGTAGAGTACCCTGCCTGTTAATGGTATAGTACATCGATGTTGGTGCGACTTTCTAGTAAAACTAAGACATATCACCTAAACCAATCACAATGCAGGATATTTATAAGCGGTGTTATAAAATAATATATAAACTGAATTATTTCCGCCAAAAATACTGTCAATATTGTTACCTCTTTGAAGTACAAGTTTATCTTGAAGAGAGTCCTTCAACACGAGGTTTACGTCACTCTGATGTCCGATAGATTTACAATCCTCATCCAGTTTGCTGATACCCTGGTAATGTAAAACACAAACATTGTAAATTTATATACATAAAAATAGGTACATTTATAAATAAACAGCAATGCACCCCCCCCCCCTGCGCCATTCAGCAATGATGTTGACCTGGTTCTTAATAATTTACCTCGACTTTGTCTCGGTAAAATTATCAAGAACCAGGCCTCGTTGGGATTAAACCACTTGTTGAAAACCTCTTCACCACACATTAATTCCCTTACTAGTGTACATGGGTTTAATCACACACCAGGGTCGACCATGTTGTCCACACAGATTAGCAGTGAATAACATGACAGTTAGCATGACATATGACCTAAACTTTATGCCTGTATTCTCTGATGTGCAATCAGCCCTCTTCAGGACTGATCAAATTAGATTTCTTTCTTTTTTTCTCCTCTCTTTAATTATTAGTCAGTTGTACTGTAACTCAAAAGAGAAAACAAAGTTTGGCTGTCAACTGAATTCTTGAATAATTTCAGTGTTGGGTTGTTTCCTTTGATGGTAAGATTGTGAACCTCCAACATGTGAAAGACAAACCACAGTGAGCTTTAGCCTGCTTCTTAACTACCATTTCCATGGCCACTACCCTGGGGTATCTGGAGTTGACAATGCATGATCATAGTAGGACTATTATTAGTCTGTAGTTATTTTGCCAGGAGAGACATACAGAGTGCAGAATACCATTGGGTGGTTTTATGTCTGCCTAGTGAGTACACTTACTACTTGGAATTTCTGATTTTCCATGATAACTGTATTGAGTTTCCTGCCTGCTTGGTAGATGTCTTCTTCAATCCTTTCTAGCTCCTTTGCTTGCTCCTTCATCTTAGACAGTGCTCTTGTTCTTTGGTGTTTCAATTCCTGCCGTAGTACCACCTGATAACAAAATAAAAGTTCAATATTTGATTTTTTTTTCAGGTCAAGGTATGAGTTCTACTCTACATTTTTACGTCAAATACAATATGAAGGAAAGAAACTTCAGGGATTGGGTAGGGAATCAAGTAAATTCTAAGTTGCTGAAGGTACCCAGGTAAGCTTTTTCTGGATTCTTACTGGGATTCATTGTTTGAAATTTAAGTGGTAAACAGCTAGGTAAGCTTTGTCCTTATACACAGCTAGGAAACTTGACAGGTATTAGGTACAAGGTCAACTCTTTTTCTTACTACTGCCTTTTTTTCTCTGAATAAAATTAGAATAATATAGATCAAAAAGTGCTTACAAAACGTGTCTGTGTCTCTGTTTTTAGGCACACAGACACTATTTTCACCCCTCAAAACACCAAAAGCTCATAGCTCAGACCCCAACTGGGGTAACAGAAATTTTCCAAGTAAATTTAGAAGATTGATATGGATCTAAATTGTTTAAAAAGTGTGTCTGTTTCTCTGCTTAAAGCCGGCCCCTGTACACCAACCGTTTTATGGACCCCCCCCCCCAACCACTCCTTGATGTGATATCCTCAGTTGTACCCCTCCCCCCAATCACAAAATCCTGGATCTGCCCCCTGTAATACACTAACATGTAGTACTTAGGTCTACAAATCACTTATTGACCCTTTGAGAAGATGAAGACCATTATAAATATACAGTTTGACAGTTAAAACAACCACTGCAGTAGTACATTAAGGGTGCTTTTAAAACAGTCCAGATCTTTACAAACTTTGGATCACAGTCAACATACTTTTGTTACTCACACAATTTGAAATAAATAGAATTAACAAAAGTTGTGCTGATGGAATTAGACAATTAAAGACACTGTTAAATTATATTATCAAACAATTCTTCCAATACTATGAGAATCATAGACCTTTCATGCATTGTATATATTATTATTATGTGAAATTGGGAGCAAAATTAAGAAATGTGCTGAACGGCAAACATGTTGATACATTTTGGTTGATATTGTTAGTTGTTACTTAGTTGATATTGTTAGTTGTTAGTAGGAATCGTTGGGATAGAAACAAGTAAATATGATCAACCTGTGGTGCCAAGGTTGTAGAACTCTTCTTTCCAAGAGGCTGTATTGCATGAAGGGGTTGTACAATACAATCAATACACAGTACAAGTTAATCTCCAAATATACAATCGGTAATCATCAAATACTAAATCACCACTTTAAGCAGCAACATATAGTGTGTACCTCAGGTTAGTTAAAAGTGTTTTATATACATGTAGTTCTTTGATAGATTTTAAAGCAGTTAAAGGAGTAGTTAAATTAATTTACATTAACTTTGTTTTTCTTACAATTATACAGTCCACAACCATTTATCTTCAAAATTCTTTAGGTTCGGGTGTATAGTCCAGAGTTTTACAATGTAAACCACAATTTTAATAATTTAGGGATTTTATTCACCCAATATGAAATGTAATTTTCTCACAACCCAAAAGCACCTTTTTTAGATTCATTCATGTATTCAGTGTAGAATAATTAAGTAATTAAATCTTACAAAGAGTGTACTCTGAATCATTCCTGTCATTATCCCTTCCTTCATTAATTGTTTTGAAAAAAAAATCCAGTTTGCATAAACAATAAATAAAATGAAATAAAAGAACAATTAATTACGGTATGAAACAGAAAAGTTGAACGATGTAAAACACTTTACTAAAACTGATTTGGAACTGCAAGATGGAGGCACATCCCTACGTAACCTTGAGCAGATCGTAGCATTGTCAGTCGAGGAATTTAGATTGTTACACTTATCAACATCATTTTCATTTTCATTTAAATCCTGTGATGACCCTTATATGAGCACCTAAAAAATCTGTCAAACCAACTAATAAGATTCAATTGGCCTCAGTGGTTTACTACTTATTAAAAAAATTTAACACCAACAAAAGCCACCCAAACAATTTTAGCCAGCTTGCATCATCTCTAAAATGAATTCCTCAGTTATGTGCATGCAACAAACATATAGAAGCTTCATACATGCAACTTGTGCATCTAGAATCAACAATGTTCAACGGGTAATGTTGTATCTAACAAGAGAGATGCCCTCTACTACTGCACAGTGCAATTTGTTTCTACATCTAACTTGTGCATCTAGAATCAACAATGTTCAATGGGTAATGTTGTATCTAACAAGAGAGATGCTCTCTACTGCACAGTGCAATTTGTTTCTACATCTAACTTGTGCATCTAGAATCAACAATGTTCAATGGGTAATGTTGTATCTAACAAGAGAGATGCTCTCTACTGCACAGTGCAATTTGTTTCTACATCTAACTTGTGCATCTAGAATCAACAATGTTCAATGGGTAATGTTGTATCTAACAAGAGAGATGCTCTCTACTGCACAGTGCAATTTGTTTCTACATCTAACTTGTGCATCTAGAATCAACAATGTTCAATGGGTAATGTTGTATCTAACAAGAGAGATGCTCTCTACTGCACAGTGCAATTTGTTTCTACATCTAACTTGTGCATCTAGAATCAACAATGTTCAATGGGTAATGTTGTATCTAACAAGAGAGATGCTCTCTACTGCACAGTGCAATTTGTTTCTACATCTAACTTGTGCATCTAGAATCAACAATGTTCAATGGGTAATGTTGTATCTAACAAGAGAGATGCTCTCTACTGCACAGTGCAATTTGTTTCTACATCTAACTTGTGCATCTAGAATCAACAGTGTTCAATGGGTAATGTTGTATTTAACAAGAGAGATGCTCTCTACTACACAGTGCAATTTGTTTCTTCATCTAACTTGTGCATCTAGAATCAACAATGTTCAACGGGTAATGTTGTATCTAACAAGAGAGATGCCCTCTACTACACAGTGCATCATTGTGCATCATGCTTACAGTGTTTGACACCACTATAGATTCTAAATACTGGAGACAATATTTGTTCTGTTTGTAATCTTACCGATGGATTGCTGAGTTTGACTATCTCCTTTTTACCTCTGGCCGCTGCATCTTCCAAACTGCTCCTCTGGTTCTTCAATTCTAATAAAGAAATAGAAAAAATCAACAATGCCGATCATAGAGTGCCTAAAATAGCTCTATTACCCCGGGCATGATTTTCATGTTCCCTGACTACACAGTGATAATGACAATGTGAAATGATATCCTAACGGGGAGCACACCAGAATGTCCTCCAAGCATCAGTTGGGTACATTGAAACATGAAAGCAATCCTTCATAAGTATCACTTAAGCCTGGACGATATGACGATAATATTGTCACGATACGATATTGAAAACAAAATCACCAATATCGATGTTGGTTTTGAATTTATCGAAATATCGTCTCAAAACAATATTTTTTTTCATAGACGATATTTTTCAAAATATCGAGTATTTTCCCACGGATTTCTTACAATCTCACAGGCAAATAAGATTTGTTAGGGCTGATGCCGTCTTTTACGACTTCGAATGAAAGTTGTGGCTGAACGCATACCTTGTAAACATCATCATATCTAGACATGGTGGTCTCTCTTTGCAGCGCTGAAGCATGACCAACCTTCTTGAACCGTTTATGTGCTGTGTGAATACCCGGAGCAGTATCTATCACCTCGATCCCACTGTTATTATGGTACTTTATTATTAGGGGATGCATGAACTGAGTGCTGCCGTGGCCAAGCATGGGTGCAAAGCTGTAGGGGAATTTCCCTTGGCCAGAAACACCACGTAGCAGTATTTATCACCTCGATCCCACGGTTATTCTAACAAATTAATATTAGGGAATGAATGAACCGAGTGTTTCCGTGCCCACAAGTGGGTGCAAAGCTGTAGGGGAAATTCCCTTGACCAGAAATCACCACGTTGTCGTCAGGAAATGTCGGACCATGTCGGACGCACTGAAAATACGCGTCCAACTACTTGCCGTCAACTCAATGTCAACTCGCTAGGTGCCGTAAACTCACCATCAAAACATCCAGTAATATATTTAAAATCCACAAAAGAGTCATAGAAATGTAAAGTATTAGCCAAAAGAGAATTTTTACTAGTTTTGGTTACATTTCGGTAATAAAATGAGGTTTTTTTTTATTGTGAAAAAAATTATCTTGAGGCGGCAAAAGCTGTCGGCCGCCATCTTGCTTCTTCACAGAGCTTGTATTGTACATCATGGACAACAGAGGGCGCTTTCCTGCATTTGGAACTGTTTTGGCCATACAGCTATATAAAATAGCATCGGTCGTGTTGACGGTGAGTTGACCAACACAAGCGAATCGACTGTGAATATCCATGCACAGCTATAGTGATGATTGTGAACCCATTGGAATAAAAATAGCGGCACCAGGTTTTTCCTCCATGGGTTTTTAGAGATCGCAACACTCCAATCGATTGAGGTACAAATATGATTTAATTGCTTAAGAGCCAGTGATGTAAAAAAAAAATATTACGTTTTCTGTTTCATGGAATATGGATGTAATGTTAATTCAGTAATTTTCATCAAGGCGGTTTGAATAAAATTTATCTAATTTACGCAGTCCATTTATTTATTATTATTTTTTTATATACACAACAGTCATGTTTTGTTTGTCTTGTCTTCGTCCTTGCGGTAAAACTGTTTTTGGCGTGCGATTGAGCCATTGTTGTCCCCTTCTGAAGGGTACTTTCAATTTTCAAAAATCCTCACGATATATCGTCATATCGGTGATATTTGTTGCAATATGCATAAAGTTGTTTATTGACCTTTGACCTTTCGTGTGTTGCATTAAACGTTCCCGGATGTTAGCTTAAACCAGTGACTCGTGTCTACAATCTTGTGCACCTAAAATCATTGTTTACTAATTAAAGTATGAAGCATAGCATATTGAAACATGGTGGCAGCGGTGAAGTATTCATCATAGAACTCTAAGTTACGCTTCTCTATAATGAAAAACTGAAGAGAACCCGTCCAGGAGAAAAGCAAAAAAAGGACAACCGATCAGTCCGTGAGCCCATCTATGATCTATCTACACGCGTCCGTGAACCACCGTTCTGCACTACACTACACTCGTCCGTGGATGTGTACGTCGCCCGTAAGTTGTAGTTTAAACTCTTAAACCGTGTTGATGTTTAGCAATGTTGATAGTCACCAAAACCAATAAAAGTGACGGGAAAGTGATTGTACTTAAAATAGTAGGAAAACGTACAAGAAATATGCAATCTGAATCTCACTGAACTGATGATAAATGCATACCTACTCAGTACTTTCACTCGCCATGCTAAAAATAACACACTCTCGACTCGTGAGATAGGGCTCCCTTCATGAACATTGTAAACTACATCTGTACCGCTCACTGACATCTACGCAACTGACTAGTGCTCGTATTTACGTTGCTGTTTTGGCATAACAAATAAATATAAAAAATGGCTTGTGCTAAACCCCTCACCCATGTGTCTCCCCCACCTCAACTAAAGCTCAAAGAAAATGCAATCGAAGAGTGGAAAATGTTTAAACAGATGTACTCCAACTACTGCATTATAACTGAACTGAGCAAACATGACAAGGCATATCAAAAGGCAGTATTCCTTCACTCTATGGGCCCTGCTGGGGTAAAGATCTTCAATAGCCTGACCTTCTCTGAAGATGATGATAAAGATGATATCACCCTCATCACACAGAAACTTGATCAATACATCATTGGTGAAGTAAATGAAACATATGAGCGATATATGTTCAATAAAAGGGACCAAGAAGCATCAGAATCTATAGAGGCTTATCTATCAGCTCTCCGTGAACTTGCCAAAACATGCAACTTTTGTGATTGTTTACAAGACAGCCTACTTCGTGACCGAATTGTTCTCGGGATCCGTGACTCACACACACGTAAACTGCTGCTACAGAAACGCAAACTCACTCTAAAGATGGCTCTTGACATCTGCAAGTCAGCTGAAGCAACCACATTTCAGCTGAAATCTTTTGGTGAAACCGAAACTGAGGCTGTCCACAAAGTTAGTGACTGGAAAACTAAGAAGGATACATCAGCTAAACACACAGGGAAACTCCCCACCATCACATGCAAATTCTGTGCTCGCAAACATCTGAGAAAAAAAGAACTCTGCCCTGCATGGGGAAAAACCTGTAGCTTATGCAAACGAGACAACCACTTCAAGCAATGCTGCAAGTTCAACAAAGAGACACGCAAAGTTCACGCACTAGATGACGCCCACGTGTATGGCTCTAATGAATCATTAGACTCTAGTGGCACTGAATCCATCAACTGTGTAGAGATTGCTGTCAATGCTGTCGAAAACACCAAAGGTGCTCTCTTTGCTGAAATGATGCTTGATGGCAAATCAATGAAGTTTCAAATAGACTCAGGAGCTACCGTCAATGTTTTGCCAAGGAAATATGTGACTGAATCCACAATTCAACCACACAACCTCACACTTAAGATGTACAACCAGTTCACGCTGAAAGCTGTTGGCAAGACAAAAGTCATCTTGCGCAACCCCCAAAATAAGAAGAAATACAGGGTTGAATTTGTGGTGATTGAACCAAACTCCTTCACTCCCCTCCTCAGCCGCAATGCTGCTGAACGCATGTCACTGATCACAGTCAACTATGACAACTTCAGACTACTGCACTCAGTAAACGTCACATCCACTGAAGGCATTCTTGCAGAATATGATGATGTATTCAAAGGCAAACTTCCAGGTTCTCTACCAGGACTAGTCCACCTCCACATTGCAGAAGACGCAAGACCAGTGCAATGCTCACCTAAGAAAGTACCAGTGTCACTAAAACACAAAGTCAAGACAGGACTAGCACAACTGGTTAAAGATGACATTCTTGCACCAGTTGATGAACCTACTGAATGGTGTAGTCGCATGGCAGTGACAGCAAAGAAAACCTCGAATGATCTGCGATACTGTATCGATCCCCGTCCACTGAACAAAGTACTACAAAGAGAGTTGTACGAATTGCCCGTTATGGAAGACATCTTACCAGAACTTTCCAGAGCTAAAATTTTCTCTAAACTGGACCTCCGATCTGGATATCTACATTGTGTGCTTGACGACCAGAGTAGTCTGCTCACTACCATGACACCGTTTGGTAGATACAGATGGAAAAGACTCCCATTTGGTCTGAAAGTCAGCTCTGAAATATTTCAGAAACGCCTCCACCAAGCGATTGCTGACCTTGACGGCATTGAATGCGTTGCCGATGACATCATTGTTTTTGGTGTTGGCGATACAACCGATGAGGCAGAACAGAGCCACAATGCAAGGCTAAAACAACTCATCCAGAGATGCAGAGAAAAAGGCATCAAACTCAATGGAGAAAAGTCTGAGATCAAATCTCAAAGCATCACCTTCCTAGGACACGTTGTCACCAGTGAAGGTCTAAAAATTGATGCAAAAAAGGTTGAAGCCATCACCAAAATGAGTAATCCAACCAACCCCGTAGAAGTACAACGACTCCAAGGAAGTGTCACATACTTGGCCAAATTCCTCCCAAGATTATCCGAGGTATTTGAACCAATCAGAAGACTCACAAGAAAAGGTGCAGAATGGCAGTGGACTGAAGAACACAACAGAGCAATGTCTGATGTAAAAACACTGGTTACAACTGCACCAATACTGGCCTACTACAATCCAAAGAGAGATGTAACCATACAATGTGATGCCAGTAAAACAGGTCTCGGTGCGGCTATCCTACAAGAAGGAAAACCAATTGCTTATGCAAGTAGGGCATTGACCCCAACTGAACAGAGATATGCCCAGATTGAGAAAGAGGCTCTTGCAATCGTGTTCGCACTTGAACGATTCCACCAGTACACCTTTGGTCAAAAAATTCTAGTTGAAAGTGACCATAAACCGCTCGAGACAATTGTCAAGAAACCACTTCATCGTGCCCCAAGACGTCTCCAAGGCATGCTGATGAGAATGTTGAACTACGACATAGAAATTGTTTGGAAGAAAGGCACGGAAATGCATCTTGCAGATATGCTGTCCAGATCCTACCTACCGTACACTGATGAATCAGATGACTTTGCTCAGGTCAACCTGGTTGATAGCCTTAGCATGGGACCAGACAGACTACGACAAATAAAAGAAGAAACGGACAAAGATGAATCACTGCAACTACTGAAAGTGGTGATCCAACAAGGGTGGCCCGATGAGAAAGACTTCCTTCCATCCCAAACACTACCTTACTTCAACGTTCGTGACGAACTCTCCCTTTCTGATGGTCTTGTGTTCCGAGGGGAGCGCATCGTAATACCAAGCTCACTCAGGAAAGAAATGATAAAGACAGTTCACAACTCTCATCTTGGTGTTGAAAGTTCCCTCAGGAGAGCTCGTGAATGTCTATTCTGGCCAGGCATGTCTGCTGAGATAAAGCAGTTTGTATCAAAGTGTGATGCTTGTAGATCATATGAGACAAAAAACCAGAAGGAAACACTCATGCCTCATGATCTACCAAACCGCCCCTGGGAGAAAATTGGAGCCAATCTTCTAGAGTATGATGGTAAGGACTACCTAATCACTGTTGACTATTTGTCCAACTTCTGGGAAATAGACAGACTCCACGACCTGACCTCAAAAACTGTCATAAAAAAGTTGAAGTCTCACTTCGCAAGATATGGCATACCAAACTCGGTAATCAGCGACAATGGTGGTCAGTTCACGTCCGATGAGTTCAAGAAATTCTCCAAAGTTTGGGATTTTGAACATTTCACTATCTCCCCCAAACATAGCCAATCTAATGGTAAAGTGGAGTCTGCGGTGAAGGCTGCAAAAAGACTACTGAAAAAGTGCAAGACAGCCAACTCTGACCCATACATGGCACTTCTTGAACTGAGAAATACTCCAACTCAAGGAATCAGCAGCAGTCCTGCACAAAGACTGCATAGCCGAAGAACCAGAACCCTTCTACCCACATCTAACAGCCTGTTAGTACCTAGAGGAAGAGACATCATGGAAAGTGAGCGAGCTAAAATGAAACATCTACAGAGAAAACAGTCGGACAACTACAACAAACATGCAAAAGACTTGCCATCGTTGGCAGAAGGAGATGTTGTACGACTAAAACCATTCCGCTCTGGAGAAAAACAATGGCCACGGGCTGTTGTAAGCAAGAGACTGGACGAGAGATCCTACGAAATCGAAACCCAACAAGGACAGACCTTGAGACGCAATCGTGTTGACCTGAAGAAAACGCATGAAGAACCACCAGTAATGCATGGTCACACAAACATGAGACACTTGCATGCCCCGACCCCCACTGACCAATGCATTACAAAGGAAACCATCCTACCCCCACAGAGTCACCCAGACCCACATGTATCTGATGGATCTGGAACACCGAAACAACCCACACGGAAACAACCCACACGCATCCCTGAAATGGAACACCCCCCAGGAATGCATCAAACAATTGACCCAAACCCTCAACAAGAGACAATTGAACTGAAAGACTTGCCAAAAACCAGATCTGGTAGAATGATCAAAGAACCTAGCAGACTAAAGGACTATGTTAAATACTGAGAACTGAGTTCAAAGCAAAACAAGATGCTGTTCGCAAATTGACAACAGTTGCTTGAGTTTATATTCTAAAAAAAAATTGTTTTGTTCAAACCAAAAAAGGCGTTTTAAGCAGTTGAGAGGGTATTTTGGTTTCTCACTAAAAAAAAAAAAAGTTAGGAGAAATCCCTCATTTTGTTTGACTAGAGAAAACAAATTGTTTCTCTATTTTTCCACCTGTTTTTTTTTTTTTCTTTCTTCTTTTTTGGAGAAAACATGATTTAATGCATGTCTAAAATAATTTGTTTTTCCCAGTGTTCAAGTTGGAGTTAAATTGTTGTGGCTTTCAAACAATGCTCCTTCCTCAAAAAGAGGAGGATGTTGCAATATGCATAAAGTTGTTTATTGACCTTTGACCTTTTGTGTGTTGCATTAAACGTTCCCGGATGTTAGCTTAAACCAGTGACTCGTGTCTACAATCTTGTGCACCTAAAATCATTGTTTACTAACTAAAGTATGAAGCATAGCATATTGAAACAATATTTACCTGACGATATATCGCCAGTCAAAATTTTCGATATCGTCCAGGGTTAGTATCACTGATTAAAAATTAGTTTCCCATAAAACAAACTATTCCCATAAAAAATTGCTGTGAGAAATTAGAAAACAGCATATGATTACTCTAAACGTCACTTTGATGAAATAAGCCTGAAATGAACCAGCACACAAATCCCTGATAAAATGAACTTCAACTGTTTTTGGTTGTTTTCAACATAGGTTGTATGGTATTTATTCAATACCAGAGGATTGGAAATACTTTATTCCCATCACGTAATAAGATTTTAAGTTGAATGGAAGTACAAATTACTTGAGTTCCAGAAATAAACATCTACAAGAAAGACATACAACCTACAATTTTGAGAATGATTTGCACTGAGACATGCAATATTTTCAAGATTCTTTTTATTTTGCTATAACAATTCTTCTACCCACTTTGAGTTTCTTTTGTAAGCACTTGACACTGGGTGCTGTGTATACAAGCAAACTTTTCATGGACAAAAACTGTTTGTGTAAGGCAGTCAGTTGATTTGATAACATGCCCAGAACATTATGCATAGTACAAGGTGAATGGCAGGAACCAGTCTGGACATTACATTGCATGCATTGTTGGTGCTCTGCTTCATTTGTCCCATATAATAAATTCAGGACAAAGGGTACTTCTATTCATTCTCAAACCTCTTCAAGGTTTATTGGTTAATTCGATATCCTTACCAATAATAATAATAATAATAATATTTAAAAAGACTTGTAATGCGTCAGACAAGAATTACAAGAGATCATCAATAGGCGGCCCTTATTGTTTGTCACTTTTTATGGCATGGGTGGTAAGTCTGATATTCCAGCATGTCATGACCGTAGCTAATGGCCAAAACTCTGCCTGTTTCACGATGTTCAAAATTCACAAATCCTCAAATGAATACAAAAATACAGTGCATATGATTAAAATAATTCTTATCTTTACTTTGTTTAATCTAGTTTCATTGTTACAATGTTTTTTGTAAAGTAGAATTTCAGAACTATCACAAATGTACTTTAAGGGCTAAGAAGGTGACTATAGGACATTAAGACATTCTGCATTGGGATACTGTACTTACGGACAACACTCTTCTTCTTAGCTTCATACTCCTTAGTCTTCTCGTCAAACAGCTTTTCCAGTTCATCATAACCAGGGGTACTTTCTTTAATTTGATGCGTTTTTTCAGATCGATCCTTTTCAAGACCTTCCTGTGTTTTCTGCAAAAATTGAGATATTTATAATATTTAGAAATGATACAGGGTGTATGAACATCATTGATCAATTCACCCTCTTCCCCCTTAGTTATGCCATTCTACATTTGCAGGGGCAACCTCACTACTAATGTTTTTTGTTTTCTATTTCAATTCAATTCAATATTCTGAGTTGCTTAAGCCTGTATATAGTGGGCTACAGGCCAATTGGTTAGAGCATAATGTGAATCATTTCAGGGAGAACACCAACTTTAGGGCTAGATAGCTTAGTTGGTAGAGTGCCTGCCTGCTAATCCCAAAGTCACAAAACTAGGGCTACATTTAGATAGCTTAGTTGGTAGAGTGCCTGCTAATCCCAAACTCACAACACTAGGGCTAGATAGCTTAGTTGGTAGAGTGCCTGCCTGCTAATCCCAAAGTCACAACACTAGGGCTACATAGCTTAGTTGGTAGAGTGCCTGCTAATCCCAAAGTCACAACACTAGGGCTAGATAGCTTAGTTGGTAGAGTGCCTGCTAATCCCAAACTCACAACACTAGGGCTAGATAGCTTAGTTGGTAGAGTGCCTGCTAATCCCAAAGTCACAACACTAGGGCTAGATAGCTTAGTTGGTAGAGTGCCTGCTAATCCCAAAGTCACAACACTAGGGCTAGATAGCTTAGTTGGTAAAGTGCCTGCCTGCTAATCCCAAAGTCTTAACAAGCTAGATAGCTTAGTTGGTTGAGTGCCTGCCTGCTAATCCCAAAGTCACAACACTAGGGCTAAATAGCTTAGTTGGTAGAGTGCCTGCCTGCTAATCCCAAAGTCACAACACTAGGGCTAGATAGCTTAGTTGGTAGAGTGCCTGCTAATCCCAAAGTCACAACACTAGGGCTAGATAGCTTAGTTGGTAGAGTGCCTGCCTGCTAATCCCAAAGTCACAACACTAGGGCTAGATAGCTTAGTTGGTAGAGTGCCTGCCTGCTAATCCCAAAGTCACAACACTAGGGCTAGATAGCTTAGTTGGTAGAGTGCCTGCTAATCCCAAAGTCACAACACTAGGGCTAGATAGCTAAGTTGGTAAAGTGCCTGCCTGCTAATCCCAAAGTCTTAACAAGCTAGATAGCTTAGTTGGTTGAGTGCCTGCCTGCTAATCCCAAAGTCACAACACTAGGGCTAGATAGCTTAGTTGGTAGAGTGCCTGCCTGCTAATCCCAAAGTCACAACACTAGGGCTAGATAGCTTAGTTGGTAGAGTGCCTGCTAATCCCAAAGTCACAACACTAGGGCTAGATAGCTTAGTTGGTAGAGTGCCTGCCTGCTAATCCCAAAGTCACAACACTAGGGCTAGATAGCTTAGTTGGTAGAGTGCCTGCCTGCTAATCCCAAAGTCACAACACTAGCGCTAGATAGCTTAGTTGGTAGAGTGCCTGCCTGCTAATCCCAAAGTCACAACACTAGGGCTAGATAGCTTAGTTGGTAGAGTGCCTGCCTGCTAATCCCAAAGTCACAACACTAGGGCTAGATAGCTTAGTTGGTAGAGTGCCTGCCTGCTAATCCCAAAGTCACAACACTAGGGCTAGATAGCTTAGTTGGTAGAGTGCCTGCCTGCTAATCCCAAAGTCACAACACTAGGGCTAGATAGCTTAGTTGGTAGAGTGCCTGCCTGCTAATCCCAAAGTCACAACACTAGGGCTAGATAGCTTAGTTGGTAGAGTGCCTGCCTGCTAATCCCAAAGTCACAACACTAGGGCTAGATAGCTTAGTTGGTAGAGTGCCTGCCTGCTAATCCCAAAGTCACAACACTAGCGCTAGATAGCTTAGTTGGTAGAGTGCCTGCCTGCTAATCCCAAAGTCACAACACTAGGGCTAGATAGCTTAGTTGGTAGAGTGCCTGCCTGCTAATCCCAAAGTCACAACACTAGGGCTAGATAGCTTAGTTGGTAGAGTGCCTGCCTGCTAATCCCAAAGTCACAACACTAGGGCTAGATAGCTTAGTTGGTAGAGTGCCTGCCTGCTAATCCCAAAGTCACAACACTAGGGCTAGATAGCTTAGTTGGTAGAGTGCCTGCCTGCTAATCCCAAAGTCACAACACTAGGGCTAGATAGCTTAGTTGGTAGAGTGCCTGCCTGCTAATCCCAAAGTCACAACACTAGGGCTAGATAGCTTAGTTGGTAGAGTGCCTGCCTGCTAATCCCAAAGTCACAGGTTCAAGTTCATTCTAGTAAATTTGTCTTGTTCAACCCAAAACTATTTAAAACTTATAAAACATCCTTCTGTTAAGATACCTTTTTTAAATTCTTGATATTAACAGGTACAATCACCAACACACTCTCTTAATGTTCACCTGTAAATGAAGGAATTATCTTTGTCCACAAAATCAAACCAAAGACATCCCTTTTCAAACCAACCAGATGTTGTTACAGTCATTAGTGTCAATTGGATGACACACTCAAACACACGCAGCTAGTCAATGCATACTCTCTGCCAAAATTCATTTCTTCTCTACAGCATTTCGAGTCCCACCATTTTGTGTCCCCTTTTGTTATGCCCATGCTTTATACATGTAGCACCTAAACTTGTTTGTCAACTCAGTATTAAAACAAGTACTTCTGTGTGCTCATCAATGTTTTACTCTAATTGTCCCCTTTGTGAGTTTTTTAAAGAATCAAATATGACGTCAGTCTGTCAAACCACCCTGTTCCCTTTTGTTTCAATCCTAGGTTGAATACAGAGAACTACTAACATGTAAATGCTTAATGGAGTCATCCAACTTGTTCTTCATTTTAGTAAACTTCTCTTTCATTTGTTTTAACTCGCTCTGTAATTGCTGAGTAGCAGCAGAATCGGACTGAAGCTCTTTCTGTAGCTGAACTCCCTGAAACAAGTCAGAGGTTAAACTTGAAGAATAAATATTTATGCATTTGTTTTACAAAATCTTCAATTCTAAGTTGAAAAAAGCGGGAAAAAAGAACAATGACAAATTAAGCACATCTGTAAGGAATCGCTACAGGTAAAAAGTGTCACCAGATTTGGAAAAAAATTAATGGATTCCCATTCTAGATGTTTCAATATTTTCTATTAACAAACCTTACAACCAACTTTCAAACATTTCATTTCATCTTTTCAAAGGGGAAAAAAATAATTTTAAAAAGTGTATATTTTCAGGTTTGTTTTACCTGTCACCTGTCCTAAATTTAGATTGTGGAAATCAAAGTATGAAGCAAGCGTTGAGAAGCAATCTTTGCACATGGCAGAATTTCAGATGGATATACTTCCCAGGACAATTGTTGCTGGTGTCAAGTCTTGAAGAAGGTAATATTTCAGGTTTTAATAAGAGCATTTATCTCAATCCTCTCGTTGTCTAGAATCAAACAATGGAATTAAAACCAATAAATTTTAATTAAATTGGGTGCCTTTCAGCCTGAAATGGATAATTTGTCTTTTTGAAAGATGCATAAGTTTACTTTGAGAAGCTACATTTTGAGCATTATCAATACTCATTATGAACATCCCTACAACGGAAGGTTAAACTGGGAAAGCATTCACAAAATAGGGTTGTAAATAGCAGACATTGATGCTACTAAAAAGCCACATAGTTTCAATTTCTTCAAGCCTCACAGTGTACACAGCTAAGTAGAAATAAACACAAAATCTTATATTAAAAGGTGATCACAGAGATGTGCCCCATTTCTTCATATACAAATTGTTAAAACAACTTTTATATGAAGAAAGGGGGCACATCTCAAAAGTTGTTTTTGTTATATAAATTTTGAGTTTATGTTGAAAATAAATGCAAAATAAACAAATTAAAAAAATAGTGCATTTTCTTGCCTGCCAGGAAATGCCCTGGAATGCACTAAGTTGCTCCTTTTGTAAACAAGATGACATTGTCTAGAGGGACAGCCTTAATGGTCAATGCACAGTGTAGTTAATCAATCATATCTTACTTCATTTGACAGATCCGTCTGTTCTTGTTTGGCTTTATTTATTCTCAGATTCATATCAAACATAAACTTGCTGAATGCCAGTTTGAAGTCATCAATTTCCCGAGTCAACTTGTCTCGTTTCTCTTGAAGATCAAAACGTTCCTTGCGCTCCCTTGTCAGGATACTTCTGAAATCAGTGATCTGTTTGCCCAGTAACTGAACAGTCACTCTGATATACAACAATATCAAATAGATACATTAATGGCATGGTACAGTCATCTCTATCATATAGCTTCAATAAAGACGAACTTCAAACATCCTTTAAAAATATGTCCAAGTAAGGTGGTCTTGTTTTTGAGGAAACACAGAATGATAAGGGGTTTGGGTCCAATTGTGTACACATTTATAATTAGGTGTTTATTTTGATCAGGCAAGTAATAATAAAAACTGAGAGTTAGTTGACAGTTAAGTTTTCTTGCCTTTAAAAGAATTTTCAGAACTAATTTTATACCATGTGATGCTTTTCTTTAAAGCACTAGACACTATTGGTAACTGTCAAAGACCAGTCTTCTCACTTGGTGTATCTCAAAATATGCATAATATAACAAACCAGTCAAAACTTGAACTCAATTGGTCGTCAAAGTTGCATGAGAGTTATGGAAGAAAAAACACCCTTGTCGCACTGTGTGCTTGCAGATGCTTGACTTCCAGACCTCAGCTGAGGTCTCAAAATCAATTCAAATATTTGAGTGAGATATTACTTCTTTCTCAAAAACTACGTTACTTCAGAGGGAGCCGTTTGCTATCAACAGCTCTCCATTGCTTGTTACCAAGTAAGTTTTTATGCTAACAATTATTTTGTATTGAATGAATAATTGAATTAACAAAAGAAATATTCAGGCAGTGGTTCACATTACTCAGAATCTTGAGTTTCTACTACCGAGCCCTAAGCTTTCCACTTACTGATGGTTTTCTTCAAGCTGTTTCATGCGAAGTTCCATCTCATCATTTTCTTGTTTCATGCGAGCCGTTTCGTTAGCTTTCTTGGTTAGATCTTCCTTCTTGTTTTGCAGTCTGCAAGAATTACACAAAGGAATGCTTGAGATACAAACAATTTAACCTCAACCTGTGACATCAACATGTTGTTTCCACTGCTCCATTTATTTGCACAAAATTAGAAATAATTTTCAGCAGTAGAAATCCAAACAATTTGTTGTTTAAGAAGGCACAGGACTGTTCTGGTGCAGCACCAATCATCCAATAAGTATAGGTCTTTGTCTCCCAATGACACCGATAGAAAGCTATTCCAGACAAAGAATCATTGTGTCTGAATGTATTTAGGACACAACACAGTTAGTGTCACTAGTTAATGTTGAACACAGTGGAGGGACTATATTCACATTACTGACACACTCAAGCACAAGGTAAAGTATGTAGTTTAAGTCATACAGGAAAGAACACTGGTCCATCTCACTGACGGAGTCTACTACTACAATGATTCAATGGCACGGAAACATAACAATCACAATCAATTTAGACATCCAATGAATTGGCTTGTTGTATTATTTTTAAAATTGTGTTAAATTGAACAATTTAGAACTGATGAAATAATTTTAAGATAACCAACTTTTTCTATGGGAAAACATTTTTATTAAAACTACCTTTAACATTATTTGAATCCTTGTTGAAACTTTTTGTGCAAGAAAAACAATTTTTTTTAAATGTATCCACGAAATGCAGGACTAATGGAAGTGGTGTATTATTGATTGAGCACAATGAGCTGCTTCACAATTAGTATTTAATTTTACATTATTTAAGTGTTTCAATTTTATTTTTGGGGCTTTAGCTCCATGACATTGGAATATTACTTTGTAGTGCATCAGTTAGCTTTAATACATGTTCTGGTAATGACTATCTTTGTAGTGTATCAGTTAGCTTTAATACATGTTGTGATAATGACTATCTTTGTAGTGTATCAGTTAGCTTTAATACATGTTGTGATAGTGACTATCTTTGTAGTGCATCAGTTAGCTTTAATACATGTTGTGATAGTGACTATCTTTGTAGTGTATCAGTTAGCTTTAATACATGTTGTGATAATGACTATCTTTGTAGTGCATCAGTTAGCTTTAATACATGTTGTGGTAATGACTATCTTTGTAGTGTATCAGTTAGCTTTAATACATGTTGTGGTAATGACTATCTTTGGAGTGCATCAGTTAGCTTTAATACATGTTGTGATAATGACTATCTTTGTAGTGCATCAGTTAGCTTTAATACATGTTGTGATAATGACTATCTTAGTAGTGTATCAGTTAGCTTTAATACATGTTGTGGTAATGACTATCTTTGTAGTGCATCAGTTAGCTTTAATACATGTTGTGATAATGACTATCTTAGTAGTGCATCAGTTAGCTTTAATACATGTTGTGGTAATGACTATCTTAGTAGTGTATCAGTTAGCTTTAATACATGTTGTGGTAATGACTATCTTTGTAGTGCATCAGTTAGCTTTAATACATGTTGTGATAATGACTATCTTTGTAGTGTATCAGTTAGCTTTAATACATGTTGTGGTAATGACTATCTTTGTAGTGTATCAGTTAGCTTTAACACATGTTGTGGTAATGACTATCTTTGTAGTGTATCGGTTAGCTTTAATACATGTTGTGGTAATGACTATCTTTGTAGTGCATCAGTTAGCTTTAATACATGTTGTGGTAATGACTATCTTTGTAGTGTATCAGTTAGCTTTAACACATGTTGTGATAGTGACTATCTTTGTAGTGTATCAGTTAGCTTTAATACATGTTGTGATAATGACTATCTTTGTAGTGTATCAGTTAGCTTTAATACATGTTGTGATAATGACTATCTTTGTAGTGCATCAGTTAGCTTTAATACATGTTGTGATAGTGACTATCTTTGTAGTGTATCAGTTAGCTTTAATACATGTTGTGATAATGACTATCTTTGTAGTGTATCAGTTAGCTTTAATACATGTTGTGATAATGACTATCTTTGTAGTGCATCAGTTAGCTTTAATACATGTTGTGATAGTGACTATCTTTGTAGTGTATCAGTTAGCTTTAATACATGTTGTGGTAATGACTATCTTTGTAGTGCATCAGTTAGCTTTAATACATGTTGTGGTAATGACTATCTTTGTAGTGTATCAGTTAGCTTTAATACATGTTGTGATAGTGACTATCTTTGTAGTGTATCAGTTAGCTTTAACACATGTTGTGATAGTGACTATCTTTGTAGTGAATCAGTTAGCTTTAATACATGTTGTGATAGTGACTATCTTTGTAGTGCATCAGTTAGCTTTAATACATGTTGTGATAGTGACTATCTTTGTAGTGCATCAGTTAGCTTTAATACATGTTGTGATAGTGACTATCTTTGTAGTGTATCAGTTAGCTTTAATACATGTTGTGATAATGACTATCTTTGTAGTGCATCAGTTAGCTTTAATACATGTTGTGGTAATGACTATCTTTGTAGTGTATCAGTTAGCTTTAATACATGTTGTGGTAATGACTATCTTTGTAGTGTATCAGTTAGCTCTAACACATGTTGTGATAGTGACTATCTTTGTAGTGTATCAGTTAGCTTTAATACATGTTGTGATAATGACTATCTTTGTAGTGTATCAGTTAGCTTTAATACATGTTGTGATAGTGACTATCTTTGTAGTGTATCAGTTAGCTTTAATACATGTTGTGATAATGACTATCTTTGTAGTGTATCAGTTAGCTTTAATACATGTGGTGGTAATGACTATCTTTGTAGTGTATCAGTTAGCTTTAATACATGTTGTGATAGTGACTATCTTTGTAGTGTATCAGATAGCTTTAATACATGTTGTGCTAATGACTATCTTTGTAGTGTATCAGTTAGCTTTAATACATGTTGTGATAATGACTATCTTAGTAGTGCATCAGTTAGCTTTAATACATGTTGTGGTAATGACTATCTTTGTAGTGTATCAGTTAGCTTTAATACATGTTGTGGTAATGACTAATCTTTGTAGTGCATCAGTTAGCTTTAATACATGTTGTGGTAATGACTATCTTTGTAGTGCATCAGTTAGCTTTAATACATGTTGTGATAATGACTATCTTAGTAGTGTATCAGTTAGCTTTAATACATGTTGTGATAATGACTATCTTAGTAGTGCATCAGTTAGCTTTAATACATGTTGTGGTAATGACTATCTTTGTAGTGTATCAGTTAGCTTTAATACATGTTGTGATAATGACTATCTTTGTAGTGCACCAGTTAGCTTTAATACATGTTGTGATAATGACTATCTTTGTAGTGCATCAGTTAGCTTTAATACATGTTGTGATAATGACTATCTTAGTAGTGTATCAGTTAGCTTTAATACATGTTGTGCTAATGACTATCTTTGTAGTGCATCAGTTAGCTTTAATACATGTTGTGGTAATGACTATCTTTGTAGTGTATCAGTTAGCTTTAATACATGTTGTGATAATGACTATCTTTGTAGTGTATCAGTTAGCTTTAATACATGTTGTGGTAATGACTATCTTTGTAGTGTATCAGTTAGCTTTAATACATGTTGTGATAATGACTATCTTTGTAGTGTATCAGTTAGCTTTAATACATGTTGTGATAATGACTATCTTTGTAGTGTATCAGTTAGCTTTAATACATGTTGTGATAATGACTATCTTTGTAGTGCATCAGTTAGCTTTAATACATGTTGTGATAATGACTATCTTTGTAGTGCATCAGTTAGCTTTAACACATGTTGTGATAATGACTATCTTTGTAGTGTATCAGTTAGCTTTAATACATGTTGTGATAATGACTATCTTTGTAGTGCATCAGTTAGCTTTAATACATGTTGTGATAATGACTATCTTTGTAGTGTATCAGTCAGCTTTAATACATGTTGTGGTAATGACTATCTTTGTAGTGCATCAGTTAGCTTTAATACATGTTGTGGTAATGACTATCTTTGTAGTGCATCAGTTAGCTTTACTTACACTGTATCAAGGTCATTCACTTTTGTGCTATCCATCTCACGATTCTCTGTTGCTACTGCAATATCTAAAATTGAAAAACAACAATAAGTCTTTTTTGCATAGCACATTTAATAAAACTGGTATGAAGTGCAGAACTGCATGGAAAAGCAACGCCATGCAATTTGACCCTTGTATTACATTAGTACTAAATTTATCGTTCAGGTGTTCAAATGAATTACAGAGGTGTAATGTTTTCTCTTAACTAAGTTGGGTATCTGTCATTGAAACAAGGAAGTTTCAAAAGAATCAAATAAATATATAATGTTGCAAATGGACACAAAGGTTTTATATTGAAAATACAGGAAATGATTGGTTGTGTGTGCCTAAAGTTAAGACTAAGAATGTTTTAACAAAGCATTTCAAACAAGTCTCTTTTTTATGGCACATTTTGTCGAAAGATTGAAGAATTTGCATACATGAACACATTTATAAAAAAATAAAATTACTGAATTCCTACTGGATTTTGAACCTCATTGATCCAAACTTTGCCAACTGGATCTATCCCTGCATTAACAATACTAACCTTCCTTAAGTGTATCCCACTGTCCTTCCAGTCTGTCATAATCATCATTGGTTTGGGTTATTTCAATGTCAAGCTGTAGTAAATAACATTGCTCACAATTAATAGTCAAGTGAATAGTCCACCTGCACAAACTCATTTCTCATAATGAACACATTTGAATGAAATCAAATTTACCCTCAAAGATTACTCTTTGCCCAAATATAAGTTGATAATTTTTAAAAACAAGAAAGAGAAAGTAAAAGAAACTTGTTTTCATAAGATTTCAATCTGGCTGGAAACACTTGCAGATCTAAATATACAAAACATTTTAGGGGACAAAAGACTGGTTCTCGGAAAAGCGTTTTAAAATACCTTGAATGACATGCATGACCTACTGTACACATGGTGTAGGGGTCTAAAACAAGACACTTTGTATTTCTCTCCTACAATCAAACAGTTTCACATTAACAATCTTTCTGAACCGCAAGGAAATGTAATTATAACAAAAAACATGTCATCAAGAAGGCCTCCATGTTGAAACTACGGTACTATAGTATTGTAGTTTGATATGTCCCAAAGGATTTGGGTAAGTAGAGCTGAGAATTCAACTATTATTTCGCTACCCCGGTCAATGCAACCTTACTTGGACATGTTCAGTGCTCACAGCATTTCAAAGAACGCTTTCAAATCTTACACTGAATACATAAGTTTGTGTGCAAAGAAGATTAGTTTAAGGTTACTTAAGTGCAAAACTCTTCTGGATTGCAGTTATTGGTCTTACTATTTGTATCAACACTTCTCAATAACTAGCGATCAGATTCACACTTATTATAATAAGTATATTGCATTGGGACAAAAACAATGTCATTAAAATTGTATACTTTTCGCATACATAAACAAGCCAGTCAAATGATTTCCTGATTTGATCCCAACCTTTCATTCATTAAACAGCAACCATAAGTTATCCAATAAGCATTCACAACATCACATGATTGTTTCTCCAATGAATGTTCCGCATGTAGCCCACTCTTTCCCAATATACTGTTCTTATGTACTGATCACACAATGTTTTTATACCCATTGCATTTTTTACATAATTTTAAATTCAATTATTTTCAAGCAATAACTGGCAAGTACAGCAACTCAAACTGTAAAGACATTTGATCTGGAATATGCAAAGGTGATACCACCCATTAGATTCCTCTGGATTTATTATCCTTCATGACTCGCAAAGCACCAAGTGTACAGCGCTTCTTACATACAGAGGTTTATTGAAAGTGAACTAAATAGCCCTACCTCCATTAATGTCTGCTCCAATTGAGCTTTCTTCAAGAGGTGTTGTTTCTCCATCTGCAGTAAATGCTGCCCAAGCTCAATCCTGTAAGAAACCAATGTGATGATTTGTGTATTAAAGGGATTGGGTACGTTTTGTAGGACACAAAACACAATGTCCACAGATTAACATTAAACTTACACCGTTCAAGATAATGATAGTAGAAAGTTTACCTTAAAAAATGTTACTTGCTTAGGTGCTGTAGTTTTTAAGAAATGAGTATAACAATGTTACGAAAATCATTTTACATGCTAAACTACTTTTCGTGCCTTGTTTTACTCATTTCTCTTTAAACTACAGCACCTCAGCAAGTAATATTTTTGAAGGTAAACTTTCTACTATCATTATCTTCAAACTGTGTACGTTTATTGTAAATCTGTGGACATTGTGTTTTATGTCCTACAAAAAGTAGCCAGACCCTTTCACATGCTTGGATGAAAGTGCTTGGCATGTAGGACGTTTGGCATGTACTCCTGGATCATCATGCTCTTTGTATGACAATGAAAATATTGAATAATAGTAATAACTAGTTCTTTTATTTCACAATAACGTCTCAAAACGCTTGACATTAGTCCCCTGGCCATTGGGCCAATAACATTCCTTTAATCTTTCTCAGCTCCCTGGAAGTATACAGGCTTATATAGTGGCTTTTCATACACAATATCAACCTCTACCCACAGGTACCCATTTATACCCCTGGGTGGAGAGAAGCAATTATAGTAAAACATCTTGCTCAAGTGTCATGATTCGATGATCTATACCATTCGGCCATGACACTGAACAGTCTTTCAATGTATCCAAGCTATTACTCCTGAAGAAAACTTACCCTTTTTCTTTTAGGTCAGCATTTTCCTTGTTTTCTCGATCCAGTTGATCTTGAAAGGTAATTTCCTGGTTCTCATATCTTGCTTTGTTGGCCTCATGTCTACGAATAATCTTTTCAAATGCCAAACAGAAAACTTCGCTTAAACAGAGGTTCAAAAGTATATTTCAGTTTTGAGTTCATGGGTTCGAATCCCTACCGAGTAATATGCCTGTGATATTTGTTTAACAGGACTCCGGAAAGTACTGTGCTATCACACATCGTTGTATGGGTAAAAACCAAAGTTAATATGCTTTCAAGATGGTTAGGCGGGTATTAGTTGTACTAAACCGTATGCACTACAGGGCTGAACCAAATTGAGTCAAGTAAGCAGATAACCATTAGCTGACAATGCAAGAATGGCCTCCCATCGTTTATGATACTGTGGAAAATAAATTAACCATGAACCTTGATTTCTTTATGGTACAGCCTAGCACAAGGCCCTATGTAAAAACATGAACTAGGAAGTTGTTTTTTATCCAGTTATGTTTTGGCAAGCTAGTTTCAATTTTCCTCTCCAAACAGTCAGGCTGTAATCAGTTTTTTCAAAAAAAAATTCTTTTCCGACTCTTTCATCAACAAGTCTTTCTGATTGTTTCCCACAATTGCAAGGAGTGGCACGGTCTTTGAAATAATACTCAAGGACTCCATCTGTTGCGGTTATGGCATGGGCTTTGGTATAGTTCTTGCTTGAGTTATAAGTGGACTTCAGACAAGTAGACTGCACAGGGGACCTTTCAAAGTAGGGACATCTCATGGGCAGATATGCCTTTCAATTCAGCAAAAAACAATGGTCTTTGCCCAAACTCTATCTGGATTTCTTTTGCTGTAATTTCTCTAGAAAAAGAAGACACTGGACAAAATGGTCATGCCAAATTACTGACCACTTTAATCACACATCTTTTGACATAAACCCAATCATGTTTAAAAGACTTTTAATTGAGCACTCAATCAGGAAAAAAACAGAGAATAATGTCCAGGCATACAAAGCCTTGCAATTATTTGTCATGAGAATTGAACTACTGTCATATGTACATAACACAGCAAGCTGTCCATGTGTTGTGTGTATCCTGTGTCAGTGCTATACTCCCCTCCTGTCCAATCACATAGTTGAGAATATGTTCAGATCTTCAATGAGAGATCTTTCATTTGTGAATGTTTACTTATCTATTTATTTATTGAATTATAAAACCAACCTTTCTGATGTCAGACAGATCATTTTCGCTGATGACCAGCTCCTCTTGAAGTACATCCAACTCTTTCTTTTTGGCTATGTTTGCTTCCTTTTGCCTTTTGGTCTTTTTTGTTGTATCATGCTGAAATCAAACCACACTTTAAACTACAAGTTCCATTTTTTTGATTTCAAACAGAGAAAAGGTGCACAAACTTTGATAGGTGTAGTACATTATCCATTTAGAGACTGCCCATAGCTTTACAACCATCCCCACATGGCCGGGCATGGCTGATTGTTATAGGTTAGTTATAGTTTCAGTTATTGTGCTGGGGCTTTTTTTGCAAACCCTTCTTTGTGAACAATTAAAGCCATTGGACACTTTCGGTAAACAGTATTATCCAAAGGCCCACACTTCGTGTATCGCAACTTATATATAAAATAACAAACCTGTGAAAATTTAGGCTCAATCGGTCATCGGTGTGGGGAGAAAATAACGGGAAAACCCACCCTTGTTTCCGCACGTTTCACCGTGTCATGACATGTGTTTACATGTACTACAATCCGTAATTCTCGATGTCGAGAACTGATAATTGTTTTAATGTTTTCTCAAAAAGTAAAGCATTTCATGGAATAATATTTCAAGAGAAGTCTTTTACCATTACCTTCTGTAAACCCTGTAAGTTATTTGTAAATCTGTTAACTTTTTTTTTTTTTCTGTTCCGAAAGTGTATAATGGCTTTAAAGAAACGATGATATGCAAGAAGCATAGGAAATTGTCAACTCAGGACATGACCTTTACAATGACCTTTTGGGGTGAATACAGCACTTTGCTGCTGTCCTTCTGCTACAAGCTGCTGGCAGTAGCAAAAACTTTACGTGTGTTATGTTTTTGGACACTTCGTCATCTTGGAGACAAATATCTGCACTTTATTCAAAAATAAGTACGATGTCCTAGAAATTATATGAAAATCTAAATATTTCTTTGTGGAGATTGCCTGGAACTGGGAGCCCGTATGGCTCATGTGACATAGCCCTTAAAAGCACAGTCACATAATCATATAAAATTCAAACTGTGTTTACAGTTAAACCTGACCCAGTACTAACTATGTGTAGTGACAAGAAAATAGAATTAGCCGATGCAAACAACTCGCCAACAAAATGGACCGATCGTATAAATGCAAAACAAATAGTTAATGGCCTGATGTTTTTAACCTATCAGAGTCTTATAGTCCTGGTGACAATACATTAGTCTTTTAAAACGCATTTCACCTCTATTGACCTCAGTTGGAGTCTTATCCGGCAGTTTTTAGACCCAACCTGATGATTGGCTGGGTTTTCCCCCCCACGTCTAAAAAATTTCTCTTTTATGTTCATGCTTACAACCTATAGTTAGTTTCCTTAAATGCCATATAGTGATGTAGAATATTCACTTTATACTTTCTTAGTCCTCAAGGAAAAACATCCACAAGCTACTTGGGTGGGATATGAATATTTTCTCATATCAATGTCATATATTATTTGTCTTACCACACATTGCTTTAAATGTTTCTTTTCTCTTCTTGCATCAGCTCTCTCTTGAATCATATCCTCCTTTAGAATCATAATTCCTGTTTCTAGGTCCACGATCTACATACAAACAGAATTACATACTACATCAATGTCAGAAGCTTCACAATACATCACTCCCAATGGAAGAAAAAACTCATTCCCATGCTCCAGTTTTCAAAAACTAAACCAACCTTTGAACAAATTTTGTAACATTTTACTGAAAGCGACCAAAAACGCTGTTACTGTGAAGCTTTGTTGCACCTTGAGAACCTGTGTATTTCAATTTCCAAAATCCATCTACTCAATTTTGACAGTTTTTTAGATTCACAGAAATATTTGACAGGAAAAAAAAAAGTATCCTTACAAGCTTGTGAAATTCTAATAATAGCTGTACTCCAATAATACATTAAAGCACTTGTCTCAAGTCAAGCAATACAATTGATTGTGGAGTACAAAAAAAGAACAAGTAATTAAGTTTATCATCTGCTTACCGTAATCATCTGCTTACCGTAAGCAAAGAATCTGCGCTTACAGAAGCAGGGAATTCTGTTCTAACGTCAAGCGTATTTCACGGGTTAGCAAGGAACTTTGGCTTGTGCTTTTGAGACTCTATGTTACTAAGCACTCTTCGCTTACACAGCTAGCGCTGAAATTTGGCGTTTGCTCGTAAGCGGAGAATGGTGATTGCAAGTGCAGAATTCGGCGGTAAGCAGAGCCATGAAATTGACTGTCTGTGATTGTGGAGTTGTTTATAAATAAGGGAATAAATTTGTAGCAACTAGTTCTTTTACGGCCGTTTAAAACAGGCAGGGTCGAATTGCTGTGTGAAAAAGGCCCAAGCCGAAGGCGAGGGCCTTTATCACACGGCAATTCGACCCTGCAAGGTTTTAAACGACCGTGAAAGAACTAGTAGCTACCCTTTTATTCCCATTCATAAATACCTTTTTGGTTAAAATGCGTAATAAAGTAAGAAACTCTGTAAAACTTATCCATTGCCTGACGTCCTTGAGCTCTGTAGTGTGTTGCACTTTTATGACTGAGACAGTTTTCGTATATGCATTGTGCGCAAAGTAAGCATCTAAACATATCCGAAAACAACCGATTAAACAGCTCCAGCCAGTCATTATCAACCGTTAGAAGCCAGTGGACACTTTCGGTAAACAGTGTTGTCCAAGGCCCACACTTCGTGTATCACAACTTATATATAAAATAACAAATCTGTGAAAATTTAGGCTCAATCGGTCATAGGAGTCGAGAGAAAATAACGGGAAAACAGGAAAATTCAATACACTGACCTTCTGGTTAGTATCTCGTAGTTCATCTCTAGTTTCATTCAAGGTTATCTGCTTGCTGTATCAACAAGAAAATGCTGACAGTTGGTAAAAATATTACGCACAATTTAATTCCATTGATCAGTTGTGAATGACTTCTGGGGTCAATGCTATTAAAAAACGATGCGCAAGTCTCATATATTAAGAACTATTAATAATACTAATAACAAATATGTTGGGCAAAGTGAAGTCAATGGTTGTGTTTCCCTCACAGGTTAAAAGAATTAACATGGGAAATAAAAGTTCACCACCATAACCAAACCTGCAAGTGTAAGCTATGGACAAAAATAAATAAATATAACAAATACTGACAAAGGTCTCTTCAGTAAACCATTTATAGGAACAGAAGCAGAGTCTTCAAGTGTTGAATATTACAAGTTCTTATTTTATATCAGTATACTGCAATTGATTTTATTTAGCACCTGACTAAAAACAACGCCTTCTGGCAACATAAATAAACAATCTCTGGACTACCCTATATTATTGTAGGCTAGTCAAATATGAAGGGCACAATTTCACAAAAATAGAAATGTCAAAGATTTCTTTGATAAGCAAACAACGGGTGGGGAATAAGTCTAAACAACCTTAACTTCATATCACTTCATCACCTATTTCTCCATAACATTTTAAGCTTTGCAAGGTGTGAATAATAGCAAGTAACCATTACTTGTAAACTTGCAGGTACAATGTATACATCTCTGTTGACATTTCAAACAAGATACTCTTCTCCTTAAGATAAGCAGGGTTTACGTTCCAAACATCCAGATTACCAGAGATTTATACAAAGTTTCACCATCAAGTAGTAATAGTTACTTCCAAACAAGTTTTGCTAAACTGTTTTTTAAAGCTTTCTGTGTCTTTTTTGTTGTTTTGTTTTTGCTCATGAACTGTAGAAGGCATACCTTGCTTTGTCTGCCATACGTTGATTTAATTGAGAGATGACTTCTTCATGTTGTGTTCGAACCATATCACGTTCAGGACTGTAAATACAACAACAACAAAATTTGTTTTTAATTTCCTCACAGAGAGGTAACTGATGGCAATATGAACAATTTTAAATTAAATTGGTCTTCAGCAAGTTGTGCCAAACAAACTGATTTTGACAACACTATTTTCCAGCGAGCTGACCAACATTTGTAACCATTCAACTGTACAAGTTGCATATGGTGCCATGTCTGTATGCACAGTATACAAACAATGACCGCTCCAGTGCTATGGCTTAAAGACACTGGACACCTTTGGTATTTGTCAAAGACCAGTCTTCTCACTTGGTGTATTTCAACATTTGCATAAAATAACAAACCTGTGAAAATTTGAACTCAATTGGTCGTTGAAGTTGCGAGATAATAATAGAAGAAAAAACATCATTGTCACACAAAGTTGTGTGCTTTCTGATGCTTGATTTCGGGACCTCAAAATCTAATTCTGAGGTCTCAAAATCAAATTCAAATATTTTAGAGGCTTAAATTATTTCTTTCTCGAATACTGCGTACTTCAGAGGGAGCCGTTTCTCACAATATTTGTATACTATCAACAGCTCTCCATTGCCTGTTACCAAGTAAGTTTTTATGCGAACAATTATTTTGAGTAATTACCAATAGTGTCCACTGCCTTTAAACTAAATAGCTCCCGAGGTGATCCTGGGCACGTTTTATATTCTGGAGGGGAAGCTTCAGGAAAGCAAAACACTCCAGAGCCAGAGTAGTTTTAACCATAGCACGAGTACAAGCAGTCATTATTTATTGTATTACACCTGTACATGTAATGTATGTGCTGTACTGAAAAAAGGCTCAAGTTTATAAATTATCACAATCATAATTCCAAGTATGAAGCTTGTTCGTACAACACAAAGCTAAAAGAAATGATATTCAAAGAATGGAAGTGAAGTATTTGTTTCCTTTTAGTTTCAACACAAACTCACAACCACATTTAATTTGAGGTAAACAGTCTGATCCACTGAGTACTTCAAGCCTATTACTTACTGTAATATAGCATTCTGCTTGTTGAGTTTTCTTTGCTTATCATCAAGGAATCCAATATCTTCATTGAGAGATTTCAGTTGATCCTGTGCAAAAAATATGATAATGTTACCTTTCATCAATAGACTGTATTGAATATGACGTCACTGTTCAAATATCTGCCCTACAATATGGCGTCTGTGTGCGTGTATGTGCCATAGAAATCAAACCGGAAATGCTGCATGATGCGTGCTTCTTTGATGTACGCATGTAGACGCGCATATGCTTCTCAACGTGCTCTCACACATTAATGCCCTGGTGTGCACTTTCCAATTGGGCTGTCCCAACAAAGACTTATTAGTCCCACATGCACACACCTGCCACCACGACACTGCTGAGTTTGATTGGCCATACTCTCCGAAGACCCGAGGTGCCTCTCTCTGCCTTCTTAAATCCACAAAACCAACCATCTTAACCCTTTCGTCAGGGTTGAAGCGTCTGCTGCACCTACATATATCACAGGTTATAGACGACCTCAATGCCATCGCCCTACAATATGATCAGGCTGTGATCGTGCTGCCCAGTATCATCCTGGATGGCACACACCAATTTCTAACACTGAAAACCTGTGGTAAGCCCGATTAGTGTCAACTATATACAGGCATGCAACTGTCCGATGAAAAAAAAGAGGAAACTTTTCGAGACCCACAATGGTACCCTAAAAAGTGTTGAGGTTTTTTATGCTCTTAGGATCAATCTTAGCATGTATGACAAAGACAAAGTGAAGTGTTTTATACAACTAAAATAACATGGAAAAACACCTTGCCTATGTATGCACCGTAATTCTAAGGTGGCAAAGCATCGGGAGTTGATTAAGTTGAGGAAAACTAACTATTGTTTCCCAGGTAATTATGAAATTTGCATAAATTATTATTCCCCCCCCCCCCCAAAAAAAAAAAAATCTTTTTTTTTTTTTTTTTGGGGGGGGGGAATAATAATTTTATGCAAATTTCATAACTACCTGGGAAACAATAGTTAGTTTTCCTCAACTTAATTAACTCCTGATGCTTTGCCGCCTTATAATGGTCGGTGAGAGCCACCCCCGCTTGCCGTCTTGCACATCACACAATATGCCATTCCTGGCTTGTCCACTTTCCCCGACTGTTTGGGAGAGCAGTTTACCGTCTACGTCTTATTTTTCCAACCAGAACCACTTCCAGGTATTTTTTACTCCTTTATCTATGGCTTTAATTTGGCCAGGTACCACTCGGTCCCGCTCTAAAATATCATTTCTTCTGGATGTCATTTTGACGGACGTTTGAAGATGCGACTGTTTCGTAGCGCAATGTGAGACTCGCACACAGCAGCAGTACACATGTACGTTTGGTAACTAACTCACACACACACAGTACATGTACAATACGTGTATACTATTGCAAAATAGCGGGACCAGACGAAGACATGACCTTAGACTCATTTCAAGGCTGTATAATAACTTGGTTTAGCACACAACTCGCCTGCGCCACGTGGTGCGTTCCACTGTTCCAGATTTTTCGACCGTACACACAGCTATTAATGACCGCACGCAGTGTGTGAACGTATGCATTGCTTGCTGTGGGCTTTAGATCGACCATGCAGTAGAATGGATTGCGTGCCGCGGCAGAGGCCAGACCATGCGTTACGATGCATTGTTGTAAACTGTATTAAGATCGCGCTAACCGCGGAATGTTTTTCTTAGCGCTAATCAGTTTTTTTAAAGCGCGGAATTCCGCGGAAACGCGGAAGAGTTGCATGCCTGTATATATATGATGTGCAAGGTAAAATAATATTAGTACAACAAATAATATTTGATTTGGGTTATGAACTACTTATTATGGAAAAACGTACTTCTGGTTATAAGGGTAGAACAAATTCTGGGATAATTAACCTGTAATGCTTTGAGTTCCTCCGCATTGGACTGCCTTGCTGACTCTACAGCTGAACTGATCTCACTGTGGATGCTTGCTGGGAAAAACTGCAACTGATGTCGTAGAATACTGGAGTTGATAGTCTCTGTCTCAAGGATCAGGTGAACTCCAGTGCGCTCTTCATCCTGAAATAAAACACAAAACATTTAGGTTTGTCAATTAAATGTAATAACACTGAATAGGATCATCAATCAAATGAAATGAGCAACTTACTAAGAACCATCAAGCCATTGTACAGCTGGTAGTCATGCACTCCAAATTCTTTGGAATTAAACAACTTTGAAGTGAGAACAAATAATTGACTTTCAATTCATACTTACCAGTTGTTTGATTGCTTCAGTCACATTTCCAACAATATCAATATCCTTGTCTTGGAAGGGAAACTCTATAGCTTTCATTCGGTTTGCTGTGGATTTTAAAACAAACATTAATGTAAGAAATAAAATGCAAGACTTCTTTGTAATGTGCCACAAGTTTCTGAATATCTACCATCACCAAAGTCATTTATCATGAACAGGCCCACTGCACTCACCAAGTACAATGTCTTTATGTTAAATACAATGACAATGTACATGTAGTACATGTATACCCCAACTATTGGTGCACTTTTCTGTCCAACCTTTTCTTTCAACCTGAGTCCACAGAACCTCAGTCCCCAGTACACAAGCCATGGGGATTCCAAAAAATATCAGCTATTTCAGAAAACCACATCCTATGCTAGACTAGAAGTCTTACATTTTCCCATGTGCAGGAGGATTTTAAAACGTAGAATAACTCTTTTGTCAGTTATAACAAGTCCACTAATAGAGGTACATGTTGACTGTTTTACATCACTCATATAATGCCTTGTTAGCAACTGGTTTATTTTCAAATAGACAGAACCATAACACTGGTATGTATAATAAAAGTAGTTTGGGTTATAAAGAAACTAATATAAAGCAAACTGGTTATCACATTGAGACTAATCATTAAACAATATTCAATCACGATTTTTGTTTTGAAGATAGGCTTTTAGCATGTTTACTGAAGACATGTACCAGAAGATAGAACATACATGTACGATGAAACTCTAGCTGATACATATATGTACATACACGTACAAACTACCTTGGCTTTGATTTTATACATACCTAAGTCCTGTAAATGTTGCAGACCATTGGTAACTCTAATGCCATCATCACCACGTCGAACATTAGGAACAGCCATGGTGTTAGTTTAACTGTAGCAGTTCAGCACTGTATGACACAAAGTTAGAAATACATACTAGATAAATACTAGATTGGTACATCTGGGGAGAGCCTCAAACCTGGCATGGGTTTAGGCCATCTAGGAAGAGCCTCAAAACCGGGCGTGGGTTTTAGGCCATCTAGGAAGAGCCTCAAAACCGGGCGTGGGTTTTAGGCTATCGGAGCGCAAGAACCGGGTGGTTCAAGCCATCAACTTGAAGGAGAAAGAGCACAGTTGTGACTGACTGTCTCTATAACTGGAATATGGCTGAAACACCAATACTGGACAATGGTGTGGCCGACGGTTGGAGTGGTGACACCCATCAATGTATAAGTTGGGCAGAGCCCCTGGCTGACTCAGTGGTGGCGGAGTGATGAGTGTAACCCAGCAAGAGGCATACTCAGTATTTTATAGGCTAGAAACATCACACAATGCAGTGGGCAATTATACTAAACATTGTGTCCACTCCACATTAACAATAAGTTTGGAGTGTCAACACATTTAAGGACACAATGTTACATTATGACCGTTGCATAACATCTAACAATACACATTGTGAAACAGAGTGACCTGTTTTGCCAAATACCACAGATGTTCTTAAAGACCAACAAATATGTCATAACAAAAGGAACAGGATAAGGGGGAGAGAAAGCCCATCTGTAACAATACCGATTATTGTAAAGACTTGCCGTTTCCTCATTACTTTACTCACCTATTTTTACAAAAAGAATATTCATCATATCTTATTTGAGCAGATAAGTATTACTTTGTGTTACTATTACTAATACCTTCTTGTTGTTAATTTAGTTCATTGTCTTAACGAATGAACAACAAGTGGTGGCAGAGAGGGTACAGAAATTATTCCCATTATGAACATGTTTCTTGTGAACGACCCAGGGCAATACTATAAGTATTACAGGAGACGATAGCCGAACGAAACCGAAATAGTTCTAGGAGTAATCTAGCCATAGCCCATGTGTGTGAAGGTGAACTCACGTTGTTAGACCCACTGTCAGACTGCGAGTCACTGTAGCCCACCTTCATGACCTTGTTCCGGTGCATTGGGTTATTTTTCAAATCATCTATCCAACCTTTTTACAGTGACACTTGCACTTCATCGCGTGTTGAAATCTTAAAAGTTTTGGTTTTACGTTACGAGAGATAGTCCGCCATTTAGTGCTAATGCATGCGCGACATTGGAGCAATGCCATTATGTTTTCATTATTTCCATTGGTTGGTATTTTATTTAATACTCAGAAGCTAGTATGCCGTGCAAAATAAATCAAAAATCTCATTCAATTAATATTAAACAAATTTAATTAAATTTTTGTCCTAAGACAATGGCTACGACTAGATTAGAATCGGGAGATATCATAAGGCATGACAGTAAAACAACCCACCCCCTTGAAGCACAAACACTTCATAACAATCTGGTTTTCAAGGTTCTAGGTGATTGCCAACAGGCCCTTAGAAATCTTTCTACCTGCATCTCTCAAATCAACACCTGGATGAGTAATAATCAGTTGAAACTAAATCAAGCCAAAAATTAATTATTATGTTTGCCTCTCCCAAGGTTCTTAAAACACTTCCCAACATCCAGCTCAATTTGGATGACATAATATCCATCAACCCCTCTGCTACTTTTTAAAATTTGGGTGTAAATCTCGACTCCCCTCCTCGCTATCGTCCGCTATCGTTACGGGAGACGGTAGCAGACGAAACCGAAATAGTTCTACTTCTAGCAACCACATCACGTGATCTATCTAGTGACTAAAGGAGAATGAAACTAAATCTAGCAGATGATAATTTTGTTGTGAAATTGGATATTGTTCGTTGACTCAAATTTGATTGTTGCCATAGTAATGCACTACACTAGTGATTTAATACCAAAAATTCATCTTTGTATAATGACCTTTACCTTCGCCACTTCGTACCCTCGGAACACTTCGTACTGCAACCAAGTTGGTCATTTCGTACCGTGGGTGGGGTACGAAGTGACTATCAGCTAAGTCACTTCGTATCCTCAGTTGTGTCACTTCGTACCTTCATTAAAATGTGTATTCCTCAATAATTTAATGTTCGTTGAGATAAAAAATAATAACACATGATGATGTATAATTTTTGCTTGAGTTATGTGTGAATGCTTTTTTTTTAATGTGAAATTAATATTTTGTATAAGTTAATTACCGAAAAGGACAACATCTTCCACCAATATTATTTACAAATATTTTAAAGTCAAACAATCACGCAACCATCAAAATGGCTCCTTGGTCCTAAGAAAATAGTAACAGTTGGTTTGATTTCTTCCTCCATCCATGGTTTTTTGATTTGCTTTTATTTCATAATTATCCGGTCATCACAAAGTAGTTGCGATAACGTAACCCTCCTGCCGATTGCGGAGGGTTCAGTGCTTGGTGACCAAAAAATAAAGCATTGGACATATTGGGAAGTCACAAAATGGCGATGCGACATATCAACCTGGGACATTTGTGACTGTTTCGCTACGGGATCTGCTAAGTTTTTGTACTTTTTTTCAAAATATTTCCTCAGATGGTGTTTTGAGTGTTATTCATTGGATATTGAGGATTTAAGGTCGTGTTCATAGAATTTGTGCCATGATTTTCAAAAGTGGTAAAAATTGAGCAAATCTGTTGACTGGCTGTCAAAATTGTACGCGTTTGACCATTGCGCCCTGCACGAAAGCTCAAAATAATCATAACCGATGCAGATATCCCAAATTAATGTACGAAGGTAGGAAGTGTCTTGTAAGAAGGTACGAACGAAGTGTCCAGGGTAAAAAGTGGCAAGGTACGAAGTGTCCTGACACCATGTTTGAGCATAGTCTACGACAAGAAACTTTATTATCAGCATAAGCCTGACAAAGATACAGACAGTAAACAGCAGAGCTTCTGTCACTGGTGGAGCTTGCACAGTGTCACGGTAAACGGGAATCAAAGTTAGGGTTCGAAAACATTATAATTAAGGGTTGATGTAAATGATAACATTATAAGTTATAATATAACTAAAACCCTACGTCCGAATACGATGTTATAATATTATTTATAAAAATAAATATCAACAACTTACTTCTAGAAACTATATAAGGCTCCCGGCTCACAGGGGAGCCTTATAGTTTCTAGAAGCATCAACAACTGTTTTTGGTCCAACGTGTTTTTATACTTTTTTTTATAGCTCTGCAGAATGCAAGCACACAAGTCTGTTATGGAAAGTGTGCTGTAATTTAAAAAAAACTTACGTTTCCGTTTCAATATCCAGACAGAACGAACGGAATCTCTACTTTTAGCTCGTTGAGGTTATTTCTATCTTCATGGTTTCACCACCATTATTATGGCCCTCTCTCTCTACTGCTGCTGCTAGCTAGCTGCGGCTGTGTGTGTATTAATAAACAACAGCTCGAAATTATACGGCGAGGGGGGGGAGGTACATACACATGTTGTACGGGGTACGTGTGCGCAGCCAGCTCGTCGTGCCGAGTTACCAAGTGGAATCAATCATGACAATTAAGGAGCCAGACTAGACGCACGGACGGTAGCTATGCAGCTTTATCGACGCGTTGATTGGCCCCTGAAAGCGAATGCTTTAGCCCTCTACGTTATGTCTCATAATTGGCTGTTTATTGTTCCTTCAGGTGTTTTTTTTTGTCTAAACTTATGTACGTATACATTTGCTTGAAAATTATTGACCGTACTTAGGACTACTAACCCTTAATGCTGGTCGCGAGTTAAAATATTAGGAACTTTCCTTGCAAGCTGACCTTGATGCCATCGACTTGTGGAGTGTGGCCAATGGGATGAAAATAAACACCAATAGTCTATGATTATGCATATGACCAGATCTACAAATAGCCCTTCCAGAGTACTCTATTCATGGATCCTCCCTCAAAATAACTGCCACCTACAAATACCTTGGAGTCGTAATCAATCATAACCTCACTTGGTCTGACCATGTCAACAGTGTGTCTCCAAGGCAAATAGGACTCTAGGTTTCATCTGGCATACGGCAGGTGGAACATCCCCAACTGCATTAATGTCCCTTTACAGATCCCTTGTGTTACCTATTCTTGAGTATGGGCTGCCTGCATGGTGCCCCTATACTATCAGCAAAACTTGAACGTGTCCAAAGGAGAGCTACGAGGATGTTCCTTAGGCAACAACGAGGTGCAATGTCGTACGAGGACAGACTCAAAACTCTAAACTGGCAAACGCTTGAATCCAGACGACAAAGACTCATTATTTGGTTTAATTAATTGTCCCATCACCAACTTGAATACCTCTGTCAATACCCGACACACCGATACACTTGTATTCAACCATTTGTATGCTAGAACCCTCAGCCTAAAAAACACTTCAATTCATTCTTTCCCTCGTGTTTAGAGCGGTCTGCCAACAAATATCTGCAACTGCCTCACCCTCGATTCATACAATTGTTTTAAAAGGTACCTGTGTCAGCACTTCCAGAACCTGTAGAGTTTTTTTTCAAAATTGGTTTGTAACTTATCTGTTGATAAAGATTAGCCCTTTTCATAATCTCTTTATTTTTATTTCCTCATTTGTACATTGTTTTTAGGTCAGCTTTTTTATACTCAAATGTGCACTTCCAAATAATCTTGCTACATATAAATAGGTTTTTCTTAACATAAACATATTTATTTTGTTCTTCATATTTATTATTTTCCAAAAATTATCTTTACTGTATTTAAATGTTTGTTAAAGATTCTATTCCCATTTTAAGATTGGATTGATAGGCTTTCGAGTCACAGTGGTTAGGCTCACTTTGATTAATCCTGGCCATCTTAGAATGGGCTTGTCCTGTCTGTTTTGATAATTGTCTTGCTTGATTGCCAGTGCTCTGTCTCATTCAATCATTGGTTTACAATTGTTCTAGGCGTCATAAGTTTACACTCATTGTTTCTTATACTGTTATATTTCTTTAGTACGGTAATACTGTATCTTGTACTGGTTGTTGAAATCTTGGCCGAATAAATAATAATAATAATAACAATAATAACTACTGGCTCCCCATGGAGAAGTGCATCCAATTCAAAACTAGTATCTATTTTTAGATGTTTAAATGGCATTGCTCCACCTTATCTGTCTAATAATGTTTCTTCTTCGCCATCACCGTCCAGGACTCCGTTCTTCTTCCGATAAAACTCAGCTTAACACTCATGAGTCTAGATTAGCTTCTGGCAAACATGCCTTCTCACACTCTGCTGCTGAACTTTTAAACGATCTCCCAATTATAACCGTAAATCTTCTTGTGTTGTTACTTTAAAGAAAACAACAATTTGTTTCTTGCAAGTGTTAGTTTATCCTTTTCTTTGATATGCGCTTTGATCAAGTTTGGAAAAGTGCATTAATACCTTCCAATATTTTATTATTTATTTCTTGTCTTGAATTTGTTTCTTGTTAGATCCCTATATGAGAACTTGAAATAGGCCATGTTCTGAATGACCTCGTCTGGACGATGAAACCGTAAAATCTTGTTGAGTCTATTCAACTTCTCCGTAGTGGTTGTTAGTTTCTGAATGGGCGACATTATTATACAAATATTGACTGCTTCGAGTGCTATGGTTAAAACTATGACTACCGAGGTGATCCCCGGGAGCGTTCTATTTTCCCGAGGCGAAGCCGAGGGAAAATAGAACGCTACGGGGATCACCGAGGGAGTCATAGTTTTTAACCATTGCACGAGTAAAAGCAGTCAATATTTGTTTTATTAACACCCCAAACATTTCTAAATACCGTAGTATTATTATTAAGTTACAGACTTGAATGCTACAATCCACGGACGACGCGAATACAGATTGCAAACATTTTTACTGTGCTGCATGTAGTGTCGTGCAATCCGAAATGGTTACATACTATTAATTTATCATCCTCGTACACGCAACGGACGTCTGGGTACTGCACGCCGTGTGCTAGTCTTCGGACTAGCGCATGGCAAACCGACGCACTATCACACGGCCGTCGTCTAGCAAAACTAAGACATGTCATGTGACGCGCTCTAAACCAATGAGCAGGCAGAATACTTGCAAGGGGTGTTATAAACTGAAATATATGCACATGGTTACCTATATTTTACAGAGGCGTTAAAAGCGCTAATATTCTGCTGTGCAAAGACGGACTTTGGGTGCCTTTTATCATTGCATTTCTTGTCGAGGGGTTCGGGTGAAGTGGTTGGTGGGGAGGGACTTGCATCGCTGGGGATGAGATAAGATTGACGTCCGTTGCGTGTACGAGGATGATAAATTAATAGTATGTAACCATTTCGGATTGCACGACACTACATGCAACACAGAAGTAAAAGTGTTTGCAATCTGTATTCGCGTCGTCCGTGGATTGTAGCATTCAGATCTGTAACTTAATAATAATAGTACAGTATTTAGAAATGTTTGGGGTGTTATAAAACAAATATTGACTGCTTTTACTCGTGCAATGGTTAAAAACTATGACTCCCTCGGTGATCCCCGGAGCGTTCTATTCTCCCTCGGCTTCGCCTCGGGAAAATAGAACGCTCCGGGGATCACGTCGGGAGTCATAGTTTTAACCATAGCACTCGAAGCAGTCAATATTTGTGTACGCAGCACATTGTCGTAAACAGTGGGACCTATTTAACCCTATGGGAAAACCTCAAGCAAACATAAGAAGGTATCAATTTCAAATTCAAACTTTACACCACGCAGCTAGCTTTGAAACCAAATCCTGTTTCAAAAAAATTGCATCCCTTTTGGAAACCATTTCCCATAAAAAAAATAAAGTAAAAAAAAATATTTTTTTAAACGCAGCAAGAATTTCATTTGAACCTGAACTCAAATTTTGAAGAACTCGCATCCCTTTTTGAAACCTTCTCATAAAACAATGCGGCAAGAATGTCATTTTGAACATGCATCCTACTTTAATAATTGAGAAAAAGTTGCATATCCTTGGGAAAACCGTACACGTTTGGGACTGGACTGCAAAACCGCATCCCCTTGAACAATAAGTCGCATTCCCTTCTTGAGAAAACCCTTACACGTTTGGGACTGGGTGTAATACTTCAGTATAGAATATGCATCCCCTTAAAAAAAGTCGCATCCCCTTCTTGAGAAAACCCTTACACGTTTGGGACTGGGTATAATACAGTACTGCAAGAACATTCGCCACTCTGTGAGAGGGACAATACGAAGCGCTTCCGTTACATTCAGCGAATGTTGTGAAAGACGGTAATTCGCCATCGATTTGCGTAAGCATTTGGTAAGCCATTGGTACTGTTGGTAAAGCGTACGTAAATGTATTATGCGTAAGATTTTGGTAAGTAGAGGTTTAAGGACGACAGAGAACATTATTCACTATCAAATCGCAACTTTTGGGCGAATTCGTTGCGAATTTCAAACATTCGTATTCGCAAGATATTCGCCCAAGTGTGAGAGTAGCATAAGAAACCCCTAAATTAGGACTGGGTGTAATACTCCAAATAAAAATCCGCATCCACTTTCATCAGTGCATACCTCACGTATTTCATTTTGGAATCCCCTAATTGAAACTTTCCTGAAAACAATGCAGCAAGAAAATTATCTTGGGCCTGCATGAAGAAATCGCACCCTTTCGGGAACCTTATTAGCATTATTATAAAACAATGCAGCTAGCTTTAAGAAACCAAATCCTGTTTCGAAAAAAATTGCATCCCTTTTGGAAACCATTTCCCATTAAAAAAAATATATAAAAAAACGCAGCGAGAATTTCATTTGAACCCGAACTAACATTCTGAAGAACTCGCATCCCTTTTTGAAACCTTCTCATAAAACAATGCAGCAAAAATGTCATTTTGAACATGCATCCTATACTTTAATAATTGAGAAAAAGTTGCATATCCTTGGGGAAACCGTACACACGTTTGGTACTGGGTATAATACTGCAATATTATACTGAAAAAAAAGTCGCACCACCTTGAAAAAAAAGTCGTATCCCCTTCTTGAGAAAACCCATATACGTTTGGGACTGTGTTTAATACTGCAATATAGAATCCGCAATTCACATCCCCTTATCAAAAAAGTCGTATCCCCTTCTTGAGAAAACCCTTACACACGTTTGGGACTTCGGGGATAATAATGCAAAATATAATCTGCATCCCCTTGAAACAAAGTCGCATCCCCTTCTTGAGAAAACCCTCACGTTTGGGACTGGGTGTAATTACTGTAAAATAGAATCCGCATCCCCATGGAACAAAGTCGCAACGCCTTCTTGAGAAAACCTTTACACGCTTGGGACTGGGTGTATACTACACCTAGGTTTGTTAATTTATGTATATGTTGAGATACACCAAGTGAGAAGACTGGTCTTTGACAATTACCAATAGTGTCCACTGTCTTTAATGCTCTCGAAAATAAATAACTGCACTCAACAATCTGCATTCGAAAGAAAAAAATTAACATTTTAAATTAGTGCGTAAAATTTTTAAATGGTCCAACTGTTGGTATTTTTTTTTTTTTTTTTGCACCAGTACGAACAAGATATACATTTAGCCTATTAATGTAATTATGCATTTGGATTTCGTTTTAAATCGCGGACGATCTCCGACGATTTTCTGGCGGTTGCTCATCGTCACGCATCGTCACTACACCGCTCCGGCGCGGAGTACTAGCCCGCCTATCTTACCTAGCGCCACCTACGTTGAAATTAATCTCATTCGACTCTCGCGACGTAAACTGCTCGGTCCCACACAGGCGACTCGTGTGTAAAGTCAGCCACGAAATGCAAGTAAAAATACGACCCAACTACAAACTCATCTTTGTGTCATTCTTCTTCCTTGTGACGGCACTTCTAGTATTTTTGTCTTTTCACGATGCTTCCTTGTTTAGCTGGAACTCAAATAAAGACACTGACAAGAACAAACTCATGTCCTTCTTCCGTCAAGACGATCAACCATTTGATGATGACGTGTACAGCAGTGCCAATATTGGCATTGACAATGTTGATGATGTTAGCAATAATAATATCTTAAACTGGTTGCAGGAAGATAAGCAACTCGCTGCCAACAAGGATGACTTTTATGGAGTGATGTTTGATGCTGGCAGTACTGGAAGTAGGATACATGTTTATCACTTTAGAAACCGTTCGGAAGGTCAGTTTTTGCATCGCAACTGAACTATGAATGATGTATGTAGGACGAATATTGGTTATATTAATTATTATTAACCCATAATAAGGTTTATCGCGAATCAGAAACGCAATGCATTGTGGGAAGGAATATGGGACGGTTTCTATGCAGTTTCTACAACTTGCGCACTCAACGCCTTTACCTTTGTGTGGGTTCAACAGCGCCCTCTATTGATATTTTGCTATTCGCGATAAACCTTATCCACCGATGATTGTGTGTTAAGCAGAGTAAATGTAGGCCCTATACTCAGTACTTGTTTATTTTTACGTTTACGTTGGTTTACTCAGCAGAGTCCACAACTGTTTGGACGTAAAGCTAAGGTTGGTTGATTGGTGCTCAAGCAGTAGGAATACAAGTGACTCCAGGCTAACAAAAAGGGCCTGAAGAAAAAAGAGGTGCTATACCGTATACGTGTAATATTATAATGAACGGTGGCAATACAACTGTGCAGGACATCAGACAGGGTGGTGCAAATAAAAACAGCTTCCACTGCTCAAAGGCTAGCAGCTACTCCTTCCCGGAAGGCCATCTGAGATGGAGCATTGAGGACAATCCCAGGGTGTTCCACATTGAGACAGTCTGGGGGAAGAAGGAGAATCCGCAAAGCTGGGTGCGGCTTGTAATGAGTTGGAACTTGTTTGGGTGGTATGATCTCGTGCTGCTGGGAGGCATTAGTGTGAGGTAGACTGCAGGATCGATGGCAACTATGTTATGGTGGATTTTGTAGAGTAAGGTTCTAGGCTTGCAGTTTGTCGTCTCCATTCTAGGGTTTTCCATTGAAGATCTTGTAACATTTTGGATACACTTTCCGTTCGGTGGTACTCATGGAAGACAAACCTGGCTGCACGGCGCTGGATTTTTTCTTCTCTGGTGATGTCTTGCTTAGTATGACGGCTCCAGACAGTGCTACAGTACTCTAAATGAGGTGTGACGAGGCCAGTGATGCTTTTTCCTTGATCTTTTGTGAGCAGCTCCTCAAGTTGCGACGAAGCAGGCCTAGAATTGTATTGGCTTTGCATGTTACCTTGTCAATGTGTTTTGCCAAGACATGTCGTTCGAGAATGTAAGGCCGAAATAAGGGTATTCTGAGACAGAAGATAGACAGTCGTCTCCCAGTTGGTATTGTGTATTTATAATCTTGACATTTTTTAATGTTGAACTGCATCTGCCAGTCTACTGACCATTGATGAATACGATCGAGATCCTGCTGCAAGATGTCACTGTCATTGGATGAGGTGGATCTATAAATTAGGCAGTCATCTGCAAACAGACGTGGTTTAGAGGTGATCCTGGTTGGCAGGTCATTGATGAAAATGAGGAAGAGGAGTGGTCCGAGGACAGTTCCCTGTGGAACCCCCCCGATAATACTGGGGCCCAGTCTGAAGACTGGCCATCTGTGACAACACGTTGGGAGCGCTGTGTCAAGGAGTCTTGTGAACAAAAAAGTGGCATGTTACTCAGGTGGGATTCAAAACCACGACCCTTGCAATTCTAGAGCAGTGTCTTACCAACTAGACTACCGAGGTTGCCTAGTAGCTAGAGGCTAGAGGCAGTTCGAATCCTAATTGTACACATCGGTCACTGGTGTAAAAATAGGTAAAAACCAAAATCAATAATATTCTTTATCCCCGATGCAAATTTAACATCTCTTAATCGTTGTGGTACCCGCTGCCAAAACTTACGCTTGGCACTACCTCTAGCTACGGGGCAACATCGGTTGTCTAGTTGGTAAGACACTACTCTAGAATGGCAATGGGTTTTTTTTTAAAGAGGAGGATGAGGGCCTTTTTATTTATTATTTTATTTATTTTTTCCAAGACGGCCGCTTAGTACTTATAATCAAATAGGCCACAAATTCTTCAGTTTGAAACACTGCAAACTTATTTTATATCTTTTTGCAAATAGGCCTAAGGACCCGTGTTAACAGGGTTGGATTATTACACTAAAAAAATTGGCTAGTATCTGGTAGGCATTTACTAATATTGTTTCATGAAACAGACGGTGCCTGTGATATTTTTTTCACAGGAATCGGGGAAAGTACTGAGTACATGTATACAGTGCTAACACACATCAGTATATGGGTAAAAACCAAAATTAATATTCTTTATCCCAGCTGCCAAAACTTAGGGTATGAACTGCCTCTAGCTACCGGGCAATCTCGATAGTCTAGTTGGCAAGACACTGCTCTGTCCTCATTAGTTTCACATAAAATGACCAAAATCGTTTGGGTTGTTCCATCAAGCTGCCTCCAATGATATTGTTGACATAGTAACTGTGGACATTTTTATGAACACACTTTAAAAGACATGGTTGTGGTATTTGCGAAATTTGCTTCGCAACCATCACCTGTGTGTGTACATGTACTTCTAGCTTTTTTGTATAGACTGTATCATACAAGCTGTTTCGGACATTGGTCCAATTCTTGTTAACTGAGTTTTGTTCAGGATTTGAATTCAGGAACTCCTTCGTAAGATTATTTCATCAATTGCTTGAGGTTTTCAGGGTCAGCTTTGTTGAAGTTGTATACCTTTCTTGGTGGTTCATGGCGTGTTGTTGCTCTCATGTTAATATGGTGTTGTTGTCTGATATCTCTTGGTTGCTTTGCACACCACAAATGAGCTGCAGAAAGGTACATGTAGTTATGACTAAATCCAAGATGCTATTCAATAAAGGTCTGGTGACTGAACCAACCAGCTGGCAAAGGGAATTGTCTACCAACATATTCAAGACATTCTGGTGGACTCTGGATGTTCTTGAGCTGGTTAGGGTTCATGTTTCCCAACTAACTGGAAAGTTATAAAAGTCTACGATGGTGTTATATATGGTAATTTGCCTCAGTATTTAGGTAGTAATATAAGTTGCAAAAAATGTGACTTGAGTGAGGACATCTACATGTATCTATCTTCCAATAAGTACATTCCTCCAGAGGAGTATATACTTGGGTGCAAATGTGCTTGGTCACGGAAACAACAAAATGTATTTTTACCTCCTCCTATGCGACCGTCGGGAGGTGGGTCACGTTATTGCAACTACAAAAGGTGCAAACTGAAAATAAGGTGCAAGTAAAAAGATGTCTCTGGAATAAACTTCCAAATCACATCAGGGACACAACATCCTTCATCACATTCAAGGCACTTTTGAAAGCCCACTTGTTTCAGGAGGCCTACATGTACCATCAATGACTATTTTTCCTGTGATTTAGCGCCTTTGATTTAGGTGCTATAAAAATTTATTATGATTGATTGATTGATTGATTGATTGATTGATTGATTGATTGATCTGTGTGGTAGACATTCGGAGGGTGAGTGGATTCAGGTGGTTCCGGATGATCTCCAGTGACTTGAGCTGAAACCACGGTGGTTGGTAGGGCATTCCAGATGCGGATGACACTTGGGAAGAAGCTATGCTAGTATGAAAGTATTCTACAGTGATGTGTGAATTGTAGATAGTGGCATCTAGTCTTCTTCTTTCTTATTACAATGTAGTGTGGACCGCCAACGGCGTATTACGTACTCTGTGATGTGTGTACTGTGTGCTTCCATGGTGGAGACCAATATGTACAGTGCAGTGTGAGCTTAAAACAGCTGAGAGGACTGCATCTGCCGAGGTGCTGTCAACAAGTGTGAGGCAGTGCATTCCAGAGCCTAATGCCATCTAGAAAAAAATTGATCTTTGGTAGATTTGTGTTCTGGCAAACGGAACCAAGTATTAATGAGTACGACCACGAATCGTTAAAGTTGGTATAAGGAAGGACGTAGGGATGTCAACAAGTCCATTCACGATGCGGATCATTATTTCAGCTTTCGCATGGGCTCTTCTTTCCTGCAGGGATTGCCATCGCAGCTGTTCAAGCACAGCTGTTACACTGCTCGTTGTTCTAGAGGACAAACCTGGCATCCCTGCGCTGGACCATTTCCAGCTTGCTGATGTTGGCAGTGGTGCAAGGGTCCCAGATAACACTAGCATGCTCGATTATTGGACGAAGAAGGGTCATAGCACAGTATCTTCTCTTGGACATTGGTGGATGTTCCTTTGCAAGAAAGCCCGGGTTGAGTTTGTGTTTGAAGCAACTTTTGTGATGAATACGATCCCAAGGGATGTTATTGGCAGTCGCAGCCTCTTCTAGGGTGTGACTATGGATGTTATATGGCACATTGTTAATTTTGCTTTTATTTGTGTCGTGGAGAACTTTTTTTAATGAAATTCCATCTGCTAGTCATCCTCCCAATACTGTAACTGGTTAAAGTCTTACTGGAGTTTGATGGTATCGTCCTCACACTTGATCTTTTGACAAAGGACACAGTCATCAGCAAACAACTTGACTTATGATTCTGCTGATATTAAGTCAGGCAAAGAGATGGAGATTACCATAGTGATGTTGATTTGTATTGTGACATCACACTTTACTTAGCAACTACGATCAATTGGCAGTTAATATCAGGTCCCAGAGGTAGAGGGTGCACCAGTTCAAGCAGCCAACATTTTGTGAAGGAAGTTTTGTGTAGTTTACCAAACGTAATACAGGGGAGTCGAACCCAGTGGGACAACACGTAATGTTAGAGTGCTCCCTCTAGTTCTGTGTGACACTTACAGTCTGACAGTGTTCCTTTTTAGCTGTAGGTCTGATTGTACTGCACATGCTCTTTATTCCAGCCTGATGAAAGATGGAGCAGCAAATTTCTCTGACGCAAATCATTGTCATGTTGTTTGCATCAAGAATATTGCAAATAACGTCTCCAACAGTATCGCAAATGTTACAAACCACTTTTTAAAACTTACTTTGCCAACCATACAAGTTGCCTCATGAAATGTGATGCAATAGGCCTACATGGGAAGTCACTCAAGGCACATTGTCTAATCATGGTTTGACCAGTGTCATGTCATCAAGAATCAATCAAATTATTCAATAAATAAATGCATTATTCTTTGTCTGTATACTATAGGAAAGCCACCATTACTGAAATCAGAAGTCTTCAATAACACCAAGCATGGACTGGCAGATTTTGCAGATTCACCAAAAGAGGTGAGCTATTATTCATTTGAACAAAAAACAATGTGTTTTTTGTTTTTCTGTGTACATTTATCTGCCAAGTCTTTTTAAGTGAAATTTTAATCTCTACCAAACAATAGTTTTGTATTTTTTTAAGTATTCCCAAATCTTGTTTTTTCCCCAAAGATATTGTTAGAAATAAACTTGTATTTAAAGGCAGTGGACACTATTGGTAATTACTCAAAATAATTATTGGCATAAAACATTTCTTGGTGACGAGTAATGGGGAGAGGTTAATGGTATAAAACATTGTGAGAAACGGCTCCCTCTGAAGTGCCATAGTTTTCGAGAAAGAAGTAATTTTCCACAAATTTGATTTCGAAACCTCAGATTTAGAACTTGAGGTCTCGAAATCAACCATCTTAAACGCACCCAACTTCGTGTGACAAGGGCTATTTTTCTTTCATTATTATCTCGCAACTTCGATGACCGATTGAGCTCAAATTTTCACAGGTTTGTTATTTTATGCACATGTTGAGATACACCAACTGTGAAGGCTAGTCTTTGACAATTACAAATAGTGTCCACTGCCTTTAAAAAAATGATGATTTGTGAATGATTTGTGAATTTTAACTACTTGAGCATTCCCAAGCAAACAAATTGGGATTAGTTTGGCAACAGTTTAAAACAAAACATACAAGGAAATGCAACCCAAATCATACAGTGTAGAAGTGTAAAAGAGAACTTTCCATTCATGGCAGGCCTGGAATACATGGCATTGTCTCCGCTGCCCATTGTCTTGGCATTGGTACCCCTAGAAAGTTTCCCATTGACTTTTATATTTTCAAATGGAAGTGCCCCCTTTGCAAAATGAAAATGGCCTTGCCCTTTCAACATGTTCAAAGATGAAATGCCAGGCCTGCAGTCATGGTTAGGGGATAACCCATGGAGGAAGGAAGAGAAGGAGCTGGAACAACCGGCAAAACCGCAGAGTAACAAGGACAAAGAGTAACAAAAGAATACCCTGACAATGCTCCTGTCTATCCAGTGGAAAAAGATAGGAGACCTCCAGCTGGACGGCCGATTAACGAGCAGGATTAGGTCTTTTGTACAGAAGGTGTGGTACCGCCAGACTGCGCCGTTGCCTTCGTGTAAAGTTGAATCATTGGAGACAAGAATTGTGAATATACTGTATATACACGTTTTCATTTACCGTTTGTGGTGTTTCACGGAAACATTTTTTGTGACTTTCTTGTCACTAGCAGTGGTTCAAAATTTGGGTATTAGCACACAAGGGTGGTTGGTATTCAATTGTGGTTTTTTGATTTGGTGGGCGAAAGTGTACACAATTTTTATCAGGTCTCAAAAAAGTTGTTTTTCTGTATTATATCCATACGACATACGACACCATAGTTGAGAGTGAAGAACCAAGTGCGCACGCATAAACTCACATACGCCAGGTTGCCCATTGTCTGTATAAGGTATGTGGGTGATTTTGAGGTGTCCTTAAACAACCGCGGTACCATGGGTTTGACTTTTGAAGTCCCTTCGTTCGAGCTCCTTCTCTTCCTTCCTCCATGGTTAACCAAAGATACCAAACATGTGAGGTCTGGCAATTTACATTGTATGTCCAGCCCTAGATATCTTCAACCCAATCACTTAGCTATTAGTTGATGTACATAATGCTACATGCTATGAGCAGTATACACTTCACATTGCTGTTTGTTCCTTTATCTTGACTACAACATTTCTCTGATAGGCTGTAGAGGTCGTTCGTAATCTACTAGACATTGGAATGAAGAGTATCCCAACAGAGTTATGGTCGTCAACCCCAGTAGCCCTTAAAGCTACTGCTGGATTAAGACTTATCCCTCCTGAGAAAGCACAGCGCTTACTGGATGGTGTAAGTATCTTATAGTAGGACATTTCTAATCAGGATAGACATGTTTCAGAAAATAGCAACAACAAAAACGTTCATATATTTTTACTATAAAACAGTCAAACAGCAATGTGGAACAAGAAGAATTTGTCCCAATGGGAAAACACAGTCTGAGAAACCTATTGTCGTAACGCTTCTCTGATTGAAATTTTGGAATAAAACTGATATTTTTTACATTTATTGTAACCACGTTACCTTGAAGTGCTACATATGTTATTATACCATCGAAAGCTGCTGATTTCTGCTAAAAACATTCTGCTCAAGTAGCTGTTTAAATATCAGTTCAATTTAAGATTGATTACCAAACGTATACCTTCCCAAGTCTCATCATTTTTGGACTGGGACAGAATTGACTTTAGAGTTGCACTAAAATATGTGATGATAATTCTGGCACAGCAATTAGTGTTTAAGCACATAAATGTGTAGGCCTAAACATTTGTTTTTAATGGTTGTAAAAATGTAACCATGACTTAACCAAGTAAGATTATACAAAATGTTCTACAAGTATACTGTGATCTACTTTTTCTTTTAAAAGCTACAACCAATTATCTGCCAATGTGTGCTGAAATACTGGATTTGGCAGGAAAAAGTGGAAACCATCATGGCAGGCTATCAAACTCTCATAATCCTTATTTGTCAGACAAAATCATCAGGACTGTATTGGGATATTATGTAATAATAGCCCAGTGAAAGGAAGATTTCATGCATAGATTCCAGCACCTTTGTACAAGGCAAACAGAGCATTTAACAAGGAGTGCTCAATAGATAAGTGCAATAGGCATGTTATTAAGTCACCCATTATTGACTTTATGCCACACTGAATATTGCAGACATATTATCTCATCAAACTTGTGGCATCTAAAGGACGTTTTTAAAATGGGTTGACCAACTTACTGCAAGTTGCAGTGCAACAGTGTCTTTGATAATTGTGCTTAATAAGGAGTGGTTATAGTTGATTTTGGTTTGTTTCTACATGTACAGGTCTATGAGCTACTTTTACATTCAGGTCTTCACACGGAGAGTAAAAAACATACTGTGGCTATAATAGATGGAATACATGAAGGGGAGTTCATCTGGCTAACAGTCAACTTCCTTAGAGGTTAGTTTCTAAGTAGACATGCTATGTGTAAGCTCATGGCTGCTTATTGCAGTGTCGGCAGGCATATCACAAATCTGGTTTCAGTTCGTAGCTTGTTAAATAAATCTAAATGATGTTTGTGAGTACAGTGTATGTGGCAACAAAAACTGTTTCCCACTTTAATAACTTAACCATTGCTTTACCACTGACACCTAAGACATTGGTTTACAATCCTACTTTCTAACAACTGTGCAATGTTACAGATAGGGTTGTGCATCCTATGTTAAAACAGAACATGAGCCTTTCAGTTCCATTGATTTCAGGGTACCTGGGATTGTCTGTGCCAGCAAGTGTTTTAGGTCTTAAGACGATAACCAGTGTATTTTTTGTAGTCTGTCTCAGTCTCGGCCTCGGCCTGCAAAAGTCTTGGTCTTGGAAGGGTTGGGTCTCTGTCTCAGGATGACTGGTCTTATGTATTATTTGCTTATTTTGTCTTGTTTAACCAGAGAAGCCCCATCTGTTAACTGTTCTCTAGGGGCCTTGCAGCCGATTTCACGAAACTTTACGCAACTGCGTAAGTCCACTTGCGCAACGTTTATGGTGCAACTTACGCCATAAACATTGGGCAAGTGAACTTATACGCAGTTGCCTAAAGTTTTGTGAAATCAGCCCCTGGTCTTGGTTAGTCCTAGTCTTGGTCTTGACTGTCAATGTCCTGGTTGGACAATTAAGATTCATCCTGACCACAGCAAACAATGTGATTTTATGCACGGAAGGGACCTACTCGGCCAGTTTTTGGCATAGCGCCCTGTTACTTACAATCAAACTTCTTTATCTCACTTACACCCACACACATACACACGTGCATGCAAAGAAACACTACATGTAGTTGGTCTTTGTTCAGGGTATAAACGAACGAGTTGAATATCACTTTCAGCATGCCTATTTTCTACAGCAGACTATGAAGAAAACAAAATCACTGAATAAGTACTCAATATTTCATTTGTCAGGAGTTCTGGGGTCATTGGATCATGCCACTAACACCATGGGGGTGTTGGACCTTGGTGGAGGGTCGACACAGATAACATTTGCACCTCGGTTTGAGGAAACAATCCTGCAAGGGATGCCACTGGGATTGATCAAGACATTCCGATTTATGAAAGAGTCTTTCCAACTCTACACACACAGGTTTGATATGTTGATTAATTTCTACCTTGCTGTCATGTACTATGAACAAATACAATGCACTATATATAATTTCATAGTCTGAAAAGTTTTGAAGTCATAATAAAAGTAACCTTCCTATAAACATGGTTACATTTTCTAGTAAGTTGACCAACTATTTGAAAGCATTAATCTGCATGGATGAGTATAGTGGAACGTAGAGTGTTCTTCACTTGTTGGTTTTTGGAGGGCCCGCCTAAAATTTAAGGCTGCCCTGCTAAAGAATTGGCCGCCCTAAGTATTTGGCAAATCATGGATGAACACAATTTAAAACCGAGCGCGAAAGACTAGTTAATATAAGTTCTAAAATGAGTAACTGTGTTACTGAGCTCGCTGACTGCCAAACCACTGCATTGCAATTACCCTAGACCAACCGGTTTACCGAGAACATACATAGCTAGCTGACAGCCCGGTAGTTCTATTAATAGTACATGTGTTGCCTGTATAGCCTAAATCAAAGAACCTTATTGGTCCACTTCCACAAAAAGTTATGCATTATTCAGCCTGCCTGTCGAAACCGGAACTGTATGGCCGATAAATAGTCTTGCAACAAGAATACTGCTTTGAGTGTTGTCGATTACCAGGGAAGTATTACAGGTACCGTACACGCTTCTTTGATCTGAGCCACCTACTCTTTTCTTCCCTTAGGCATAAAAAAAAATGTTATGTTGGCGTAACCCGACCTACCCTAAACATACGATCGACCCTGGATATTTTATCAAGGGAAGAAATTTATTGATTAAAATCTATTAAAAACATCTAAATAAAATAAATGTCATCAAGAGTTTAAAAATATACTATTTGTTGTGTGTAGCCATGTTTTGTTTTTTTATCGTGTATACTACTGGCACAATTAGAAAACATGTAATTTTCGTTGCTGGGAGGGAAAAAAACAAAAACAATCCCTACCTACCCTATATTTTGGGGCCCGTTACGTCAACACAAGTTTTTTTTATGCCTTATTTAAGACTTTGCAAACACTCTTACGTACCCTTTGGTCTACAGTGGGAATCTTTCATCCTACGGCTTTATATAATTCCAATTGTATGCAAGTTAGTCCCACGCATGTACAGTAAATGTAAATTCATTAGTCATGCTGAGGGTTTCACAGTTTTGTGCCAAAAAGGTAGAATATAATAATTTATTGTTGTGCTATTGAAGGGATTTAATTAATTTGGTGCTTATTTAAATTTGACATTTGACATCTCCCATTTGTCCCCAGTTACCTTGGTCTTGGACTTAAGGCAGCTCGCCTGGGGACCATGAAACTTGAAGAGCAGAATGAGACTTCCCATATTACCAGTACTACTATTCATTTAAATGATTACTCAAGTAAGTCATTAACATTGTTTAACCTTTAACCTTTATGAGTAACCAACACAGCTCTATCGTCATGTACTAAGGTTTTTGAGCACTGTTTTGCTGTTGTATAAACAACATGCATAATGCATAAGAAGTGACAATAGCGACGATTAAAGATTATTTTCAAGAAGAAAATCACGAGTTGCAATTACGGAGTAAATACAGAGGAAGAATCGCAACTTATTCTCTTCTACCTGATATATTTAACAACTGTGATCATGGCAGTGAAAGTCTGAGTAAGGAGAGGAACAGATCTGTGAGATTTGTTTTTTAGCTTGAGCGATGAAGTTTTAAATAATTAATTGACTTAGTTGAAAAATTTCTTTGTAGAAAATTTGAATGAAAGCCCTCTTTTCACCATGACTGGGCCAGTCCCTTGATGTCTTTAATCTGCCGCTGTATACAGAAAGCAGCTTATTCTCTTGTTATCTGGATCTTTGTCAGACAAAAGGATTTAGTGGTTAAACATGATTTTCTCAAAATATGTGATTTTGGTCGTGGTGGATTTGGCAAGTCTTGAAATTGATGACAATGTTCTTAATCTTTAAAACCTACAGGGAGCAACTTTTCCACCGTGTGTCTTCCAGCCAACATGAAGGCTGATTGGGACTTTGCTGGTACATCGTACACTGCATCCTCATCCAACAGCCAAGAAGTGACTAATTTATTCAACATTTGCTCCAAGGTCACCAAGCAATTCATGGCTGATCAAGTCTTCAGGCCAAGTGAAATCCAGAACCGCAGTTTCTATACTTCTTCATACTTCTTGGGAAAAGGGGTTGAGAGTGGTCTCATAGGTAAAGTAAAATCCGGTCAATATATCTGTCATGTTCAATATTTTGAAGAAAACAATATTTTTTCGTATTCCACTCGCACTTGTGTGATAACTTATAGTATTTAGTTTCTTCTACATGTATTATCTATACTATTAAAAGCGTAACCCGCGCCATCTTGGATTGAAATTAGAAGGTTCAGTGGCATGGCATCCTTGTGGAAATCAACACGGTTAAGTGTGTGGAATTCAATACGTTTGTGTGGTTTCAGACGTCGGGTTGCAAGTCTACAAAACCCTGACCCAAACTCCCACTTACAAGTCATCTGATTGGAGAAAGTTTGGGCAGTGACCGTGTGTCAACCACTGGTCGATGTTGTTACCAGACTTCCTAGAAATCTTTCTGACAGGCGACTCATTGGACAGTGTTTCGCAGATGGTTCTCCGGATTGGTTCACTCATTGCCCCTTGCCCGCCCACCCGCCATTCGATCCGCCCTTTTTGGTCGGGTTACTTTCATGTTGTACTAAGCATGGTTCTCCGGATTGGTTCATTCATTGCCGCGCAGGGTCGAAAGGGTCGAAGAGGCGAGGTGCCAGGACAAAACCGAAACAAATCTCACGAATTTGCATTGAATGAATGAAGTAACTCACAGATTGATGTTTCGCAGGCGACCATGTGTCAACCACTGGTCGATGTTGTTATCAGACTTCCTAGAAATCCTTCTGACAGGTGACTCATTTGTTGAAAAGATTAAATGGAGAATATTTATAAAAAAGCATCCACTTCCAAATGGCATGAGAATTATCATGATGGACAAGGATGGAATCAAACGGAAGCTTAATAATTTGGAAACATTGGGTAGGGCCGGCTATAGGTTGGAAGGTGTCTAAGGGAACTTTACAATTAATAACATTTTGGAGTTGGGGGGGGGGCTTACACAAAGAGCCTAACCTCTACCTTACATTCTGGTCAGTGTATTGTGAGTGGTGTGTTGTCTGGTTTTGAGACAGGCCACCTGTTGCTTGGTGAAGGAGGTCGCCGTGGGACCACTTTAGGTTGAATGTGGGTGGCGACCTCGGACTTACAATAATCTCCATACAGAAATTGCACTATTGATGCAAAACGTATCTTGCTGTTTTTAAACTATTGACACTATCTTTTGCCAGTAAACTCAAATGAGTACATGAATACCGTTTTAGAATACGGTCTGTTCATGGCGGTATAGTGTTGCAGTTTCAGAGTTTACCCCATCACGGAAGTTTGTGAAACTTATCACGTACGTCAAAGGCTGTTTTGAAGCTGTAAAAAAGAACTTTGCATTTGGTCAAAGTTGTTAAGCAAAACGACATTAAGTTTCCTTTTGAATAAGTCCATTCACACAATTGGTTAGAGCAGTGTGTCAGTCAGGTCTCAGAATGTACATTTTGCCTAATCCATTTTGTAGCCTAATTTAGCAATCGGCCCGTCGGGTTGGTTACTGGAGATAATATTAACAAAAGAGACCTCATGCAGCTGAATGGGGTACATTTTTAGGAGTTTGTATATTGACCCAAACTGGACGTAACAAACCCTAAAAATAACTTGACATGCTTTCTGAAAGTGAAATAAGTTAGAGAAAATTAAGGAGTGAGGACGAATTTATCGTTTTTATTTAGTTTGTACGATATAGGGTTCCAGAGATATGGGATGTATGGAGGTTTGTTCCTAGAGCAGCGTGAACATGAACGCCGTCAGAAATTGTGTCGTTTTTTCGCGAGATGCAATAAGCCCAAAGTGACAATAAACAAAACACTTTTTTGACATTCACGTTTAGTGCTCCCGTAACGTGCAGCCTATTGACCATAAAGTTTACAAGACCAATTCAGATGAGAATAAACTAAAAAGAGGCCTACGCTCTTACCGCCCCCCCCCCCCCCCCCGACAAAAAACCAAAAAAACAGTAGATAAATTAGATTTGTGGCACACAGCATGTTCCGAAAACTCGCTTTACTTATAGTGCTGTAGCAATGCTATGTATCGTGGGACGTGAAAATGTCATTTTTTGACGATGTTTTTAAAAAGGAAATGCAAGCATTATAAATGTATATTGAGTGTGTGGGGAAAGTTTTGGTAGTGTAGTACAAAAGAAACTTTAGTTATTGCTGGCTAACGGTCAGTTTCACCTATCAACGCTGATTTGAAAAACGTATAGCGTTAAGGAGGCCCAAAATATTAGACCCCTATAAGGCTCACGGGGGAGCCTTATAGTTTCTAGAAGTATGCATAAGGTACGTCGTCTAACCCAAAACGAGGTGGGCGCAGCCACTGCAAGTAGTGGCGGACGTGCGCAATAGCTTCATTTTGGGTTAGAATTATGACGCCATGCATAAATATTAAGAGAGGCGTATAACACCCTCACCCACATTACATTTCGAAATATATGTGTAAAGGATTTTCATCATCTAGCAGGGTGCCGCGCGAAGCGCGGCATCCCGCTAGTCTTTTATTAAAGGTTTTGCATATGTTTTTGACATGCTTATAAATAGGTTCCTTGCATAAGCTGCCATTACTGAGGTCAACATCATCATTTGGCAAAGGCTAGCATCTGTGGCCGCCTCATCCTCAAATTGCACTAGGGGTTCTGTTCTCTTTCAATCACTGAGGTCAAGCAATAGAAAGATGCATGTGTACTGGCCACACAACAATCTCAGCTCATGATAGGTCCTCATTTGAACTCAGTGTCAGCTGCTGAAGTCTATTATGTCATTCTTTTGTAAATTATTTTCCAGATAGAGAGTTTGGAGGGATTATTCAAGTTAAGGAGTTCGGAACAGTTGCTATAAAAGGTAATGTTTGTCACACTAGAACTGTTTAAGAATTTCAGGTCATTTGAGTCCCTACAAATTAATGGATTTAATTTTAGATTTGTTTGATATTTTTTAGAATGATCAACATTTGACGACTGAGATCCATTGCTCTGCCCTGTATGTAATGCATTGACTGATCTGAAATATTAACACACAACAAAATGGTGGATTATTTGCTTGAACATTGAGTTGAACATAAATGTTGTTTTCTTGTTGTCATCATCCAGCTTGTGGGGACTTTGATGCTGCTAACCCATTTCTATGCATGGACTTGGTCTACATAAATACCTTACTTACCCATGGTTATGGCTTCAATGCTGATACAGAGCTAGTGGTAAGTAAATACAAGAATCCATGTTACCCTCAGCGCCGAGCATGTTTGAAAGTCTTGATGGATGCATGCACGAATGCGCATTGCCTTGGGGACTCATTCATTTTCATGCATTAATGTCCTGCAGAATAGACACATGGATTCCTAGTCTAAAACACACATTTTTTGTCGTTTAAGAGAAATGTTTTTAAGTGTTCCAATTTCAATAAACAAACAAACATTCATTCTGGGTGATGTACACAAAACTGTCATCCTTTCAATGAGAACTACTTAACCCATCAACTCTAAAATTGCTTTCCTTTTTGTCTTTAGATGAGTGAACAGATCCGTGGATTTGACATAAGCTGGGCATTAGGTGCAACCATTGACCTTCTTCATACACACTGGGACAACACTGGACATTTATAATACATAAAGTATTTCATCTTCTTTTCTTGGCTGTAAAAGTCTCTACTTTTTTATAAAACTCTTTTTTACACTTAATGTTTCAGACTCTTTTAAAGTAATATTATTTGTTCTGTGCAATAATTTACTGTCTTTTTTTCAATTTGAAATGAAATTTTACTCATGCTACAAACAGTACTTAACTTCTATCCGTGCGCAGGCTCATATGTGTGAAAAGGTTTTAATACTTATATACAAACTTGCAGGGATGACAAATTTCCAAATGTGTATGTCAGCCTGATGGAAATTGTTTTTGTTCTCTCTTTAGATATAGCAAAATCATGTTTTTTATATTTTTTTCTAGTTTACTGTTGAGGTGAGTGTGTCAGATTATTTTTTTTTAACTGAAGTGATGACCAAAAGGTGCGAAGATAACCATCATGCATGTAAATGTATCCCAAAATTATGGATCGGTTATATTTTTGTTTGTGCGTCTGTAAAAGTGTTTCTTGTATACATGTCTTCCAGCATTAACTGGTTAGCTAGGTAGTCCCAAAGTCACATGATTGGGCCTATTGTTGATTCCAGTTTTAAAGCTTCCGTACGTTTATATGTTTGTTTGTAATTTATAGCTCTATTTTATCTTTTAACATATATATATTTGTATTCAACAATATTTGGATCACTGTTTGGCAGAAATGATGATGTGAATAAAGTTTATGGTTTATTTAATTAAATAAAAGTGAGTTTGGGGAGTTTGAGTGGGTGGGGTAATGTATGTTAGTTTGGTTATGTTCTATTTTGTGTAGGTTATTTGTTGAATCATACGATAACCATATCAGGGAACTGTTGTTGCTTTTGTTCAATATTGAGACATATTAGTCTTGATTGATACATTATCAGGAAAATAGTTCATGAAACATTTTGGGGTTTTCAGTACAGTGTGCAATGGGCAAGTTGAAATGAATGTTTATGTTTTGTTCACATTTAATACAGCTCAAGCTACAGTCGAGTAAAATGCTCATTTACAAACATTTCTATAACTGATGTTTCCTCGTTGAATGAAGGTCTCATCATTGCATTTGGAATGAAAACAAATCATTCATCAGTTTTGAAAAGAAACAGAATAAAACCAACCTGCATACTTTCCACTCTGTGACACTCAAAATAATAAACAGCAATGTAATCGGTGTTTAAATTATGACAGTATTTCAGACAGTTTTTTATTATTAATTTAATTTATTTTAAATGCAACTATTTTTGCACCCAACACTGGGCACATTCAGGGTCTGCTTAACAAATTACTTCTGTCATTATGTTGATTTTTTTATTATTTTTAGGACAATGGTTTTTTAACAGTAACCATGGTAACTTTACTCCCATCTTTTAGTTTTTAATGAAAGTACCGGGAATCAAGCTGTGAAAATGTTACTGTACAAAAAGTGCTACTTGATGATATTAGTTTTTATTTGGTTTTAAATGCATGGAGGTAGAAACCTTTTGCCTGCTTACTTTGGCAGTTTTAGATATTTGGCTAGTTTGTCCAGTTCTTATTTAATTTGGGAATCTTTTGGCCAGATTTGATGATATGTATTTTAAAATGTTTGGCTGTATTTTAACTGCAATCTGTGAGTTTTATAATTACATGAACTGATTCTCAATACTGAATAAGGGGCCAGACTAGGTTGGATACCAGTCTACAGTCACATCTGGTGAAGGACTCTTAGAAATCTCAGAGGGTTTACTCTGTTAAAGAGGAAAAAGTGCGTTGAAATTTGGGAACATGGGGGGATACCCGACTGCGCCAATCAGGCACAATGAAGCATTGAATTAATTTCCAAAATGGCGAGAGCTAAACATCGACACAAGTTCAGAAACTGTGAAAGCTTATTTTGTAGACATTTCTTTTGTAGTTAAAGACACTGGACACTATTGGTAATTGTCAAAGACAAATCTTCTCACTTGGTGCATCTCAACATATGCATAAAATAACAAACCTGTGGAAATTTTGACTCAATTGGTTGTCGAAGTTGCGAGATAATAATGTGAGACTTGGAAAATACCCTTGTCACACGGAAGTTTTGTGCTTTCAGATGCTTGATTTTTGAGACCTCAAATTCTAAATCTGAGGTCTCGAAATAAAATTGGTGGAAAACTACTTCTTTCTCGGAAAACTACGTCACTTCAGAGGGAGCCGTTTTTCACAATGTTTTATACCATCAACCTCACCCCATTACTTGTTACCAAGTAAGGTTTTATGTTAATAATTACTTTGAGTAATTACCAATAGTGTATACTGCCTTTAACTACCCAGCCACAAGTTTTGCCAACCTTGGATGGCATGGCAGAGTTTGGGTAACTTTCACTGCAACAAATATTTATCAAAGCTCTACAGTATACCTACTTCACTGATAAATCAATTGTGCTACTCGGTACAAAAAGTAAATATTGTGATGTTGACTCGAGCGGTGTAAAGTCTTCGCTGCAGCTGGGTTTAACATCTAGTTTCTGTTAGGAACTGACACACCAAAATAACTGACTTGAAGCACCGTCTCTTTTAACGTTATTAATAATCATGCCCTGGGTTTACAATTACTGACCTGCTCACTGCCTCTATTCATCATTAAACACGTTTAAATGCTTCATTAAAAAGGGCAACCATGTGTCAATCCAGTTGTACAATTTGCCATCCATACAAAATGATGGTAAAAGTTTGTAAATAAAGGAAGGTTTTTAAATAACTTCACCAAATGCATCAGGGAAGTATGAAAAACAAATTACAAAAACAATATTTCTGTCATAAATCTTCTGTTGAATAAATATGCACATGTTTAATATATTTGTGTGAGGTTATTGGAGGCATTGCATGGAAGGATACAAAAAAATACCTTTTCACACTACAGAGCCATTTCCTGGGAAATAAACTCCTGGGAAAATACCACGGCCACCCCAGCAACCATTCTCACTATCCCAATTTGGTAACTCCTGGAAGAACTATTTCCCAGGAATATGCTTCCATGGTTTTATGACCAGGTTCAGCGACTTGTAGGATTGGGTAAAGTGTTCTATTAAAGACACTGGACACTATTGGTAATTGTCAAAGACCAGTCTTCTCATTTGGTGTATCTCAACATATGCACAAAATAACAAACCTGTGAAAATTTGAACAAAATTTGGCGTCGAAGTTGCGAGATAATAATGGGTAAGTTCGAATAACTTCCCTGGGTCTTCCCCCGGTATGTTCGAATAGCTGTGACGTCATTCCAGGGCTCACCCGGGTCAGCCCCAAGTGCCCTGCTTGTGGAGTGGGTCACTTGGGGGCTGGCCCCAGGTGCATGACAGCACCATGAGAGGGTGAGAGATCGTTCGATTAGCTCAATGTCAGGGGCTCCCCCGAGTGAGCACCACGGGGTCGACACAGGGAAGCTAATCAAATGCACCTAATGGAAGAAAAAACACCCTTGTCACACGAAGTTGTGTGCTTTCAGATGCTTGAAATTGGGACCTCAAAATTTAATTCTGAGGTCTCAAAATAAAATTTGTGGAAAACTACGATTTTTAAGAGGGAGCTTTTTCTCAAAATGTTTTATATTATATAACTGACATACAGATCCTTGTCATTTGATTGGTGGAACTTACTTCATGTGACATTCACTATTACTCCCATCCGCACCGGCGATCAAAAAGACCTATTCGCCCATGGGGAACAGCATTTCCCATTCAACAGTTAGGATCATCCTTGTTCCCAATGTTTTTGAGCAGTACAGCGCCGCCGGGCCGCTGCTAAAACCTGTGCAAAAGGTTGTGATCCGGTTTGTGCATTGTTGCTGCTACTCGGCGCTATATGATTTGTGGTTGTCAGTAATTTGTGTGATTTTTCATAATGTTATACTTTTAAAATACATCAAATGACAAGGATCTATAAAACAAATATTGAGTGGCTTTAATTAGTGGAATGGAAGGAATATTATCGCTCGGTAAAATTTGGACTGTTCCATTTCACGAGGCGAAAGTCAAAATTTGACCTTGCGATAATATTGCTCCCATTCCACTCTGAGCCACTCAATATTTGTATACTATCAACAGCTCTCCATTGCCTGTTACTAAGTAAGTTTTTATGCTAACAATTATTTTGAGTAATTACCATTAGTGTCCACTGCCATTAAACGAACACGTTGCCTTGGATCGGCCGAGTTGGTCTTTGAAAAGCGTTCTGTAACCATTTGTTATAAAACCATTATGGTTAGAAAGATGTTGTATAAGTAGAATACAATGATCTACACAAATATGCCTTGAAATTGCGTAGTTTTTGTTTTACCTCGTCGATTAACATGGTCGGCCATTTATGGGAGTCAAAAATTTGACTCCCATAAATGGCCGACCGTGTTAGTTCGCGACGTAAAATGAAAACCGTGCAATTTTGAGTGATACTTGTGTGGATCATTGTATTCTACTTTTAAAACATCTTTCTAACCATATCGATTTTATAACAAATGGTTTCAAATTCTTTTTATAGACCACATCGTCCGATCCAAGGCAACGTGTTCCTTTAAAGGAACATTACAAAAATTGTGAGAAAAAAACTTGTCTAAGATCACAGATTTACATAAAACAAACACGGTCTCATAATGATAGTACACAGCATCCCTTGAAATATTTGTCTGAAATGTCATATTTGGCATGTTTGGTGAGACATTGGCGAGTTTTTTATTTTTTATTTTTTTAAAGCCATTGTACACTTTCGGTAAACAGTATTGTCCAAGTCCCACACTTCGCGTATCACAAGTTATATATAAAATAACAAACCTGTGAACATTTAGGCTCAATCGGTTATCGGAGTCGGGAGAAAATAACGGGAAAACCCACTTTTGTTTCCGCACGTTTCGCCGTGTCATGACATACGTTTAAAATAAATCTGTAATTCTCGCTATCGAGAATTGATATTGTTTTAATGTTTTCTCAAAGAGTAAAGCATTTCATGGAATAATATTTCAAGAAAAGTCTTTCACCATTACCTTCTGTAAACCCTGCAAGTTATTTGTAAATCTGTGAACTTTTTTTTTTCCCTGTACCGAAAGTGTATGGCTTTAATCGATATCATGCAAAATGTGTTACTTGTTTTTCACTTTTTTTCTTGTCATGCAAAATGTGAAATCGTTTTTCCACTAATTTCTCGTCACCAAGAGGGACATTGGATCTCAAACTTCTACAGTCAGTTTTTGTATATGTATGGTGGTTTACATCAAGTTCTTAAACTGCCAGCAATTGTTTGTTTGCAAAAACCATCTCTGTAATGTTACTCTACCTGGAAAGTGTGTTGACTTGACATGCACTGGCTATTAGTTTTACAGTTTGTTTATAAATATTGTTTATATTGTTTATCAATCGCTTATTCAGATTTATTGTTCCATCCGGTTTACCTCTGGCCAATTTTTAAATGTTTAAATTAAATTTGTTTCTAGGTTGACGAAACTTATCCAATAAAAATGGTTTTGTTTTGTTTTACAGCTCAAATTTTATGGCCTTTGTGCCAAGGTCAAAGTGGCATTGCCCTTTTTTCACTGTGATTGTACACATTCTAAATTCAACAAATGTAAACTGACAAATTCTGATAATTTTAAACAGTATTTTATTGTTGAAGTCATTTATTAATGGCAATAACTGCATGGTTATGACTTTGGTTGGTGGCTGGTTGCTGTTGATAGACCCCTTTGATAGACTCTCCTTTGGCTGGGTCCATTGACAATGGCTAGCCACCAAACCGCAAACATCTATAGTAAAAAAATTATTTAACTATTCAAAATTTCTTATATTTAAAATTAATCCCGACTCAAATGATTGAGCCACTCTTTCGCAACAGGACTATGAACATTCTTCTTCGCACGCTCAATGTTGATGGCAACGCAGATTGCGCAATGAGAGCCAACATTGAAAGGGGGGGCCGGGTGCGGGGGGCCAACGAGATACACTTATTAGATAGCACTTATTTTAATCAATGGAACAAGCACCGAGGCTTGATTCTTAGCTCACTTGTTTTGCTTACTTTGCTAAACGTAGAGCCAGACTTGTGAAAATGCAACTTGTCTGGCTCCACAAGTTTAGTGGTAGGAAATTTTAAGGAAACCTTTTGGAGTTTGCACTAACAGTTCCTTATAATGGTTCATTACAATTTTAAAAAACATAATTTGTTTTTTGTCAACGTAATACTTTTTATACATACATGTAGTAGGCAAAACTGCAAAGCAAGATACAATAAAAGTCACATATAAAAGGTTCATCAAAGTACAGTGCCTACTTGCTGAGAAAACAGCAACAAGCTGTTCTGTATTGAACCAATCCAGACACAATGGTGTAAATGACATTATTATGCAGTTATATGAAGGAATCGCTCCAGTCTCTCAAGCAGTTGTAACAATCTGTTGCACACTTGGTGTTTGTAGAAGCTGTTTCCATTAACCAATCGATGAAGAGATCTTTGTCTTTATTCAACACAAGAAACTGCCCCAGGACATTGTACGCCTAAATAGAGAGATTGAAGAAAACAGAACAGAACAGAATCAATGAAAGGTAGTTGTACTGGAAGCTGCATAAATTAACAAAGACAAAAGCTTTTAAAATATAATTATTACTTGTAATAAAGTCACGTTTTTCATGGGAGTTTGAGAGACATTGTAGGGGATTGAAGGGTAGCAGGTATTGGCAGGGTGGAGGGCATTCATCCCATGTGCAAACTGCTTATTTTGCCAAGAGGAGGCACCAGTACCGATGCTGCATGTTTTCTGTACGCCCTAGATTACATGCCATTTTAAGATGGTCTCAGTTGGTGAGAAGTGTGTTCCTTTTGCTTTTTCTTTTCCCATTTTAATAGAGCAATTGTGCTATCAACGCATCACGTGACCTGAGATGGGTATTACACATCAACAAACACGGCGTACTGCATATCAACATGCGTTAAAAAGACATGATAATTGTTGTATTTGTTTGAACAATCTAGTCTTTTCTTTCTCAAAATCACTGAAGAATGTTCTGGAGTTTGTACCATGAGACCTTTTCAAGAAACTCCTCAAATGTTTTCTCTTACAACAAATTTATCAACATTAATTTCATCCAACTGTCATGAGTGCCTTTGAACAATTTTGGTTTATTTTGGCGCTATATAAATTCCCTCTTGATTGATTGATTGGGGGGGGCTAATCATCCTTATTGCAGCTATTTTAGAGCTGAATTGCGAAGGATGCGGCTGCAACGTGTTCGAGAAGCAGGCATGCAAGGGCGCCTTTTGCTGCCAGCCAAATCAACCCATTATGACCAAGGAGCACGGAAAGTGTTTGATTTTTCCCTAGGGAGGAAAACAAGATGGTCTGGAAAACCCTCGTGGCACAGCAGAGAACTCAACTTACATTAGCACTGGCAGGAAATCGAACCGGGGTGGCCTTGGTGAGAGGCGAGCGCTTTATGCACAAGCCAACCATGCCATTGATTGATTGAAGGACCTTGAGGTATATTTCTCAAAATCTTTAAGATCCTCAACAGTAGCAGCAGGTTTTCACACAGTCAATTTTGATAGTGACACCAGCATTGCTATTGCAACAAAGCATATGTGCCAATTCTAGATTACTACAGAACCAGATAGCTAAGATTCATTTTATCAATGGGTGCGTTCGTTTAGCTTCCCCGGGTCGACCCCGGTGTGTGGCGTATTTTTTTTTCCCAGGACGGACGTGTGCAGATAATTACCCACGTTCGTCCTGGAAAAAAAACATGCCACACACGGGGGTCGACCCAGGGAAGCTAAACGAACGCACCCTATGTGTCCCTAAGTCTACTTGCCGCTAAAGCAAAGTCTGATGTCACAAAACTAATCAATACATGGTGATATTAGAAACGCATCTTAATCAACTAAACCTGGACGGAACACTTACAGTAAAGTGTTATTAAAGTCACCTGGAAGTGGTATTTTGTCAAAATAAAGCTTTTGTCACTAAAAAATATGTGTCTTGGTGAGTGGAATCTATGTTATAAAAGCGCTTAAATCGCATGGGCGCCGCCATGTTGTTTTCACGTTAAGTGGTGCCCGCACCCTGCTAAAATGATGCGTCCTGGGGTCAATTTCGGGGTACCCGTGGGTTGGGGATATGTGTTGTTTGTGACATCACAGTCAAAGCGCGAGCGTGTATAATTTGTGATTGAGTGCAGGCGTCCTTTGTGATGTCACAGTCACAGCGCGAGCGTCCAGTAACTTCGCGCGTACAGTAAAGAACAATGCATGGGATTGAGGCACGACGACAGGACGAAGGCTGGTGGTGGGGGGGGGGTTATTAGAGCACGTTGTGGGACAGGGAGAAGGAAGGGGCACACAGTGTGGTACGTTTTTTGGAAGGGGCGGGGGAACGACCAAAAAAGAAGGGAACATATTAAAAGGGCTGGGAAAATTATACGGAAAGGGAAAAAGAAAAAGGGACTAATGATGACATTGGACAGGGGAAAATAAATTGGACAGAGGAAAATACACGAAACGGAGAACCACCTGATTGGCGGGACCCGCACGGAATGGGCAAAGTTATGGGCCGGCAAAAAGTGCAAAGAACAATTCACGGGAATGCACTGTAGTGCTTACAATACATCAGCGTTTGGTTGTCCACAAAAGTGTGTCGGCAATGTCAAGCCTTGGCATGATCACAAGAAGGCCACCATTGTGTGCTTAAAATCCTTCCCTTTCACCATTCAAACTGATGCAGAGCAGGGCTGTATGTCATTGCTCCTCTCTCTTTACTCGACCACCATTCTTTCTCTCAGCAGCAACAATCTTCAACCTAAGATAACCATCAATGTCTGTATGAATGACAAACATTTCAATCTTACCCGCCTGCATCACTTTGTCTGCAGTAAACCTCTTCCGAGTATGCGGATGATTGCGCTATAGTTGCACACACTGAGGCTGGTCTATAATCCACTCTGAATCTATACTCACATGCAAACAAAACATTAGGGGCTGTCTCTCAACATAAACAAGCTACTACATGTAGGTGCTCAATCAACCTGCTGCTGGCCACCTCTCACATGCGCCTAAGATGTTCACCGGTAGACAGGAACAGGAAAGTGTGGAGCACTTAACCAGTCACCTGTCTCAGAAGGCCAACATTTAATGTGCAAGCTATGGAAGACGAAGATGTGCTTAATAATCATAATCCATTCAGTGTTGTAGTTATCCCTAGGCTTTCAACTAATGGCTCTAGTGTTAAACAATGATGATCTCTGAACTCTAAGCAGTCATTGGAACAATAACATTCCTGTAATCTTTCTCATCTCCCTGGGCTGCCATGGAGCTCCAAAAGCAACTTTCAAACACAATATCAACCTACACCTGGGCGGAAAAAAGGAAGAAGGAACAAATTCCAAAATCATATGCTGACACAGCTCTAACCAATTTCAATGTGACAACGAGAGAAACTCGGCAAAACCAATACAAATATCTTGACATTAAGCAGATGGCAAACCGTGCAGGCTTATTTGGACTGTGCACTTTGTTCTCTATAAAGTATTAAAAATGCCTCTGAAGAAAAGACTTGATGATAAGCCATTGATCCATGGACTAGGGGTGCCAGACACACATTTTCTTCACATAGACCTACCAGTGTTACGAACATTGGGCCGAATAAATAAAAACTAGCATTTGCTCTTACTAGCCTTTTACTTAAATCCTTATAAATAAAAGCCTTAATATCGCTAGTAATTGGTCGAACTAGTTGGTAAAAGCAATGCTTGACGGACTCTTCTTATTGAGATGTAAATAAAACCGACATTTTACTATTACCTGTATAGTTTCACAAGATACTAGACCGTATAAAGGCCAGCATTAACAAATTTTGATAAGTTTAAGATCAGGCATGAGAATTTGCCCAAATCTCTATAAATAACCTTTTACTGGAAAAACACCATTTACTTGAACGGATTAGTAAATGGTCAGAGAAAAGCACAATAGCGGGGTATTCAGGAGTATAACAATAGAGGCATGGACTCGCTGATCAATAGCGATTAACTGAAATGCAGGCGGGGCAGTTTCCACTTAGTCAAATTTTTGGTTGCGGCAGTGGCTATGATGAGGAAACAGCCAGCCTCTCCACGCCAGAGCTCCAGAGATTGGTACTTTTAGAGCAATTAAAGTACACAACAAATTTATAAGTAACATTTATAGTTGGATCATTGGGCCAAGGGAAAAATAACCCTTTAATACTGACCCGATACCGAGCCATAAATGCAACATTGTTGTTCAAGTAAAATCTTAAGCTCCTCATACAGTAGCTTGTAAAAATACAAGTTATTGCTACAGTATGTTAGTAAAATGTCGTTTTTATTTATATGTCTATAAGTGAAAGGTAATCCCGCGAGCAAAATGTTCATGCCTGATCTTTTACTTTTCAGTCTTCTTGCTAATGCTGGACCTTTAACTTGATAAGTAATTGCTAGTTTTTATTTATTCAGCCCATTGTCTTGGCTGATGAGAAGCAAGACAAGTATGACAGAGAATCAGAGATGACAGACAGTTCCATGCAGATGAATTGCTGCTCCCAATAAGCCACAGACAATGGGTCGACCACTGGTGCACAAAAGTTGCTACCTCTGACCAGATATTAGGTTGCCACTGAGAGTTACCAAGCTTTATAATCGTTATTGTTTGAAGCCCTTCTATGCTTCAGTGTATAGGCCCTATCTATTTAGCTTTTGCACATTTTTCTGCAATAAAGTAAGCACAAAACTTTTGTTTTAAACTTTATTACACATTAGGCCTGGGCGAATTATTTGAATATCCGGTTAATGGCGAATAGGTTTTCCTATCCATAACCGCGAATGCCTTTTTTTTCTTAACCGGATATCCGCATAGGGTGCGAATACCTATTTATAAACCGGATAGTTCTGTAATTACAACCAAGTAACCAGATATTCTTTTAATATCCGAATAGCCGCGGACGTCGGGCGACAACTGATAGGAATGTTTTGTCTGAATCCTTATGAAACTTCTATTAAGACAGCATAAATTAAGTACTCAACTATGCTCACCTCCGTGAGGAGTTAAAACAATGACATTTCTGATGTACCGTATTTTCCTGCGGATAAGACGCGTCTTATCTGACTTATTAGACCCCAAAAACATCGATGCGTCTTATCTTTCGGTGCGCCTTGTCTGCCGACGATTGATTTTTTTTAATGATCACTGCGTGAAACAAAAAATACCTTCATGTCCAGTTCAAATCAACGATCTTTGTGTGAAGAATCTTTACTCAATAATGCGGTCGAACAAGGCTATTCAGACACTGTGACCGTATTTTCGTTCGAACAATGCCGCAATCCCCCAGACGGTCCAATTATTCCAACAATGCTGCAACGTGTTTATTCCCCATGACCGTGCTTTCATTCCATTAATGCCGCAATGCGTCTAGCTTTCGGTCCAACGGACGTCGGCAGTGTACAAACGTTTTTCTGTGTGGCCGGGTATTCGTTCCGAAAACGATTGACAGTCAATAACTTCATACAAACGTCATTCACCCAACCGCTATTGTGTGGTAAACTTTGAGGGTTTATTTTATTTTATTGCTTCAAAACTTCGGGTAGGAACGGTTGTTAAAATCATGGTTGCCCTTGCATGAAACTTGCCTGTAAAATCAACGATGTCCAAGTTCAGACTCGAAAATCTCTCAAAACGACACAGAAAATTAGCCCCAAAACGCAACCGTTCCGAGGTCTGTAAATTTAATCACGCAACACAAAAGCAGATATCACGCCTATAGTCGTTGTTACTGCGAGTGTGACAATAAATACAAGAAACATTGAACGCTAGAGGGCGTTTTGAAACATTGTAATAGACCTTTTCGCAAATATCGGGGCGCGCGCGTAAAGCTTGGAATTAGGTGCATTGTGGTCTAGCTGGTAGCAAAATTTGATTCATATCTATCCCACAATGCACCTCATTCAACAGTCTGCGCTTGCGCATTGGTATTTGCGATAAGGTCTATAGCGTGGGGTTAAACGCCCTCTATTGGTAAAAAATACGTGAACCAGCAATAAACGCATTGAGACAAGACTCGACGTGTCTGGGCTAGACTGCGCCCCTGTCTTTATCCGGAAGGTCCCTGCCGCTAGATCCAGTGATTCCCTTTGGATACAATGAACGTGCAGCGATATAGATGCCCAATAGTCACTGCTCTCAAGTCCGCAATGGAATTTGACTGCATTATGTTGGCTATGTCTGGGCATGCTTGGGATCCGCACAGTCACGTGGGAATTTAGGCGCATTTCCAGGCAGCGCAAATGCGACGGCTTAGCGCAACCCGTCGGCGAACATCGTTCAATACGGTGCCCACGTGGTCTCCAACATCTGTTGTGCAGTTTCGAGATTGAGCAGCGCAATCCACTGTGTACATGTGCATATTAATGTGCATGCAGCGACATCCCAGCCGGAGGATACATTACTACACCCACACGCTACGTCCGTCTGTCGTTGCAATGTATGTTTATCAGCAAGGACCCTCGTAGTTTGTGGGGACGTCGGATGGATGTGTCCAGGGAGGCATTGTGTTCATGTTGTTAATAAAATTAACTTCAGACAGTGCGTGGACCATGGTTTCTGCCCGCTGATTGGGCCGAACTTTATGTTGTTTACAATATACAACGTTGGCTGATAGGATAAAGGTCGGTATACGTAGGTTCTCAAAAGCCCTTTTCACACGAGAGCCGAAGACCAACGTCCCTTGTTGTGGGCGCCAGTCGTCTGTCACAAAGGTTGTTTGCGATTTCATGACCAACATTCACACGACCACGCACATTGCGTTCCCGACGTCCCTTGTTTATGCGAGATCGCATTGTGGGTTGTTTATCAGTTCGCTGGTGCTCTGTCAGTGTCCCGTGCAATGTCATGTGTTTGCTTTAGGTTACCATCGATCATTTTTTGGCGCAGCAATGTGTTTTCCAGGCATAAGAATCTTCCGGATTTTTCACCTTAAAATAATGTGTTCTCCGAGTTCATTCAGTGTAAATTTAAATTAAAAAACGAGAGATAAGCGAGAGGGTTTGCGTCCACACCACTATTTTTTGCGTGCGTTAAAAGACGCTCAGAGTGTTTCTCGATCGGATTCAACCCTTGCTAGATGTTGACGTCGGCAGAGTATGCATGTGTGGAGAATTTGCGGCGAAATACATGTACTTCAATTGTACAGCGATTGATCACAACCAAATTCTTACTACCTCCTGTAATAGAGTAAGGAAAAGTCCTACTTGTGTTTTGTATGTGCAGTGCGCGCGATGTGTATGCTTTCGTTGAACATCAAAAGGACTGACTGTCAAGTCTATCTGCACACGTGTGTTTACAGATTTTCTTTCCCGTTTTTGATGCAATCAAAATGACACTGGGTAGTCGTTACATGTTTTGCAACGTCAAGCCGTTTGGATATCAAAGAAATTGACAAAATGATAACAAATAAACGATTTCTCAGCGTCCCGACTCCAAAGATGAATGTATCCGAAAGCATTTTATTTGAAATTGCAAGCGGAAAGGCCAGATTCAAGGCTTTCTTGATCGGAAGCTTCTTGGTCATAGAAACAAATTTTGACTTTGAGGAAAGCATAAAATAAACTAATTTTCAATTTGTGCTGCCGACACCATTTTGTTGGATGTGGAATATACGAACTTTCTCCATCAGGTAATGACGTGTACTGCTTAAAAGTTTGTGCGTAAAGAAACCCCATGGTTTGTGCATGCATGATCGTTGTGCGATCACCGAGGACCTTTGTAATCTACTGTGTGTCGTTTCACACGAGTGACTCGGCGATTCTAAACAGGGTTGCGATTTTTTGGAGGAGGTCTTGATCCCGGTTGTTTATTACGCGGGTCCCTGGCGATTTCATCACTCGGATTCATTTCACACGACGCAAATTTGTGATTATATAACGGGAATGCGATTTCGTTCCCAACGACCATGGTTTAGAAAGCTCGTGTGAAACGGGCTAAAGGCAACAAATTACGTCTTTGTGTCAATGTACCGACAACGGGTGGCGCCAGGTGTTCTTTTGTTTGCGGTTAAACGTGCGCCTTGTGCGGTGGTGCGCCTTGTCTGCTGACGTTTTAATTTTTTTTTGTCATTTTAGCGTCCTGCGCCTTGTCCGCCGAGCGTCTTATCCGCAGGAAAATACGGTAATTTGTTCAAAGATTACGAAAGTTTTCCTTCACGTAGAGTCAATCAAGATCAAAAGAAAAAGCAAATCGCCATCTTTAAATTAGATCCGGTTATTTTTATGAATGAGCTGAGTGACACTGTCTAAAACTAATATCAATCTGCCCATACGATCTCATTCACAAACAAACAGCGCCCTCTAGCAGCAAAAAAAAAATACTTTTTTTATATATTTTTTTAAAATAGCGCCCTCTAGCGGCAAAAAAAATATTTGAATATCCGGTTAATTTCGGATAGTTGACCAGCAGTATCCGAATATCAAAATTTCACTATTCGCCCAGCTCTAGTACACAAACAGCTCACCGGCAGCTGCCCTGCCTACTATTCCACATGTAAGACACTCTGAGCTGTTTGTTGTGGTTTCTGCAGACCGTATTGTTCCTACCATCATACGTGCAATGTACACGTACACAGTAATGGCAACATCATTCAAAAGATAAATTCAATAAACTCAACTTGTAACACAGAAAACGAATCACAATCAAAGTTATCTTAGGATTTCTAGGTTGGACCAAAAATCTTGTGAATTTCCTTAGCACAGTGAGAAGTGAATCATCATCGTATTGCGAGATTGCTAAAAGATCAAATCTGTTAACTGCAATTAGGAAATTTAAGGAGATCCAAGAAAAAATCCAGATATCAAAGATATCTTGAATCACTACCCCGGATACAAAAGATATACATATATATTTCAGTGTTTACCTTTTCAAAGCCTTCTGCTCGTAACCTTTCTCCATATTTGGGTCCAATACCTCCCAGTTCTGTCACTAACTTGTCTCCCATTGGCTCACTCACAAACTGCTTGTGCTTCTTAGTGGTTGTCTGTGCTCCATCAGCCATAATTTTAGCAAGTCACCTAAATATAATGTGTAAATATCACGAATAAACGTTTACACATAAATTTAACCATTTCTTGTCCCTGATGCAGGTGATTAACTTACATTCACAAATACCTCAGACAGTTTCGCTATTCCTATTGATGGAGAGCGCGTCACGTGGGTGTGTATAGACCTTTGTTTATGACCAGTAAAAAGTGTTGAAACATGGGCGTGACACATAAGCTTGCACCTGTTGTTATAAGACAGTTACTTCATTCCCATTGGTCGAGAGCAACGGCTGAAACAGTTGTGGCACATCACGCAATACGCGCGACGCGCACAACATTCCCTTATAAGGAGTTGTTTACCCGAGGGCCTTGACTGGGCCTTACCATTTCATAGCTGGAGGGTAGTTGTGTTGAAAGAAATCATTGAACAATTATAATTTTTGCATTTATTTTACTTTTTGACCAAAAAGTGTTGATGTTTTTTGACCGAAAAGGTATTTATGAATGGGAATCAAAGTGTGTTGAATCTGTTTTCAACTAGTGGTTTAAACCCGCCGAGGCCTGGTTCTTGATAATTTACCTCGGTCTTGGTAAAAACCAGTCCTCGTTGGGATTAAACCACTAGTTGAAAACCTCTTCAACACACATTGATTCCCTTGTACTTTGTACTAGTGGTGGTGCAGTGCAGGTGACATTATACAATTATTGCACGCTGCGACAGGGTCCATGGCGTTTTGTACAACTGAGGAGGAAAATGGCACCCGAGGTGAAGCCGAGGGTGACATTTTCCCACTGAGGGTGAACAAAACCCATGCATTCGTCACAGCGTGCAACAATTAATTTGTTATACCTTGGTAACATTATTATTTTTCTTCTTTAAGTTCTGTTGTCATCTTCAAATATGACAGAGTATGCAGCATAGCAGACGAAAAGTTGTTCAAATAAAACAGTTCTCCACTGTTCCCGCGACCTGCGGGTGTTTCGTACACAGCGATGGATCATCAATTTGACCAGTTAACAAAAATCATGTTATTCTCTGCGCTGTGCAGCCATGGTACATTATAAAACAATTGTTGCACGCTGTGATGGGGTCCATGGCCTTTTGTACACATGGGGGGGGGGGGAGAATGGCACACGAGGAGAAGCCGAGGGTGCCATTTACCCAAGAGGGGGCGGCGAGGGTGTACAAAATCCATGAACCCCAAATCAGTGTGCAACAACTGTTTTGTTATACCTTGGTAACATGATTATTCCTCTTCTCAAAGTTATGTTGTCATCAAACATTATAACGACGGAGTATGCATAGTTTAATCGGCGAACAGTTGTTCAAATAAGAAACCTATCTTCACTGTTCCCTCGAACCCGTGGTCATTTCATACTAAGCGCTGGAAATCGACCAACGTTGGGAACGTTCACGTTGATGTGCACCGATTAACATCACTCATGTTACCCGCCGCGCTGTGCAGCCATGATCCATGTGTATTTGTTGTACGGCACGTGATTGGTTCTCGACCAAACAAACTTCACAGTATCTTACCGAGGTATAACAAGCAATTTTGTATCGTGTTTGGTTCTCGACCAATGAAACTTCACAAATTGTAACCGAGGTATAACAAACATGGGTGGTACCACCAACCGCAGTATGGCTGGTGAAGGAGTCCGATTCCCTGATGTGTTGTCTACAGTGAGGCATTTGGAGATGTTGGAACACCTGAAAGTTCCCTGTGGTAAAGGGGGGATTAACATTATCATTAATGGGAGGGACTTCTGCTCGGACAATAAGATCCCTGAGACCTGTACAGTAGTTGAAGCCGATCTGATGTGTGAAGAATATGATGGTTAGAAATGGTAATTTTATGAATACGAGGAGGTGAGGGGTGGAAAGTGACAACAAAAGGAACTTTCCCCTTTGAACTCTGTTGTTGCTTGGGTCCTATGGAAAGTACTGACTTGACTTTCTGGATTGCTTGATGGACTGCTAGGGAGCTACATGTACACTTATTTGACCCACTGGAAACAAGGGGTGCATTCCACTTGGGCAAACGTTGTGCCAACGCTTGCGCACAGTCACCAACAACTTAGAGTGGAATGAGTTGTGCGCCACCACTGTTGGCCATCATTGCCGACCTTAGGCGAGTGGTTTTTAAAATGTCATGTACATAATTACAGTGTGTTTTCAGTAGTTGATAATGCAGATTTGAAATAAACAAAGTTAAATAGTTGATGTTTTGATGTACAAAAGTACAGTTAAAAACAATATTTAAAAAAAAACCTATGTTAACGTACGGTGACGCCATCTTCATTTCAGGGCGCTGCCATATTGACATCATGAAGTTTGCACGAGCAGTTTGCTTTACGCTTGGGCGAGTGGAATGCACCCAAGGTGTTTCTTTAACTTGGTGAATCCTAACATGCATAAAATGGCAAACCTGCGAAAATTTTGGATCAATTGCCTATTGGTCATCGAATTTGCAAGAGAATAATAAAAGAAAAACACCCTGTTGCATTACTGTACACTGTACTTTGTGTGCTTTCAAATGCATGATAAAAGGCTTCAGCTGAAGTTCTTTATTTACGTGAGAGATGACCTCTTTCTCAAAAACTGTGATACTTCAGAGGGAGCCGTTTCTCACAGTGTTTGACTTCTCAGCAGCTCTCCTTTGCTCATTAACAAATAAGTTTTTTATGGCAACAATTATTTTGAGTAATTACCAATAGTGTCCAGTGGCATTAATAAGTTCCTGTGGGTGGTGGATAAAATCAGGGTTCCAAAGTCGGAATCATTTAAACAGATTCTAAGTTATTGACAAACACAGGTACTCAGAGTAGATCAAGTAAAGGGCTGTAGGCTACTTGTACTAGCTAGTACTACTAGTTTTTAAAATATTTTTAAATTTATCTTAATAAGGGAATCAATGTTTGGTGGTGAGGTTTTCAACTAGTGGTTTAATCCCAACGAGGCCTGGTTCTTGATAATTTACCGAGACGAAGTCGAGGTAAATTATAAAGAACCAGGCCTCGGCGGGTTTAAACCACTAGTTGAAACCCGATTCAACACACTTTGATTCCCATTCATAAATACCTTTTCGGTCAAAAACATTATCACTTGTTGGTCAAAAAGTATAACAAATGTAAAAATTTGTTAAATGATTAGATTCAACACAACACCCCTCCAGCTATGAAATGGTAGAGCCCTCCGCTGCCCTTGCGTAAACAATTCCTTATAAGGGAATGCTGTGGGCGTCGCGCATAATGCGTGATGTGGCACAACTGTTTCAGCCGTTGCTCTCGACCAATAGGAATGAAGAAACTGTCTTATAAGAACAGGTGCAAGGTCGCGTGTTACGTCCATGAATTAACACTTTTTACCAGTCATTAACAAAAGGTTTATGCACACCCACGCGATGCGCTCTCCACCAATAGGAGTAGAGAAACTGTCTGGGGTATTTATGAAGTTTAGTTTAAAGAACTGGTACAGCGCCCCAGTACATATCGTGCCTGCATGCAGGTAACGTCCGTCGATGTCGCTTTTTTCCCATAACCGATATATCGAAAATTTAATATCGAGTATACTCGATATATCGAGTATTTCCCGCACGCAAGATGGAAGCCTAAAAACAGCACTTGGTATACTCATGGAGGTAGATATATATATACCGTAGACTGACAGTTTAATAGGGTTACATAACGACCTGTTTTTGTCTGATCCCCCGAACTTATTTGTAGTTCAAACGATTTCAAATTGCGTAGTCCCGCCCCGATTATTTCTGGTTTTACAACAAAGTATGATCGCCGCTACCGCTGGCTTGGCCAATTGGTGAACGTCACCACAATTCTCGATTCGTGATTGGCCATAATTGGCCGTCTCAAAATGACACAGAGCCTTTGTGAGTTGCGTGATTCGCCAACATTAAGGTGTCAGTTGCCGATGCATTGACGTAGAAGTGTCAATCAAGTCTCAAATCATCATGAATTAAACATCAGCTTGTTGATTCAATTATCACTGTTTATTTATACGCTTTATTATAAATATTAAGAAAAAAAATATTTAAAAAATAAATAAAAATCAGATTTGAAAGCCAGTAATTATTCACACTTTTTATTAATTTTTTTATTTTTTATATTTTTTGCAAGTTACCATGGTAATTTTTAAAATTTAATAACAATTTTTTTTTTAATTAAATGAAGACAAATGCTGGCTATAGAGTCATACACAGAGGCTCAAAGAACACTTGTAGTCACTGCAGATGTTTCTTCCATGTATGGCTTCACCGGGAAACCATACTTTCTCGTTTGCCGTGAAAACAGGAAAAACTCAAAACAAATGGGGCTAGCTGAAGTCATCCAAGATCGGTGTGTGGTGTGAACATTTCAATGTCCATCAAGTTGTAATATATGTTTGCATACTTCATATTAACAAAAGAAGATAATTAGGGCATCTGTTGATATAAAATATGGCATCATTATTTGTTTCCAAATCTAAAGAAAAAGGCATAATACCGTGAAAACTGGTCAGTGGAGGATATTATAGGCCTATGCTATGGCGTTTTTAAGCCTCTTTATTTTTTTCAAGAATGCTCAGCTAAATATTCAGTCACATGATTTGGTCATCATGAATTGTGAATTGAAATAGTGTTTGATGAAACTTTTTCGGTTGGCAAATATTTTTATATGGCCTCAACATTATGACATATTTTTGTACCTTTCAGAAATGCCTAATAAAATACCAAACCTTTTTCATTACAAGTGCAAATAACCAGTGGAGCCTTACGTGTTTCTTAGTTTTGGTCAAGGGAGAGGAGACACTTTGCTTGGGAAATAAAACCACACAATTTTTATCTAGGGACTGTTTACATTGCGCACAGAGAGGTAAAATATTTGCCACGATTTTAGGGACACCTCGAAAACAGGACCTCCTTTTACGATACTACCACAGTACAGGGAGTAAAAGCTAAACTCAACTGGGATGATCGAATTCACTTCAAACTAACTCTACTTTAAAGGAACACGTTGCCTTGGATCGGTCGAGTTGGTCTTTGAAAAGCGTTTGTAACCGTTTTTTATAAAATGCATATGGGTAGAAAGATGTTGTGAAAGTAGAATACAATGATCCACACAAACATGCCTCGAAATTGCGTGGTTTTCCTTTTACCTCGTCGACTAACACGTCGGCCATTTATGGGGGTCAAAATTTTGACTCCCATAAATGGCCGACCATGTTAGTTCGCACAGTAGAAGGAAAACCACGCAATTTCGAGGCAAACTTGTGTGGATCATTGTATTCTACTTTTAAAACATTTTTCCAACCATATGCATTTTATAAAAAACGGTTACAAATGCTTTTGTTTTGACCAACTCGTCCGATCCAAGGCAACGTGTTCCTTTAACAACACATTTTTTACATACGCAACAATGTAAACTTACCACAGAATGCAACAGAAAAGAAGAAAAAAACGTTTGACTCAAACACTGAGTGCCAGTTGTTTCAGACGAATGCACAACGCAGGGCGTTCAGTGTTTCTTGAGAATGTTGCGGTAGGGAATCTCTGAAATGGCCGTTTAGAAATTCGCGCAAGCCAATTTAGAAATATGCGCGCGCGGTGTTTAAAGAGGCTACCCTCTGCGCAAAAAAAAAAAAAATCACGCAAAGAATCAGAGATTGCGACGCTAAGAAATCGCATACCGCGCGAATGTCAAATGGCTATTTCCGAAGATTGCGCTCAATCAAATACAAGGTATTCCCCGCCACTTTCTTCGATAGCCTTTAGCCAAGACGCTGGACGGAGTCGTATACACAATACGAGGGCAGTGTCGCGGGGGCCGGGGTGGGGGGCGGGGGGGGGGTGAGAAAGCACATCAAACGAAAAACTTTATTGTTGTTTCTGAAACCAATTTGCTTTAAAATTGTATTTAATGACAACAGATAAAAACACAGAAAATGACAGCTCGTTGTGCAGTAGACCCAGTGACTGGGCGCTAGTAACTGTCTAAATCTCTACTTGCTTTGTGACAGTGGTTATTCTTAAAAATGGGAAGGTGCTAGCCCACCTTGTTGAGCTGTAATGGCTCCGCTTTTAACATCGGTCTGGCGACAGTGATGAGACCGATGTTAAAAGCGGAGCCATTTACAGCTCAACAAGGTCGGCTAGGAAGGTGCAAGACCGCCGCACTAATGCAGTGTCCTCACTGAAGCAAAACACAGCATTGAAGTTATAATGATCATCAAACACCAGCTGAGATGGAGTGGCCAGTGCGTCCGCCGGATGCCTCGAGTCCGAAAAAAGTGTTCGGTTGACATGTGTTTTCAGTAGGATAACAGGAAAATTGTTCACAATCAAAAACTGAATGTGTTTTTTTCAAATCATCTATCCAATTTTTTAACAATAACACTTACACTTCATGGTGTGTTGAAAATTTTTAAGTTTTGGTTTTACGTTCCCAAAGCAAATAGTAACCACCTCACGTGATCCATCTAGTGACTGAAACAGAATGAAACTCAATCTCAGCATGATTAAGCCTGATAAAAATACAGACCGTGAGTAAAACTGTATAGCTTCTGCAACCGGTGCAGCTTTGCACAATCTCGCGGTAAACGGTAATCAAAGTTGGGGGTTCGAAAACATATGAGAGTCGTCATGACGAATACCGGACACTTCGGCACCTCGCAAAGTCGGCACATGCAAAGTCGGCACCTTGCAAACTCGGCACCTTGCACACTCGGCACCCACTCGGCACCAAGAATGTCGGCACCAAACAAACTCGGCACCGGCCTTTTTTTGACTAACAAACTCGGCACCAAGCGAAAAATTAATATCACCTCGAAGAGTCAAGCATGGTTACCAATAAACTAACGTGCGTGTACTTACACAATAAAAAATGGTTTGGTAGTTTTAATAGTAGCTTTGTAAACAATGTTAAATCACTAATTCTATGGTGATGAAAATTCCGAACTATCGAGAACATTAATTTGGGCCCCCGGAAGTTTACCGTCCGGCCCGCATGTGCCCGTGGTTTAGTCAACAAGTAGGCCGCATGTCGGTGAAAGTGCGGTGCCATTTTCTTATGATTTTGGCTCTGAACATATTTAATAAGGGTTTGTTTAGTTAGGTTAATAATTTTCAATGGATTTTTGCTTCTTAACAGAGCGTGATTTAAAGGCACTGGCCGGATAATTTCCCGAGGGCTCCGTTTTGTGCGTGATATGGACGGCACGCACACGCCTGATCGCTCAAGTGGTGTGCACACCCCTTCCAGTGCAATTGTTTTTGTTTGTTTTTACGATAATCATATTCCAGTAATATTTGCAAGGTTTTATAACAGAATCAAGCTTTTTATGGGACTATGATGGTGGGACTGATATAATAAACACCACACAGTGTAAAAATCGAACTTTTTCAACTATGTGCCGAGGTTGTATCATGTGCCGAGTTTGTGGGTGCCGAGTTTGCAAGGTGCCGAGGTTGTGGGTGCCGAGTTTGCAAGGTGCCGACTTTGTAGGTGCCGAGTTTGCAAGGTGCCGAAGTAACCGGTACCCGTCATGACGCTACGATACTCCGGCCCGCTTAAATAAGTTAGCCAAGGACAACGGACTCGCGAGAACGGAAGCCCTATGGTGGCCCTGACGGGACACAGCCAGTCGTGAATATTTTCGCGACGTCGTATATTTATTCACGACAAGTCGCGAATATTTTCGCGACGTCGCGAATATTTTCACGACTAGTCGCAAATATTTTTGCGACGTCGTATATATATTCACGACAAGTCGCGAATATTTTCGCGACGTCGCGAATATTTTCACGACTAGTCGCGAATATTTTCACGACTAGGTGCAAATATTTTTTACGACGTCGTGAATAATTCTGCGACTAGTCGTGAATAAATTCGCGACTAGTCGTAAATATTTTTTCAGTAGCTTGAGTGTGTAATTCTTACACGGCACGCGTAGAGAGCCAAGCTATGAAGATTGTAGCCACTCAGCTATGTGTATGGGGCCCATGTTTTATCCAGTAGAATTGTTATCGAAGTTCGAAAAAACAGTGTCTGACTTTCATCAATATTTCGGGGGTTTTCAAGGTTGAATTACTCCAAACCCAAATAATTCTGAATGCCAAAGGATTAATCTTTCAGTTAAACTTGGTGGGGGATTACGTGATGCGTTGCACCCTGCCGTGACGGAACGAACTCGCGTTTCAAGTTGGAAATAACAACGCAAATTGCTCTAACATTTCAGGTAAAAATTGTCAAATTTATTTGCTGAAATTGTCAACACATTATAATTAAACTTATCATTGGGTTGTTTGTAAAATTTACCTCGGGTGACATATAACGTTATGTTTTATCTGAAGAGTGAAAGTGCCAACGTTTATTGCCTAGCATAGGATAGCCTACTCCTACTAAAGTACTAGTAAAACTATAACGTCAGGCCTCGTAGGCCTACCGTAAGGGCCATACGTCAACGTTAGTTTTGTTTAAATAACCCACCATCGATTTGCAAGAGTCGGAATTCTCCTCCGGATCCATCATCGTACGGGACAGCTTTCAGCTTAGTCTTACTAAGCCGTCAACGTGAATACAGTAATTACACACTCAAGCTACTGAAAAAATTTTCGCGACTAGTCGCAGAAATATTCACGACGTCATGAAAATGTTCGCGACTAGTCGTGAAAAAATTCGCGACTAGTCGTAAAAAAATTCGCGACTTGTCGTGAAAAAATTCGCGACTAGTCGTGAAAAAATTCGCGACTTGTCGTGAATAAATTCACGACGTCGCAAAAATATTCACGACGTTGCAAAAATATTCGCGACTTGTCGTGAATAAATTCACGACGTCGCAAAAATATTCACGACGTCGCAAAAATATTCACGACTGGCTGTGTCCCGTCAGGGCCACCATAGAAGCCCTATAAAGACATTGCAACACTGCTTCGAGGACCTTACGGGCCAACCATGGTCCGATCCATCCAACCGAGGAACTAATATTCCTCGATGGTCCAACCATGGACATTTTTTTGATGTTTGGTCCCCAAACTGTGTCATCTGCCTGAGAGTATGTGGCTCACGGATTAGACTTTTGAGTCCTCGACGGAGTCACTAGGCACCAGCTACCTCAACCCTAATAACTTTGTTTATTCTGTCGATGGAAGAGAACATCTTCGAGAGCGAGGGGAGGGATTGCTGAATATTAACAAGAGGGCGCTGTTTCAGTATCGGCTCGACTAAAAACCACAGCACGACTAAAAACCACGGTCACAGACTTGGAAGCAAGTCTAGATAGGCCCTTTTCGAAACCACGGCTTTGGCTCCATAGATTTTACCTAGGCTAGCTTGGCCCCGCGGTGTTTTGACAAGTATCGCGTGTGCTTAGTTCAATGCGCAGGGTTTCAGACGAAAGCACGGAGCCTAAAACCACATGCCATGGATTCGAAAAGGGCCATATACATGCTACGTATAATACTTGTTCAATGCATGATTGTGCATTCTCCCTGTAGAGTGCGAGTAGGAGACAACCACAACCACGACTTTTCTCAGTTCCATACGTTCACAAATTTCCCCTTCTGTTCCTATTAACTTTGTGTAATACTGGACGTTTTGCTGATGTAGGTTGTAACTTCAATGATGCAATACTCATGAACTACGGCGTGGGTGAGTTAGAACACTTTGGAAGTTAAAATTAAATGTATCGTAGCGTCATACAAATTTTTTACAATACATTACAAATACATAGACCCAGTAACTGGGGCGCTGTACTCCTTTTCAACAATTTTTGACTTTATCTGTCGTACTAGCGCCCCAGGGAATGGCACAGAATTTTAACGAATACCCAGTTTTTCGCGACACCCAGCCACAAAAAATGCCTCAAAATGACAAAAAGACCAAACAAACTAGCTCAAAAATCGCCTACTCTATTCTCGATACGTCTAGGATGTAACATCAGGCATTTAATTGTACTCACGATCATTTTTTAAACTCCAAATCGATGATTTTTAACTCCGCATCGTGGAGCGATTGACAAGTCTGCGATTTTCGGATGTGTATGGTAACGAAACATGGCGTCGCGTTGTGGGTGGATGTCCATCAACGGCTGTTTAATGCTACACTTGTTACAGGCGTTGCAGCGAATGCTATACATTGTACACGGGGATGGGTACAGGCGCTGCAGCTAGCGAGTGCCCACGTGCGTTCAATCATGGTCAACGTAACTTACACGGTGCCGGGTTGTTGGAAAATTATCAGAAAGGGGGTGAAAAGTTCTCAGAAAGGGAATATTGTCTGAAAGAGGGGATTTTTCTGGTCTGAAGTCTGCTGGATGAAGCTGGATGGTTCTGGATGAAGTCTGCTGGTCTGGATTTTTCTGGTCATCGCCCCCCCCAAAAAAAAAGGGGAAAAAAAAAGGGGGAAAAAAGATGATAAATAAATAAATAAAAATTCTACAGTGACACTGGCAGCACTAAACATTATAAGAAGCAATTTAACCGTGCACAAAAATCGTAGGCCTAGATGAAGTACAGCGGTTTTTATTTATTTATCATATTTTTCCCCCTTTTTTGGGGGGGGGGGCGATGACCAGAAAAATCCCCTCTTTCAGACAATATTCCCTTTCTGAGAACCTTTCACCCCCTTTCTGTTATTTTTCCAACAACCCGGCACCGTATAAGTTACGTTGCCCATGATTGAACGCACGTGGGCACTCGCTAGCTGCAGCGCCTGTACCCATCCCCGTGTACAATGTATAGCATTCGCTGCAACGCCTGTAACAAGTGTAGCATTAAACAGCCGTTGATGGACATCCACCCACAACGCGACGCCATGTTTCGTTACCATACACATCCGAAAATCGCAGACTTGTCAATCGCTCCACGATGCGGAGTTAAAAATCATCGATTTGGAGTTTAAAAAATGATCGTGAGTACAATTAAATGCCTGATGTTACATCCTAGACGTATCGAGAATAGAGTAGGCGATTTTTGAGCTAGTTTGTTTGGTCTTTTTGTCATTTTGAGGCATTTTTTGTGGCTGGGTGTCGCGAAAAACTGGGTATTCGTTAAAATTCTGTGCCATTCCCTGGGGCGCTAGTACGACAGATAAAGTCAAAAATTGTTGAAAAGGAGTACAGCGCCCCAGTTACTGGGTCTAACAAATACAATACATTTTCGACCCTCATATGTTTTCGGTCCCCAACTTAGTTTACCGCGAGATTGTGCAAGCTGCACCGGTGACAGAAGCTATGCAGTTTACTCACGGTCTGTATTTTCATCAGGCTTAATCATGCTGAGAATAAAGGGCACAACTATAGAATGCAGGTACACTTCGAAGCTTCCACTGCGCCTCCGCGGAGACGGAGTCGCGGTGACGTTCATATGTACACAGTACACTGGAGTTGAGGTCGCGCTCTGTTGCTTAACTATAAATATTTGGCAACCTAGGGGGCACTCTGAAAGATGCACAACAGCGCCCTCATTAGGCTCGAAAATACACAACTGCGCTGTGATGTCAATTTATTTTATACGATAACTCACACGACCATTAGATGATTATTTAAATAATTATGGGAACTCCGTACAAATAATTAATAACTATTAATATTGCCGTACTACATATTACCCCAAAAGAGGATTATTTCCAAAAGGGAAAAAATTAAAGGCCGAATCCTAATACATTAGAGGATTATTTAAAAAAGGGAAAGAAAGCCCGAATTCCGTACAATAATTAATATTGCCCTAATACACTTGACCCCAATAGAGGATTATTTAAGAAAAGGGAAAGAAAGCCCGAATTCCGTACAATAATTAATATTGCCCTAATACACTTGACCCCAATAGAGGATTTTAAGAAAAGGGAAAGAAAGCCCGAATTCCGTACAATAATTAATATTGCCCTAATACACTTGACCCCAATAGAGGATTATTTAAGAAAAGGGAAAGAAAGCCCGAATTCCGTACAATAATTAACATTGCCCTAATACACTTGACCCCAATAGAGGATTATTTAAAAAAGGGAAAGAAAGCCCGAATTCCGTACAATAATTAATATTGCCCTCATACATTTGACCTTATTAGAGGGTTTAAACAAAAGGGAAATGGAAAGCCCGAATTACGTACAATAATTAATATTGCCCTAATACACTTGACCCCAATAGAGGATTATTTAAGAAAAGGGAAAGAAAGCCCGAATTCCGTACAATAATTAACATTGCCCTAATACACTTGACCCCAATAGAGGATTATTTAAAAAAGGGAAAGAAAGCCCGAATTCCGTACAATTATTAATATTGCCCTCATACACTTGACCCCAATAGAGGATTATTTAAGAAAAGGGAAAGAAAGCCCGAATTCCGTACAATAATTAACATTGCCCTAATACACTTGACCCCAATAGAGGATTATTTAAAAAAGGGAAAGAAAGCCCGAATTCCGTACAATAATTAATATTGCCCTCATACATTTGACCTTATTAGAGGGTTTAAACAAAAGGGAAATGGAAAGCCCGAATTACGTACAATAATTAATATTGCCCTAATACACTTGACCCCAATAGAGGATTATTTAAGAAAAGGGAAAGAAAGCCCGAATTCCGTACAATAATTAACATTGCCCTAGCTCCGAGTGTACCTGTATTCTATAGTTACTCCGAATAAAGTTTCCTGTCGTTGGTTATGCTCAAACATGTATAAAACGATTGATTTTTGGTACTAAATAACTAATTACTAGTGCATTATTAATATTATGCCAACATTCAAATTAGTCAACTAATGACTGGTCTGAAACACTCAACCATAAATGTCAAACTGATGTCATCCTTCTTGATTTTAGTAAGGCTTTCGATAAAGTCTCCCACCAGCTCTTAGCCGAGAAGCTGCAGTTCCTACTATGGCATCACACATAACACCCTAGGTTGGATCAATAATTTTCTCTCAAATCGCAAACAAGCCGTCTCTGTCAATGGAACACACTCCTCAACGATCGATGTTACATCTGGCGTCCCCCAAGGATCAGTCTTGGGGCCCGTGCTATTTCTTTTATACATCAATGACATAAATGAACATATTCAACTAAGATCAAACTATTTGCAGATGACAGTATTGTGTACAGGGGGATAAAGACAGCAGACGACCAGCAGATTCTTCAGAATGACCTAAATACCCTTACAGAGTGGTCAAATAAGTGGCTAATGAGCTTAAACTTTAAAAAATGCGCAGTTCTCACCATCACGCGCAAACGTAGCCCGAAGACGCACCAGTACCAGTACACTCTCTTGGGTGAGCAATTACCCCTTGTACAAAAACATGACTACCTTGTTACGATCTCACACGACTTGAGATGGAAAGACCATTGCTCAGAAGTTGCACAGAAAGCAAGTCGTACACTAGGTCTCCTGAGAAGAACTTTATCGCCTTGTTCCCTACAGGTTAAGTCAAGAGCCTACACAGCACTAGTTCGTCCACAAATCGAGTATGCAAGTGAAGTTTGGAATCCCAACACTGTTACCGACATAAACCATCTTGAACAGATTCAAAAGAGAGCAGCCAGATTTGTCTTCTCTGACTATCGTACAACTACTCATGTTACACCGCTTGTTGAACAATTAAATTGGGATCTACTTCACACTTGCCGCCTAATCCAACAATGCACACTGTACTACAAAATTCACTACAACCTAGTCAATATTATTCCCACAGTGCTTTCAACATGCTACTCATATCTCACAATGAGTCGATCACCCACTCAAATACACCTCGTTAACAATTCCAACCATTAATGTATACAAATACGCCTTCTTTCCAAGGGCTATGTCAGTTTGGAACAGGCTCCCACCATCTGCTGTCCTACACATAACTCCATCCATACAGGTCTTCCAAACATCAGCCATCCCTGCCATCAGAGCAATGCAGCCTCTGCATGGCAATATTGTCCTTTAAATTCTTTCCCTCTTTTTCTGCACCTGTAAAAAGTGCACCTTTAATCTTTTCTTTTGGCACCTTATCCACCTGGCTGTTGACGTCACTTTCCCACCATCCCAGTTTAGCCCAAATGGGGCTGTAAAGGGATTAAAGTACCAAGTACCAAGTCAAAGAAACATCATCCAACCTCGAAAGTTCAAAACAAAATTACTATCTGCTAGATTGAGTTTCATTCTGCTTTAGTCACTAGATGGATCACGTGAGGTGGTTACTATTTGGGATTCTATGGTGTGCAAATGTCAATGTGGGGAAAGTATTAAAATATTTTAAGTGAAAAGACAAACAAATTTTTTTTTGATTTACTGCATAGCCTACTGTAATAAATTGAGATAAGCGTAACAAATATTAAGTCTACATTAAGAGAAAATATCATAGATTGGTTTCTTATCTCCTAAAACCAAACATTACTGGTCTGAAATGGGGGAAAACGGATTGTTATGAAGTGTGTTTGCTTCAAGGGGGGTGGGGTGTTTTATTTTCATGCCTTATGACCTCTGGATTCTAATATAGTAGCCATAATGCCTTAGGAAAAAAATGTAATTAAATTTGTAAAGTAGTAATTAAATAATATTTTTGATTTATTTTGCATGCTACACTAGCTTCTGAATATTCAATAAAATACCAATTGTCGTGCATGCATAAGCACGGTTAATGGCGGACTGTCTCTCGCAACGTAAAACCAAAACTTTAAAAATTTCAATACATCATGAAGTGTAAGTGTTATTGTTAAAAAATTGGATAGATGATTTGAAGGGAAAAAAAAAAGTTTTTGATTGTGAACAATTTTCCTGTTATCCTACTGAAAACACATGACACCCGGATAATTACTCATTATTTTTTTATTAATTAGTCTTAAAAATCTTACCAATACCACTTTTCACGGTATTGTGCCGTTTTCTTTGAATTGGGAAAACAATTATGGTGTGATATATCAACCGATGCCCTAATTATCTTCAATTGTTTATGTTAAGTATGCAAGCATGAATTAAAACTTCTTCTTTCTTGTAAAGTGCAGCCTACAATAGTCAGTACACATGATTGAAGATGTACGCACTGCGTGTGAGCGCATGATGGGTTGACTTACTTCCTTAGGACTAGGTAACACCACTAACAGGAATTTGTGTCAGGTGCAGATAGAATTATGTACAGGTGCGAGTAAAAAGGCAGGAGATGGGGTTACTTCAGTCAGGGGTCCCTTAACACCAGTTTGAAGGCGTCAAGGGACAGATACGCTGCAGGATGAACTGGGAGGTTGTTTCAGTCCCGTCGCGTGGGAAGTAAGAGCTTGCGTACGCTGAAGAGCTGGTAAATGTGGGATTGTGAATCGGGAGCCATGACTTCTTGTTGATGTGGTTGAATGTGCCAGATGGGTGCTCCAGGGGATGTTGACCAGGTTAAGTCAGATATTCTTATTTTGTACATCATTTGAAGGCGACTTTGATGACGACGTTCCTGTAGAGAAGGCCATTCGAGGTGGTCTAGCATGGTGGTAACACTGCTTGTTCTTCTGTTATCTCCCATGACAAATCGTGCTGAGGTTCGTTGGACTTACTCTAGTTTCAAACAATAACCCTAACCCTTAACCCTAACTCTAACCCTAACCAATACAATAATTAAGCCATTATATTAGAATCCTTAATTATTTTCTGGGGGCAACTTTGCTAGGGGGCGACATTGTCAGGGGGCGACTGTGTAACAACTCTCGGCGAGCTGGTTAGGGGGCGACTTTGCAGGGCGACTTTGCAGGGGCGACTTTGTTGGTGGCGAGCTTGCAAGGTGGCGAGATGACCAGCCTCATATACTGTCTGACCATCTGACTGTGTGGTCTCAATCAAAATTGTCAATACTCCTATTTTTCCTAGTATTGAAATGGGAATTGAAACTAACCTTCACTCATTTTTGTTTTGTTTTCAAACCAAAGTTAGGGATTCAGGTTTTTTATCAACAAAACATTTCCCTTTTATGAGAGTTTTTAAAACAGCAAACGTACACATGTAGTACAAATGTTTAAAAGTGTAAATTGTGCCCTCATTGCGTGCCATTCTCCGTCAGACCAGTCAAAAGCTGAGCCAATGAGAAAATCGCGTTAAAGTCAAGAACATTAATTCAGCAATAGTAATGATAACTGGACACTTTCTACAAAGGTTATTGAGGAATTTTTATTGAAGTCATTTTCAATAAAAGTGAAATATAGTCGATGTCCTCATGAATGAAAATAATGAAGACTGGCCACATCTGTGTGTCAGAGTCAGACAATTTGGGTACGACTACGAAGTGACTTGGGTATGAAGTGACTTGGGTATGAAGTGATCGACATCGGAAATTTGTCATTATAGGTCGCACATTCACAGTGAGTGAGTGACATGACCAATAATGTCTACAACTTCAGTTCTTCTAGAAACTAAGGCTCCCCCATAAGCCTTAGGGGTCTTCAAAATTCATTTTAGCCTTCATTTTATATTGATACCTCAGGATGGCTGATTCAACTCAAAAATGATCTTGCAAAAACAAAGTGGTTAAAGTGGTCATATATTGCATGGGATCGCACCACAGAGCATCTAGCATATTACTGCTTCACCCATGCCATTGAGGGCTTCGTGTTATGCACTCATACATTTATGGGCCACGATGTGCCTTCACCATTTGCTGCTTTGGACCATCTTCACGCCCCCCCCCCCTATTCCTAATGGTGGGGAGCGCGTCACGTGGGAGTGTTTAATTGGTTGATAATGACCAGCTGGAGCTCTGTTTATAACCGTGTGTAGTCGGATACTACACGCTAGTCTTGGTGCAAGACGTTTCTTGTTACGGGCAATGCAGGCGACGTCGGTGAGTTGGCCTCGCTGTGTGTAAAAGGAAAACGAGAAAGTCTTGCACCAAGACTACAACGCGCACAAATGAATCCGGAAACTGTCGGAAATAGGCATCTCAGTCATAACAATGCAACACACGGCTGTACAGAGCTCAAGCACAGTTTCTTACTTTATTACGCCTTTTAACCAAAAAGGCAGTTATGAATGGGAATAAAAGAGTAGTGACTTGTTCTTTATCGGCCGTTTAAAACCTTGCAGGGTCATTGCCGGCGAGGGCCTTTATCACACGGCAACGACCCAGCTGGTTTTAAAATGGCCATTAAAGAAGTCTTTGCTACCCTTTTATTCCCTTAATCATAACAAGAAAGAGAGATTTGAAATCTAAGCGTGGCATTTGTGTTTGTCAACACACTATTCTCGTTTCAGAGAAGAAAACAAAATTTTAAAAAATTCCACGTTTGAGCTTTTGGTCAGAAACTTGTTCCTGATCTGGGTCACCAAAGCACACCCCTGACTTACATTCATTAATACCATATTTTGCTTTTTTAAACTGCAGTTTGAATCAAGACTCTACATTTACAGTGTATATTGTTGAAGTAGGACTACTGACAGAACATCAAGATGGTTTTAGCAGATCTTGGCCGTAAGATTACATCGGCCTTGAAATCGCTCAGTAATGCTACTATTATTGATGAAGATGTAAGTTGCAAATAACACTAGCAGCATCTTGCTTCTAATACTAAGCATATATTTGTTTTTAAACAAACAAGAACATTAAAGTATTGAGAGCCCTCTTTTCCCCTATTAAACTACTCCTTTCCCCTTCCCCCAACCCCTTCAACTCTACACCTGTCCCATCATGCCACAAACTGGTGATTTGGTGTAACTTTTTAGGTGTAAACAGTTTTAAACAAATGAAATTGATTTGCCCTATTAAGTTGATGTGTCTTACATTAACAATAATGATAATAGTAAGTGGCATCTTATAGCGCTCAGGTCTGTCACACAGTGATGTGACGCTCATGGCGCTCCAACATTATTTATCCCTGGTCACTGTGCCTTAAATCATTCCTTAAACCATCTCAGCTCACTGGGGAGTATACAGCCTGTGCTGCCAAATATGAAGCGCACTAAGCTAATAACCACAAGCACCATCTCTGCCCTCACAGGTACCCCTGGGTGGAGAGAAGTTTGGTTAATTGTCTTGCTCAAGGACACAAGTGTCACGACCGGGAATCTAACCCACACTCTGCTGAACAGAAACACCAGAGCTTGGGTTCTGTACTCTTATCTGCTCTGCTCATGGGAGTAGACTCCAAAATACTGTGCAATTCTTGAATGGCAATTTTGGCATCGTCTATCGAAACAGTCCACAGTATCTACATGTACAGCAACTATATGCTTCTGAATACCGGACATCCTCCCATGTCACATCTTCCTTGCTTCTGCTACATATTCTGTACATCCAACAACCAGCATTTAAAAAGACTCTCTTATCCTGGTTTATTTTTCTTTAATATGCATGTATCTCCCAGGTGTTGAACTCCATGCTTAGTGAAGTATGTCGTGCCTTGTTAGAAGCAGATGTCAATATCAAACTGGTGAAAAAACTGAGAGAAAATGTGAAAGCTGTGATTGATTTTGAGGAGATGGCAGCCGGCTTGAATAAGAGGAAGATGATTCAGACAGCTGTCTTTAAGGAACTTGTTAAGGTATAGTCTGAATAGTGATACTTGCTGTAACTTGCAGTTTCAGGGTATGTCATCAATTTATTACAGAATAATACCAATAGCGCATAGTCCTTTTCATAAATACCCAGACAGTTTCGCTGTTCCTAGTGTTGGAGAGCGCGTCACATGGGGGTGTTTAAGCGGCTAAAAAGACAAAGCTGGAGCGATGTAAACCAGCTGGCTTTGAGTATTGGGCGCTCAAGCTCATGTACGCCAATTTAATTTTTTTAATGTGTTTCAAAAAGTACAAACTTAGAAAATTTGTGACCAAGCAGATTGGGCACACAAGCTCATGTATGCCAATTTGATTACGCGGAATGCAATATAGCTAATAGTATCGGCGTTCGTTTAAAAGCTTGTTGCCACTCTTTTATCATTGAGGTCATTCTTCAATGGCAGTAACTATCCTTTATATACATCATTCATATTGATTGATTTTTGAGGATTGAAAAGAAGCTGTGTGTGTATGCAATATATTTTTAATAAGTCAATTTTTCTCTGATGTTGTTAGCTTATTGACCCTGGTGTAAAGGCATGGACTCCATTAAAAGGCAAACCCAACGTCATTATGTTTGTGGGACTACAGGGAAGTGGAAAGACAACAACATGTACAAAGGTAAGAGCAAATAGATCAAGAAGTGACATACAGGGACATATTGGGCAGAAAACTGGACAAGCTTACGAGCTAGTAGGTCAAGAACTGGAATACAGAGACATATTGGGCAGGAAACTGGACGTACTTCATAGCAAGTAGATGAAGAACTGTTATACAGAAACATATTGGGCAGAAAACTGGACAGACTTAAGAGCATATAGATCAAGAACTGGCACACAGAAACATATTGGGCAGAAAACTGGACAGACTTAAGAGCATATAGATCAAGAACTGGCACACAGAAACATTGGGCAGAAAACTGGACAGACTTAAGAGCATATAGATCAAGAACTGTTATACAGAAACATATTGGGCAGAAAACTGGACAGACTTAAGAGCATATAGATCAAGAACTGGCACACAGAAACATATTGGGCAGAAAACTGGACAGACTTAAGAGCAAATATATCAAGAACTGGCACACAGAAACATATTGGGCAGAAAACTGGACATGCTTCATAGAAGAACTGTTTTCAAGTAGTGACAGGTTTAACATCTACAGCCTTTTTGATTATGTTTTAAAAAATAAATTACTGTACCAACAAAAAAATAGCTGCCCCAACTAACTATTTGTATGATTTTTGTGCCTCGCCTTCGAAGCAAGCCAAAGGGGCATAAAGTGTTTGCCTTGTCCTGCGTGTGTACTGTAAGTGAGTACTGGTAGGCATACACATTTACACTGGGGACCCAAACTACGCCAATAAAGTATCTAAACACTTAGAAATGGTCAGATATATCGGAACTTGAAATAGTATACAAACAAATAGTTATTCATTTCTATTCACCGTTAATTTCTGCACATTTTGACACATCTTGTGTTGCGCTACGATCGTTGTTTGGTGGATTTATGGGCACTTGAGTGGCTTAAGGTCAAATTTCAAAAGTTGCAAAAGCCCCTATTCACCCCAATCCCAGAAGGGAATCACATAAGCATCACACACAGACAAAATCAAGACAAAAGACACAAACTCATTTCGTTTACTTGACCATGAAATTTGTTGCCGTATCTTTAACTCTAAAACTGCTGATATCCTGTCCTCCATTCTTGGTGTGTCCTCCATCACACTGTCCTGAACGGCAAGGAGTCGTCTTCTCATACTCTCAATGAGACCTCTGATCTGTCCCTGGTCAATCCCCCTGTCAATTTCCTGATCAGGATGCGTCGCAATCTCTCGAGAGTGGTGTCAGGCTAGATGGACTTGTTCACTTTCTTCTGCTGCAGAAGTCACCCTCGGACGGCCAATCCTTGGCAGGTCGTCCACATTTCCCTGAGCTTGGTAGCGATTCCACCATTTACTGACTGTTGGTGGTGACGTTGTAACCTGATGAGCTCGACATACCGGCTTCTATCAAACCAACGATCCGTCCTCTTTCCTGTTTGGTCAGTTGAGCCAACTTTCATGTTATCTTGAAACACCTTTCCCTGTCTTACCATAATCAGGGATTCTGGCTCTTAACCCATTCTGTTGTATGCCCCCCATCTTTGACCCCTTTGCTTGGTTACTGACAATTATTGCTGATGTTCATCGCAACCGATTTATCCAACACGCGACAAAAAACAAAAAGTTTATAATTAGCGGGTAAAATAAAGGCTGATCTTACTCGTCACAATACAACGATTTAGCTTGAATAGGGGCTTTTGCAACTTTTGAAATTCAACCTTAAGCCACGTAAGTGCCCATAAATTCACCTAACAACATCGTAGCGCAACACAAGAGGTGTCAAAATGTGCAGAAATTAACGGTCAATCGAAATGAATAGTTATTTTTTGGCATACTATTTCAGGATCCGATATATCTGACCATTTGTAAGTGTTTAGATACTTTATTGGCGCATTTTACTATGGGAATAGGGTCCACTGTTTGGGAAAGGTCCACAGTGTCAAAACATGTACCAAACCTTTGGGAGCTGTTGCAAAAAATTTGGGAGTACAAACAAAAGAGGGATGCCCACGATTGCAGGCGTTTACAAGCTTGGGTGGGTCGGTGTATGCCTCTTCGTGAGAGCGTTGACGTATGTGTACCATGGTTACGTGTAAAGCAAATAAATATATTATATAACAAATGTACTTGATGATTTTTTGTTTGTGCACAGCTCGCATATCACTTCCAAAAGAAGGGATGGAAGTCATGTCTCATATGTGCAGATACATTCCGAGCAGGTGAGATTAAAGTTGTAGGATTTGTATTGTGGAGATGAGTATTTATCCATTCTTACAAGTAACCATGTTACTCTGTTAAAAAATGTAGCAGTAGCAACTGCCTCGATTTAGAATGACTGCCTCTTCAAATAATAACATGGTGTATTTGTAACTTTGAGATTTAATAATACCATTGTTGATACACATTTTTTAATCTTATAAGGGTCCTGGAAAGTTATATGAAATTTATTTTGTCTGTATTTCCCAGTGTTGTAACCAAGTCATTTTTTCTCAAGTCATGTCAAGTCGCAAGACATCTTTGCTCAAGTCAAGTCAAGTCGCAAGTTATTTTTGCTCAAGTCAAGTCAAGTCACAAGTCATTTTTGCTCAAGTCAAGTCAAGTCACAAGTCATTTTTGCTCAAGTCAAGTCAAGTCACAAGTCATATTATGTCCGGAAATAAGCTCACTCCCATGATGTTGTGACGAACTTAAGTATAAGAAAAAAACCTGTTAAGAGACCAGTCGATAAATTTAATTCGTAAATCATCAGAGCTCATTCACTCTGACCTTTTATTTAGAAGACGACATTCTTTCAGCTGGAGAGTACCGCTGAAACGAACTTGCATGCAACGTACGGCTGAGCTGAATGCCCGACGTCCGCCATGTGTACGCACGAATAGACGGCGTAAATTCCCATCTCCATGGCACAATGCATGCTGGGAGCATGGTGATGTAGGGAGAATTTAAATAATGAAGTGTACATTATTTTTACAGTAAAATATTTCAGGACGAAAACGCTTTGAAAATGATTGTGGTCGGACAAACTCGGTCACGCATGCGCGTATATTTGGCACGCGCGGCAGAATCGTGCAGAATGTCATTGGGAGTGTTCGTACACGTGTCTTGCTCACGTGCGCGGTGGGCGAAGCTTAGTGGAAAGCCGGAACGGTCCATTGCACAAGCGTAATGATACACGCCTACATAGCTTTCCTAAACGGATTGTATGGAAGAATACATTTAATAGTGGTTGTTTTCCTGAAAAATTCAAACTTGCAAACATTGTACCAATTCTCAAAGGCTTGAAATGTGATTCTGATGTACTTAATAATTACCGCCCTATTGCAAACTTGAAGTTCTTTGCTAAGACATTAGAAAGAATGGCAGCTTAACAGTTGCAACGGTACTTAAATGATCATGAACTCCACGCAAAATTTCAATCTGGGTACAGATCATTCCATAGTGTTGAAACTGCCTTACTGCGAATAACAAATGATGTATTGTTGACACCTGATAAGGGCAAGGAAGTCATACTTGTCCTCTTAGACTTCTCCTCTGCGTTTGACACCATCAAGCATGATGTCTTGCTGCAACGATTGTTGCAAAGGTTTGGTATAGACTGTGCAAGTCTCGCGTGGATTTGAACTTCCGGGACCATTGTGGTCCCAACCTAATGGAGATTTACGTTGGGGAGATTTTGTTTCGTCCATTACTTTAGTTTAATGTAGTTTATGACCATAAAAATGACATATGTTGTTAAAAATGTAATACTAATCAACATCATATATAAAAGTAAAAATAAAGTCAACATAATAACGAAGAAAAACCGATATTTAAACTTGACCTCAGGTCAGGTTACTTGGTAAAAATTAAGAATTTGTGCCCATCTCCGATCACGAAACTTACGCAGACGCTTGTTTTTGTCGCGCGGGTTGAAAAGCCTTTTCATTGGTCGTTTAGGCGTCGGCTTCCTCTTTAAACCAGCTTTGAGTAGTTTCACATTCGGTCGTAGATTTACAAAAGGGGTATTCAACAAATTCAAGATCAAACAAACATCCTTGTCCCAGAGTTTTACTTTTGTCTATACATAGACTTTAACCGATAATTGTGTATTTTTTTAAAAAGCTGAAACTAATTTAAACAAGCTCTATAGGGTATTTTTGTTGTTCAGATTCGGCATCAAGAATAAATTAAAGCAAAGATTTGATTCATAAAAAATAAAGTTTTTCAGTTGTCGTGTTCTTGCTCTGGTGCGCGCGAGACTTGCACAGTCTATTCGCAGTAAGGCACTCGACTGGATTGAGTCTTATTTGTCAAATCGTAACCACACTGTTGTTATAGGAAATGAACAATAGTCTACTTATTGTATTGCTCAAGGGGTACCTCAAGGTTCTGTGCTAGGTCCCCTGTTGTTTACACTGTACACTGCTCCACTAGAGTCACTAATTGACAATCATAATGTTCATAAAATGTTCTACGCTGATGACACTCAACTGTATATTGCATTTAAACATTCAGAAGCACGTGATGTTATTACTCAGATGGTTGACTGTATTCAAGCAATTAAGGAATGGTCTCAAATCAACAGTCTTAAGCTCAATAGCAACAAGACTGAATTCCTTCACATATCTTCCCGTTTTCGTTCCACAGATCACATATCATTCATTGATTTAGATGGTACACAGGTTAATTCTGTCAGGAAGTGTCGTAATTTGGGTGCAATATTGGATGATAACTTCACTATGGACAGTTTTGTTTCACAGAAATGCAGATCAGCATCTTTTGCACTTCACAAAATTGGGAAAATTCGCAATCTGATAGATAAACACACTACTGAACGCTTGATTCATGCTTTTGTGGTGTGTCATCTTGATTTTTGCAATAGCCTCCTTTCTGGGATTTCGGCTCGTCAAGTGCAAAAGATGCAGGTTGTGCAGAACTCTGCAGCTCGTCTTATTTATCGTATTAGGAAACATGAATCTGTGTCTGTTATTCTAAAAGACTTACACTGGCTACCTATTCACTCTCGCATTTCATTCAAAATATTGTTGTTAGCATATGAATGTTTTAATGATTTTGCGCCTCCTTATTTGACCGAGCTGTTAACATTGTACACACCTTCTAGAAATCTTTGTTCTGTTAAGAAAAAGTTGTTTGTTATTCCACCAGTGATGACCAAATCATATGGTGAACGCAGCTTTGCTCACACTGCCTCAACCTTATGGAACAATCTCCTGGAACACATAAAAAACATTGACTCCATTATTAAGTTTAAGATTGCTTTAAAGACGCACTTATTTAACATTTAATTCATCCATTTTGTTTGTTACCCAGTACCTCTTGTCTTTGTATTCTGTTGTGTTTTTCTCAAGAGCGCTTAGGGACATGTTTGATTTCTATGTGTTATGTGTATATAAGAATGGTTAATTATTATTATTATTATTATTATTATTATTATTATTATTATTATTATTATTATTATTATTATTATTATTATTATTATTATTATTATTATTATTATTATTATTATTATTATTATTATTATTATTATTATTGTTATTGTTGTTGTTGTTGTTGTTGTTGTTGTTGTTGTTGTTGTTGTTGTTGTTGTTGTTGTTGTTGTTGTTGCTGTTGCTGTTGCTGTTGCTGTTGCTGTTGCTGTTGCTGTTGCTGTTGCTGTTGCTGTTGCTGTTGCTGTTGCTGTTGCTGTTGCTGTTGCTGTTGCTGTTGCTGTTGCTGTTGCTGTTGCTGTTGCTGTTGCTGTTGCTGTTGCTGTTGCTGTTGCTGTTGCTGTTGCTGTTGCTGTTGCTGTTGCTGTTGCTGTTGCTGTTGCTGTTGCTGTTGCTGTTGCTGTTGCTGTTGCTGTTGCTGTTGCTGTTGCTGTTGCTGTTGCTGTTGCTGTTGCTGTTGCTGTTGCTGTTGCTGTTGCTGTTGCTGTTGCTGTTGCTGTTGCTGTTGCTGTTGCTGTTGCTGTTGCTGTTGCTGTTGCTGTTGCTGTTGCTGTTGCTGTTGCTGTTGCTGTTGCTGTTGCTGTTGCTGTTGCTGTTGCTGTTGCTGTTGAAGAAAAACCGATATTTAAACTTGACCTCAGGTCAGGTTACTTGGTAAAAATTAAGAATTTGTGCCCATCTCCGATCACGAAATTTACGCAGACGCTTGTTTTTGTCGCGCGGGTTGAAAAGCCTTTTCATTGGTCGTTTAGGCGTCGGCTTCCTCTTTAAACCAGCTTTGAGTAGTTTCACATTCGGTCGTAGATTTACAAAAGGGGTATTCAACAAATTCAAGATCAAACAAACATCCTTGTCCCAGAGTTTTACTTTTGTCTATACATAGACTTTAACCGATAATTGTGTATTTTTTTAAAAAGCTGAAACTAATTTAAACAAGCTCTATAGGGTATTTTTGTTGTTCAGATTCGGCATCAAGAATAAATTAAAGCAAAGATTTGATTCATAAAAAATAAAGTTTTTCAGTTGTCGTGTTCTTGCTCTGGTGCGCGCGAGACTTGCACAGTCTATTCGCAGTAAGGCACTCGACTGGATTGAGTCTTATTTGTCAAATCGTAACCACACTGTTGTTATAGGAAATGAACAATAGTCTACTTATTGTATTGCTCAAGGGGTACCTCAAGGTTCTGTGCTAGGTCCCCTGTTGTTTACACTGTACACTGCTCCACTAGAGTCACTAATTGACAATCATAATGTTCATAAAATGTTCTACGCTGATGACACTCAACTGTATATTGCATTTAAACATTCAGAAGCACGTGATGTTATTACTCAGATGGTTGACTGTATTCAAGCAATTAAGGAATGGTCTCAAATCAACAGTCTTAAGCTCAATAGCAACAAGACTGAATTCCTTCACATATCTTCCCGTTTTCGTTCCACAGATCACATATCATTCATTGATTTAGATGGTACACAGGTTAATTCTGTCAGGAAGTGTCGTAATTTGGGTGCAATATTGGATGATAACTTCACTATGGACAGTTTTGTTTCACAGAAATGCAGATCAGCATCTTTTGCACTTCACAAAATTGGGAAAATTCGCAATCTGATAGATAAACACACTACTGAACGCTTGATTCATGCTTTTGTGGTGTGTCATCTTGATTTTTGCAATAGCCTCCTTTCTGGGATTTCGGCTCGTCAAGTGCAAAAGATGCAGGTTGTGCAGAACTCTGCAGCTCGTCTTATTTATCGTATTAGGAAACATGAATCTGTGTCTGTTATTCTAAAAGACTTACACTGGCTACCTATTCACTCTCGCATTTCATTCAAAATATTGTTGTTAGCATATGAATGTTTTAATGATTTTGCGCCTCCTTATTTGACCGAGCTGTTAACATTGTACACACCTTCTAGAAATCTTTGTTCTGTTAAGAAAAAGTTGTTTGTTATTCCACCAGTGATGACCAAATCATATGGTGAACGCAGCTTTGCTCACACTGCCTCAACCTTATGGAACAATCTCCTGGAACACATAAAAAACATTGACTCCATTATTAAGTTTAAGATTGCTTTAAAGACGCACTTATTTAACATTTAATTCATCCATTTTGTTTGTTACCCAGTACCTCTTGTCTTTGTATTCTGTTGTGTTTTTCTCAAGAGCGCTTAGGGACATGTTTGATTTCTATGTGTTATGTGTATATAAGAATGGTTAATTATTATTATTATTATTATTATTATTATTATTATTATTATTATTATTATTATTATTATTATTATTATTATTATTATTATTATTATTATTATTATTATTATTATTATTATTATTATTATTATTGTTGTTGTTGTTGTTGTTGTTGTTGTTGTTGTTGTTGTTGTTGTTGTTGTTGTTGTTGTTGTTGTTGTTGTTGTTGTTGTTGCTGTTGCTGTTGCTGTTGCTGTTGCTGTTGCTGTTGCTGTTGCTGTTGCTGTTGCTGTTGCTGTTGCTGTTGCTGTTGCTGTTGCTGTTGCTGTTGCTGTTGCTGTTGCTGTTGCTGTTGCTGTTGCTGTTGCTGTTGCTGTTGCTGTTGCTGTTGCTGTTGCTGTTGCTGTTGCTGTTGCTGTTGCTGTTGCTGTTGCTGTTGCTGTTGCTGTTGCTGTTGCTGTTGCTGTTGCTGTTGCTGTTGCTGTTGCTGTTGCTGTTGCTGTTGCTGTTGCTGTTGCTGTTGCTGTTGCTGTTGCTGTTGCTGTTGCTGTTGCTGTTGCTGTTGCTGTTGCTGTTGCTGTTGCTGTTGCTGTTGCTGTTGCTGTTGCTGTTGCTGTTGCTGTTGCTGTTACTGTTACTGTTATTACATTTTTTTTCTATGCGCAAACTAGTGCATGTACACAGATACTGTATGCATGTGCGTGTTACATACGTCCATAGGCGCGCATTGTTGTAAACATGAGATAGCAGCGGCCAGCGGCATGTCGCCGAAGACTTGATTATTTTAAACAATAATTACGACTGATAATTTATTGTCATAAAATCACATTTATTCAATATTCAAGTCACTTCTCAACTCTCAAGTCAATTTGGCGCAAGTCAAGTCAAGTCACAAGTCATTTTTGCTCAAGTCAAGTCACAAGTCATTTTTGTCCAAGTCAAGTCAGGTCGCAAGTCAACAAAATTGGTGACTCGAGTCTGACTCGAGTCCATGTCACCGACTCGAGTCAACAAGACTGGTATTTCCTCAGAGTTCACTTTGCATAAATTAATCTATATTGAGTGAGAAGGGAGAGGCATCTTACATAAGGGCATGTAAAAGCAAACTCTTTGACATTGTTATTATGATATGTATCAAAATATTTGATTTGTTCTTAAATGATCTTAATTTTCCCTGATTGTTTGAATGACACAGGTGCCTTTGACCAACTGAAACAAAATGCAACCAAAGCAAGAATTCCTTTCTATGGAAGGTGAGTTCCAAAAACTCAAATCTTTATCAAAATTGTATACAGATAATGGCCTAATTTCATGGTGCTGTTTACCAACCCAAGTGAAAAAACACTGCGTATTGTTGCATACAACTGATTACTCTGGCAGGTGTTGGGTAAGCATATTTGACTTCATATTTCTTAACAATTAGCTTTTCACTTGTGAAGAAATGGGGCAATAGAGAGATACAGGTTTCAGAGATGATGTCAATTCATGCCCAACTAAATGTGCAATGCATCGCTGAATACTGTGACAATTGACAAGCTGGGGTAGCAGATGGATTGATGTGCTGGTGCTCTAACAGCATCCCTTTAAGGGGATCACCTTAAAGTGATATCTCGCTGCTGCTTCCCAAGTTGTATCATAAACTTTGGTGTAATCCCTCATGACTACACGACAGTTATTGGTTGCATGTCTTTTGACTAGCACCCCGAAGAAAAGATATTGACAAAATAGGGAGACCACAAACATAAGGGTTAGATAGCTCAGTTGGTAGGAGCGCCTGCATGTTAATCCGGAGGTCGCAGGTTCAAATTGCGCTGTAGTCAACTTTTCTTTGTCAGCCCTAAATTATGCTTCGTAGAGTATACACATGAAGTTTTTTGTTTTAAATGTCTGTTGAATACTTAGTGTTGAACTTCACATCAACATACATTTATGTTTTGAACCCATTTGAAATATTTACATTGACACAAAATCCCAGGGCATAACCTGATAGTTAAATAAATTTGTTATTGGTAAGTTTGTGGTGTGCTTATTTAAAAAGAAAACTAGAGAACATTGGGAATAAATTGGCCCTTCCAAAAATTTGCGGCTTTTTATTCCTTTAAGTTACCTTTAACTTTAAAGATGTATTTGGTACTAGAAATGTAATACAATTGTTGATAATAATAATAATGTTGAAGATACATGTTATAATAACATTATACATTTGACATAGTTACACGGAGGTGGATCCTGTTGTTTTGGCCGCTGATGGTGTAGACAAGTTCAAGAATGAAGGATTTGAGATCATCATTGTTGATACAAGCGGCAGACATAAACAAGAAGACTCCCTCTTTGAGGAGATGTTACAAGTGTCCAATGCAGTGGTTAGTATCAAACACTTAGTGTTATTTGTCTTCAAGTGAAGTGTGGTCCTGTGCTGACAGGGTTTTCACTTTGACACAATGGTGAAAGATCTGTATGGATGGCATGGTGTCGCGGTCGAGTGGTTAAGAGCATCCAATTCAAGTTCTGGTGCTAAGTCACCGGAGTGTGGGTTTGAATCTCGGTCGTGACACTTGTGTCCTTGAGCAAGATACTTTACTATAATTGCTTCTCTTCACCCAGGGGTATAAATGGGTACCTGCGAGGGTAGAGGTTGATATTGTGAATGAAAAGCTTTCGGAGCGTCACGGCAGCTCGGGGCTGTATACTCCCTAAATGGGAGCTGAGAAAGATTAAAGGGATGTTTATTGGCCCAATGACCAGGGGACTAATGTAAAGCGCATTGATACAGTTTATTGTGAAATGTGCTATATAAGAATTTGTTATTATTATTATTATTATTATTATTATTATTATTATGGTTTCAGCCAAGGATTGCTACAGTGTCAGAATGCACCTGAAAACTGAATCAGACTTTAACTGTTAAGACTTTTCTAAGCATTCCTGAAAGCATCTTAACTCCATAGCAGTAATCAGCATAAATAACCCAATGGTTGCAAAGTATTTACTCTTGCAGGTTCTCATTCTTGGTAATGAGACATAACTGTAATGTCTAGATGAGAAGACACTCCCTGATGAATCAGCCATTAATACCCTAGATCACTCAGCAACATCACGCTATACTGCTTAGGCCGATCTTAAGCTTCATCTGTTACAACCATTCTAAAATTAACGTTTAAGTTTCCTCATTTGTTAATAAGACTCTTGATTATGTTCCCATGTGTTCTCAGAACCCAGATAATGTAGTGTTTGTGATGGATGCATCTATCGGTCAAGCGTGTGAGTCACAGTCCAGAGCCTTCAAAGAGAAAGTAGATGTAGCTTCCGTTATCATCACTAAGCTAGATGGTCATGCTAAGGGAGGAGGTGCACTCAGCGCGTAAGAATCTCTTCTTTTGAAACATAGTTGGCTTTCCCAACACACTGTCCAGGAAAGCCTTGGTTTTTTATTTCTGATTTATATTTATTTATTTATTTATTTATTATTATTTAATTTTTTGGAGGAAGGGGGTCTTTTCCAGGTTTTTTTCTTGAAGGTATTCTAACCCACACTGTGTAGAAATGAAAAACTACAGGTTTTGTTGACAGCACTTCGGTTATTTCTAAGACTCATATGCTATTGAAAGTTGCTACATACTAAGACCTTGTATTAACATGACTTACTGTGTGCAAGCACAAGTGATGTTATGAAGTCATTGGTAGTCATATGCCAAGGTTTTCAACTGTTTTGAATTGTATAATTTATTACAATTGCTTTTTGTTGGAATCACCTGGATCTTCAAGTTTTATAAAATCCATGAATTACACGTTCTTCACATCCTGTCTTATCCACAAAGTATAAATTGAAAAAACAATGTCTGCTGCTTAGCAACACTGAAAAGTTTGAGTTTGTTTGGGTTTGAATCGTTTTGTTTCTTCATTCAATGATTGTTTTTGTAGGGGGAACCTTTTCTGCGCTACTGCAGGAAAAGGCTTTGTTTTTGTACCGATTTATTTTCTTCTTTTTCTGCTTGCATTGTTAAATCTAAAATCCCATAGACTAAGTATTTGGTTTGTCTGTGCAGCACTTTGGGCATTGCCTGAGCTTTGATCCTCTCAGATTACATAATTTTGATGTCATCGCGTGTTTAGGAACAGGTGCCTTGGATTGGTCGAGTTTGTCTTTGAAAAGCGTGTGTAACCGTTTTTATCAGAAACATATTTCAAAAGTAGAATATAATGATCCACACAAGTATCTCATGAAATTGGGTGGTTTTCCTTTTACCTCGTCGACAAACATGGTTGGCCATTTGTGGGAGTCAAATTTTTTACTCCCATAAATGGCCGATCGTGTTAGTTCGCAAAGTAAAAGGAAAACCACTCAATTTTGAGGCAAATGTGTGTTGATTATTGTATTTTACTTATTAAACATCTTTCTAACCATATGCATTTTATAACAAACGGTTACAAACGCTTTTCAAAGACCAACTCGACCGATCCAAGGCAACGTGTTCCTTTAAGGAGAAACAGGCAGGGCAGTTTAGGCTGTTTGAAGTTAACAAAGTACTTTTGTTGTTATCACATTTGACATACTTTGTTTTTATTTGCAGTGTTGCAGCAACTAAGAGCCCAGTCATTTTCATAGGAACTGGTGAACACATTGATGACTTTGAGCAGTTCAAAACAAAACCATTTGTTAGTAAATTGCTTGGTAAGTTAACTATTTTAATACAATATTTTCTTCATACAAGTTTTGCAGTAATTATCTATCTAATGAGTTCTGTTGGTGTAAACAGAAGTAAACCTAATTTTTAGAATTTCAACAACACAAAGATAACGTTCACTTTCACCTGCCAAATCTGTCCAAGTTCTCTGGCCAGATCATGGTACTTCTGGATCATTTTAATCTCCTTTAAAGCTACCTTTTATTAATTGTTATGATGCTTTTAGGCACACTGGATAATATTTTCATGTGCTTGATTTTTTTAATAGGCATGGGTGATATTGAAGGACTTATTGATAAAGTCAGTGAGCTCAACTTAGACGACAATGAAGAACTTATCAACAAACTCAAACATGGTAAGGAATAAGATTTGTTTTCCCCTGTGACCAGCCCCCAGTCATATTCAGCTATACAATTGATTTTCCAGAGTAATTTGTTACCAGCCTGCACTGGCCTGTCTGATTTACTTTTGATAAGTTCATTCAAAACAAATGTCACGTTACATCTTTACATGTGTTGCATAATTTATAAATACAAATATGTGATTAGTTTTGACATAGCATTACTGGAACATTCCTGAAGATTTGTTGTGGTACTTTATTGTTTCTAGGTGAGTTTACACTGCGAGATATGTATGAGCAGTTCCAGAACATCATGAAGATGGGTCCATTTGGTCAAATAATGGTAAGATGTTTTGTTATGCCCCAATGGCAAATGATACATTGTTTGTATTGTCCTCATGCATGCCTGTGTAAACACCTGTTATCAGGAACCTTTTTCTGTCCTTCTTTTCATTGACAACGGACCTTCACCCAACATGGGGTCCCTAATGCCCTCTTCTGTTGTAGTCCCCAGGTAAATAAAAACAAGGGCAAGCCTGAGCACCTAATGAGATTAATATCAGCAGGGCATTAACAAAATCATAAGAGTTGACAAGCAAAAAGTATTGCTGAAAATCAGCAAGTTGTTCTGAGGACAAAGCCATGAACAATTTAATTTACCTTACACGGTAGTTTGGCCAATAACCCAATTAATTTATTGAAATAAAATTTTGTGAAATAAAATTTGTTTTTGCTTAGGAGTTTTACACATTTGGTCAAGTTTCCAAATTGTATGGATTTGCTAAACATAACATGTTGCTGAGTAAACTTGATTGTTGCCAGTATAATTTGCCAGCAATCTACACCACATCACATTACTCTGTATATTTGTCAAGTTGTATTGGTTGCTTTCTTTCATAAACTCCTTCCCTAAACAATCCTCATCTCACAATGCTGGAATGCTGTGATGTTTCCTGTTGTTTGTTGTTACCAAGCGGACTAGTTCACAATACTCAATTTAGAATCCCAAAGCTATTAGAGTGTGGGTTCATATTCTGGTCTTGATATTTAACTTTAATTGCTTCTCTTCACCCAGGAGGTAAACGGTAATTTGTGAGGGCAGAGATGGTTCTTTTCAATCTGCTAAGATAGTTTAATGAAATAAATAATCAACCCATAGACTAGGGTAGTGTTAATTATTTGTCTTGATATGCCCAAGGTAAAGGTCAAATGTTAATTATATTTGTAACAGACTTAGTGTACTAACAATATGCATTAGTAGTATTGCTAAACATACAATCTGTGTTTGATTGCAGGGTATGATCCCAGGGTTTAGTAGTGACTTTATATCAAAGGGCAATGAGCAAGAATCTATGGCTAGACTAAAAAAACTCATGACGATAATGGACAGTATGAATGATGAAGGTAAGTCCAGATTCTTACAATCAAATTGTTGCATTTTTGTGTTCTGTGCAACATAAGTGTGCGGTTTGTAAAAGTTGAATTGATTATGATAAGAATGCATGCTGGACAGCAAAAGAAGCAATATTAGTTTGGTTTACTCCTTTTACACTGGTTTGTGATGTCCACTTTACACTCCATAACTTTCATGTCCATCAGTGACAAAATCTACAAGCACCTTGGATGAGAAAGCATGTTTTAATATAGATGTCTAGTATGTGCAGAGTGTCTGAAGTCTTGATAGTCTTTTCCTGGTTTTGGTAGTATTATATGAGACCTCTGACGTCACACGAAAACCATAACATGATTCGCGCGCATACCGCCGGGCAAAACCTTTGTGTTTTGGCAGCCAGCTAGAAAGTGTACGCAATCTTACTATGACTACGCAACTCTTTGCCCGGCGAAACATGACATGTATAGTGTTTTGTCAACAGAGGGCGGTTTGAATGTAAACATAGGTCACATCGTCTATTCAAACCAATCTATATCATGTGACATGCTCCATATCCATAAACATTTAGAAACTAAATAAGAGTTGTTGTAGTATGAGTTTGTAATAATAATAATGATTTGGATGATTATTTTGACAGAGTTAGACAGCAGGGAAGGGGCCAAGATCTTCATGCGAACCCAGGGTAGAGTACACCGTGTAGCAAGGGGGGCAGGTGTGTCATCTAAAGAGGTACAGGAATTACTGCAACAGTATCAGAAGTTTGCACAGATGGTCAAGAAGATGGGCGGTATTAAGGGACTCTTCAAAGGAAAAGGTAATCACCTAATACATCCTGTCTCTAAAACAATGCTATGGTTCTTGATAAGAAGTCAATGTGTTCAAATGCTACCGAACAGCGTGCACGCACACAAAGTTTAGAAAGTATTTTTGCACTGTCCGTATACGGGTTGACGCATTGACATTCACAATACGCATTGTGTTGTGTAATAAAAACAGAGGAAGTAGTATATAAGACAGAGGAAGTAGTATATATGTTTCTATCCCCCTAGTAGTTCGAGCATCTGATTGGTGGATTAGCGCGTACTGGAAGATAAAGACGTTAAACAAAGTGCTACAAGAAATTCACTTCTAATTCCCCCTGATTATTCAGCCAACCTTGACTGCATGTAAATAAATATCATATCAAGTATTGCCAGACGTGCACAAGTCCGCTAGAACAAATTTGTAAACTGAACTTATTAACTAAATTGTTAAGCTTTACATGTTGGTTGTATTATATAAAGTGCAATGATTTTACTCTTCCCAACTGCCCAAAGCAGTGATATTACCCAAAGTGTTTAGTCGCTGTATAGTGAGTATTTGAAGTGTGACTAATGCTTAATGTGTTTGTATAGGTGGAGATATGGCCAAGAATGTGAACCCAGCACAGATGCAGAAGTTAAATCAGTCAATTGCAAAGGCAATGGATCCTAGAGTACTACATCACATAGGTGTGTACAATACACTATTCAATCATTTAATACTGCTATAGTCCACTTTGCCAATAATGCACCATTTAGTTCAATATACTGAAGAGAGGTTCAATATACTGTGTGGAAATGGTGCTGCTATGAAGAGTTTTGAGAAATGTTTTCTGTCATCTGCCACAAAACTATTAGCCTTGCTCAAGGCAGTCGCATTATTCGCTCCGAAATACGCCGCTGTAAACCCACCCGTATACCCTGTGCGTGGTGCGTGCGATCACACCGCATGACCCACCCGTATACACACTGTCACATAGTACGACTACTGTTTTATGTGCACACAAGTCATCCGCACTCGTACCACTAACCGCATGCGGAGGCCGTCAGGCCGACAGCCTTGTCGGGTCTGTAACTTCCGGGTTTAATGTGTTGTATTGAAAAATTAGGGGGGTGGTAAAAAATTAAGTGGTAAAAATTGGGGGGGCTCTCGTATGCAAGTATGCTAGTATGCAGCCCATGAATATGTATATCTTTCGTCAGACCTATCAGACAACACAGGATGTGAGGCAAATGAATTATTCATTTTGACGTCCAATCACGCACGCCTATCAAGCTCGCTGAGCGTCCGTGGTGGTGGTGTGTGATGTAGACATGTCTCGTCTTTCGCGGGCATTATGGTAATGAGCTGACCGTGGGAACTCTTCGCTTATTATAGTAATGAGGTCAGTGGCTTCAACACAGACCCTACAAGGTTGTCGGCCTGACGGCCTCCGCATGCGGATAGTGTACGGGGGCATCGTGTCGTGCGATGTTACGCACAGTGAATACGGGGGGTGGGGGGGGGGGTTTATACAGCGGCGGTCTTTTTTCGGAGTGAATAATTCGACTGCCTTGAGCAAGGCTACAAAACTATTTGAATGTGATCTAACACCTGACCACTCGGTTCAGGCAGGCACTCGAGAGTAATGCCAAACCCAAATAGATTAGGAGCGACGGGAGGCCAACACAAATCAATTCTGGTTTCAGACAATCAAACTTGTTTTATTCTAACCAATAAGTGTGCTTAGTACCATGGCAGTATAGTGACCCATCCTACTAGTTGTAAACAGGGTCAACAACAGATGTCTGTTTTGCAGTGTATTATTTTAGTTAAAAGTTTAGTAAATAAAAGAATTTTCAAAAAGGAAGAAGGAGAAAGAAAAAAACACTCATAAACTCCCCCAAGACCATGTAGGTAACAAAATGTGCAGCAAAGCATTGATGCTATAGTACATGTTAGTAGCTAAATGGAGAAGAAGACAAAATGTGGCATCAAACTACCTTTATTCCAATTAGGTTAGGTTCATGACAAGATTGATATCTGAAATCAAGATGCTCCAGAGTCAGTCCAAACGACTGCAACTGTTGATCTTTTGATTTCCAGCACGTCCAGTCGCTCCTAATGGTTTGATTAATCCAATAATTTAGTTCTGAGCAATTCTAAATCGCATGTCTGAACTGGCTCCAAGTTATCTTGTACTGCAAGGTCAGGTTTATTATATATGATTAAAGTGTTCTCAAAACTGAACAAACTATTTGCCTTTATTTATCTTAAAAAACCTGTGTCGTGACATTTGACAAATTTACTTTGAACAAAAAATGAAACAACACTTAGGAAAAGTTTGGTTTTGAATACTTTAACATGTAAAATCACTGTTTCATATTCGAACTGCTGCATTTACATGTACCTAGCATCCCAAAAATCTCAGACAAACCAATGGATAAAATGCAGCCACATAAATTGACGAAACTTAGAAAGGTTGGTTATTAAAGAGAATGAAATAAATCTAAAGTTTAAAAAGCAATGGGATATTATACCTTGAAACAAATGATACAATCTGTTGTTTAATACATTCAAACAATGGAACAGGAAAAAACTCCGTAGCCTTTGTTTGATGAATCTTACTGGTACCAAAAATGTGTTTGCCAAAAACTTTATAGGAGGAGGGTCTATGAGCTAATTAGGTCCTCTTACCATCACAATATGCTTTGCACAAACATTAACTTGAATGTTATTTTGCTTTATTTCGCAGGTGGTATGAGTGGACTTCAGAATATGTTACGACAATTTCAGCAAGGTTCAGGTGGAGGGGCGGGGCTTGGTGGTTTAGGTAACATGATGGGTGGAGGGGGAGGAGGTGGACCTAGTAATAAATAGTCCCCAAGTATATAAATTATTTTTATTATGATTATGATTATTATTATTTTTACTTGTTTTTTTTTTTTTTTTTGGGGGGGGGGGAGCGGAAGGGTCCAAAGTCTTGATTTAATGTAAACCAATAATAGTTCTGGATAACAGTTATTGCGTGAGTCGCATAACTTTGAGTAATCACTTTCAAGCAACGTACATTTCATGTTGTGTTTTCTTTTTCTGTTTGTCAGATTCTATGTTTCAAGGTGATTTCATGGTTATATTTATTGTATGTTTTAAAGAGCGCAGTTTTGTTTTGGTTTAATATTACCAGTAACATAAAACAAATGTAAGTGTGCAGGTTTATTTTGATCAGTGATGATATGGAGTTTCACTGAATCGCCTTACACGCTGTCACTTGTAATTGCATAAAATGAAGTAGTTTCAAGTTTTCACTAATCAAGGAAAGGGTAAAAACATAAGGTAGTTTTATGAACAAAGCTGTTAACTGAAATGCAAGTAACATGATTGATTGACCTTAACTGATCATGATCAACTACATTCTGGACAGTTTATAGAACAGTTTACATGAGGACCATCTGTTCCGATTGATCCAGCACAGGTGGTTCGCTTTACAGAATCACAATGCCCAAAGTGAACCTTATCAATGAGTTAGTTTCTAGACTAGTCAAATTATATGCTTTTTTTACATAGGGAAATCACAATGCCCAAAGTGAACCTTATCACTGAGTTTCGTTTAGTGTACAATAATTTCGTTCAGTGTATATGTAAATGTACATCTCCAGTAATGCATGCAGTTCATGGAATAAAGTTTATTACAATGACATCTGGACTAAGTGTACAGATTGAAAGAAGACAATTTGAATGCATACTACATGGTTAGCCATGATTAACAAAACTTAATACCTTAAACATATTTCCATCAGAAATGTTACCAAAACAAATACTAATATTATTAAACCTATGATGTATCATAACTAAATATGTTGTGCAGGATTGTTATCAACATTTTATGCATTTGTTTAGTGTATACATGTTTTATGAAACTGTTATGGTGCTTTAGGTATCAAACTCAATGTACAAACAATCTTGTTCATAAAATAAAATGTTTTAATGGCCTCACGCTTTGAATTATGAGACTACTCCTTTTAATAGCACCATCTAATGGTTTACAAGGTGCTGTGGCGCAATATGTTGCCAATCAAACCAGGAACACCGGGGCAAACCCCTTCTATTACGATAAGTGCACTGGGTTCTTATACGTGCATTACACAACACATTGGACCAACGGCTTTACGGCCCTTCCGAAGGACAAAGCATCAAAGCAAAACAGCAAATGGCCACTTTTCAGTCCCCTAAGTAAATTCTGGTTTTCTGGGATCTAAAAGGAGAAAAGGAGATGGCCACTTTTGGGTTGGCAGAGTAAAGTCTGCTTTTCAGGTGGCAGAAAAGCAGAGAAATAGAAAATTGCGTTTTCACAAAACGTTAAATCTGCTTTTCAGTTAGTAGAAAAGTAGAAAAAGTCATATAAAAAACATGTAATATGCTCTTCTGCTATTCTGATACCAGAAAAGCACAGATTGCCGCTTTTTGTCCAACTGATCTTGAAACTACAAATTGTGAAAAAGTTAATCTCCCCCGAATGAGCTATGAACCACCCACGGGAGACATGTTATTAATGGAGATTGGAACGATGACTATTTCATACGCCGCCTGGAAGAACACAACAAGTTACATAAGGCGGTATCAAACCTTGAAAAAGAGACTAGTTCTGTCAGAGAAGGTTGATGAGGAAGATGTTGCACCAAATGATAGCAGGCTGACCTTATGTATGATCCTTAGGCTGATCATTTGTTACAAAAACAAAACAATGTATGGCGTTTTGATGGATGGATGGATGGAACAAGGGAAAAGTTATCCAGGTGCTTCCCTGATATCGAGAAATGTAATTGTGTGATCAATGGGCCGAATTGATAAAAGCTAGCAATTGCTTATAAGCACAGGCACTGAGCAAAAGCAAAAGTTCATCAGCAGAAGCTGAAGCAAAAGCAATTGATTAAAAATGTATAAATAACCTTTTGCTTTGACTAATTGCTTTTTCTCAACCATAACCCAGCAATTGCTTTGATGTTCTTAATAAAGCCCTATTCATGTGCGATGAAGCATACACAAATGTGGAGCTTAATAGAAGACAGGTTTGCTTTTCACACCGGTTTCGAAAAAGGCTGCACAGAGTGGTGATCAAACTGTTGTCAAATGTGATCAACAAGAGGATGCAGCTTTGGTCAAATTCATCCAAAGACATGTGCTATAAGACAAATCTGAAATACCAGGTAGCAAGGAAGGTGCCAAAGCAACAATTGCTAACACCTGGAAAAACATGCATGACAAACATTAAAGGCAGTGGACACTATTGGTAATTGTCAAAGACTAGCCTTCACAGTAGGTGTATCTCAACAAATGCATAAAGTAACAAACCTGTGAAAATTTGAGCTCAATCGGCCATCGACCTTGCGAGATAATGAAAGAAAAAACACTCTTGTCACATGAAGTTGTATGCGTTTAGATGGTTGATTTCGAGACCTCAAGTTCTAAATCTGAGGTCTCTTAATTTAAATTTGTGGAAAATTACTTCTTTCTCGAAAACTATGGCACTTCAGAGGGAGCCGTTTCTCACAATGTTTTATACCATCAACCTCTACCCATTACTCGTCACCATGAAAGGCTTTATGCTAATAATTATTTTGAGTAATTACCAATAGTGTCCACTGCCTTTAATTTTGAAGAAGGTTGCCAACATGAAAGTAGTAGACAAATTTTATATTCTTTAGAAATGATTTGATCAAGTACTGTTGGTTTTGTTATTCTATCTTAATGGATATATTGCAGTAAAATCTGTATTCCACAGAAATAAAAAGCTGTCTCATAATGATAATAAGAATAAGAATAATTTTTTTTGGGGGGGGGGGGCTAATCATCCATACTCGCAGCTATGAGCTGAATTGCGAAGGACGCGGCTACAACGTGTTCGAGAAGCAGGCCTGCAAGGGCCCCTTTGGCTGCCAGCCACATCTGACCAGAGATGTACAATTTGTAGAACTTAACACCTTGGGATTACAAATAGCATAAAAGTGTTGACATTGTTCTTTACATGAGATTTGCCCATTTCATCAAAGTGTATTTGGCTTTTGGGGTATTTATTTCCTGTTTCCACTGTCTTTTTGAAAATGTCCAAACAAAACCTTCATGTTTTCGTGTGGGAGGGGGGGGGGTAGTTGACCCCAAATGTTGAAACAGATGCACAGAAATCAGACCAACTAGTTGTCAGAGGAAAACACTGAAAGTATTTAGTTTATATATTAATCATTTTTATCATTGCAAATGAGAAAAACAAGTCATTGTAAAGGAAAAAAACAAGTCTCAAACATGTGATGATTATTTTATCATTATGTTTTTGCCAAATTGTTTCCGTCACAGGTGTGTAGGACTATTTTCTATGTTGAGCAAAAATAAGAAAACTTTATGGCTGCATAGTATGAATGTGGCAACAGGCACTGGTAAGAAAAACAGATCGAACATTTTGGTTTGTGGAAATGAAACAATTTTCGGATAGGTAGGATTGGATATTTCTTCTCAATTTATTCTTGGTTTGTACACCTTAGGACGAGCCCGGTAATCTGACCTGCATAAACATGATAAAACCTTCTTCGTAAATTGTAAAAACAGGAACAAGCAAGAGGTCAAGCTACCATGTAGGGATTTTGTAACACTTCAAGCAATTGCTGAATAATAAGCAAATGGTTGTTGTATACGTATTTAGGCAATTGCTAATCAATGTGGCATTTGCTTGCAAGAAACAAGCTATTGCTTTTGTATTAAGCTATAGCTTTAGCTTTCTAGCAACTGCTTATTTTTATGTATGAAGATGTAAGCAAAAGCCTAGAAAATGCAATTGCTACCTTTTATGAAATCGGCCCATTCTTCATAAATCAGCTCAACTTAATAACTTAATACGGAGCTCCAGGAGTGCCATCCCACATATCGAGTTACCGACATAATTTGTCTCATCAAGACGGCTTATTTCGTTAACTTGCTGACATATTTTATCTTGTTAAGTCGACGTATTCAAAACAATCAGTTAACTTAGCAACATAATTTATCTCACCAAGTTGACTTACATAAAATGATAAGTCGACGTAATGGCATAATTTATCTCACCAAGTCGACTTAGATAAAGCAACAAGTCGACTTACTGACATAATTCATTTCACATAGTCGACTTTGATAAAATGATAAGTCGACTTACTGATATAAATTATCTCACAAGTCGACTTAGATAAAATGATAAGTCAACTTACTGAAATAATTTATCTCACCAAGTCGACTTAGATAAAATGATATAAGTCGACTTATACTGACTTAATTTAACCCGCCAAGTTGCTTTAGATAAAATTATAAGTCAACTTACCGGAAATATGTTATCTCACGAAATTGACTAAGATAAAATGATAAGGCGACTTACTGACAAAATTTAACTCGCCAAGTTCGACTTGGATAAAATGCCTTTTTCAACTTATTGACATACCTTATTACAACAAGTCGACTTACAGAAACCAAGAAGTACACACCGCCTGAGGTGTTTATACAAATCAAGTACACAAACACTGATATGCTACTCTCACACTGTGGCGAATATGAATATTTGAAATTCACCCCAAAATTTCGAGGAAGAACCTAGATAGTTACCTAGACGCCCACCCAATTTCAGAGATTTCAGAAGCCCCACCCCACCCCCCCCCCCCCCTTATTAAGCTAATGTTAATCCTCACTTTGTGTCACAGGGAAGCATCGTTTGTAAACAACACATCAGATTTTGTTACACCGTTGTTTATGTGTGTGTTGTCCAGAAAGACTCTGCTTGGGTCCAAATGTTACTACACTCCTTCACCAGACCATTGGTACCACAGGGTTATGTCTCTGCACCACCACTAATCCCATCTATCTCATATAGATCTCCATCTCGCCGACTATGTGATTTTCAATGTATAGGTTAAATAAGATCTACACTCAAGATGTTTCTAGGGCCACATATCCACAGTCAACACCCATAAGCTGGATGCACCTGTAGGACATTACTTCAATATTCATATTAATCACTCCATACTGACCTGACTTTAGAGGCGCTGAGGCACTAGGAAACCTTAAGAGAGACTTTGAGTAAAGATAAGGCGCCTCCAGACCATTCAACGCCATTCTTTAAACATCCAAGAAGGAAATGACTAATAACCCTTTGTCTCCTGTCTTCTCCTTTTCCCCACTAATACCCCCTTCTTAGTCTGCTTTATTCACTAATTAATTATTTTTTCTATCCATCTTCCCATCATTGAATTTTTCTTTTGTGTTTCCCACCTCTTACAATGGTTAGGGTCAACCCAGCTTCCTCTTCCCTCCTCTGTGTTCCTGCTTTTTCTGTGTGCTTTCATCACTGTCATCTCGTTCCACTTGACCGATTTTGTTACACCATTGTTTATGTGTGTGTTGTCCAGAAAGACTCTGCTTGGATCCAAATGGTACTAATGATTTTTTCAATTAGATGCATGTATAGCCTACCTCCATGGTATAGCATAGCCTTAGGCTACATATAGACCAGTAATGGTACCAAATTATTTTGGTATGCATGGCAATGTGTTGTTACCTTATTTAATAACATGCAATTTGTGAGACATTTGCAAAGTAAAATGTTTTATCTGTAATTTAAACATTTACGTGTTTTACTTCCATCAATGTCAATTCTTCAAATGAAAAAAATTAAACCTGCTACTGCTACTGCTACATTTGATTATGATTTAACAGTAATGCTTCCATTAATTCTAATGGCAAGTAGATTCACACATGGTGTTACCGCAAACCAAATAAAAAAAAGCACACACATTTAAAAGCATTTTTGGGGTTAAACAAAGAATTGACTAGAGTGTGATTGTAACAAACGACCTACGGATTAACTTGCCGGCGCTCTACCAACTGAGCTATCTAGCCCTATATTGGCGGTGTCCCTATTTTGTCAATATCTTTGTTCGGGGGGTGCCAGTCAGAAGCCATACAACCGTTAACTGCCGTGTAGCCAGGGATCACACCCAAATTACGATACAACCTGCGAAGCGGCAGTCAGTGGATCACCCCAACCATAGGGCTAGATATATAGCTCAGTTGGTAGAGCGCCGGCACGATAACACGAAAAAGTACCCGAATCCTTTAACGGTTGTATGGCTTCTGACTGGCACCCCCAAACAAAGATATTGACAAAATAGGGACACCGCCAACATAGGGCTAGATAGCTCAGTTGGTAGAGCGCCGGCACGTTAATCCGGAGGTCATAGGCTCGTTTGTTCAACCCTAAAAGTCATTTCAAAATTTTCCCAGTCAGTTCCCTTGTGGTTTATATTGATACATTTAAAAACACACACATTTTTTCAACAAGGGTTTCTTTTACTTTTCTCTTGCAACTTATAAGACCAATAGAGAAAAAAATTCACCAATTTGTTATTTTTTGCATACATGGGATAATGTACATGTAGGGCTAAAGACCAAGTGAGAACATTGGGGTGCGTTTTCACTGTTGTGACCAGGATCTATTTCGGTTGGACTATGTTGGTTGATCATGTGACCGAAACAGTTGTTGGTTACAGCCGACAAAATGCACCCGTGATCTTTGACAATTACCAAAGATGTCCAGTGCCTTTAACATTATATTTTCTTCCCAGGTTCCTCCCCTAAACATGTAACCCTGCTACACTTGGAAATATTATTTGCAGTGAGTTGATAATCATTCCAATTCATCATTGGACCATCTAAACACACAGTCCTGGTTGTGTTTGTTATGTTACCACAACTGTGCACAGAACTGTATCCAGTCTGTACTATGTGTGATGCATTCACCATCTGGCTGACAGTCAATCCATCAATGCAAACCATGTGGTTTATATTAAACTGTTAGACAACAAAAGGGTTACAAATGATTACAAATTCTATTTCTCCACATTGAGTATAGAGTTTCAGTCAACAACAAAGTATGTTCCTAAAAAAAGACAAAATGTAGAATAGTTTGTTTCTCAGCCATTTATTAGTCAATGTATGAAAGTTTAATTCAACATACAACTTAAAACCATGAATTGATACACGTTAAGTGGGGGTGTATGCATTTTGTTTAAATATTGTAACAGACCTTCTGTAGGAGTGTTTTCAAAGTATGCTCAACAGAAGGATATAAAACACCTAGTCCTCTGCCAAGTACTTGGCAACATGTTTTTAAGACTAATCCTCAAATGAAGTGCAAAAAAAACAGGAAGAAAATAAAATAAATACAAAGTGTGGATGTCATGGATGATTTTCTGCAATACTTGAATATAATGAGACACTACACTGTAGTTAAGACACTACACTGTAGTTAAGACACTACACTGTAGTTAAGACACTACACTGTAGTTAAGACACTACACTGTAGTTAAGACACTACACTGTAGGTGGCATAAGTGCTACTGTCTAATTGCCATTCTTTTTAGAGAATGGTGCATTTCAGAATTGAAAATCTGCTGCCACCTAGCATCCCAAAAAGAATCGCATTAATGATGACTTCATCAATGTACGGTACATGGTTTTAAAAAACCTATTAAAGACAAGGCAAACAACTTAAAACAAAAAACAATAATTTAAACAATTTTTTTTTAAAACAACCGCTAGATATAGATGTCACACTTATTCCATTCATCCAATGTCATATTTTGTATTAAATACTGTCTAAGTCAAGAAAGTAGCATTTTCACTGTCGCAATTGAAAATGAACTTAATTTTAGCATGAACATAAAAAATGGCTGAAAAAACCTAACCTGTTCTAAATAAACCCAACTTGTTTGAACAAATGTTTTGGACCAACAGGTCATTCAGTGGATAAAATGGTTTGACCTTCAAATACAAATGATGTTGTAATATAATTGCCATACACACATCAATGTATCACACTTATACTATTATACTAGCAAACCATTCAAAGGAAGATGCTTCTATTATTACTCAACCAATGAAAAAGGCTGGGTTTAAAAAAAAAACATAAACAGGAACACTACAACATGACAATTTATATTAGTCTCTTTGCATGTGACTATTTTGACGGTTACGTTTCAACTCTTACAACATCAAAGTTTCCCAAGTGTCAATCTTGGACATATTTATAGTAAGATATTTAGCACACTTGACTTGCATTCAGTAAACAATAATAAGCCTCTTTTTCTTTGAGTAATAAACATCTTTCTATCCGGTAAACAAAAATAGAATTCTACAACACTCTTAAAACATAGCTTTACTTTACAAATAGAAATACAAAAAAGTTGTTTACACAGTATTATTAAGTCCATAAAATATGAACATACATGTATACATATTGACACTACCAACTGTGTACAACACAAAACAAATTCAAGGACATATAAACATGTTGTTACTTTATTTAATTATTCAAAGGTTATCACAATATGAGTTGAAATGACTGAGATGCACCATTGGACTTCTCGTACCGCTAGCGATACTAACTAGTTTGATGAGCTGATCCATATTGGACTTCTGATACCGCTAGACAATATTAACTAGTTTGATGAGCTGATCCACGTTGGACTTCTGGTACCGCTAGACAATATTAACTAGTTTGATGAGCTGATCCACATTGGACTTCTCGTACCGCTAGACAATATTAACTAGTTTGATGAGCTGATCCACATTGGACATGGTACCGCTAGACAATATTAACTAGTTTGATGAGCTGATCCACATTGGACTTCTGATACCGCTAGACAATACTAACTAGTTTGATGAGCTGATCCACATTGGACATGGTACCGCTAGACAATATTAACTAGTTTGATGAGCTGATCCACATTGGACATGGTACCGCTAGACAATATTAACTAGTTTGATGAGCTGATCCACATTGGACATGGTACCGCTAGACAATACTAACTAGTTTGATGAGCTGATCCACATTGGACATGGTACCGCTAGACAATATTAACTAGTTTGATGAGCTGATCCACATTGGACATGGTACCGCTAGACAATATTAACTAGTTTGATGAGCTGATCCACATTGGACATGGTACCGCTAGACAATATTAACTAGTTTGATGAGCTGATCCACATTGGACATGGTTCCGCTAGACAATATTAACTAGTTTGATGAGCTGATTTACACCCCCAGTATTGTACCCAAGGCTTTTGATTAAATCATGTTTTGGCTTCAAACGCAATGTACATGGATCTGTACACGGGAGAAAACATTCTATGGATTTAGAAACATAGTTTCCACACTGAATGTTTTCCATCTTGCAATAGTAGAATATTGTCCTTCGTTGAAAGTCATTCATCCCGGCACATTCCATTTTTTCAACTTGTAACAATATTGGCACCATCACATTCATCAACATTCATTCTTTGTTGACTAGTCTGGCTTAGGTGCTCCCATTGTTATCATCCTATATCAGGGCCAGCTAACAATATGCATTAGCAAGTACCAAGTGGTTAACATGTACATTGTACCGTTACATTAAACATTTACTTATAACCAAGAGTGATTCCTTGTTTAATTTTCAGGAAAGTCTTGCGAAATAAAACATACTAAACTGGCATAAAAACATACCCATGCAAATACAAAAACATACATTTTCTAACGAGTTGCATACAAAATTTACACAATATAGATTTTAATATACTTTTTAGAATTACTGCTATTTTTTTTTTATCATGCACAATTAAAAATAATTTTTAAAAGATATACATTAGTCTACTCAATGTTATACTTCAGTTATGTTGTTTTTGGGTTGGATGTGCAGAGGGACTTGTGGGTAAGTAGGCATCTTAACAATGTCAATAAATTCTTGTACTTTGTAGGAAGGGTAGAGACCAGTATTCTTAACTCTGAGTTGGTGATTCTTGCCTTTAGAATAGCCATCCCAATGGTTACCAGCTACACCAATGATGTCACCAGGGGATAACGCTATCTCATCCTTTCCTTGTGGCTTGTGCTCATACAAAGCTGTTTGTCTATGTTCATTTTGTCCACCAAAGTAATAAACATCATCCAGGGAATGGAAGAACGCTGATGCATCGGGGTGGTAGGTCTGCATTATTTCATAAGCAACTCTACAAACCTAAACACACACACAAAACAACCTCAGTTATTATTTACATTACTTTCATTTTTATTTTATTTTTTTTTGGAGGGGGGGGGACTTTTCATCCACTGAGCCCATCCAGCAAGATTAAAGATCAGAACCGAATGACAGTTTACCTTGTGACTTGACTTAACTTAGAGTAAACTGTACACTTCTGTCAACGGCATCCAACAGGCAAACATAGGCAAATGGTAGTTATAATTTATGTATTGACAGGTTTACAATTGTTAGTCAAACCTACCTGAGAAGAGAAGGTACAAACTAAGAAGTCCGATAAAGACAGGAAGTGAATATCTGTAATGACACCTAGTAGTGCATTCTTGGTGTATCGGCTTGACAGACCAGCTGACTTGGATATTGCATTGTCACTAATAAAAAGATACTGTGGATACCTGCATAACAACAGACAAAACAAGCAATTACAAATTGTAGGCACAAGGAACCAAATCAGTAATATTGACATTTGGTTTTTAGCAATTTCTAAATTCAGCCGACTATTCTGTACTTTGGGAAAAAAGTATCAGTAAAGTAAGCATAAACGTAAAAGTTTATCACTCATAAGTAAAGACAAATTCAGAATTGGTAATCATCAGTTATTTGGTTTCATTGTTTCAACCTGAAGTTCATTAGCTACATGTAGTAACTTAATTGTTAACTTAATACCAATCTAATATATCCAACTAAAAGGCTGTCCCAAGAATAATAATAAAAATCTTTTAAAAAAAAGGAAACCTAATACACACTTTTGTTACATTATTTATTATATGTTATAAGCAAGGAAAATAACCATGTTTATCTTCAAGCAGGCTAAATCCTTTATTTCTGACTGGTGGATCCATAACAAGAGTGTGATAAAAACCTTTATATAACACCCAAGCAGATCCTTGTCATTTGATTGGAGGATTGTCCGTCACGAGAAAGCAAATAAATGTACCATTGCACGCTGAGTCACTCACCGTGCTTTTTCGTTCCATCCGAAAAGTACTATTGCACGCTGCCAGCGTGCAATAGTACTTTTCGAACGAAAAAGCTGAGTAAAAACATCACTGCCTGAGCGTGTCTTTGGTAACGCATATCAATAAAACTACTAGCATTCAGCTTCTGCCTGTCTCAAAATAGCTGTATAGAACACACATTGTTGAATCCAACAGGCCGACCCAAAGAGAAACGGGTGTAATTTCACAATTAAAAATTGTAGGCCTGAGCTTTGTTTGTTTTGAAAGTTGTATCTTCCAATCAAGATGACAAAGATCTACTTGGATAATATATAAAACAAATAATGAATGTTTTTCATTCGTGCAATGGTGCGAATATGTTCATTCGTTGAAAGCTGGAATGTTCTATTCAACTCGGCTCCGCTGAATAGAACATTCCATCTTTCAACTCATGAACATATTCGCACCATTGCACTCATAAACATTCATTATGTGTATAATATTGCAGGGCCAATATCACACCCTGTGTCTTGTGTGTTCTTAAAAAAAGTATACCGCATCTGCGTTCCATATACACGAAACAAAGAAGCGCTATATTTTTTCTGTGCTCTACCCACACTTGTGTGATAACTTATAACATGAAAACTCAGCTTATGAATATACTTGATATGTCGACTAAATGTTGACTTATCAATAGTAGCCTTGAAAAACAATGTAAATAAATGTTCGTGACCCAAGATATGCTGCCAAGTGCCCTGGACGATCATCAGAACATGTTATTTATTGGATAAAAATGTCTCAATGGAACGCGGAAAACAGTTTTATTGCTGGGAGGATATGAGCACTTAAAAAAAAACATGAACACAACTGTAAAAAAAAAATGAACTACACAAACCAGTGTAAAGTGTAAATAAAATGGATACGAAAAAACCGCCGTGAAAACTCACCAAAATAGCATCCATATTCCATGAAACAGAACACGTTTTATTTTTGTGTTTTAAACCACCGATTCTGATTTAATTAATTTAAGTTTGTACCTCCATTGATTGGGAGTTGCAATCTCTCAAAAGCTGGTGCATACCGATCGAGAGAGTTTCGCCAACCCGGTAAGCGGCAATATTAGTGCTTTGGCACTACAGACCACGAGACCATTATATTATGAATACAAGCACTCCGGGTCCCGGGCCTGTGCATTGAACCATTGTTTATATAAATTTTGTTTTTTATTTGTTTATTCATTTATTTATTTATTTATTTATTTATTTATTTATTTATTTATTTATTTATTTATTTATTTATTTACTACTTTATTTATTAATTGATTGTTTGATTGTTTGATATACTTATCTATTTATTTTTATTTATTTATATTTATTAATCCATTATTTATTTTTTTGGATATATTTATGTTGGAAAAGAGCTCATTTCCGTTGCGTGTTATTTTATTTTTTGTTACTTATTCATTTACTGGTTCACCTATTTGTTTAGCCATATATTGAATTTTCGTTAATGTTTTGTTGTTTTGTTGTTTTGATTGCTTTATTCATACTTAATCATCTGTTTATTGATGTAAGAGTTTAAGTGGAAAAGGTGATTGTTTTAAGATTTACTTTTTTGTTGATTGACCTATTTTTTGTTAAATCCATCCCTTCATTGAATTATTTGTTGCTTAATCTCTTTTTTACATGTACTTTTCTAATTATTTATTCATTCATTTGTTAATACTTTTTATTTGTTTGTTTTAATTAACTATTTATTTGTTTATTTATTTATTTGCTATTTGCTTGTCTAATTTCTGGTTTTGGTTTTGTTATTTTAATTTGTACTTTGTGTAAACAGATTATTTATATTAATATTTATTTCTATTTATTATTATTTTCCAAAGAGAGTATTTTATATAGTGTGTTTGCTTCCCTGTGTGACTGGATTAACAGGCTTTCGAGCTACAGTGTTTAATTATACTTTTGTTGATCCTGGCCATCACATTAGGGTTGTTTTATAATTTCCTGTGCCCTTATTGTTTTTCTTGCTTTGTATTTACTTTTGAACATGTACTTATAATTATCTATTTGACATACTGTCTGCTTGTATTTGTATTTGTTTATTGGCCAAATAAAGAATAAGAATGGCTCTTCCGTTGTGAGTTAAAACCGGATGTCATTCTGTCCACACGCAGTGTAAAAAGATAAACCCGAACTGGTTTAGACTTAGACCGCCTCTCTGGACGGTTTACGTTTTGGGGTTTAGACCTGATCCGGTCTAACTGATCCGGTCTAACTTTTGTTTGCGTCCAGACGCACAAAATTGAACCCAAACAGGTCTAACTTGAGTTAGACCAACTTTAGTTGTGAACGACGTGTGAACGACCTCATAGAGTCCTAGATATGAAGGTCTGCTTCTGGGGTGGACAACTTTCAGAGCTACAACTGAAATCTTAGCTGCAAGAAGCCACTTGTTTCGACAAATTCATATTCCGGCATGGCAGCATACCCTTTTGGCTTTGGGGTTTGGACATCATTTATTAATCCTCATAAATTTGCATATTCATGAAACAGTGTACATGTAGCTCTCAATGTTGTAAAACCCACTTTGTTTGTATTTACACAGTTTTACGTCGTGCCTATCTGTACATTCGTATGTAAGACATAGGACACATGACATGCATACCATGCATTGCATTTTGCATGTTAACACTGTACTGTGCAGTCAAGATACATTGAAGAAGAAGTTTGAAACTCATTGTCTAAAATGTCATTGACAGAACTCATTTTATTCAAACGACCATGCACGAAAAACCATTTGTAACCTAGCTTTCCTTGTAAAAACCATCCACAAAAATGGCGCACTTTTCAGCAGCCAGTGTAACTTGCTCAAGCATTCACACTCAGTTCAAGTATACGTTCACATCACTTTTTTTTTAATTTGGGGCATTATGCGATGCACAGACAAACCTGAACACTAGGTTTTGGTATCAAACTGTGTTGAAAGTTTGCAGAAAATTTGTACTGTTGAGAGCTGCATTATTTCACAAAAATTATCGATGTCAACACTGATAACTGGTTCACTTCTACGCTTGGAAGCACAGAATTACTCACTAAATAAATTTTGGATTTTTATATTTTAAGAATCATGGAGTTTTTTTCCCCTTTTTTTTCTTCTTCAAACAATTAAGTTAACTTAAAAACCTGCTTGAAGCTGTGAACTTAGCTGAATTTCATTTAAAATGTTTTCAATCAATAAAGAAATCGAGTCATATGACTATAAAAAGATTTTAATTGTGTAAAAAAAACAATCATTTCAAATACCCCTATCCAGCGCTTTTCTAAAAGATTCGCGAAAAGCTCTGTTACGTAATCACTCATGTTACGTCATAGTTGGGAGATCTAATTTGTATAGCTGCTTTGTTGCAGTGTGGAGGAACAACAAAGAAAACTCCCAGACATGACGTCAACGCATTGTCATTTTGATGCACGCCGTCAACGGCGGAAGTGTTTAGTTTTTTAAAACCTTGCGGTTAGTGCCTGATTTTTTAATCGATAATTACGCAAAATTCAGAAGTGTACACATTTCAAAATTATATTTAAATGGTGAAAAAACGCATTATAAACAAGTTAAAACAGCATTTCTGTTAAAAACATTTCCCCCAAGTAGCTGTTTAAAGTATATTTCTAGTTTTATTGTCTGTCAATATGGTCTAATGTTTGTTCAAGTTAGATCAAACATCGAGTTACTTACGCTTTTCTGGCCTCTGCTAAGAGACTGGCGTCATCCGTGGCAAGATAAACTCTTCGCTGATTAACAACTTGGATTCTCTCAAGGGTATTGTAATACTCATCTACATGGATCATGTATTCAACAATGCCATGAAATGCAGCCTCAGTTCCTACTTTATCCGTACGCCTCACATGCACCCTGTCAATACAATACACATTCATTCATACACTTAGTTTTCTTGGAGTTCAATTCATATTAACAAGATATGACAGGTATAACAATGGCATGTTTCAATCTGAAAGCTCACTTATTATACCAGGTTCATGCAAGTACCAATCAACACAAATAATGACTGAAATACTGGAAGACTCCTTCAATCACATTGCTATTTTTGTTGGTAAGGGTTGACTTGGTCCAATAATAAACATGCTACATGGCTTGACGTTCAAAAAGCTGTTTGTTCACATCAGTCATGAGATATTGGGTTAGGTTTTTTTATGGGCCAAATTTTGCTAAAAATGTTTTGGGGCACAATGTTTGAAAATGCCTGGCTCAATTTGCGAACTTAAGTCTACCCTGTTGATCTGTATTATAGTAACTGAATATAGGTTGTGTCTAGCGCAGTATACACATTTGATGATCAACGGTGCGGCATGCCATACTTACTATAGAAGGTCAACAAGTAAAAACATGCACTCGCAAGGGACTGGCTAACAAATACTTTCAGCCTAAAACAACTGATTATTCATGATTAGGTTCATGTAATGTCTGATGATCACTCCTTTAAAATGAAGGAGTTTGCTGGATAAAATTAATATATCGTATACTAAAAGCGTTTTGCAGTGATCAAAAAGATCAAAAGAGAAGAAAAAAAGACTGCTGTAAAAACATAGTCAAGTATCTCATTTAGCACTTTCTCACTACAGACTGAAAACCTTTAATTACTTGGTGGAAATCCACATTATCAAAACATTTATCTGCGCAATATTTCAAAGTTGATACATTTAACATTAACATTTTTAATTAAATTTCTTTAACATATTGTATTCAAATTGAGGAGAATTTAGAAAACTTTCATGCAACAAAAATTTGCTCTGCCACAAAACTTGATATGTTACGAAGGGTACAGAGTGACAACCCCGCCTTTTGCAGTTTTAACACATCCCTAAAAACCTTTATATTAAATATATTCTTATTTAGCTCATTTAACTGAAAACAGTGTCATTATCATGAGCTTGTTATCTGTTGATATGAATCTACATGCTGGTGGTGCATCATTGGAAAAGGGAGTTAAGTCAACTTACGATTTTATGCTCTTTTATAAGAAACTACATGTAAAATAGGTGGCAAAAGTTGATATTTCACCTTGATAGATAGTTACAATAGGGAATTATGAACATTAAAGTGACTATTGTTTCAGCCCATTCAACTGGAACCATTATCATACTTATGAGTTTTAGTCTTTTAATTATATCAAAATGTCTGTCCTGGAACACATTTCAAATCGATACATTATCTTAAAAAAGGCTAACAGTCATCAAAGTTTTTTATTGTTTTAGTTCACTCACCTGGAAAAGTTTTTCATACAAAAGGAGTTTTATGCTCTAAGGAGTCTTCATGTCAGTGGCAAAATGTGACACAAGATTCATGGCAGTAAGGAGAAAATTACAGGTTTCTAGTGTTTAAGCCCATTCAACCTGAAAATGGTTTAAAGTTATAGTCTTTTATAAGAACCTACATGCCAGTTGTAATTTGAAACACATTTTAAAATCGCTACGACTTTGCAACAAGGAGTTATGGACAATCAATAATCTCATTACTTTAACACACTCATCTTGAACTGTTGAAACAATCATAAGTTTCATTCTTTGTGTATGTTGTAATAATGCCTCTGAATCAACTCCGACTTTGGCTCATTAACAGCCAGGGGTGATATTTAGCCCAACATTTTGTTGATTCCCAAAACTTCAACATTTCCTTAAAAGTTCATTTTGGAATCATAAAGTTGACTATCACTGTATACTGAAAATGCTTGGGTATACAGATTCCATATAACAACTCAACGCTTAAAGGTTGAAGCTTCATACTAAAACTGTAATATTCACACTGACGCGCACCATTATATAGACAAACAGACAAAATCAGTCTTATACAGAGACTCCCAACCTACTAAAGCAGCTTGCCAATAAAACATTTGTTAAGGACTATAGCGCATGAGTTCCCTATGCGCTGTGATGCACATATCGGATATTATAACACCCCTTGCAAGTATTCTGCCTGCTCATTGGTTTAGAGCGCGTCACATGACATGTCTTAGTTTTGCTAGACGACGGCCGTGTGATAGTGCGTCGGTTTGCCATGCGCTAGTCCGAAGACTAGCACACGTCGCTAGTCCGAAGACTAGCACATGGCGCCGTGCGCTAGTCCGACAGACTAGCACACGGCGTGCAGTACCCAGACGTCCGTTGCGTGTACGAGGATGATAAATTAATAGTCTGTAACCATTTCGGATTGCACGACACTACATGCAACACAGTAAGTAAAAGTGTTTGCAATCTGTATTCGCGTCGTCCGTGGATTGTAGCATTCAGGTCTGTAACTTAATAATAATAGTACAGTATTTAGAAATGTTTGGGGTGTTATAAAACAAATATTGACTGCTTTTACTCGTGCAATGGTTGAAAACTATGACTCCCTCGGTGATCCCCGGAGCGTTCTATTTTCCCGAGGCGAAGCCGAGGGAAAATAGAACGCTCCGGGGATCACCTCGGGAGTCATAGTTTTAACCATAGCACTCGAAGCAGTCAATATTTGTATACTATCAAATCTAGCCCATTTTTGTTGTTGTGATTTTCACTCTTCCCTCTATACAAATTATAACACATTAGTTGTAATAAATCTTTGACAGATATTAACTGAACAAACACTACTGATTTATCACAGTCTTCCTCACTCGTCCCTCGCATGGGCACTCCCATGTTTGTTTTGGGCTTCACATAACCTATGACCTACATGTAGGTTGGAATTGGCAAACTTGAACCACATGGTGACTGTGAGCAGATTTTTTAAACAAAATATAATGAGCGACATATACAACCAGAACGGTGCTCGGTCACCATTGGTTATCCAGCGCAATGTTGGGTCGATATCAAATCAAATTTGAATGGTGTTTTTGTGTAGAGTTTTTCGGAAGCTTAAAGACACTGGACACTATTGGCAATTGTCAAAGACCACTCTTCTCACTTGGTGTATCTCAACATATGCACAAAATAATAATATAATATAATATTAATAAATTCTTACATAGCGCATTTCACAATAACCGTATCAATGTGCTTACACTAGTGCCCTGGTCATAGGGCCAATAACATCAATTTTTAAAGTTTTTAAGCTCCCGGGGAGTATACAGCCCTGAGCTGCATTTAAGGCAAACCCAAGGCAAAATAACAAACCTACGAAAACTTGAGCTCAATTGGTTGTCGAAGTTGCAAGATAATAATGAAAGGAAAAAAACCCTCTTCACACAAAGTTTGTGTGCTTCTTCTTTCTCGAAAACTTTGTTACTTTAGAGGGAGCCATTTCTCATAATGTTTTATACTATCAACAGGTCCCGTGATTTGAGAGCTTGAGTTTGCCATAGCGATGACATAGCCGATGATGTATGTCTGATGTCACGACTATGAAACGATTATCAAATTTTTCTGGCCCAGGACATACTTTCGTTCCTATGTTGTTGATGAGATTGTTGGCTGCTTGTAATGTGTGTGCTTGTGTGTATACACATGTGTTATTCAGACACACCCTCATTTACTACTTTGGCCCCGCCCACAAAAGAGGGGATAAATAAAGAAACTATTTAAATTCATAGGAAAAAATGTTTTTTTTTATAGTATTTATATTTAAATAACACAAATCAGTTTAAAAAAATTTAATTTTTTTTTTTTCTACTTCACTTAGTTAAAACTATATATTAAGAACGCCCACTTTTAGAAATATTGAAACTCCACCCACAAAAGGGCAATTTTGTTCACTATTTTATGTTCTTACTTATTATGATGACTTTCAAGTTTATATTTCTGGTCCAAAAATATTTTTAAAAATCTTTGAAGTGTAATTTTGAAGTGTAATACAAGACCCCCTTTTTATGCAAATGAGGCTCCGCCCCCAAATAGGAGAGACCCAAGATGGGTCCAAGTCTAAAATTGATTATTAGCCCAATACCAACCATCATAGCAAATTTCATGCTTTTACCACAAAGTGCACAATTTGTTACCTTAGCAGCTGCACTACCAATACTTGTAACCAAGTAAGGTTTTATGATAATAATTATTTTGAGTAATTACCAATACATGTAGTGTCCACTACCATTAATCCCCAGCAATTACTCTTGCAAACTTTAGAAAATAGGGAATCTAAATTTGCAGCCAAATTGAAGAACTTGCCCATATCCAAATTACTTACTTACCCGACAATTGGATGCTGAAATCCCAATTTCTGTCCGGCTAATTCCAGTTGGTTGGCAAGATTTGGCTGTGGTCTGAGAATATACTTCAAGACTTGCCCCATCCACCAGACAATTGGCTTGCCATGCAGACGTATAAGCCTTTTTGAGAGGTCTTCAGGAATAGCAAGGGGTAGAAAGTCTGGTCTTGGATGGATCCCATCCACAATAGGTAGATCAATCACTTGAGTGTGAGCCATCTTCTCAATTGTTGCTGCAAAAGGCAATCATTTATTGGGTTCATATGAAGACACATAGATGTATGACATTTATAATCAAGTTATAAACCACAAGGGAAACTGAATAAGCAAGAACTTTGCTATCAATGAGCTGTCTATTTTATACTACTAATAATAATAATAATAATAATAATAATAATAATTGTGGCTTCTTATATAGCGCACATGTCCATCACCCAGTGACGCCCTTGGCGCTGTAACATACAGTATTTCCTGCCAGATGTGGGACTACGTTTGAATTATGAGACCTAATTCTGATAGCACCATGTAATGCTCTACAAGGTGCTGTGGCGCAATTTGCTGCCGATCGGACCAGGAACACAGGTGCGATGGACTCAGAGCTCCAGATTACCAAATATGGTAGTATTACGTCATGCCATGTTTGCGCACACCAAGCGTACGTAATCGATTTTAGTGCCATGCCGAGTCTACCGACTGTTTTGCTCTACTCGTAGCTAGCTGTCATGACGGCATCACAAGTAAATCGTGTGGTGAACGAGTGGAGTGTCTACGACAGTATTACATAATAAAGTATTTGAGGAGTGGGAATTACAAAGAAGGTTCTTCTGAAAGCTAGTACAGAAGAGGGTTTTGGGTTGCCCGTCGAAAAAGCACTGGTACAATAATAAAACAGGTCTTGAAGATTTAATGCGCTTTATAAATGCAACTAAATAGATCACGCTGCATACATATGCGCCGCTACCCACACACTAAAAGATTCTTGGTTCCTCATGGATAATGGACGCACTAAAATGTCACTTGCTGAGGGCAACACACAGAAAATTAATATATGAATATTATAAGATAAACGAGTTGGAAAACGCTATTTGCAGCTTCGCTGCTCGCGCTGCTTTATTTTGGTGCATGACATCTTGGGTGCCGCTGCCGCGTGGGCCTTAAATAAAGGCTATGTTTACACTATATCTAGAGAGGTGGACAGAGATCTGGCTTTTTTTGTTCAACCGCAGATCAAGATCCAGTGTCTTGTTTACACCAGTGCTTGATCTGGCTTTGATCACACATTTGACCACGATGTATATAAGTCATATTGAGATATGGTGCTCACAATGACACTGTTATATGTTTGGGTAACTTTTGTCTGTATACACCCAAACCAAACAGTGCACTCATAGAGTGTCCACCACTGCCTTAGTCTTTAGGATTTATGATAACTCAAAAAAGCTAAGGCAAGAACGTCAATTTTCCCTTGAGGTTCATCAAACATTAACAACGAATCAATCTGTTTTGTAACCATTAAGTCTGATATTATTGGCGAAGAAGTCATGACTGATTTACTTGGAGCCCCGAGTAAACTAGTCTTTACCAATTCAATTGCAGCAATTGACGTACTGTTGTTGTAAAGTTGTCGAGGGAACCCAACAATATAAAATAATATCGAAGTCTTATGTAGCGCACGTATCTACCAAACAAGGTACTCAAGGCGCTCAGTATATACAAACTTACAGAAATATAGGTTATTGCAGTGATGAATTTTGAGACCCAATTAGTTAGCACCTTATAAGGGTTTACAAGGTGCTACGGCGCATACAGCAGCCACAGCCAGGAACACCGCGGCGAACCCCTTCTCTTTTTGATAAGTGCACTGGGTTCTTTTACATGCGTTACACAACACATGGGACCAACGGCTTTACGTCCCATCCGAAGGACGAAGCAATGGTTAAGTGTCTTGCATAAGGACACAAGTGTCACGGCTTGGGATACGAACCCACACTCTGCTGATCAGAAACACCAGAGTTTGAATTTGGTGATCTTAACCGCTCGGCCACGACACTTCCTTAACATGACCTAGTTTTCAAACCCAAACATTGGTACAAGCTCGATCGCATTTTATAACAATGTTGAAAAGGAGTAACACCTCTCAACAAGCAAGTTATCAAGATCAGTCCGAATTTTTTTCAATAATTCCCCTCGAAGTTTTGGTGGTTTTGACAGATATGGAGGTAGAAATAGATGGGGAATTAAAAAAGAAAAAAGCAAAATGCAAGCTCCGAATGTAACGATACATTGTGTATAAAAGGAGACTGAAACATTTTTTTTTACACACGCACAGTCAATGTGCACTCTGCATGGCACAACAGCGAAGACACGCACAAAAAAACCCCAGCTACCACCAAGCAGAAGCGAAAAGCGTGCCATTTGTGGCGAGATCGGAAATGACCACATAAAATTACAATGTCCGATCCACCTTTGTGTTACCTGATCCACCAATTGCAGGATTCAACCCTCCTCAAATGGTGAAGTAAAATTGCGGACTCTTGACCCTGGTCTGATCCGGCAATTTTGCAATTACACTAGCTGTTAATCCACATTGCCGACTCTGAACTGGGTCTGATCCACCTTCTGGATCTAGTGTTAATGGGTCCAAGTCTACTGATTGTATGTGTCAATGCACAATTACACTAGCTGTTAATCCACATTGCCGACTCTGAACTGGGTCTGATCCACCTTCTGGATCTAGTGTTAACTGGGTCCAAGTCTACTGATTGTATGTGTCAATGCACAATTACACTAGCTGTTAATCCACATTGCCGACTCTGAACTGGGTCTGATCCACCTTCTGGATCTAGTGTTAACTGGGTCCAAGTCTACTGATTGTATGTGTCAATGCACAATTACACTAGCTGTTAATCCACATTGCCGACTCTGAACTGGGTCTGATCCACCTTCTGGATCTAGTGTTAACTGGGTCCAAGTCTACTGATTGTATGTGTCAATGCACAATAACAATGCTTTATTGCTTCCAAATAACCACAATGCAATATAGAAATGCTAGGAAAAGGATGTTATCTTAGTTGACAGGCATACAATACAAGAGTTAAAGCTTAATTAATATGCATTATAAAGGATACAACATAGTTATTGTGCAATGTGCAAAACAACAACACAAATAATAGGCAGTGTGCTGCTATAAAATTGGCCATCAAAAGTTGAAAGCAATAGGTTAACAAACAGCTAGGGGGGGGGGACAGGGACAAATACAAGAGATGGAGACATCACAGGTTAGTAAGCAGCAAAAATACAAAATGATGATTTAAAATATTAAGGCAAACATTCCCAAGCACTTCATTCCCAAGAATTTGATTAAAGTTTACAGAGTTAGCATTCCAATCAATAAACTGTGCAAGTCTTGAGCAATGCAAATATTGGGGCCAAGTTTTGCTTTCTTCATACAACCAAAGAGGAAATATAACAAAATAGTTTGTGGTAACCAAAGACTCCCAAAATATTTAAATATACACAAGACTTGCTTTCTATATTTTAAAGAATAGTTAAGTTAATACTGTGCCTCTGTGCTTTATTAAGGGGCATAGCGATTTGGAAAATTGATTTGGACAACTCAACAGATAGTAGTGCTCACAGCATGTGTTTATTCTCAGTAGTTAGTTGTAGTTACTAACATGTTCAGATACGCAGTGGTTACTGACTGGTACCATGGCAACCGTTGCAACACATCTTTGGGTCATCATTCTCCAAACACACAGTACCGCTGGAGCTGTAAAACACAAATATGTTGGCCCCTATACAAGTTACTAACACAACATTCTGTCACAATCAAGCATTTGTTTGGGCTAATTCAAACCAATTTCATTTGCAACAGCTTTACAAGTTTGAAAGTGGGAATAGGTTGATCAATTATAGTAATAATACAAAAAATAATAATAATAATAATAACTAGTTCTGATATATCGCATTGGTCATTTGGACAAATAACATTCCTTTAATCTTTCTCAACTTCCTGTGGGCAACCGTAGCGCTCCAAATGCTTTTTTTAATTCACAATATCATGACCAAAATGTAACCCCCACTCTGAAGACTTGACAACCAGAATTTGATGCTTTCATACTGCTCGGCCATGACACCCTACCTGACTTAACGGAGATTACAGGTTGCTGTCTACATAGAAGTAAATGTACATACTTCAAACCTCCAACCTCATTTATTGTAAGTAATTCAGTCATTGTCCTGAAAAGCAAGACTGATATTAGGATCATTACTTCTACATAATTAACTACTATTTTGTTTACTCAATGTAAGAATGGAATTGTTTTTCCTTTATAGTGTGAAGAAATATGTAAGGGTTTTGCAACAAATATTGTTTTAGAACAATGACTTAAAGGAACACGTTGCCTTGGATCGGTCGAGTTGGTCTTTGAAAAACGTTTGTAACCGTTTTTTATAAAATGCATATGGGTAGAAAGATGTTGTAAAAGTAGAATACAATGATCCACACAAACATGCCTCGAAATTGCGTGGTTTTCCTTTTACCTCGTCGACTAACACGTCGGCCATTTATGGGGGTCAAAATTTTGACTCCCATAAATGGCCGACGGTGATAGTTCGCACAGTAGAAGGAAAACCACGCAATTTCGAGGCAAACTTGTGTGGATCATTGTATGCTACTTTTAAAACATCTTTTCAACCATATGCATTATATAAAAAACGGTTAAAAACGCTTTTGTTTTTACCAACTCGACCGATCCAAGGCAACGTGTTCCTTTAAGATTTTCCAAAACGTATGATTCAAACTGACTCTAGCTACCTGCCAATCTCGGTGGTCTAGTTGGTAAGACACTACTCTAGAATTGCAAGGGTCGTGGGTTCGAGTCCCACCCGAGTAAAATGCCCGTGATTTTTACACAGAGCTAACACACATCAGTGTATATGGGTAAAACCAAATTTAATATTCTTCATCCCCAATGCAACTTTCCATCTATTATTTCATAGTGTTGTTGTCCTTTTTATTAACATATTCACTGATGTCCAGTACTCTTGAAGTAATAATTCATCAGAGCACAATCCTAATTATAATAATAATAATAATAAAAAGATATTTATAAAGCGCCAAATTGCCAAAAAGGCCTCAAAGCGCTAGATACAAAGGTAAAAAGCAATTGCCAATCAGTAACAGCTCTTTGTTATGTCAATTAATTAGCTTATCATTTACACAAAAGAACACAATAGTTTTTGAGCTGGCAGTAACTGCTCTGACTGATTTATTGCTTAGGCGTTGTATTTTGTCAGTTACATCAGAATGAAAGAAACTTACATAAATACTGGTTGTATTTGAGTGCATGGAACAAAATACACATCCAAAGCTTCTTGTTCTGGGGGAAACCACATTTGTTTATATCAATATTGAAGTTGTGCTAAGAGCTGAGAACATTAATGCACTCTTCCACACACAAATGATGTCATAATGCATGTAGGCCTACCTTTAACATGTGTAACATACTGTAACTATACAGCAAGAATGATTACCTTAAACAATCATAAATCCTTAGATTATCAATATTAGTTATCAAACTTGTTAATTCTGCTGACTTAGCTCTGAATTCATGCAGAAATGCTAGAGTACATGCATGACCATGCTTCAAACACATCAGACAAAACACTGTCACATAATGCAATATCAAACAAAATAATGTGAACATACAAATCAACTTATTGCAAATTTACGATAAAATAAAATATAATTTAATGGAGTTAGCAGAAAGAAAGATCAAAAATTAAAGTACAGCAAAATTTATGAATACTGAATAGCTTCAATAGTAATAAACAATAGATGTACATGTAGCACAACATTTATATTGGGAACTATTAATGTTTCACCCTGTTAACAACTATCACATGAATATCGTGACCATGTAACACTGGAGATTAAATGTAACCAGAATATGTCACACAATGTCCACCTTTTACTGTTCCAAAGCAGTATATGTGAAATACATGAGGCAAGAACATAACTGTATGCTTTGTTTTGCATAAATCTTTTCAAAATTCCAAGCTTTTGATCTTGGGCTTGTGATACGTGATGTGGGCTTGTTAATGATGATATGTGCTTCACACTTACTAGCAGAAAAGGGGCATATTTGAAACAATCATTTACAAGTAGTCTGTAAAGAATACTTACATCCCCATCTAGTTGTACTTTCTCCTCTTCGATCCACACATGTCTCACTCAATGGAAGGAAAAATTTCTCCCATCCTTCTGGTGCATAGCGCCATCCTTTAGATTGTAGAATCAATGTGCGCTGAGTACCATAGGCTACTATCATACAATATGCAACATGGTGTACCTGGCAGCCATACCCACAACCCTTGTTCAGGTTACATACTATCTTCTTAGCTCTGCTGCAGTCAGCAGGATTCTGAGGGAAAGGGTTGTAAAATGTTATCCATAATACTGTGAAGAAAAAAAAAATTGCTTTCAGTTGAATAAGTTTTTGGGGTCCACAACCCTGCCCTGGGAGCTAACATATCTATTGACTCAATTCACCTGACGTCATCATCAGAATAATCTTGGATGCGCAATTTTGGTGGTCAATTTCACTGTGCGTTATTCAGTGAAGTGCGCATTTGTGGTGATGCGGCCTTTACACGTAAACCTATGAGCCCACCAACATGGTTAGCGTGGCACAGTCGCCATGTGTGACGCACGTGCAAGGGGTCAATAGACCCTTTTTTGTACGAGTGGCCTTGAGTAGGTATGTACAAATTCAAACGCAGCAAAATCAAATAGGCACAATTGGGAGGGTAGTTCTGCTACAGAAGGTGGCACTTTTGGGAACAGAGAAGATACCAAAGTGACTGGACACAGCTAAAACCATCAAATACATGTAAAAACAAAAACAAAATGTTTGGATCAGATGGTATGCCCAGCCTAATGCTAAGGTTTGGTGGTGGAGTAGGATAACTATTGCAGAGAATTGTTTTTTCAACACTGCTTTGCAGAAAAAGTTACAAGCCAATAACGTGATATTTTTTGCTTGAGAATAATTACTTGCTAATTCTTCCTTAGCATAGAAATTTTGTAAAAGAATAAATTTTGCTGAAACAAGATATGAAATTGTGCTCTTAACAAGGAGTGCACAACTGACTAAAATTTGGATTAAAACGACTCAGTCATCTCCTGCTGTTATCAATAGTGCAGGTAAAAGCAACCTTGGACTCGCTACAAAGCAAGCAAGTCATTCCAATGAAAGGAAACAATGGCTTGAGTGGGCTACTTAGGCTAGAAAACAAACACAAATATGACTCTAACGGTCTTTCAGGAATAGAGAAGGAAAACTGACCCAGTAAATTTTAAATGAGTTGGGGTTTTAAACAAAGACAAATTTATAAGAGTGGGATTAGAACCAATGACCTCCGGATTAACATGCCGGCATTTTCCAACTGAGCTATCTAACCCTATGTTGGCGACCTCTCTATTCTGTCAATATCTTTGTTCAAAAGTGCCAGTCAGAAGTTTGAACCAGACAACCATTAGCATTCTAGCTTACCCCTTTTTCAGACATAGCCATTTAAGTGTTCTTAGCTTGCTTAAGTGGTATTGTTTATATTTCATATTGGGGGATTTATACAAGGGTTGATATTAATTTTGTTTAGGGAAGGTACACGTTTGGTAATGTCAAAGACCAGTCTTTTCACTTGGTGTATCCCATCATGATCATAAAATAACAAGCCTGTGAACATTTTGGCTCAATCGGTCATCGAAGTTGCGAGAACATGATGAAAGAAAAAACACCCTTGCTGATGAATTTGTGTGCTTTCAGATAAGAATAAAAGACTTTTAGCTAGAAGTCTTTTATTATTTTAGTGAGAAATTACCTCTTTCTCAAAAACTACATTACTTCAGAGGGAGTCTTTTCCGAAAATGTTTTATACTATCAACAGCTCTCCAATGCTCGTTACCAAGACAGTTTTTAAGTTATATTTGTTTTGAGTATTTACCAACCGTGTACCTTCCCTTTAAACACTATTTCATATGTTTATGAAGTGGTCATTATTTCTTACAATAAAAGCAGATTTAACAGAAAAATGCTAAATTTGGGAACTAATGAGGAGATCTGCCTAAAACAGATGCTGGATGACTTACCTGCAAATAATGAAACCTTCTTTGCACCAAATCGCTTAATTCTTTAGCCTCATTGTCTCTCCATGCAGCATTATTATCTATCCTGCTCAAGTTATAGATATCTACAAGGATGGCTCTGTAATCAAAACAATAAAAGACAGAAACATCGCTACATTTAGTAAACTAAATTCTTTGCACACATTTTAAAGTAAACATACACAATGACATAATGTACATGTACACATTACTGAATATTGTGACCACTCATCGTCGCACCCTCAGGTTGCTTCAATCAATCCCATTTCAGCCAGGCCATCCAGGGAGGATCTTGACTGATCCACGTCATCTTCATCTTTAACTCAACTAGGCTTACATAAACAACCATTCTGGAACCATCAGCACCAGCAACACCAACACCACTTTGGAACTAAGTGACCCCTTCTTCCTGGGGGACGGCCCAGATGAGTGGGGACCACATCCACCCCTGATAATCCACCATAGATTTACAACAGTAACACTAAACTTTTACTGAAGTACATAAAGTTTTACTGTAGTAAGTAAAGTACAAGTACAGTTTTCCCTAAAGTAAAGCAACTGTACTACAATAAAAACCCAAGTCAAACAATATTGAATCTGGAGTGTTTTAAAAGTAATATTATAGTATTTCTATTCTTAGTTTACCGTAGGTTTACTCTAACAAAAACCCAAGTCAAACTACAGTGAATCTGCAGTATTTTGGAGGTTATAGTTTTTAGTATTTTTGTTGATTGTTTGCTCATGGAGGCTACCTCTTGGTTTACTGTAGATTCACTTGACTTGACTGCAATGAAAACAGCAATTATACTGCAGTATCGATGTAGTAAAACAATGGTTATTTGTTTCTGAAAGAGTAGAACTTTACTGCAACAAAAACTTCAGTAATACTGCAGAAGCTTCCTTAAGGCATCCGTCCCAAGTATGTCACTGTATTCCACAAAAATGCGCCCATAATTGTTTTCTTTGTCTGTCTATAGGACTGTCTACTTTAATTGTTATGAATGTACATGGTACTTTATTTCTTAAAGCCATTATACACTTTCGGAACAGAAAAAAAAAATCACAGATTTACAAATAACTTTACAGGGTTTACAGAAGGTAATGGTGAAAGACTTCTCTTGAATTATTATTCTATGAAATGCTTTGCTTTTTGAGAAAACATTAAAACAATTATCAATTCTCGACAACGAGAATTACGGATTTATAGTAAACACATGTCATGACACGGCAAAATGTGCGAAAACAAGGGTGGGTTTTTCCATTATTTTCTCCCGACTCCAATGACCGATTAAGCCTAAATTTTCACAGGTTTGTTATTTTATATATAAGTTGTGATGTTATGACACACGAAGTGTGGGCCTTGGACAACACTGTTCACCGTGAGTGTCCACTGGCTTTAAACATTTTTTTAAAGACATTTGTTGTGCATAAAATACGAAATAGGAAACATATATTTTACACACATTTAACATCCGGATTAAAAATTGCCACCTACTGGATAGTGAAATGATCTGTACATTGAGGGATAGTATTGACTGCACTTGCCATAAATAATGCAAAAACATGTATTTCTTTATTGAATTTTTTTTTTTTTTAAATGAACTTAAGAACTTAGTTGTGCCAATGGAATTTTAGGATAACATTTGCCTTGTTCAAGTCATTTATTAAACTTGCCGTATCTTTTAGCTTTTTTTTTATTTTATTTTTAATAAGGGAATCAATGTGTGGTGAAGAGGTTTTTAAACTAGTGGTTTAAACCCGTCGAGGCCTGGTTCTTGATAGAACCAGCCGTAAACCTTGTCATCACACATTGATTCCCTTAATAAACCTATAGTAAATTTGGGGTAAGAATGGATTATTTTGAGGTAAACAAATGCTTAAACTAAAGTTACAGTTAATTTTACTGCACTTAAGACTGCATTAAAACTACAATGAAACTTTATTTATTAAGACAGTTTTGCTATTCCTATTGGTTGAGGGCACGTCACGATGGGGTGTTTAAAGGCAGTGGACACTATTGGTAATTTTTAAAGACCAGTCTTCTCACTTGGTTCTCAACATATGCATAAAATAACAAAACCTGTGAAAATTTGAGCTCAATTGGTTGTCCAAGTTGCGAGATAAAAATAAAAGAAAAACACCCTTGTCACACGGAGTTGTGTGCTTTCACATGCTTGATTTCAAGACCTCAAATTCTAAATCTGAGGTCTCGAAATCAAATTCGAAGGAAAATTACTTCTTTCTCAAAAAAACTACGTCACTTTAAAGGGAGCCGTTTCTCACAATATTTTATACTATATAACACCCAAGCAGATCCTTGCCATTTGATTGGAGGATTGTCCGTCACGTGATAGCAAATAAAATTACCATTGCACGCTGAGTCACTCACCATGCTTTTTCGTTCCATCCGAAAAGTACCATTGCACGCTTGTAGCGTGCAATGGTACTTTTCGGATGGAACGAAAAAGCTGAGTAAAAAAACATCACTGCGTGCACATGTCTTTGGTAACGCAGCAGGTGTTCTGCAAGAAGGCATAGTAAAAATTACTAGCATTCGGCTTCTACAGTTGAAATTGTTTGTTTTGAAAGTTGTATCTTTCAATCAAAATGACAAAGATCTACTTGGATGTTATATAAAACAAATAATGAATGTTTTTCATTCGTGCAATGGTGCGAATATGTTCATTCGTTGAAAGCTGGAATGTTCCATTCAACTCGGCTCCGCCTCGTTGAATAGAACATTCCATCTTTCAACTCAGGAACATATTCGCACCATTGCACTCATAAACATTCATTATGTGTATACTATCAACCTCCAGCCTTTACTCGTTACCAAGTAAGGTTTTGTGCAAATAAACACAATTAACAGAAAATAACAAGCTGCAGAATGGGGAATGTACACACATTTAACAGGTCAATGCTAAAAACGGTTTACAGTCAAGGATGATCATCAACATGCATGCCATGACGTACATAGGCATTTGGGTTTCCTTCTGCTAATTAAAACAAACCTTAGTGCATTCACCATTTGCTGTTTTATAATAAGCAGAAAGTCATTGCTCTGAACCTTCATCAAACTGTTTCCTGACATTGTACTTGTTATCCACATGCTACATGTTATAAATGAATGCAACTCCAGACTTCATTGCTTGACTCACTCATTAAAACACACTGCAGAATCTAGTTCAGTATGAGACACGAACACGAACAATCTAACAGATGTCAGTTGTTCTCCAACTGACAGGAGTACAGCCATAATGTCCACATGCTATAGCTCCCACTGTTGTTAGTATCAATAACCATATCATAAAGTCAATTATTTTTCAACAGTGCATTGTAGGGGGTGGTGCACTGGTACTGCAAGAAAATAAATAAAGTACTTAATGGGGAGCAATGATAATGAACTGCATGGTTGGATGAAGCAACTTTTTATGAACAAATTCAAAGACACTATAAAAGGCACAGACACCTTTGGTTTTGTCAAAGGCCAAGATTCTCACTTGGTGTATCCTAACATTTATATGCATAGAATAATAAACCTGTTAGCATTTGGGCCCAATTGGTCATCAACTTTGTGTGCTTTGAGGTGCATAATAAAAGGCTACAGCTGCAGTATTTTTTTTTATTTGAGTGAGAAATTACCTCTTTCTCAAAAAACTAGGTTACTTCAGAGGGAGCAGTTTCTCACAATGTTTTATATACTATCAACATATCTCCATTGCTCTTTACCTAGTGAGTTATTACGTTAACAATTCGCCTAGAATAGTAGTTCAGAATGTTGGTAGAACTTCTACATGAGCTAAAAGCTTCCTGGACCCTCAGCCTATGGGAAATGTGGTTAGGGGTAGAATAAAATCACACACTGAAATCCTGCTTTTCCATTTCAAACAGCTAATAATAATAATCAAAATAACAATAATAATAATATTAATAATAAGACTTGTTATGCGCACGTATCCACCCTGCTGGGTGTTCATCAAGGTGCACTAAAAACCAACAACAAACAAAACAAAACAAAACAAAGAAAAAGCTTCACCTAGTGACAAAACAAATCTTTTTGCAGGGAAATCATTTGCATACATTGTTCAGCCTCAAAATAGTGCTTTGATTGTACTACAAGATCATCTAGGACTCAAAGTTTCTGGGGCCCTTAAGCAGGTCTGGACTACATCTTGTAAGGGCTTTGCATTCCACGATCACCAATTATCTTTGAGGGGAAAAACACAGCCTTGAAAAAATGTGTTCTCTCAAGCCTGACTCTTGTTGATATATAGCGATAATGATAATTGAAATAAGCACATTGTCATTTAAGTGCACAAAACACTGACAAAACATAAACCATATGGGGCTGTTTTTATAAAGGAATTATTTTGCAATATAAATGTTACATGACCAATGGGGGAAATATACTCTAAAGTGTACAGCTGTGATTACAATGTACTCGCCTTTGGCTGGTACATTCTATCCACAAATCCACACTTTCTCCTCCATTCTCCTTGACATAAATTTGTTTTGTAAAATGGTTGCATCAAACCATGTCACATTCTTTAAAAGAAACTTTCAACTGAATGAAAAGGAAAACCATGAAGAAAAAACAAGCATTAATGATAAATTGTATTGACACTTTACCTTTGTTGGTGCCCCCCATCCACCAGTATTTGGTTGACCTTCTCCTTCATGTTTTCATTGGAACTCAGCAGCTTAATCTTCTGCAGTTCAGACTTTAAGAAGTACCATATCTCAACCACATCATTGTGAATGCGGCGTCTAAGTTTCTCACTGTCTGTGCTTGGCCCAGTACTACAGGAAGAATGTGCAGCTGGCTCATCTTGGATTGGAAAGAGCAAAACAGTGTGAGCTTACTTATGTGTTTATTACTAGAGTATCAGGATGAATAGTAAGAAAAGAATTTGACAATGATAGCAAGAGAAGAAATAACATGGAATAAGGGAACTCATTCATTGATGACAGATATAGCACTTTGAGAAGGATCAAGAAGACAACTAAATGCAACAAAATAGCACATAGTAACTAAGCCTGGACGGTATGACAATAATATCGTCACGATACGATATTGAAAACAATATCGCCAATATCGATGTTGGTTTTGAATTTATCAAAATATCGTCTCAAAACGATATTTTTTTCATAGGTGGTCTCTCTTTGCAGGGATGAGCATGACCAACGTTCTTGAACCGTTTTTATGTGCTGTGTGAATACCCGGAGCAGCATCTATCACCTCGATCCCTCTGTTATTATGGTACTTTTATTATTAGGGGATGCATGAACTGAGTGCTGCCGTGGCCAAGCGTGGGTACAAAGCTGTAGGGGAAATTCCCTTGACCAGAAATCACCACGTAGCAGTATTTATCACCTCGATCCCACGGTTATTCTTATAAGTTATTATTAGGGGATGAATGAACCGAGTGTTTCCGTGCCCACGCGTGGGTGCAAAGCTGTACGCGTGGGTGCAAAGCTGTAGGGGAAATTCCCTTGACCAGAAATCACCACGTTGTCGTCAGGAAATGTCGGACCATGTCGGACGCACTGAAAATACGGGTCCAACTACTTGCCGTCAACTCAATGTCAACTCGCTAGGTGCCGTAAACTCACCATCAAAACCTCCAGTAATATATTTAAAATCCCCAAAAGAGAATTTTTACTAGTTTTGGTTACATTTCGGTAATAAAATGAGGTTTTTTTTTATCGTGAAAAAATTTTATCTTGAGGCGGCAAAAGCCGTCGGCCGCCATCTTGCTTCTTCACAGAGCTTGTATTGTACATCATGGACAACAGAGGGCGCTTTCCTGCATTTGGAACTGTTTTGGCCATACAGCTATTATAAAATAGCATTGGTCATGTTGACGGTGAGTTGACCAACACAAGCGAATCGACTGTGAATATCCATGCATTGGAATAACAATAGCGGCACCAGGTTTTTCCTCCATGGGTTTTTAGAGATCGCAACACTCCAATCGATTGAGGTACAAATATGATTTAATTGCTCCAGAGCCAGTGATGATGTAAAACAAAAAAATATTACGTTTTCTGTTTCATGGAATATGGATGTAATGTTAATTCAGTAATTTTCATCAAGGCGGTTTGAATAAAATTTATCTAATTTACGCAGTCCATTTATTTATTATTATTTTTTTATATACACAACAGTCATGTTTTGTTTGTCTTGTCTTCGTCCTTGCGGTAAAACTGTTTTTGGCGTGCGATTGAGCCATTGTTGTCCCCTTCTGAAGGGTACTTTCAATTTTCAAAAATCTTCATGATATATCGTCATATTGGCGATATTTACCTGACGCTATATCGCCAGTCAAAATTTTTCGATATCGTCCAGGGTTAATAGTAACAACAGTATTATCCTTGGATATTTCCCATTACTGGTATTCCTTGTACATGTTAAAATAGTTTTTCGTCTCCTGAGACAAAAATTGTTTTCATGACATACTAATTTCTCAAAAACTTCTGCACATCACCAAGTAATATTATGAAAGAAGCTTTTTACCATTATTATCTTCATTTACCATTATTATTATAAAACTAAGTAAGTTAAATGTAAGTCTGTGGATATTGTGTTGTGTGTCCTTTCAAAAAGTACCACAACCCTTTAAAGACACTGGACACCTTTGGTAATTGTCAAAGACCAGTCTTCTCACTTGGTGTATCTCAACATCTGCACAAAATGTGAAAATCTGTGAAAATGTTAACTCAATTGGTCGTTGAAGTAGCGAGATAATGATGTTCTTATTTCAGTGTAATTGAATGATTGGATTGTACATACCTTTATTACTGTAAGTTTGACTGCTCTCCTTTTTCAATACATCAACTAGGTTGTTAGCTTTGACAAGTTGATCCTTTAATAACTGGGCTTGGTCTTCCTCTGAGTCTGCCTCTTTTGTTTCAACCAGGTCCCTACAAGAAAATATTAACAAACAAAACATTACCTTTTCCTTAAATCCTACCACATTTAAATCAAAACAAGACATTAGGTGTTGGTGCGAACAAATACAAGATTGTGGCTTATCTTTGATTAATTACAACATAATTTTTCTTTGATATAGAAAACCCCTCATCTTTGATAGACCCTTACTTTGACCTTTAGTGTGCCTAGTCATTGTCAGGACACTGAAGAGTGAGAGACTCTCTCCAGCTTCAGTCTGGTGGTGCAAATTGTGCTGCGGTGGTTATTACAAGACTACGCCAACCATCTTGATCAGCTGCTGATCTTGACGCAGCTGCTATACCTTGTCCTGTCCAATTCTTAATGTCGTTCATCTATGATGTTGCTTAGCAACCTCTCCTTCTCTTTCCCCCGACAGACCCCTGGATTATATCTTTGTCAAATCCTCCACGACGCAAGACCTGTCCAAAGAAACGCACATTCTGCATGGCTATCTGTTTCCTCAGCATCAGCTCACTCCATATGGTGTCCAATACCCAGTGGTTTGTCCTCCTCTCCATCCATGATGCTCAGGTCAGCCCCTGTCAGGGCCCAAGATTCACAACCATAAGAACCTATAGCAAATGCTGTGGCACAGAGAAGTCACACTTTGAGGCTGATGCTAATGAGACCATCTTCTGAATTGCTGTTCGTGCTATGGCCAAGCGCCTCCTAGTCTCCTTTGAGCTACTCTGCCAGTAGAAATGATTGTTGATCTAAGATCTTGTCTACTTTATGGCCATGGAGTGTAAAGTTGGACCAGTCCTGTCTATCTGGACCGATGACCATTATCTTTGTTTTGGTGGTATTGATCTTTAGGCCCATCGGCTGAGCAGATCAATCAGACCTTCTCTGGTCGTGGCCATTAGGCAGAGATGCAACCAGGTGATGAAAAATTTTGTGGTGACGTTTTGGATTCTTAACCACCCCCACCTCGCAGACCTGCCAGCAATGTATCCCAGAAATAGGGACAAACCTGGACTGATTTGTTGTAACCCTGGACTGATTTGTTGTAAACCTGAACTGATTTGTTGGCCTTTACTGTAAACATTAGCAACTTAAATTATTGATAAAAAAACATTAAACATTAGCAACTTAAATTATTGATAAAAAAACATAACATAAAGAGAAGGGAGCGGTTGCCAGAACATACACCCTCAATCAAAAGATCCTCAGCATCTGGCCTGGTTGTTCATAGTGTGTGTGTTGACCCTGCATTTCTAAAAAATAACACTCAACATGATTTTAAGTGGATTTCTTTATTAGATTTGTGCATAAATCAGTTTTGTTTTGGAATAAATAAGCATCAATGGGATCTAAGTTTGTATATACATCTGATTTAGTATACAAATACAACATGGTTTGAGGATGAACAGTCGATATTAAAAGGTGAAGCCAAGTTTGTTAACTTCCAATACCGAGGGGAGCTTATATCGATATTCACCCCAAATATATCATGTTATATTTGTTTTACAATATTATTAGGAGCAAGGGGAAATGAAGACTGTGTTGAAATAAAATGCATCAAATTTTTTATGACCTTTTTACTTGTTTCTGCACGCACTTCAAACACAAAAACCGACTGGGCGCATACGTACAACTATAGGGGATAAGTTTCACGACTGAAAGTAGACTCGTAGACTCGCTTGGGCTGCCCAAGCGACAGTCAACTGGTCATGTGTATTTAAAATGTGCGCGTTTGGTAAACGGCAAAGATAGCACCTGGCACATGATGTTTAATGGACCAGTAAGAACTCGACTCTCGGTCATGAATATGTAGAATGTCATGGCCGAGTGGTTAAGAGCATCCAATTCAAGTTCTGGTGCTGATTCACTGGAGTGTGGGTTCGAATCCCGGTCGTGACACTTGTGTCCTTGAGCAAGATACTTTACTATAATTGCTTCTCTTCACCCATGGGTATAAATGGGTACCTGCGAGGGTAGAAGTTGATATTGTGAATGAAAAAGCCTTTGGAGCGATATGAACTGTTGCCCAAGGGAGCTGAGAAAGATTAAAGGGATGTTATTGGCCTTATGACACAGAGCACCAATGTAAAGTGCATTGATACGGTTATTGTGAAATGCGCTATATATACATGTAAGAATTTTTATTATTATTGTTACTATAATTATCATGAGTTATAGCATAGAAATATTGACTGCTATTGAGGGGCACAGTTAAAATTTTAGGTCCCAAGGTGATTGGCTTATTTTAATAAAATATTCATGTCATTATAACTAAGTCAATCAATTAATTTTGTTAACTAATTGTGTTGTTGGTAACTTCAAATTGGACCTGATGACTCTTTTGTATTAAGTTAAGTATAATCTATGAGCGAACAATCCGATTGGATTTTTTACGGGAAGTTAACAATAAGAAGAAAAACAAATACAAATCTTGACGAAATAGCTGTTTCGACTACCAAGTTGGAACAGCTTGAGAGCAATAGTGATTTTTGGGATCCAATCATGTCCAATAAGTGACTTGATCTTAAAGCTTGGAACCGACCATTTGCACTACTCAATCCCTGATTCGCTACTGCTCATAGTATACTTAAAGAATAAGATGTGATGAATAAACAAAGACCAATCAGTTACCTTGCCTTGCAAAATCAATCCTGCCCACCCTAAATGAAGAAAATGTAAAATCATTGTATCCATGTGAAAACATTTTTAGTTATGATCCTAAACCGTTAATCCCATGAACAAGTACTTTTTGTATAAAAAGGGGAAAACATTTTTCATTTTCTTTGCAGCTATTTTAAGAATTGTTCTGTTGATGTTCAAGAGTCAATTTTTAGGCTGTTAAATGTGTGTATTGGACCTACATGTAGGCTCATACACATATTTTATTTTTGTACGCCTATTTTCATGAAACAGACCATGAAATTTGAAAATGAACATAGCCATGTAATAGAATTACTTTGGTTGGCATTTGGCTTTGCCATAATGTATGTTCACTTCATATGCCTATCAGCTGCCTTAAATTGATGAGTAACTGTTTGCACATTATAAGTCTAGTCACTATGATGAGTATTGCAAAGTCACTATGATGAGCATTTCAAACTAAAACAAGCCTCAAGACTGCAAGAGGGAATTAGACCTGAAGTTGCAAACATGGTGATTAAGACAAATACCTGAGTTCTTTGGCTTGTTTCCTAAGCTCATCATTCTGTCTCCGCATACGATGAAGCTCATTGGTGAGGTGATTTAACTCAGCTCCTACTCCCATTGCTCCTCCCGTCTCCTGGCCCCCTGGCGGGAAGAACATACCACTAAGGAAGACGAGGCTGACCAGCCATAGAAGGGAGATGGACAGGCCCAGTTTGATGGTAGTCTTCATGATGACAGTGAGTACATCACCGATGAATCAAAGAAAATGAATGCTTGGCAGACAACATCATTGTCTGAGGCACTGGATAAATAAAAAACACAATCAAAGCAAAACCTGCAGCTTACTGAAATGGGGGGCCAATATAGATATAGAGTTCATTTAACCCTTTGAAAAGAAGTATTGGAAGTTTTCTAAGCAAGGCCACACTTAATCACTTAACACTGATAAAGATAAAGACTACGCTTTGTTAATAACTGTACACACTCAATACACTAACTGTCATGCCACTGATCATAACAAATCAGCTCTATACAACACTCATCACAGGTCTTACCGTTTAACAATCATTTATCTATAAATATTTAAGTTCCCAGCATTCACTCTCAAATTTTGATCTTTCATTCCTAAATTTATCTTAAATTTCATAAACGTATATTAATTTTCCAGAGGCATCATGCTTTCAACTTTGTTTCCTCAAAATGTAGTTTCTCTATCCTTCTGCCTGGGGCAAGACTAAATCTAAGAATATCACATTATTCACAACTCTACAATGAGCAGAGCCATGAAACAGTGACCTGTGCCAATTTTGTTGTTATAATATGGGAAGATGAATATAGATCGTCTCCAATAACAACAATACAACAAATTAACTGCTGCACACAATTTACTCCCCTCCAGTGTACAAAACACAGTGAACCTCAACACAGAATGCACAAATTGTATCATTTACACGTGTATGCATAGAAACCTCACTTACATGTTATTAGTTAAAAGGGCAATGAATTTATGTGTTTGGGCTTCACACTTCTTACCAATGTTTGTTTTAAGTAGTGAGGCATAGCCAGAAAGACCTCAAGATAGTTTGTATTAAAACCGCATTCAGACCGCATAAAATGTACACATACACATGTAACTGAATAAACAGTTGCATGTAATTGGCTGTTGCGCCCACAATCTCCAATGACCATAACATTCTAACTCCCATAACATATTTATGTCACGTCCATGAAGCTTGATAAAGGCAAAAGGCCCATTCACACGAGCGCTGCAAACGAGGGTCCCGTGCGATTTCATAACATCGATGTTATGAAATCGCAAATCCACGTCGTGTGAATGCTATGTATGTTACGAAATTACCTGGGTCCCGTGTTGTTCATAACACAGATCGAGACCTCCTCCAAAAAATCGCATCGATGTTATAATCATGGGGAGCCATCGTCTGAACCGAATGCCTGCGATCGTAACGAGGGACCGCTGCGTTGACACGTGTAGAACTATGGAGGAAGAAATGGGCGAACTATAGCATGCATATATATGTACATGTACATACACGTGATGTATATCTGCTCAACGCTGGACAACGATCGTTTGGCTGGTGGGTTTTGTGGCCGGATGCTAGACCAGTCCAAACCTTGAAGCAAAAACATCGTTCAATCGGGAGCAGAATACGTCTTTTGCCAAAGCTTTTCGATGTTTTAATTCACCATTTGTTATGTCTCATCAATAATTCCATATCTACAAAACATTTTCATTCAACAATGTAGCATTTTTAACGTCAAAAACTCTATTTGAATCGTGGAATCTTGTGTTTTTCTTCAATTCGAACATGACTCAACGTTGCTGGATCGCTGCATTTCAAGACAAGCTCAAACCTTGAAGCAAAAACATCGTTCATTCGGAAGCAGAATACGTCATTTGGTTAAGCTTTTCGATGTTTTAATTCATTATTTGGTATGTGTCATCAATAACTTCATATCTATAAAGCATTTCCATTCAACAATGTAGCATTTTTAACGTCCAAAAAGCTATTTGAATCGTGTTTTTCTTTTTTTAGCTTCGAAAACGTAACCCCCTTCCCGCCGGCCGCCGGGATGAGAGTTACGTTATCGCAAATGTTTGTAAAATATTCTACATTTTATGTGACTTAAAATGAAATTGATTTCAATAAAATTGTATTATTTTATTCCTTTTAACTGTAATCGCTTGTAGACTTTAGTCCATGCAGTCAAGCCTACCCAAACGAGGGACGTATGTTTACATGTGTGTGTGTGTGTGTCGTGTGAATGCTCACTAAAAAATCGCACGCGGTAAAGGTGACAGACGGCTGGCGCCCTTAACCAGGGACCCTCGTTTGCAGCGCTCGTGTGAATGGGCCTATATAGACTTATTTATAACATAGCCATCCAAGCAAACCCCAAGTGTGAGAAATGTGATCTGTTAACAAAAACATATACAAATTGGATAGAAATATAACCGCACGAGCGTTGAAAATGCTACATTCAAAAGGAATAAAATCAAATAAAATACACAAATGGTTTGCCAAGAAAAAGATCAATGGTGGTAACCCAATGCAATTACATTACACTAATTGGGGCACTGACAGAGCACCAGCAAACTGATTAATTAACAACCGTACGATTTCGCATTAACAAGGGACTTCGGGAACGATGAGTGTGATTTGATTGTTTGAATGTTTGGACTGAAATTGCATGCAAACTTTGGGACAGACAACTGGCGCCTAAAACTGATGGTCGTTGGTTTTCTGTTCTTGTTTGAAAAGGGCTTAAAAGGTACTTTTAAACCACAGTTATAACCCAACATGTTTTACAAAGATTCCTCTTTTCTTTTCACTTAGCTCTGCTAATTTTGACATGCCTACACATTGTTTTTGTTTCAACAAAACCGCATATGTCTAGTTTGTTTAAAGACACTGGACACTATTGGTAATTGTTAAAGACCAGTCTTGCCACTTGGTGTATCTCAACATATGCATAAAATAACAAACCAGTGAAAATTTGAGCTCAAACGGTCGCCGAAGTTGCGAGATATTAATGAAAGAAAAAAACACCTCACAAAGTTGTGTTCAATCAGATGCTTGATTTCGAGACCTCAAATTCTAAATCTGAGGTCTTGAAACCAAATTCGTGGAAAATTACTTCTTTCTTGAAAACTACATTACTTCAGAGGGAGCCATTTCTGACAATGTTTTATACTATAAACTTCTCTCTATTACTCATTACCAAGTAAAGTTTTGTGCTAATAATTATTTTGAGTAATTACCAATAGTGTCCACTGCCTTTAAACACTTTTTGTTTCTCTTTACACACACAATTGTTTGTCTTTAGTTTACTATTTTATGGTTTTACTTGCAGGCACTGCATGTTTGTAATAAACAAATGTACGTATATAGTGTCAACAAACCATTACCTACTACCAATTGTTCTTTCTTTCACTGATGGAGTGAGTAGTCAGTGGTGATATCAATCAAATGTGGGGTTTTTATTTGTTTTATTAGTCATTATTGAAGTGTTTAGCTGACATCAAAATAACTATTATTATTGTACTGTTTTTTTCTTCACTTTTCCACCCCTAACCTTCTCTGGGAAGTTAAACAAAAGTAAAGGTCTCAAATACGTCAAACATATTACATGTATATACCTTAGTGTACAGATGAAACCAACAAATTTCAGGATGATGATGTCATCAATGATGTCCAAGTGATGTCATAACATTAAATTAATGAAATAGTAGCAATGTAACTATCTTCAACACCAAACGCAGCACATACTTATAAATCTGAAAGCCCGCATTATAAATGAGCTATGACGTCATGATGGAGTCATCAGTATAAGTTCCTTATTTAAAAAAAAAACTACTAAAAGCAATAGACACTATTGGTAATTACTCAAACTGATTTTTAGCATAAAAACTTAGTTGGTAAAGAGCAATGGAGAGCTGTTGATGGTATTAAACATTGTGAGAAACGGCTCCCTCTGAAGTAACATAGCTGTTGAGAAGAGAGGTAATTTCTCATTAAAATAATAAAAGCCTTTTATGTATCTGACAGCACACTATGTTGCGCAACAAGGCTATTTTTTCATATTCTCTTGCAAATTCGATGACCAATTGATCCCAAATTTTCACAGATTTATTGTTTCATGCAAATGTTGGGATACACCAAGTGAGAATACTGGTCTTTTGACAACTACCAATTGTGTCCAATGCTTCCAAGTTTATAGTTATCATGTTTGGCATAAGAGTGTGCAATGAAACAGGTCTTTCTGCATAATTATTTGTTCAGCTATTAGGGGACAAAAACTAATTGTTTGCCAACAAGTTGTTTTTCTTCGACAAAACATTTAAGAGCAATTATATCTTAAAGCCATTGGACCCTTTCGGTAAACAGTATTGTCCAAGGCCCACACTTCGTGTATCACAACTTCTATATCAAATAGCAAACCTGTGAAAATTTAGGCTCAATCGGTCATCGGAGTCGGGAGAAAATAACGGGAAAACCCACCCTCGTGTCCGCGCATTTCGCGTGTTTAAAATAAATCCGTAATTCTCGACAACGAGAATTGATATTGTTTTACTGTTTTCTCAGAAAGTAAAGCATTTCATGGAATAATATTTCAAGAGAAGTCTTTCACCACTACTTTCAGGGTTTTCTGTAAACCCTGTAAGTTATTTGTAAATCTGTGAACTTTTTTTTTTTTTTCTGTACCGAAAGGGTCCAATGGCTTTAAAGGAACAATACAGAATTGTTTTTTTTGCTAACAAAACAGTTGCTGGCAGTCTAAGCGCTTTATGTAATCCACCATATACATAAACTGACAAACCTCGATCGGCCATCTGGGTCACGAGAGAATAGTGAAAAACAAATAACAAATTTTGCATTGCATCGATGCCAAAATAACAATTAATAAAAACGCTCACTGAGCCAAAACCTCCAAGCGCGAAGTTAGATTATTTATTTCTCATCAACTATGACATTTCAGACAGAAATATTTCAAGGGATGTTTTCAACTGTCATCATCATTAGACCGTGTAAGTTTTATGTAAATCTGTGATCTTCACGATTTTTGTTTCTAACCAGTTCTGTAACGTTCCTTTAAAGTATCCTGTGTCCTAACAATAAAGTCTTTGATATACATGTAGGTTACCAATAAGGATTGTTTTGCATATTAAAGTATGGTGATATCAAAAGATTTCAAAGATACATATGTAAAATTGGTAAATTTATTGAATTAAAAACTACTGAAAGGACAATTTTTCTTACGCGCATTCTTATTCTACATTTGACCATTAAACAATTTCAAACAGACAGTAAGTAGAATGAATATATAAATACGAACTGTAAATGCACAAGAAATTTACAAAAACCACTGCAACATAATGGTCTGAATCAACAAAAGTATAATTATACACTGTAGCTCGAAGGCATGTTGATCCAGTCACATAGGGAGGCAAAAACACCAGATAATACACACAAAGCAACAACTTTAAATAAAAAATTATAAATAATAATAAACACAAAACTAAACAAAATACAAACAATTACAAAACTTTTTTTATTTAATGAAACATCTTTTTATGTGATATTAAATAAACATGGCCTTGTTTGACCATTATATTGCCTTGTTTGACCATTATATTGCATTTTGTTTTAGTTTAAGGTCTCCTTCTCATTTTTCAGTTTTCTCAAACAATAAAATGTTGAAATAGTAGCAACTTCGAAGGCTTTAAAATACACCAGTCAGAAAGCACCAAGAACTTCAAATTTTCCGGAGCCCTCCAGCACCCCCCACCCCTTGGCCAAAGGGCTTCACGTTTTGCGCTTGAATGCTTGGATTGTCACTAAGCCAGACTGAAAAGCCCCAGTTTTCAACCCTGAAGCATTCTAGATTGTCTGTGGTGCAATATAACAAAACTACTAACTGCTGTTTTAGCACATTATAAAATGATTTTCATTAACTTTGTTGTATTATTTTTGCAACAACAAATGGTCAAATGGTATTTACAAAGCTCATTTAATGATTTTCTATATGAAAAATTAGTTCACTGAAAATTGGAAATGTTACAATGAATCAGTAAATTAAATGTACCGACCCTTGAATTCATTGGGGGGAAAACAAAGTGCCAAAAAATTGTTCAATAATTTATAGGTTTCACATATTATTTAAATAAAAACAAGTTATATTATTAACAGTTATTACTAATAATAATAGTTTCAAATCCATATATGATACCTTAAAAGCAATGAGTAGCATCTGTGTAGATCTTGATCCTCTGAAACTAGTTGAAGGCTTAACAAATGAAACAGCTTTCCATCATCATAGATGTATCACCCTTCCTCCATGGTACACAAACAGGTATGCTTATTAAAACTGCAGCAACAGACTCTACTGCAATATTGCAAGTAAATTAACAATGAAGTAGGCCCTCTCATAGGGAGAAAATACACTAATTAATATCCAACTGGTTGGTGTCTGCTCATGTACAACCCATCTCAAGGCCAGTGCTTATGTAGGTTTGATGCTCTATGGCTACTGCACCCATCACTGGTTTCAAACCTGATGGCATGTCATAAAAGTGAAGGCTTATTACACACAAATTGGAAATGTAAAGAGCATAACTTGTAACACACTATTTGGTCAAATAATGGAAATGTAAAGAGCATAACTTGTAACACACTATTTGGTCAAATAAAAAGGTCAAACATGTTTCTGTGAAACATAATGTGCTTTTTTACATCAAATTGGTTATCACCAGTCAAGTATTTAAATGGTCTGAATCGATTTCCCCAAATATAATTGAAAATAAAGTCAATTTCATATAGGAAACCTAGAGTTTGTGGACAAACTCTTGGTGTTCGGCTTGAACGTAATAAATTGACAACGTAATTGAAAATAAGGCCAATATTGTGTGCAGGTTAATGTATCATAATAATCATGTAATTTTTGTTGATCTTTATCGAAGATCATACTGCTCAGTCCAAACTTGATAATCAACCAACACAGTTCATACTGGTCCCAAGATGAGTGTTGGTTGAAATTGGGGCTTATTTCCCACAGAGCTCAACAGGATCAGAATACCGTGATCGTTCATGCGTGGATTGCTGTACTGTATGCTGCTGCAAGTGCAGGGGAGCTGATGCATGCAGCAGGAAGAAAATGATGCACGTAGGAGCTGATGGATGCCATCGGCGTGTGAAGGATGGATTCTTATCCGGTCCAATCCATTTTGAAGGGGCTTAAAATAGGCCTACGTATTTAATTATTGAATAAAGGAAAAAAACGTGCCAAAAAGAGGTTTTTTTTAATTATATTTAAAGAAACAATTAACAACAGCACAGAAACAACAGTTGCTGCAATTACATGAATTTTAAAAAGTTGTTTGTATCAATAACAATTCTGCCAAATAAACAAAAATACCACTTGATCCTCCAAATTTTTCAAAAAAAGAGGAGAATGAGGGCCTTTTTCCCCACGTTTGATTTGGGAAAAGCCCCTAGGCCAGTCCTTTTGAAAGGATGGATTAAAAACAAACAAAAAAATCGAAAAATAAAAAATACTTTAAAAAAGGATGCGGCCCCCCAAAAAAGATGCCGGGCGAGGGCGATCGTCTGGTATTTATTTATTTATTTATTTTTGCCTTATGAAAAATAAAACGATCATAGCAAAAGAAGTCATTTTAAATTTCAAAAAAATAAATAACTTTTAAAATAAAACTTGTAGTCAGATACCAACAATGACTGTGCCAAAGTGGGGATAGGCCAAGTTTATTTTACAATCTGGTAGGGATGCTGTCTACTTTTCTTGGGACAGTAATTACTTTGGTTGGGGCAGTAATTACTCTACGTACTGTAGTTGGGATCCCCTGTCCCAACTGTAAAATGACTGTCCCAACTGTACCAATGACTTTCCCAACTGTAATGGGGATAGGCCAAGTTCATTTGATAATACATGTATTTTAGCTGGTAGGGATTGTCTCAACTATAGCATTGTACTACAGTTTGAACAGTACTCTAGTTGGGACAGTCCCAACTGTAGTAACTTTGCTTGTTCGTTGTCTCTGCCCATACTACCAGGTATGTATTTTTTTATGTCAACAAGTTCACCTTTAGGCTCCAATGAGAAACACTGTTATTTTCGAGAATAACTTAAGAATAATTAAGTTACCCACTCAACCATTATACTCGGCCCCTGCACTCTAGCCACAAAAGCCAAACTATCAGGGTCCATTTCTAGGGCGGAAAATTTTCAAAGCTTCGAAGCCACTAATTTCAACAGATTCACATTCCATAGCAGCATACATTTTTCTGCAGTGGGTTTTGGTCGTCATATGTATTCCTCATGAACCCATCATTTTCGTGAAATAATGCAGCTCCCAGCGTTTAAAAATTCCCATTTTGATTGATTCTCTGCACAATGTAGGCATACAAGCACGTCGTGCGAACAGACACTGTGAGAATTCGATCAAAGCAGGAACCTTTTTAAAAAATTAAAAATAAATTTCTCTGGATTTTTGTGCATAGATTAAAGACCAGTATTCCCACTTGGTGCATGCATAAAATGAAAAATCTGTGAAAACATTGACTCCATTGGTCATCGAAGTTGCAAGAAAAAAAGCCTTGTTGCACAAATTTGTGTAAGCCTAAAATTGGGTTCAGGCCAGGAGTCCTTTATCAGATTCAACTATTGAGTAAAAAATTACTTATCTGTATGGTTCAGCCGGCAAAAAAAAATGTTTAAAGACACATCACACCATCTTAAATGCCCATTGTGTGGAGGGAACAGAATATCAGATGTCCACCTCACTTTTTTGATTGACTGTTGATAAGAAATATGCACCAGAGTATAAAATTACACACCCTGTTTCTTGATTTAGTATTTTTAGTACAATTGTGTTCAAAAAAAGAAAAAAGAATAGCAACCAACAGTGAATTTTTTTTTACACGCAGAATGGTAATTTGGGCCTATTTTGTTCTATAATACAGACAATAGACGACAAGTTACGTCCAAGACATCAACGCCAAAATCCCGCTTACATACCTTGTTAGCATTCAAATAATTTGTGTATGCAAGTACGGTACATGATCCCTCCACAAAGCGTGCGCACGTGTTGTGATACATTTTGGAACAATGGCACAAGGCACAAGAAGAACAATAAAGTAAAATAAATTTTTAAAAAGATAAAAAGGAGCAGTTTTGCCCATGACAAGATTTGTCAAAGACAAGGAAGACTACTTTCACAGGTGGTGATGTTAAAAACTAAAATTTTGCATGATTTTGGATGTTGTTTTTAGAAATCTAGTTTAACAAAAAACTGGGAACAAGGTAACATAGAAATTAAATGTAAAAGTAACGGTATGGGATGCAAATAATAGATACATATACTCAAGACTTGCTCACCCACCCCCACCCCTACTTTTCAGTAGTGATCGATGCCCTTGCTAAAAAACTATGTTACTTCAGAGGGAGCCGTTTCTCCAATGTTTTATACTATCAACAGCTCTAATCTATCAACAGCTCTAAGGCGTGTACGGAGTTTTCAATGACGATTTCGATGATGTATTGATTGTAATAATTCCTCAAGTACATGAAGATCATAAGTTATGATTTTTGAAATAACAAACTTTGAATTTTCATAACTCAAGAATTGATGACGTCATCATGACGTAACTCAAAAGGTTTCCTCTCCTGATAAATAGCTAACTATGTGCGAAGTTTCCAGTTCTTACGAGTTTGGGAAAGGTACTTTTGTTAGCGGACAAGGGCACTGAGAAGAAGAAGAAAGAAGAAAAATAAGAAAAACCAAACAAAAAATAAGAGGTGTTCCGGGCTGTTGGCCCAGACACCTAATGAGTTCTGTAAACAAATACTGATTCTTCAGACATCAGAGAATGCTGGAAAATGACAAAATGCACAGTATTCCTTTACATAGGTTTTCTGTATATCATGTGAGTATCAATTGAGATGCCAATTGTCAGGGGTATAATTAACACCCAATCCATTACTTCTCCCCTGAGAATTCTTCAAATGATGTGAATGAAATTGAATGGGATGGTGTACAAACATCAGAGCAAACTAAAATGCATCCCAATCTGTTTTATTCCTTTGTTCACCTAATGAAGCAATTAATCAACCTTCGGCGTCGGGGGAAATTTAACACATCCAGTCTACACATAAGGAACAAAGCGATTTTTCCTGGTAACGGGTTACGTGTTGTCAGCCATAAAAGTCATAAAATATAATTAGCAGATTAAGCTCAGTGGGTAGATGCATAACAACTGAGAATATACATGTAGGATTATGTGAAATTGTCCATTTCAACATATTTCAGTGAACCATGTTTACATTACAGAGGCACCACCAGCCAAAGAAAGAAAAGAGACAAAAATAACATGGGAAGAGAAAATTAAAGGACATAAAAAACCTACTAATATGGATAACTGTTTCATTTTGTAATTGACATGAACCAACAGATTCATCACCCCACTCCCTATATCCTTAATAGACGTCATTTATTTCCTAACCCCTCCACTGTTATTCCTCCTAATATTGGTGCTATTCTTTAGGTGTTCCTAGGACAGCGCAAATACCTATTGTTAATTTTGGCACTTAAAACAAAACTTTCAGAAAAGTCTTTGTGTAGATTTTGTCATTACCCTATTGCTTTCTTTTTTAGCCTTGTTCTTTTGTTACTTCAAGTTTTACCCAAAGTCAACAGACTTGGGTGTAAGTGTTTTTATATTGAATGTTGGCACATACTAATAGGACCCTATACTAAAGGTGTACAACAAGATGAAGTTTTTAATAATTCATTCTTTGAATCTTTTAAATCAGTTTCAAAACACCCATATGAGAGACAATGGCTTGCTTTTTGCATGAATTAATGGAATTAATGGAGTTCCTTTTTTTATTGTGGATGTGAAACCATGTGACCCTTCCTTCAAGTTAAAACCAGAAGAGCCTTATTATTAGTATACTTAAATTGCTTCAACCATGTTGTAGTCTGGCAAGGGTCTCATTTAAAGAAATGTTACCGAATACCTCCAATAATTCCAAAGCACCTGCTAGTGGCAAGTAACAGATCATTTAAGATGTATTTTTAGTGCATATCTGTGGCAACGTTTACAGTAGTCGTTTCAAAATTGGTATTGAAATGACTTTTATGAAGACAGTAAGTTTCAGATTAATGACATCATCAGATGCAAAGTTACAATGTAAAGACCCTTTTTTCATTAAATAGAATATCTGGAAAATCAACTGTGAGAGATTCAACCTCATCTTTTACTTTATGTGTCCAGCTATAAGTAGGTCATCACCAAATTTTGCACAATTTATATTTCACCCTGACCCACCGGCTGGAAGTGATGCACTAAAAGCTATGTGTACACACTTTGAAAAGCAAAAGTGCACTTTTTTATTTATTTTTCTTACATATCCCATATCCTTACTTTTTATTTCTTACAAGTCACTGTTATCAATGTAGGCGGTACTTCGGTTGTTCTAAGACCCATGGCACATACAGAAATGAAATGCAGCTACATGTAACCTATAGCAATAAATATATCATGATGAATGATGACATTGTTTTGGAAAGAAATTGGACAAAGATAAACATTGCTGTGAAACACTGCGCTTGCCAAGAGATACGCTGGCTGATCTAAAAATGTGCACAACTCAATTATTCACTCTATACTATTTTGTTAGATGGTTCTGTTCATGTCACTGGTCCAAGTTATCAGCTCTGCATGGTCATGATTCAAATCTGTTTTTATCTTTCTCTAATTTTACCATCCACATTTTTTGTTTTTATTTCTTGCTTCTTATTATATTAGTACCTTTCAGCTCTTTGTTTTAGCGCATTCAAAACATATTAAAAAGATAAATAGTTTCAGCTCCGTAGACAGCATAAAAGTGAGTTTGGACAAATTAACCCTTTGCCTTTTTAGCCTAAAACAGTGATAACGTCATATTAATCACCAGGGGACTCTGACTTAATTTTTAAATTGTATTTTTCAGAATCAAAAATGACCAAATTACAGTATCAGATAACAACAAAGCTTAACTTTGGACTTGGAGAGTGTGAAAAAAACAAACATGTATTAGGATATCCCCAAAGAACCAAGGTAAACAACTAATTGTGTTGTAAAATAATTCAAATCTTCTTTTAATTGTTTATTATTGTTTTACTTTATTTTCTGGCATCTCCTGTGCAATTTGGCCTCTTTTAGTTTGGGGAGGGGGTCCACTACTCTTTCATGTTTTAGCGTTTGTTTGTTTGGTTGTTTTTTATACAAACTTTAATGATTTTTTTATTAAGGTTATTGTTTTATGTGGTATTGTGGTGTAACTTGTGCAATTTTACATTTCAATATTTTATATGTTGCTGTACAATAGGATTGTAAATTTCATGTATTTTTATATACTTGACAAATAAACCATTCAATTTAATTCAATTCAATTCAATTCAATTCAATTCAATTCAATTCAATTCAATTCAATAAAGTGATCCCTCTAATGCCACTTAAGTTGGATCATTGGCTTTGTAGCACTTAGCAGAGGTTGAATGCATTTTGACTGGCCAAACTTGTTGACCTCCAAACAAAAATATTGACAAAATTGGGAGACCACAAGCATAGGGCTAAATATAGCCCAGTTGGTAGAGTGCCAGCACATTAATCCGGAGGTCGCAGGTTCAAGTCCAGATCTAGTCATTCTTTCTTTGTTTAACCCAAAATTAATTAAAATCAAACTGCATGTAAAATGAAATCGAAACTGAACCGGATTTGACATTTCAAACTTGGAAATGGGTAAGAACATTTCAATTGTAAAAAGGTCTGACCTTCATACGAAGCCTACTGCAGTACACCATGTGCACACAATATACTGTTTGCGCATGGTGTAGGCCTTTATGGACAACTCAGGATAATTCATTACAAAAACAAAGCTGAAAAATATCATGCTTGATTTAAGTCAATTATCTCTGCTTATTAACTGGTAACTTTACTCTCATTTTGAGAGTACAAATCTCATCAATTCCAGCAAGTCATCTTTAGATGATTTAGCTAATCAATCAATCTTAATTGCTTAGCAAATTTGTTGGCTCAAGAAATATCACCATGACAACAACGGTAAGATGAATCTGGAAATTTTCTGTACTAAGAGCATTGTTAGGAAAAGTATATATGCAGTTAATTTCCACTTAATAATGAAGAGCACTGTTGGAAGAGATGGTCAATAATGGAGAGTTTCTGAATGTGGTGGTATATGTATCCATGTCACTCATTAAATCTTACACGTATGTATAAGTGTGACCCGTTGTGACCTTTACTTCAAATAACATTTTGAAAACTTCATGCAAATAAAATATTTCCTATAAAGGCTTGTTTACAAAAAAATTATGTTTGTTTTAACCAACTCTATTCCTTCCTCCATGGTCTACCAGGGAAAGTTACAATGCTACAAGACAAAATATGCAATTCCTGTCTACTCATGCATAACAAATGGTTTAATTACCCAAACAAATTCACTCAGCAAACCCAGACTGTTCGCAATTGATCATGAATTTATTATATCACCCTGAATTTTGTAAGCTCCAAAGGACTTAATTGCCTCTCATAAATTGCAAGGCTTATTCATACACAGCCTACATGTAATTTTCATACCCTTTACAAAAGTGCTCACCCATTCATGAATTTTTTGGGGGGACTTTTTGGTGTCATTAGAAAGTTGAGTCTATAAGCTGTCCATACATATAAAAAAATCCCCAGAGTAATATATTTTTTTATTCGGCAGCCCTTTCAGAAGTGTATTTAAGTGTTTTTGAGACATCTGGTACAAATGATTTGAACGACACTTGACATTACAAGAGTTACAACCAACACAGACACACTTCAGACACAAAAGGGCTTCATCTGTTCAGAATGTCACTAGATACTCCAGTCAACATTTATCAATCATTGATCAATCATTGATCAATCATTTGAACTATCATTGAACAAACAGACACTTCACAGCTTTTTGACCAGCGATATGTCTGATCTTTGGTTTTGAAGAGATTTTAGGCCTATTGAATTTATGAAACAACATGTTTCTTCCTCCATTGCTCACACTGTGTAAAACTGGAGTGCTGAACAAACAAAAACCTAGAAATACTTGTATTTTGCAAAGCAAACACAGGAGTCTCGGGTATTACAGAATAAACAGTTGTAAAGAAGTACTTGTGTATAATCATTGATGTAGTGTAGTTTGTCAACTAAGTTTAGTTATAAGTTATAACTAGAAAAATGTCATATTTAGTTTTGGAAATATGGAACCTCTTGTTTAAAGGATGCTATATCATGTGATGTTTTCAACTCACCTATTTTCAGAAAGCATATGGTCTGGGCTTTTTAACATGTACCATTGTTAACCAAGAGGATAAAAAAACCAAAAATATTCCAACTCACTTTAAACAAACAGTTTAAACATCAATATTTACAAGAAATTAAAAATGTGGGCTTAAATTTATCTCCAAGCATGTGAAACATCCATGAACATTTACAATTTCTCTTTTTTACTACAAACTCTTACATTTTAAGTATTACCAACCACTGTAGCAATGATGTTTTCATCTTTATAATTAAATTTGGTGTGAACTTCCTCCCCGTGGCACTGCAAGATCTGACCGTTCGCTTTCGCTCGGTGACCTCACCCCCTCAAGAATAAGGTTGCGCTGGGCTGCCATCTTTGGTGTTGGGACGCCATCTTTTTTTTTCTAAAGTGAGCTTATTTCTGACATGTGATTGGTCCATTATTACCTCGGTAGGGAGTCGCCTCGATTTCCCAGGTCTCTCAAAAATTAACATCCGTCTGTGTCGTTTTTTTCCCATAACCGATGTATCAAAAATTTAATAACGAGTATACTCGATATATCCAGTATTTCCCACGCGCAAGATGAAGCCTAAAACAGCACTTGGTATACTCATGGAGGTAGATACATATAATCCTGAAGACTGATAGTTTAATAGGGTTACATTTAAACCTGTTTCTGTCTGATCCCCGAACTTGTTTGTAGTTCAAACAATATCAAATTGCGTAGTCCCACCCCGATTATTTCTGGTTTTACAACAAGTATGATCGCCGCTACTGCTGGCTTGGCCAATGGTGAACGCTACCCACAATTCTCGATTCGTGATTGGCCATCATTGGCCGTCTCAAAATTACACAGAGCCTCTGTGAGTTGTGTGACTCGCCGACATTAAGGTGTCAGTTGCCGATGCATTGACGAAGAAGTGTCAATCAAGTTGTCCGACGGGCGCGTACGGGCGGCTTTGAGTTGAGATCTGTGGTATGGTGTGGAAATAAATCTAATTTGGTGCGGTTAGATCTACATTTGGTAGACAGGCCCGCTGTTCTATGTCTATGTTGAGAGTGAAGTGTGTAAGGAGCGTTGCGCTTCAGAAAATAACGACAATTCACGGCAATTTAGCCGTGCCCTTTTTTATCCAACTACCATCTGTAGCCCTTTTGCAAAATTGTTAAAAGCATAATAAATGTTTGCTTGTATGTTTACACTTTTACGGTTGAGAATGGTTGAGACAAACATCGGAAAAAATTCACCAGAAAGTCCCGCAAAACACAGACCTAACACTCCGCGATCACAGTATACAACGCACGCAGCAGTCACATAGTTTCCAATAAAAGTTCGTATAATTTTTTACTTTGCATTCTATAAAGGCAAGAAACATTGAACGCTAGAACGCCCTCTATTGGTGAAATATCACAGTGCATCACGAGATATCGCCTTGACCAAAGACTGCACATGTCTGTGCATGTTTGGGCAAATGGGGTTTTCCATAACCACCAACGCTGGTGTGCATGCTTAAACCGTACAACATCATAGTCTTCGCTGGTACGCACGCAATAGCCGCCGACAGCATTGTCTGCGAAGCATAATAGTTCCTCGAAAATGTTAGCTTGTTTACGAAAACAACACAACATGTAGGCTTTATTTGACCAAAATTACGCCAATTACGATACCTTGGATCGATAGAAAGATTATTTTACTGTATATCGTAAGATTTTTTTCTTCCTTGTTTTGTCTTGTTGTTTCGGGGAAGTTTTTGCGAGGTATTTTTGCAAAGTCAAAAATGCTGTGATGAAGACGCATTGATTTTGATCACATGAGCGATTGGAAGGTGATTTAAAACAGCCGATAGGCTGCGGCAGCAGCAGCAGTTTCTTTTGAGGTTTTACTGTGCGCTCGCCGTGGGTCGTGAGATTCTTTGTAAATATTTGGTTGTAAAATGTATTTTATTTAATAGGGCAACTCAAAATGATGAAACTACATAATGATGACAGCTTTTCTAATACTCAAACACAGATTTCTTTTAAATAATCGGACACTCTTTTGGTATTTTCAATAACATTTAGGAACAATTTTCAAAGCATCAAAAATTTTCGATATACCGAAAATATGATATTTCGATATGATTAAAAAAGTGACATCAGCAATTTCGATGTAAAAAAAATATCGAGTTTTTGAGTATTTTCGATACATCGCTGGCTGTATCGAAACGTTGCCATTAAAGCCATTGGACCCTTTCGGTTCAGAAAAAAAATTATAAGTTCACAGATTTACAAATAACTTACAGGGTTTACAGAAGGCAATGGTGAAAGACTTCTCTTGAAATATTATTCCATGAAATGCTTTACTTTTTGAGAAAACAGCAAAACAATATAAATTCTCGTTAACGAGAATTACGGATTTATTTTAAACACATGTCATGACACGGCGAAACGCGCGGAAACAAGGGTGGGTTTTTCCGTTGTTTTCTCCCGACTCTGATTACCGATTGAGCCTAAATTTTCACAGGTTTGTTATTTGATATAGAAGTTGTGGTACACAAAGTGTGGGCCTTGGACAACACTGTTTACCGAAAGGGTCCCAGGGCTGTATGCTTCGTTTTTGAAAGGGCAAGGGCACCAAGGCATTTTCTTCTTGGTATAGGGCACCCTATGAGGAAATTGTAAATTGCTACTGGAGCATTTCAAGGGCACCATGGCAATGACCAGGGGACACGGAGGCAATCGCCTTCGTTACCTCCGTGAAGTATCAGGCCTGGGGTCCAATGGCTTTAATGCTGTTTCTTCACAAGATATTTGTTGCAAATTTTGTGGGTTATTGGTATTAAAGGGTCTGGGTACTTTTTGTACCATGAAACACAATTTCCATAATGATAGTAGAAAGCTTCCCTTATAATAACAATTGCAAGTGTGAGTATGCATACACATTCAAATTGGGGACCATAACAAAAGAGTGTGTACACACCAATGGGAGCGTTACAAAAAAGTAAGAATATTTAAACGCGCACATGGTGACGGCATCCCAAGATGTCACACACGAAAAAAAGACGCAAAGTGCCGTTCCCAACTCCTATATGATATCAGGTATTTATGATCATGAAATAATTATTCATATAGCTCCTAGATACATTTTCTGTGTGTTGACCTCGGCGTGTGACTTTTTAGCGTGTCAATTATCCATGAGGAACCAGGAATTTGAGTGTGTAAGTATGGGAATAGATGTGTGGTGAAGAGGTTTTTAACTAGTGGTTCTTGATCATTTTACCGAGACGAAGTCGATGTAAATTGTCAAGAACCGGGCCTCGGCCGGTTTTAACCACTTGTTGAAAACCGATTCATCACACTTTAATTCCCATTCATAATATACCTTTTCAAAAAAAAACCATCAACACTTTTTGTCAAAAAGTTAAATAAATGCAAAATTTATAATTCTTCAATGATTTCAACACGAACATAGAGCAGCGCAAGTTGTGTTTACACAACACATCTTTTAACCCGCTGATGTTATTGTTTTCAGATAACATGATGAAAAAATAACTCGAAAGTGCCACTAGAGCGCCGTTTATTTTTTACATGGCAGAGTTGCATGTAGGCCTGTATACATTTTTCTCCCCACTTGCCGCCGTATTTCTGGAAGTTTTACAATTAGGTTGACATTATCTATATTCCTTGTGACAGTTAAATCATACTCAAAACATGGAAAGAGCACATAGACAAAATAATCAGCCACTTTTATATCCATTTTTCCAAACATAATAAAAACGATCCAGTTTTCCACAGCCAACCACATGAGTTGATCTTCTTTCTTCCCAGGCAACGTACAAGCTGTCTTATGGTGACATTGCACACCATGGGTACGGAATTGTAACACTCATCTTAGCCAATGGCGTAATGTATTAGACCAAAATAAAATACTTTTCTCATTCCAAATGTGAATTATGTGAGCTATCATTCCAGCCAACATGTAGATTTCTTCATCGAAAAAACTAAACGGAAACTACTGGAAAACTGGAACGTGCCTCTGCGCCTGGCAGGTGGGAGCGACAATTCGATGACCATGTCTTGTTTTCGTTGTACACCCAAAAACACGCGGGCATATTCAGAACTTGACATTGCTCGGACGAAAAGCTTATGTTTTTATTTAAATGACAAAATTTAAGATACCCTGGTGTGGATGAACAGCAAGTTAAGATTATTTTACTGCGATGTAATACTTTTTATTTTTTATGTTTGTTATTAGTTTTGCTTTTTTTTTATTTTGTATTGTATTTGCGGGAAGTTTTGCACAAGGTCTAAATACTGCAATATTTTGTTATGAAAGTCATGGTCATATAAACATTAACCCGGCGAGTGTTTACACTTAATCCAGAGAAATTGGAATGAATCGTTTTAACACCGAGATTGTTGAGTTAACCTTACTCTTGGGCAGTGCTAAGTTTTACCCGGATTAAGCCAGTTTTTGGGCCGTTAATCCAGAGAACTTTTTGTGCCAAAAAATGTAGTGTAAACGCTCCGCTTAATCTGGAGAATCTCAGTGTTAATGTTGTCCTGAACACTGAAATCTCCGGAATTAAAGTGAAGTGTAAAAGGGACTTTTAAAAGTACTATTGACCGACCATCAGGCATGCTTCTCAGTTTAAGATATGCAATTACACCACTTCATGTTAGATGCTGTGTACTGTATATCAGCCAAATTTTCTATGCAAATGTTTTTTTGTCAACCTGAACAACTGCGGGGTGCCCAGAGTTTTTTGCAATTAGTTTAACAACTGATGAGGGTATCAATCACGACATTGCATTGTTTAGCCAACACAGCTATGCACTACTGCATCATTTCAACATACAAATAGGAAAAGAAGGTACTGGAAATCATGATCGTAATCTCCCTCTATTCAGGGGTTGTTGTGTAATCCCAATTCAAGCCCTTTGTCTTTTTGTTACACAAATGTAGTCCACAAGAATGGACAGGCTGCCCAAATTGTTTTTATTTGTATAAAAATCCAGGCGTTTCTGAGATTCCAGCATACAGACGCGATAAAATACTGACAACATCTAGGAACAATTGGTTTTAAATTTCTGTACAATGGTAGTGATTGTCTTTGCAGTAGTGGTTAATAATAATAATAATAATAATAATAATAATAATAATAATAATAACCAGATTTGTATAGCGCCATTCCTTCTAGATCATGACGCTCAGCAACAACAGGCAATGAAAAACAAAACGAAGAAAAACAAAAATTAAAGAGTAACTGGGAACAGGTGGGTTTTTAAGTGGTTTTTGAATGACGAAACAGTGTCCAGTGGTTGTAAAGCCCTAATCCAGATAGTACTGGACAAAAACAACATTGCTTACCTCTCTGATCACCATTCTACATCTAGATCACTGTCATCATTATAAACACACATGGATATCTGATGAAGAGAATAACAAATTATCCAATTACATTCACATTTATGTCTGTTGGGTAGTAAAACAAGGGCAAATTGGTGTGTGAGTTTCACCAACATAATATAGGCTAACTACTTTTAAAAACACTGCATCACTATACTCCACTATGCATTGCAAACTTACCTCTACTTATTGACTTAAGTACAATGTACTTTCAATAATAACTTAAAGCTAATCTTTTCTGTAAAGAATTAATTTCTCTGTGTAAAACCATTGAAAAGAATACCGAATTGATCGAGTCACTGACATGAATACAGGAAATTTGAAGATAAGCTTTAACTATCATGATCACGCAGGACAGAGTAAGTTGGTAGTCAATCCATAGCCAAACAGATCAACCTATACTGGAACAGTATTCAATGCCTCCATGTAAATTTCTACCTGTATTTACATTTGTTATTGTGCTTTCAATGCCTTTCAAGATGGATTTTGTTGCTGTAGTGTATACATTCAAAACAGTATGACAATTTTATGAGTTTATACTGATATCAGATCAAATGTTTATGTTATTTAATAAGAGAATCAATGTGTGGTGAAGAGGTTTTCAACTAGTGGTTTAATCCCGCCGAGGCCTGGTTATTGATACCGAGACGAAGTCGAGGTAAATTACCAAGAGCCAGGCCTCGGCAAATTTAAACCACTAGTTGAAAACCAATTCAACAAACTTTGATTCCCATTCAGAAATACCTTTTCGGTCAAAACATCAACACTTTTTGGTCAAAAAGTAAAATAAATGCAAAAATTATTATTGTTCAATGATTTCTTTCAACACAACACCCCTCCAGCTCTGAAATGCATGATAAGGCCCTCAGGTAAACAATTCCTTATAAGGAGATTGCTGTGCGCGTCGCGCGTGTTGCGTGATATGTCACAATGTTCCAGTAGTTGCTCTCGACCAATAGGAATGGAGAAACTGTCTTATAAGCACAGGTGCATTAGCTCGCGTGTCACGCCCATGTTTCAACCCCATTATATCATCCGTTAAAACGCCCCCACGTGATGCCCTCTTGACCAATCAGAATGGATAAACTGTCTTAGGTATTTATGAATGTGATTTGTAAGTAATGTAAGTTGTTACTTACATTATTAAATTGCCTCAATAACCGTACAATATGGGCGGCCAAAAGGGCCAAATGACAAACTGCAACAACTAACTCTATTTTCAGGAAACTAACTCTATTTTCGGGAAACTAACTCTATTTTTGAGAAACTATCTATATTTTCGAGAAACTAACTTTTTTTTCGGAAAACTAACTATTTTTTAGGGAAACTAACTCTATTTTTTAGGGAAACTAACTCTATTTTCGGGAAACCAACTCTATTAGGGAAACTAACTCTGTTTTGGGGAAACTAACTCTATTTGGCAAACATTGGAGATGTCGCAAAATATCTTTGCAAAGAAATGTGAAGAAAAAAATTTGCGATGGCCCTTCAGGCAACCCTACTATTTTTTCGGGAAACTGACTCTATTTTCGGGAAACTAACTGAATTTTCGGGAAACTAAAGACGAGTAAAACTCAACGTTGGTGGTGTATGTACAGTTGTGATTCGCTCGGCCCCAGCGGCCAGTCTATGGGGACGAGCAAACAGTTGTGATTGTTACTCGGCTGCATGTCCCGTACCCCCCGTGCGTACGCGTAATTAAATACACATAAAACACATAAAATTGTTGCCATTCTAGTCAATGGATGCCCACGTAGCCGTAATTCAAAGCAGGTAGTAAGACTATATTTTGTAGGACGTCCTGTTTTCAAGGTGTCCCAAAAATCATGGCAAATCTGTGACCTCTCTGTCCACAGTCCCTAGATAAAATGTTTGTGGTTTGACTTGCCAAGCAAAGAGTCTCCTCTCCCTTGACCAAAACTACGAAACATGAAAGGCTCCACTGGGTAATTGCACTTGTAAATACAAAGTTTTGTATTTTAAGCATTTCTACAAGGTACAAAAATGTGTCATAATGTTGGGGCCATATAAACAAATTTGCCCACCGGATAAGTTTCATCAAAGGACATTTCAATTCACAGTTCATGATGATCAAGGGTGGGTTGGAGGGTTCTAAAGCCGTGTAAAGTTTAGGGTAGAGTGTTAGGATTAAAGAATTTTTTTTTACAAATTCCTATTTAAAGGCTGTGGACACTGTTGGTAATTGTCAAAGACTAGCCTTCACAGTTGGTGCATCTCAACATATGCATAAAATAACAAACCTGTGAAAATTTGAGCTCAATCGGTCATCGAACTTGCAAGATATGAATGAAAGAAAAAAACACCCTTGTCACACGAAGGTGTGTGCGTTTAGATGGTTAATTTCGAGACCTCAAGTTCTAAATCTGAGGTCTTGAAATCAAATTTGTGGAAAATTACTTCTTTCTCGAAAGCTATGGCACTTCAGAGGTGCAGTTTCTCACAATGTTTGATACCATCAACCTCTCCCTATTACTCGTCACCAAGAAAGGTTTTATGCTAATAATTATTTTGAGTAATTACCAATAGTGTCCACTGCCTTTAAAATTCTTTTTAAACAAAACAATACATTTATTCATTGAAAGAGCCTGAAAAGTTGAGTGAATGCACTGTGATCAGTGAGTGAATGGTGTCTGCGGCAAAATCATTAGTCTAGTTTCCAACATAGTCGCATGCGGTTAGATGTTATGAAAGGCAGAAACAAGATATAAGTTTTATTTATCGAATTTGCCCATTAAAATGGGTAGAAAACAACGCAGAAATCACATACGAGCGGCGAGGGGCAAAACTTGCAGAATTTCGTTCTCAAATTTACAGTTTTTCAAAAACATTATTAAGGTAACGGTATTTATGAATTGGAATCAAAGTAAGAGTTTAAAGGAAAGAAATATTTGCACAATTTTGCTATTAAATTTTTAATTAGATATTTCTTGCACTATCACCATTTGTTTTGAAAAGAGCTGCACACAGCGCTTGTTTAAGATACTTGAAGCATTGTTCAGCGTATGGCTTCACCAGGACACATTATTCCAAACAACATGTGAAATCAGAGTACTCCAACAATGGAGGTATTAATTATTTGCAAGGCCAAAAAAGACCATACCATCAAGGTGTGAAAGCTGTAACATAAGTTTTTAATAGTTGTTTGCATACCTTAAGTAAACTAAGGATGGGTAATTTAGGACATCAGTTGACACATTGCCCTTCACATTGTCAGTGACTATCCAGCACTGAGCACAATCCCGCTGGTCCCCTAGCCTTTTTACTTTCCATACCTGTAATATTTTTTTCACAGGACTCAGGGAAATACTTAGTATACAGTTTTAACACACATCGGTGTATGGGTAAAAAACAAAATAAATAGCCTTTATACAGACAAACAAACAAACAAACGGCAAAGAAGAAACAAGGACAAGACAGCAGTCCAAACGAACAATGACATTACAAAATGCTGACGACAAAATACAAAGAATATACAAAACCAGCCCACTGTTCTACCTTAACCGTGGTCCGTTGGCCAGAATGCCAGTGGAACTGGCGGTGGACAAGCTGAAACTTGCAAAGTGGTCCGGCTAACCAGTTAAAAATATCTGCAGTGGTACAACAGAACTATGACTATTTATGTAAACGGAGCAGATTTCCGAGGGAATAAAGTTGAGCGTGTTTACCAAAAACTGAAGAAGGTGTAGGATGCTTTCAACAATAATTACCATTTTAGGATACTCTGAATGAGCAAAAAGGAGTATTTGATTTAGTAAGGTTCTTCCGTCCTGGTTTTGTTTAACTTTGTTGTAATTTGGTGCTTGTTTGTTTTTTTGCAGGGCGATTGCACGAATGAATGCGCAGTATTATTGACCGCGTGGTCGTTTTAGGGGTTTTTTTGCGGGTTGGTTTAAAAAAAGACTTAGGTTCTAAAAACGCAATCATATTTTAGATCATTAACGCGGTTGTTTTTTCTGCTTTTTAACATAGTTTTTTTAACAGAATTTATTTTTTACAAAACAGACGGTGACACCGACCATTCCATACACATTACCAAAATAACCGTAAACTGGATCGTAGGCTTCTGGATGTTGGAACTATTTTGATGTCTACTTTCTGTTGGGTTTTTTTGGACGAAAGTGGGAAGATTTTGGAAACTTCTTCATCAAGTGATGAAGGCAATCTATCGGTAGGATTACGATCTTACGCTTATGAATACTTATTAAAACTATAATAAGCAATGTTTATACACGATAAAATTAAAAAAGTGATCGTCAATGTACTACAGAACCCTCCTCCTTCGGCACTGTAGATTTGAAGGTAATAAATAAAAAGTTAATGATATTTAAACAGTCGGTTTAAAAGCTTTTTGTTTTTAGTAACACTAATGTTTTTATAAAAGTACTTATCACATGGAAATTATTTGGTTGTGTTGAGTGCTTACAGTAAACCATGGACTGAAAAAACTACCTGAAGACCATTATATTTTCCAATTTGTTCTGACAAATAATCTGACCTGTTTTTAAATTAATTAATAGTGTTATTATGAATTTTTTAAGAACAAAAAGGCACTCAAACTATCGAACCCCCTCACAAAATTGACTTGGTACACAAAATGGCTAAAGTAATGCTTTCACTCAGTACAATTTATTTGACATTGCAATTCATATTGAAAAAGCGATGATTGGACATCGAGATAATGTATTAGGCCTAATTGGTATACAACAGTATGAATTATGACGGACCAGTCAAACACCTGGCAGACCAATAAAAATCAAGCCAACTGGTGGTCCTGCTCTCCAGTTGTGAAAACAAAGTAAAGGGCAACCCCTGGTGGTTGTTTGTCACCCGGTCTTTCTGCCCGACAAATGAATATAGGTAGGGAGTCTGGCAAATTTTCCCCATTTTCATAAAACCCCAACAAGATTTATACCATTGGAAAGAGGATAGCAAAAGCAACCCAATGGTGTTTGTTTAATTTCAATAGCATGGGGAAGTTATGCTCATTTAAATGTGACAGAGGGACATTTTGAGTCTGTAAATCATTTTGAGTCTGCAAATCATACCGATTAAAAGGGCGTGGAAACTGCTCCTGATTTATTAATCAAGAGCATATTAGACAAAATAAATTTGACATAACATGTCAATAAACAAATGCTAATAAAGAAACACATTTTTGTGCAGTATAAGAATTAGTGCTGGGCGAATAGTGAAATTTTGTTATTCGGATACGGCTGGCCAACTATCCGAAATTAACCGGATATTCGTATAGTTTTTTCGCCGCTAGAGGGCGCTGTTCGTTTGTGAATGAGATCTTATGGGCGGATTGAAATTAGTTTTAGACAGTGTCACTCGGTTCATTCATAAAAATGACCGGATCTAATTTAAAGATGGCGATTTGCTTTTTTTTTTATCGTGATTGACTCTACGAGAAGGAAAACTTTTGTAACTTTGAACAAATTACGTCAGAAATGTCATTGTTTTAACTCTTCACGGAGGTGAGCATAGTTAAATACTTGATTTATGCTGTTTTATGCTGTCTTAATAGAAGTTTCATAAGGATTCAGAGAAAACATTCATATCAGTTGCCGCCCGACATCCGCGGATATTCGGATATTAAAGAATATCCGGTTACTCGGTTGTAATTACAGAATTATCCGGTTTGTAAATAGGTATTCGCGCCCTATGCGGATATCCGGTTAAGAAAAAAAAGGCATTCGTGGTTACGGATAGGAAAACCTATTCGCCATTAACCGGATATTCGAATAATTCGCCCAGGCCTAATAAGAATTTGTGTGGCAAAAAGTTTTTACCATAGTTACCAAGTATTTTAACAAATATCAATTCATTGGAGTAGTTATAAATGTTTACTTCTCTGTTTAATATGACGCAAACGTTAAGCCCTTTTTTCTTTTTTGGATAGTTCAAATGAACATACTGCCAAATATCTTTCCGCTTGAACACCTTTTTAAAATTGTTTTTATTTTTATTTATTTTTTAATTTTGGTTTTGATAATTTTTTTTGTGGTTCCATTAAACAAATAAAAACAAGTTTTAGTTTAAAACATTTATGCAACCTCCAACTATAAAAAGAAGCTTAAAAAGCCATCAGAACATAATTTTACCCTCTCTTAAATGAACCCGTAATAAATCCCTTGCGAAAGTTGCTAGATGTTTCTTATAAAATAAGAAGTTGCGAGTTGCGCAATCTTTTACAGACTGCTGTCCATTACTCACACCGCAACGCTTGCTAATATGCCATTTTTAAGTCAGGGGAATCGACCGTCGAAATGGAAATTTGCGCAGACACGGTGTGTTGGAATGCGCAGTGCTGCGCTGCGTTTCACCATCGACCCGATTTTTATGGAATTTCTGGAAGCACCTTCTCTATAAAAATGCTTTGCGATAGTTTATAATACACAAAAAAAGTACATGACACCCAGTTCAGTGTCTAACCTTTGAAATAATTTTCTGTCAAAGAACTAAAACGTCATTTTGAAGCATTTTCAAGAGAAAAATCTACACTAACGACATATTTCATGTGTTCAAAAAATTGGGCACAAACTGCATTTTGTTGTCACATGAATGATTTCAAAATGGTACTATTGGAAAGCTGACAAAATTCTACACCATGTACTTGGGTTTTCTCACATCACCTTGAAAGAAAGAGCACCCTCCGGTGTTCTTGAGAATACTCTTCTTGTGGCAGTTAACAAAATGGACGTTAAGAAATGCTGTTTACTCACGGTCTGTATTTTCGTCCGGCTATGCTCGAACATTTATAAAATTATAATTTTTTTGTTATGCCGACAATCAAACAAGTGTAAGTGACCGGCTCTACAAAAATGGGTATTGGGGACAAAAAAAAAAGTTTAAAAAAGCTTTATTTTGGTGTAGGTTTGAAACCTGTGGCATTTTGCATTCAAGAGAATATTGATGTTTGCATATTCATATTTTACAATTTAATTTAAAGTACCTTCAGTTTTTTCAACCATAAAAAAATATAAAATAAATTTCTGTGTATACAATAGAAGTCAATAAACCAAGAAAGACAAAATCATGTTGTGAAAATAATTTCAGCATCTCAACATTGAACCCCTCTTTAAATGTAATTAGCATAGCGTCCCTTACTACCCTTTTTTGCAGAGCGAGTCACAGAAACATCATCCAACCTCTAAATTTCAATACAAAATTATCATCTGATAGATTGAGTTTCATTCTCCTTCAGTCACTAGATAGATCACATGATGTGGTTGCTATTTGGGATTATATGGTGTGTCAGTATGGGGGAAAAAATAAAATATTTTAAGTGAAAATGAGAAGAAAAAAATTGTTAACTGCAGACTGTAATAAATTCTGATAAACATAAAAAATGGTATAATATGTCTACATTAGAGAGAAAATATAACAGATTGATTTCTTACTCCTGAAACCAACCATTGCTGGTCTGAAATGGGGGAAAATGGATTGTGTTAAAGTGTTAATACTTCAAGGAGGTTGGGGTGTTTTAACTGTCATGCCTTATGATATCTCCGGATTCGAACCTAGTAGCCAGATGTCTTGGGACAAAATTTAAATTAAATCTAAGTTAAATAGACTTAAAGCCATTATACACTTTCGGTAAACAGTGTTGTCCAAGTCCCACACTTCGTGTATCACAACTTATATATAAAATAACAAACCTGTGAAAATTTAGGCTCAATCGGTGTCAGAGTCGGGTGAAAATAACGGGAAAACCCACTCTTGTTTCCGCGCGTTTCGCCATCTCATGACATGAGTTACAAATAAATCCCTAATTCTTGCTATCGAGAATTGATGTTTTAATGTTGGCAATGTAAATAGTGGATTATCTCTAGCAACAGGAAAACAAAACTGTTATGTTAAGATTTCAACACGATGAAAGTGTTACTGTAAAAAGGTTGGATAGATGATTTGTAAATAAATCATTTAGTTTTTTTGTTTTATAATTTTCCTCCTACTGAAAACACATGGTGACACCAGGATAAGTGGTAGTTTTTAAGTAAAATGGTACGGTTTTTGGTGTGTGTTTTTCTATTTTAACTGGAGTCGTAGACCTATATAGTCAAGAACTCATGTCTGTTCCTCACCATAAAAAAATATCACACAGGCGCAGACCTAGACCCAGTGAGTTAATTGGGGCGCTGTAGTCCTTTTTCGAATTTTGACATTTTCTGTCATTCAAAATTTTGACATTTTCTGTCATTAGTATGACAGAAAATGTCAAAATTTCGAAAAAGGAATACAGCGCCCCAGCTGGGTCTACCTCCAAGAGTCCATGGTTGTATTGTTGTACCATGTACCATTGTCCTGTACAAACCACACACTGCACGTATTCAGTATCACGCTTCACCGAGCATCTCTCACCACACATCACGTACGTATACACGCAAACACAAAAGGGAAAGTGTTTACTGACTTTCGTGAACCTTTGTTGCAACCCTAAAGCTTTTGTTGGGCATTTTGATGGGACAACATACCAGAATACGACCGTCCAAACTTCTTTGCACAACCCCTCCAGATCTAGGCCACTTCAGGCGAATAACCAAGTGCACCCAGCCAGCCCTTCGCAAGTCCGTCTACGTAGAGTCGCCATCTTAGCACGCCAACTTGTACTATTTTGCCAATAGTGATTAACGCCCTCTATCGGCGTAAGACATTGAAGGTTTTCTTAATCCAGACGACGCAAAATAAAGAGCAAAAGAACGGGGGAACTTGGAAAACAACAAAACACGTTTCAGACACGGCCCATGCTCAGGGGTGGATTTCACAAAGAGTTAGGAGTAGTCTTATCTCGACTTAGGACAAGTTACTCATCCTAACTTAAGACTAGCAATGCGTTTTTGATATCTCTTAGGACTAGTCCTAAATTAGGACTAGTCCTAGTTAGGACTAGTCCTAACTCTTTGTGAAATCGACCCCTGGTGCAATATCTTCGGTCAATCAATCATTACGAGGCAAAATGAATTGTGAAACAGCCTCACAGCCTTTAAAATGTGAGCGGCCGTATAACACTTTAACAACACCTTAGGTGCGGATCTATGCTAACAGGTTTTAGGGGGCAAATCTGTCAGTTGTGAAGCCTTTGCTTTACGGCGCGCGTCCGGGCCGGGACCGGGAAAAGTTTGCATTCAATATTGGTCAGACCCAAAACCTTATTGATTTTTGTTTTTAAAACAAAGTATAAAAAGTCATATCAAACTTTTTTGTGATCAGTCCGTTGTTCCTAGCATGGAGCATGGAGGTAGAACCTCCATGAACTACCTCCATGTTCATGGACGTGATATTCTGTCCCGTCACACCTTTTACATCTATTTTTTTTTTTTTTTTTACTATGATAAAGCAAATTGATCATGAATGAAACTCTGCAAAGTAAGTTTTCGTAAGTGTAGAAGATCAACAAATTATGTGTTTTTTATATTTTTGGACCCAAAGTTTATTCAGGACAATTTAAAATTTTCATGACGGGACGCGGGAAATAGTGCGACGGGACACAAAAATGCCCATGGTGGGGTACAGGGTTTGGTCTTACATTTTTACATAGTGCAAAACTTGGGCTTTATGATAAAGGTGGTCAAAAAGATGGGGGGGGACACATTTGTATTGTGTCCCCAAGGGCGTTGATGGGATGGGGGACGGGGGGGGGGGGGGGGGACATGTCCCCCCACTTTTCAGACTCGGGGGGGGGGCATCATATCAGATCCCCCCCCCCCACTTTTTTATTGACTGTCATTAGAAAACATGCAACAAAGTATAAAATATACCTAATTTTTGTTATATGATTACAATGTTTGTACAAATAAAAGAATTGCGAACAAACGGTGAAATGTCTTCATCATGGTTCTGATGGACAACGCTCAGAATGGTGTTTGGGGCCTAGACGATATAAGTTTCGGTACTATACACGATGCATCCGGAAGTTTGTGTGTGCACGCACGTGCAAAATGTTTTACATTTATTTTACAATCACACAAGTACGGAAGCCCAATAGCGCCAGTAAAATATAAATTTCAAATCCGTTATTACGGATTCGCAATCCGTTATTACGGATTCGCAATCCGTTATTACGGATTAGCAATCCGTTATTACGGATTAGCAATCCGTTATTACGGATTAGCAATCCGTTATTACGGATTAGCAATCCGTTATTACGGATTAGCAATTCGTTACTACAGATTAGTAATCCGTTATTACGGATTCTAGTAATCCGTTATTACGGATTCTAGTAATCCGTTATTACGGATTATAGTAATCCGTTATTACGGATTATAGTAATCCGTTATTACGGATTATAGTAATCCGTTATTACGGATTATAGTAATCCGTTATTACGGATTCATAATCCGTTATTACGGATTAGCAATCCGTTATTACGGATTCATAATCCGTTATTACGGATTAGCAATCCGTTATTATGGATTCATAATCCGTTATTACGGATTCGCAATTTGGACAGGGAACTGTACGCCGTCTTCTTAGATCCCTTCAGAGAAGGTCTTCGTTTATATAACTGTCATAAGAACAATGATTAGAAGACAGTTGTAGTTCCATTAATTCTGAGTGACCCAATGATTTTCTAAGTCCCCAGAGTGAAATAATTAAAAGGATAAAAATCAAACTAACATCACTTGGTTGGCAAAATTGACATTGATTATATCTGAGTAGTTTTAATGAAATACTTTAAGTCGAGTCTCCACCGTGAAGCATTTTTTTGTCATGATATATCTACACGTATCCACACCCTTCAAATTTCCGAAAACGCTCGTTATTTGCCTAACAAGAAAACTATGATTTCAAGTCCAATAAACCATGATGGAAACATGAACAGTTGTTTTATTATTATTTTTTGTTGAACATTTAACATTATTTTAACATGTAACGTTGCAGAAATCGGTCCCTAAAAACAGTACACATTGCCCTGGATTTGGCGAATGTTATGAAGTAAATTTAAATGGTTGGAAAGATGTTTTTAAAGTATAATGTAGTAATGACCGCACACAATGCCATTTGTGTGATTTTCTTTATACTACGTGAAGTAAAACTGTTCGTCATTTTTTGGTGGTGTCAAATCTTTGACTCTACAAAATGGCGGACGCCAGTCGATAGCTCTCGTCAGTCAAACCACTGCACTCTAGGCTGAGTAACCAGCACATAGCGCCCTCGGGGGATCCTCGAGGGAATCTGTTATTACGGATTAGTGGATTAGTAATAACGGATTGCTAATCCGTAATACCAGATTGTGAATCTATAATAACGGATTACTAATCCGTAATAACGGATTACTAATCCGTAATAACGGATTGCGAATCCGTAATAACGGATTTGAATTTTATTTTTTGTTTGCACTAATGGGCCTTCGTAAAGTCTTACTCGGCTTGCCCACTGTTCAGGTGAGGCTTTCTGTCAAAGAGATTTCGCAAATTTAGACAATATGAGTGTCCAATCACAACCTTGCTTCTGAAAATCTTAAATTGAAGAATCAAACCTGATAACAATGAGCAAAACTCGACTCCAAACTTCGAAAAGAACAACATACTGCACGGTCAGCTCTTCTAAAGATTATTATTATTATTATTATTATTATTATTATTATTATTATTATTATTATTATTATTATTATTATAATTATTATTAATCATACTATTTATTCGGCCAAGATTCAAAGAAAATAACGTTCACAAAAACAGTATAAACAAGTAAACATATTAATTAAAGGCAGTGGACACTATTGGTAATTACTCAAAATAATTGTTTGCATAAAACCTTTCTTGGTGACGAGTAATGGGGAGATTTTGATGGTATAAAACATTGTGAGAAACGGCACCCTCTGCATGATGTGCCATAGCTTTCGAGGAAGAAGTAATTTTCCACGAATTTGATTTCGAGACCTCAGATTTAGAACTTGAGGTCTCGAAATCAACCATCTAAACGCACACAACTTCGTGTGACAAGGGTGTTTCTTCTTTCGTTATTATCTCGCAAGTTCGATGACCGATTGAGCTCCAATTTTCACAGGTTTGTTATTTTATGCATATGTTGAGATACACCAACTTTTACTAATAGTGTTCACTGCCTTTAAAGACAGCTATATAGCAAATACATAGGCCCTATAAATAAAAATGTTTTAAAATGGTGTTAAAGAGATGGGTTGCGTTGAGCCATTGCGCCGGACGGGAGTTTCGGCTCAGGTCAGCTGATACACGCAGTAAAAAATGTAGTAAATTTGAAGGTAAAATATCTTAAAATAAAAGAAAAAGAAAGGAAGCAAAAACATAAAGAATTCTCGAAATTTTACCCTAATTTTTCGCGATGTTGTTACAATTAAAAAAGACTGTGCATACGATGTTTGAATTTGATAGAATCTCGGTACATGAGGGAAACAAGTTCCCAAACTCCATCGGATGATGTTATTGTTAATTATCACCCCCTGTAACTAATAATTATTTTGAGTAATTACCAATAGTGCCTTTAAGAAGGCATTTTTCACGTTCAGGGGAAAAAAGTATAGTTTTGAAGCAGCAACAGGATACAATTGCCCAAGTTTTTCTTACTAGATATGAAAAGACCAATGCTGGCCCTAATCACAAATAAAAGGAAAATTTTCTCTGAGACCCCTGGCAAAATGACACTTTGGGGCTTAAAAACATACTGTAATGCATGATGCGAAAATAGCACAAGGGTGAAATTTAAAGCAATTTTTTGTTTCTCAAGGAAGGCCAAGGATGATACTTTGTAGTGATATAAAAGTTTGTTGTTATTGATAAGTGCATTTTGGTGGGGTGGAGTTGTAAATATAAGCAAAAAACAGTTTTTTTCAGACCCCAAAATCTAAAATGGGGGGAAAAATGAGCTGTAACCATGACAACGGGCTATATAGAATTGAAAATGCATATTGTTTTACTTGCACCCCAAGGCCCTTCCACCCACAAAGTATAAACAAAATTAATGTTTTAACAGTGAGCACATTATTTATGTCGAATATTTACCTGAACTGACAAACAGGAAAGATCTTTTCTTAACCATAGAAGTCTCCCGAACACCCGAACTGGGCCGAATTTATAAAAAACTATAGCAATTGCTCACGCGAGCAAATAGAGCGGCAGCCCAGAGCACTTTGGTTAAAGGAACGAGGTACCAATATTTGAGTACAGGAACATTTAGTGGATAACCTGACATAGTCAGATATGGATGTCTGCCGGGGACCCCCGTTGTGTGTAGCACGTGGACCCCCAACAAAGAGGCAAAATAATGGGCACCGCATGAAATCAAGTGGAAATGGTCATTAACATCATGCTTAAGAAAAAACATCAACCGCCAGTCAAATTTTCTGCTGCATTAGACCTGCCAGACACCCCCTCCCCCAAATATTTAGTGTACAAACCTATGGGTTGAAATTAACCAGTTGTCAAATAACTTCAGATTTACATGAAACTTTTTCTTACTGTTCCACTATGGCTAAAATGAACACAAACCAAAAATTTAATCCATACTCCATATCGTTTCCGAGATACAGCCTCTTAAAATATGCTAAAATCTCCCCCTTTTGGCGCTCCGCCCCCGAACGACTGCGCGTCGTGGTGGTATTCTTTTCAAACGTTAAGAGCCCGTAATTTAATAACGACACCAGCTGTGTGGCTGAAAATTGTATGCTATTTAAGTTGTGGCCATTGATTCATAATTTGGCTGCACTGGGCCTGACATACACCCCCACCCCCGGGGTAAAACATCGGAGGAACAACCTAAAACCAAGTTGAAATTACCAGTAGTCCTAATGCACAATTCTTAACAGAAGACAATATCAGCCGCCAGACAATGTTTTGCTGCATTGGGCGCGGCCCGACAGACACCTATACCCTCCCCGGGTTAAACATCAAAGGAACCACCTGAAACCAAGTTGAAATGACCAATAACAATATTCTTAATACAAGTATTAATCACCAGACGAAAGTTTTGCTGCATTGGGTCCGGCAGACACCTCCTCTCCCCCTGGTTAAACATCAAAGGAACCAAGTGAAATTAAGCTGAAATGACCAATAACAACATTCTTAATACCATTATCAACTGCCAGACAGCAGCTTTGCTGCATTGGGCCCGACAGACACCTCCCCTCCCCCGGGGTAAACATCAAAGGAACCACCTGAAATTAAGTTGAAATGACCAATAACAATATTCTTAATACAAGTATCAACTGCCATACAACAGTTTTGCTGCATTGGGCCCGGTACACTGTAAAAAATTACCGTAATTTTACGGTGAAAAGTACGTAAATAGCTACGGTGTTTTACCGTAACGAGATTTTTCCATGACTTTACGGTGCAACCCCGTTAATACCGGCTCGCAATGCACCATGGGATTGCTTAAAAAAATTACCGTAATTTTTACGGTGATAACGACATTTTTCAATGACTTTACGGTGCAACCCCGTAAATACCGGCTCGCGATGCACCATTGGATTGATTAAAAATAATTACCGACATTTTTACGGTGAAAAGTACGGTGGAACCCGTAAATAACGGCTCGCAATGCACCATGAGATTGTTAAATAAAATCACCGTAATTTTTACGGTGAAAAGTACGCAAACATCTACGGTGTATTTTATATAAAAAACAATTTCCTTGACTTTACGGTGTAACCCCGTTAATACCGGCTCGCAATGCACCATGGGATTGTCTAAAAGGAATGACCGTAATTTTACTGTGAGAAATGTGTATATTTCGACGGTGAATTACCATACTCGCTTTTGCTCGCCAGCCTTTTACGGCCAAAATCCGTATCTGGGCACACCAAAAGAACTCTAGGGATCATCGCGCACGCGCAATGCTTATGAGGAAGTTCAGGCGGGGCGACTAGAGTAACTAGATTTACCCACTTTTTGTACTCTATTGTACAATCCCGTGCTCATGGTGTATTACCTAAAGGTATCATACATCATTGGTTTTGGTTCTGGAAACAATGAGTTCATTCCAATTCCAGTCGTCTAGTTTTCAAAAAAACCATCATTGGTAACCTGTTAAGGTTTCTATTTCATCAGTTATTCTGTGTAGATGTTTATATTGTGTTCTGAAGGCCACTAAATGCTGCGTCTGAATTCGAACAGTGCAAATCGAAAGCAGTTGTTGCCTTTTGATGGTGTTCAGAACTTTTCTTGAATATCAGCATTTAAGATGGAACTATTTTGAAGGGAGATTATAATCTCATTTGCAGTTTTATGATGACAATATTTTAGAATTATATTTCTTGCAAAATTATTTTGATAATTATCAAAGCTGTATCGTACCTTTAAAATATGGTTATTTTCCACTTTTTAAAATACAATACCATTGGAGTAATTATACTATTGTAATAAGCCATTACAAATACGGTCCCATGGCAGTAATATCAACGTGTAATATACCGTACAAATCACGGCACTCTGTAACCTCGTGTACGGTTATACACCGTATTGACAGCCTTATCACCGTAAAAATCACGCCACACCGTAACTTCATGTACGGTTTGCACCGTATATTCACAGCTTTCTCATCGTAAAAATCACGGCACACCGTACCTTCATGTACGCTTCGCACCGTATATTGACAGCTTTCTCACCGTGAAAATCACGGCACACCGTAACTTCGTGTACGGCACACCGTAACTTCGTGTACGGTTTACACCGTAAACTGACAGCTTTCTCACCGTGGAAATCACGGCACACCGTAACTTCGTGTACGGTTTGCAACGTAAAAATTACGGGAATCGGTTGGCATCTCGCTGCACAACCGATTCCCGTAAATTTTATGGGAATTTTTTTACAGTGTAGACACCTCCCCTCCCCCGGGTTAAACATCAGAGGAACCACCTGAAACCAAGTTGAAATGACCAATAACGATATTCTTAATACAAGATATCAACTGCCAGACAACAGTTTTGCTGCATTGGGCCCGACAGACACCTCCCCTCCCCCGGGGTAAACATCAAAGGAACCACCTGAAATTAAGTTGAAATGACCAATAACAATATTCTTAATACAAGTATCAACTGCCAGACAACAGTTTTGCTGCATTGGGCCCGGCAGACACCTCCCCTCCCCCGGGTTAAACATCAGGGGAACCACCTGAAATTAAGTTGAAATGACCAATAACGATATTCTTAATACAAGATATCAACTGCCAGACAACAGTTTTGCTGCATTGGGCCCGGCAGACACCTCCCCTCCCCGGGGTTAAACATCAAAGGAACCACCTGAAATTAAGTTGAAATTACCAATAACGATATTCTTAATACAAGTATCAACTGCCAGACAACAGTTTTGCTGCATTGGGCCCGGCAGACACCTCCCTCCCCGGGGTTAAACATCAAGGAATCAAGTGAAATTAAGTTGAAATGACCAATAACAATATTCTTAATACCATTATCAACTGCCAGACAAAAGTTTTGCTGCATTGGGCCCGGCAGACAACCCCACTCCCCCGGGTTTTACGCATCAGAGGAACCACCTGAAACCAAGTTGAAATGACCAATAACAATATTCTTAATACCAGTATCAATCACCAGACGAAGGTTTTGCTGCATTGGGCCCGGCAGACACCTCCCCTCCCCCGGGTTAAACATCAAAGGAACCAAGTGAAATTAAGTTGAAATGACCAATAACAATATTCTTAATACAAGTATCAACTGCCAGACAACAGTTTTGCTGCATTGGGCCCGGCAGACACCTCCCCTCCCCCGGGTTAAACATCAAAGGAACCACCTGAAATTAAGTTGAAATGACCAATAACGATATTCTTAATACAAGTATCAACTGCCAGACAACAGTTTTGGTGCATTGGGCCCGGCAGACACCTCCCCTCCCCTGGGTTAAACATCAAAGGAATCAAGTGAAATTAAGTTGAAATGACCAATAACAATATTCTTAATACCATTATCAACTGCCAGACAAAAGTTTTGCTGCATTGGGCCCGGCAGACAACCCCACTCCCCCGGGTTTTACGCATCAGAGGAACCACCTGAAACCAAGTTGAAATGACCAATAACAATATTCTTAATACCAGTATCAATCACCAGACGAAGGTTTTGCTGCATTGGGCCCGGCAGACAGCTTCCCTCCCCCGGGTTAACATCAGAGAAACCACCTGAAACCTAGCCTTGCTCAAGGCAGTCGAATTATTCACTCCGAAAAAAGACCGCCGCTGTATAAAAACCCACCCGTATTCACTGTGCGTAAAACCCACCCGTATTCACTGTGCGTAACATCGCACGACACGATGCCCCCGTACACTATCCGCATGCGGAGGCCGTCAGGCCGACAGCCTTGTAGGATCTGTGTTGAAGCCACTGACCTCATTACTATAATAAGCGAAGAGTTCCCACGGTCAGCTCATTACCATAATGCCCGCGAAAGACGAGACATGTTTACCTCACACACCACCACCACGGACGCATGATAGGGTCCAAAGGTCGTGATAAGGGAAGTGCGTGATTGGACGTCAAAATGAATAATTCATTTGCCTCACATCCTGTGTTGTCTGACAGGTCTGACGAACGATATACATATTCATGAGCTGCATACTAGCATATCCTCGAGCCCCCCCAATTTCGTCCACTATTGGAATTTTTTCAATACAACACATTAAAGTGGGAAGATACAGATCCGACAAGGCTGTCGGCCTGACGGCCTCCGCATGCGGTTAGTGGTGTACGAGTGCGATGACTTGTGTGAACAGTATTCGTGCGATGTGACAGTGTGTATACGGGTTGGTCATTCGGTGTGATCGCACACACCATGCACAGGGTATACGGCGGGTGGGTTTACAGCTGCGTCTTTTCGGAGCGAATAATGCGACTGCCTTGAGCAAGGCTACCTGAAACCAAGTTGAAATGACCAATTTACACTATTCTTAATACAAGTATCATAACACGCCAGACAAAAAATTGGTGCATTGGGCACGCCAGACACCCCCACCCCCTTGGTTTAAGAATATTGTTATTGTTGGTAAATTCAACTTATAAAGCCCTTTTCACACTACAGGTATTTCCCGGGAAATTCCCGGGAAATGTTAGTCGATCTGTTCACACTACAAAACATTTCCCGGGAAATAACATTTTCCCGGGAAATAATTTACCCAGTTAAGGGGTAGGGTTAAAGGAGTTAACCCCGGGGAAAAACGTTTTTCCCGGGAAAAGCAGCTAGTGAGAACGAAAGCGGGTTTAACTTACCCCACCTTTTGCTTCTGTTGAGACGTCATTAATCTCGAAAGGTCACAGACGTCAAAAATAGCGCGCCAAATAATTCGCGTGGTAACAATAGCCCTTTTTTGTTTTCTCCTTCTGAAAGTATTTACGTTTAGGTACGAAAATAAAAGTGAATTACATCTGTAATTTAAAAATAAATATATGAATTACAAAAATTGACCACGTGAATGGAATAGGAATAGAATAAATAGTTGGCGTAAACAAGCTTCCTTCTCGTACACACGCCATGTGTATGGGGCGCCGTTTGTCCATTAATTGTTTGACACTTTTAAGGCTTGTTTTTACCATGGTTTACAGCAATTAGATGTAAACCATAGAAACTGTTGGCAAATCCTGTTATGGTTTACATACCAGTAAAGTATTTGTTGTGTCTATAAGTTTATGGTTTACAAACCATGAACATACAAAAAACATTTACAAATCGTGGTTCATAAACCAAGAAAATTTACGCATCTTAAAAACATGTTTTATAAACCATAAAAAATAAAGCATCAAATTCATGGTTTACAAATCATGGTTTACAAACCATGAAAATTGAGACATCTAAAAACATGGTTTATAAACCATGAAAATTTAAGATAAAAATCGTGGTTTACAAATCATGGTTTATAAACCATAACAAATGAACCATAAAATCATGGTTTGTGACAATGGTTTATAAACCATGAAAATCGAGACTTCTTAAAAAACATGGTTTATAAACCATGAAAATTGAGACTTCTTAAAAAACATGGTTTATAAACCATGAAAATTTACACATCTCAAAAACGTTGTTTGTAAACCATAAAAAAAAGTGCACTTACAAATCATGGTTTACAAACCATACAAATGTGCACTCACAAATCATGGTTTACAAACCATAAAATTCTATTACGATCGTCTCTAAAACCTCCTTCCCAACTCTGATTGGTTCCCATTTCACCCCCATTTCCCCCCCCCCCCCCATGCCACGTGCGAGCCAGCAATATGCAATTCACCGTGTGTGTCAATGCTGTGATCAATGCACCGTGTGTGTAATGCTGATGCAATAATAGCTCTTTGAATGCACCGTGTACAGCATGCCATGTGGCCACCATGCCGCAGTGCTCGGGACCGGATGTCAGGGTGGGTGGTGAGCGGTATGGCTCTTGAGGCCAGCGTAGTCTGGTTCCTAGACGACTCTTGTTAACATGGGGGAAATGGGAACCGATCAGAATTGGGAAGGAGGTTTATTTGAGACGATCGTATAGGTTTTCATGGTTTATAAACCATGATTTGTGTATGCACCTTTTTTATGGTTTGTAAACCATGATTTGTTAGTGCACGTTTTTATGGTTTATAAACCATGATTTGTGAGTGGAGTTTTTTTATGGTTTGTAAACCATGATTTGTGAGTGCACGTTTTTATGGTTTGTAAACCATGATTTCTGAGTGCACGTTTTCATGGTTTATAAACCATGGTTTGTGAGTGGATTTTTTTTATGGTTTGTAACCCATGATTTGTGAGTGCACGTTTTTATGGTTTATAAACCATGATTTCTGTAGTGCACATTTTTTATGGTTTGTAAACCAAGATTTGTGAGTGCACATTTTTATGGTTTGTAAACCATGATTTGTAAGTGCACTTTTTTATGGTTTACAAACAACGTTTTTGAGATGTGTAAATTTTCATGGTTTATAAACCATGTTTTTTAAGAAGTCTCAATTTTCATGGTTTATAAACCATGTTTTTTAAGAAGTCTCGATTTTCATGGTTTATAAACCATTGTCACAAACCATGATTTTATGGTTCATTTGTTATGGTTTATAAACCATGATTTGTAAACCACGATTTTTATTCTTCAATTTTCATGGTTTATAAACCATGTTTTTTAGATGTCTCAATTTTCATGGTTTATAAACCATGATTTGTAAACCATGAATTTGATGTTTCTTAAGATGCGTAAATTTTCTTGGTTTATGAACCACGATTTGCAAATGTTTTTTGTCTGTCATGGTTTGTAAACCATAAACTTATACACAACAAATACTTTACTGGTATGTAAACCATAACAGGATTTGCCAGCAGTTTCTATGGTTTACATCTAATTGCTGTAAACCATGGTAAAAACAAGCCTTAAAAATGCCAAACAATTAATTGACAGACATGTGTGTATGGTATTTCTTAATGCATGTATACTTGGCCGTTGATGGACTTTTGTTGTCCAGAGTCAGATTTGAGTTCTTCGATCAACCTTGCTGTCTACCACCTGACAGTAAATATTTTAGTTCAATCTGTTGCTCAATTTCTTACGATGGGTAGAAGTGACCGATGGAGTGATGAAAATTTTTTGAAACTAGTTGCATTTTTGGCCGACGATGCAGTCCAAAAACAGCTAGATGGGCATATAGGCCTACAAGAAACGGGAAAGTTTTCTGCCTGCGTGAAGCTGAATATTAACGGACCCCTTCCCATTGCAGATAAAAACTGAAAACCTTGGGAAAAAAGACTATAGGTCGGTATGATAATAGTTTTGTTTTTCAAGGCCTAAATATTTTCTATTGCATAAGTGTTCTCCTGCAAAAACATTTTTTGTGTGAAGAAACATACATTTAAAAGTCTTTATGAAGCCATGAAAAATGCTAGCCAATATAGGGCTAAAGCCTATTCCGTGTTCTTTCTTTGCACGATGGGAAAACAGCACTGTTGATGTTGGAAGGGGAGAATGCTTCTTTTTCTTTCTACTGCTATTGTCAGATTGTGCAAAATCGACTATGCGGTATTTTCTATAAAACCTTGGCCCTTGGCTAACTATCTTGGCCCTAACATCATGGATATTATTATACAATCCTTCGAAAATGCCATTCAGAAAATTTCTAGGCCTTACCCCAGGGTTGATTCCCGTAACCCTGCCCCTGAGCAGGGTTAATTATTTCCTGGGAAAACGTCATTTCCCGGGAAATTCCCGGGAGTATTTTTGTAGTGTGAACAGATCAACCAAAAGTTCCCGGGAATTTCCCGGGAAATAACTATAGTGTGAACAGGCAAAAATTGAGATGAACGCCAACACAAAACCTCTGGGTAAAACACGGACACAAAAGTCCATTCAATTACAGTTCTCAAAAGAAAAAAAAGCTGTCGCAGATGGAAAGCTCCCTTTTCGCTTTTTCTAATAACAACTTGCTCCCACCAGTGGCCGCTCCTCATGGTAGACCAGATTGACCTTTGACCAATAAATACTTCCAGCAAGTGCCATGAAACCCGTCAATCGCACGACAAATTCCATCCGATTGTTATACCGCATGTCTTTAAAACACTGTCACAGCAATCGTCTTCTCCTGACAAGACGCCAGCGACGTCTTCCCCGAACTGCAAGACTTCTTCTCCGCCGTAATCACACAATATATTGGTATAACAACACGCAAATACACAATTAAAGTGCAGCCATTTTGGGTCGCATGTGGCAAGGATTTTGCAGCCGGCCGCGTGGCATTGTGGGAATGGACTTCCGTCCACAAACATTGTAACTTCCGCACGGGCTGACCTGTTTACCACATTTCCTGGGGTTTGATCGTAAGTGTGAAACGACCGTGCATATTCCTGGGAAATAGTACTCCCGGGAGTTACTAAATTGGGATAGTGAGAACGGTTGCTGGGGTGGCGGTGGGGTTAAAAACTCCCGGGAATTTCCCGGGAAATGGCTCTGTAGTGTGAAAAGGGCTATAGTTTTAGGTCGTTCCTTCGAAGTTTAACCCCGGGGTTGGGGAGGTGTGTCTGCCGGGCCCAAATGAAGAAACTTACCGCTGGCGGTTGATACTTCCATTTGTATAAGAATATTGTTATTGGTTATTTCAACTTGGTTTTAGGTGGTTCCTCTAAAACCCGGGGGAGTGGGGTTGTCTGCCGGGCCCAATGCAGCAAAACTTTCGTCTGGCAGTTGGTAATTGTATTAAGAATATTGTAATTGCTCATTTCAACTTGGTTTCAGGTGGTTCCTTTGACGTTTAACCCGGGGGGGGGGGGGGGGGGGGAGTTGTCTGCCGGGCCCAATGCAGCAAAACTTTTGTCTGGCAGTTGATACTAAGAATATTGTTATTGGTCATTTCAACTTGGTTTCAGGTGGTTCCTTTGATGTTTAACCCAGGGGGAGGGGAGTTGTCTGCCGGGCCCAATGCAGCAAAACTTTTGTCTGGCAGTTGATACTAAGAATATTGTTATTGGTCATTTCAACTTGGTTTCAGGTGGTTCCTTTGATGTTTAACCCAGGGGGAGGGGAGTTGTCTGCCGGGCCCAATGCAGCAAAACTTTCGTCTGGCAGTTGATGTATTGGTCACATTTCAACTTGGTTTCAGGTGGTTCCTTTGACGTTTAACCCGGGGGGGGGGGGGAGTTGTCTGCCGGGCCCAATGCAGCAAAACTTTTGTCTGGCAGTTGATACTAAGAATATTGTTATTGGTCATTTCAACTTGCTTTCAGGTGGTTCCTTTGATGTTTAATCCAGGGGGAAGGGAGGTGTCTGCCGGGCCCAATGCAGCAAAACTTTCGTCTGGTGATTGATACTGGTCAAAGAATAGTGTAATTGGTCATTACTTGGTTTCAGGTGGTTCCTTTGATGTTTAACCCGGGGAAGGGAGGTGTCTGTCGCGCAAAACAGTCCGGCGCCTGATATTGTCTTGTGTTAAGAATAGTGCATTAGGCCTACTGGTAATTTCAACTTGGTTTTAGGTCGTTCCTCCGATGTTTAACCCCGGGGTGGGGGTGTCTGGTAGGCCCAATGCAGCCAAATTATGAATCAAGGGCCACAACTTAAATAGTATACACCTTTCAGCCGCACAGCTGGTGTCGTTGTTAAATTACGGGCTTAACGTTTGAAAGAATACCACCACGACGCGCGGTGTCGGCCGGGGGCGGAGCTCCAAAAGGGGGAGATTTTAGCATATTTTAAGAGGCTGTATCTCAGAAACGACATGGAGTATGGATTTAATTTTTGGTTTGTGTTCATGTTAGCCATAGTGGAACAATTAGACAAAGTTTCATGTAAATCTGAGGTAATTTGACAACTGGTTAATTTCAACCCATAGGTTTGTACACTAAATATTTGGGGGAGGGGTGTCTGGCAGGCCTAATGCAGCAGAAATATTGTCTGGCGGTTGATTTTGTTTACTTAGTATCATGGTAAAGCCCATTTCCACTTGGTTTCATGTGGTACCTAGAATGTTTGATTCAGCCCATTATTTTGCCTCTTTGTTGGGGGTCCATGCGCCACATGCAGCGGGGGGTCCCCGGCAGACATCCATATCTGATTATGTCAGGTTATCCACTAAACGTTCCTGTAGTCAAATATTGGTACCTCGTTCCTTTAACCAAAGTGCTCTGGGCTGCCGGTCTAAAACGCTAAAATTCATCAGCAGAAGCTGAAGCAAGAGGCAATTGATTAAGGGAATCAATGTGTGGTGAAGAGGTTTTCAACTTGTGGTTTAATCTCAACGAGGCCTGGTTCTTGATAATTTTACCGAGACGAAGTCGATGTAAATTGTCAAGAACCAGACCTCGGCTGGTTTAAACCACTAGTTGAAAACCGATTCAACACACTTTGATTCCCATTCATAGATACCCGTTTTTTATAGTTTTTGTTTTTGTTTTTAAACATCAACACTTTTGGTCAAAAAGTAAAATAAATGCAAAAATTATTATTTTTCAATGATTTCTTTCTATACAACAACCCTCCAGCTACGAAATGGTAAGGTCCTCATCCGCCCTCGGGTAAACAACTCCTTATAAGGGAATGCTGTGCGCGTCGCGCGTATCGCGTGATGTGGCACAACTGTCCCGGCGGTTGCTCTCGACCTATAGGAATGAAGAAACTGTCTTATAAGCACAAGTGCAAGCTCGCGTGTCACGCCCATGTTTCAACACTTTTTACTGGTCATAAACAAAGGTTTATACACACCCACGTGACGCGCTCTCCACCAATAGGAATAGAGAAACTGTCCGAGGTATGAAACGAATGGGAATCAATGTGTGGTGAAGAGGTTCTCAACTAGTGGTTTAATCCCAACGAGGCCTTGTTCTTGATAATTTTACCGAGACGAAGTCCGAGGTAATATCAAGAATCAGGCTTTGGAGGGTTTAAACCACTAGTTGAAACTGATTCAACACACTTCGATTCCCATTCGTTACATATGATACAGCTTTATAACCACCACCAACAACTCATAATGAAAATGGAATGGCACAAAAAAAACACTGGGCCCCAAAGGACGCCCGTCCTTGCACCCCTTCCCCCTCGGGCGCCGCCCGGCCGGCCCGAGGGACGCCCGTGCACCCCTTCCCCCTCGGGCCGCCCGGCCCGGTCGCCGTGTTGACCACCTGGCCCGGCCCGAGGGACGCCCCTGGGCCACTCCCCCTCGGGCCGCCCGGCCCGGCCCGAGGATGCCTCTGGGCCACTCCCCATCGGGCAGCCCGGCCCCGGCCCAGCGCTCCAGATCCCGTCACGGCCATCCATCTAGACTTGTGGACAAGTCGTTAGATTGGCCCCACGCGCTGAGATAGTGCTCTCGCGAGATCACTGCTCTCGCGCGAACTGATGGCTCCCCGATTTCTACTTGTCCACAAGTCTACCATCCATCCGTCGACTTGTCTTGACCCCAAGTCGAGTTGTCTTGACCCCAAGTCGAGTTGTCCGAACGGACGAGTTGTCCGATGGACGAGTTGTCTAGTCTCCACACAGAATACAACACACACAGTAGTCTTGGTTCCAAGACCATTGGTGTTGCGCGGTCACACACAACCAACGTTCCGATTATGCACGGCAAAAACTGTCCACGCTTGTAATGAACGAACGCTAGCGGGCGCTCTGTTTCTCTGATTTAGATCTCACCATGGTCTTGAATATTTGCAACGACGGGTCTTAACTTTTTTATTGTTTTTCGGCAAATCTCCCCCGACTTTCCGGTGGAGCCAATCAGAGGCTGCGTTGCGGTTGGCTCATGAATAATTCATCAGTGTTGTGCATGTAGTGTACAATGCATGCAGTAATTCCGTTGCATGACTTTTGCTTTACTCTGTGTGTGGGTATATATGTTTTTATCGGAGTATAATAATGTCCAGATCAGTAGGATTTGAAACTTTGACACAGGGTGGAAATACGATAAAGAAAGGTTTGTGGTACCAGCACAAACATTTCTGTGTATAATGTCCAGATCCAGACACCTGCATTGCCATGATATGCAGCTTGAAATGCGATCGTGGCGTTATGCTCCCGACGTGCCAGGGCCCACACTGATGAAGCCTGTATTGGCTAAACAATTTGCTTATAGTTAGCACAAAATAGTATTGCTTAGCAGAAACTGGTTGCCAGCCAATTTTTAATTAAATTTGAAATTTTGTAGTGCCCAAGTAAATTTTTGGACAGTAAAGAAATTTTGTACAGTATTTTCTGCCAAACAGATATTAACTGGTGGGCCCTGTAGTGTTATTCACAGTGAAAGTTTTTTAATCTTGGGGAAGGAAATCTTGAGGGATTCAAAAGCGTCTTTGTGAGAACGTATTTTGAAGCGTAACCGTAGCTGCATATCTTGGAACGTAAGCGTAGCTTGACTCGGGATTGAAAGCGTACTTTTTGATATTGTAGCGTAACCTATTAGTATCTTGGAGTGTATAAGCGTAGCTGAGTAGCTGCGTAGCTTGGAACGTAACAGTATCTTTTGGTGGAGCGTAAGCATATCTTGGAACATAATTCGTAGCTGCGTATCTTGGAACGTAAGCGTAACTTGACATGGGATTGAAAGCGTACCTTTTGATATTATGGCGTAACTTGAAGGAACGTAAGCAGATCTGTAAGCGCAGCTGAGTAGCTGTGTAGCTTGGAACGTTGACATCTTTTGGAACGTAAGCATATCTTGGACTGAAGCGTAGCATCTTGGAACATAAACGCAGCTGCGTATCTTTGAACGTAGGCATAGCTTGACTCGGGCTTGGAAGTGTACTTTTTGATATTATAGTGTAACTTGAAGGAACGTAGACCTATATGCGTATCTTGGAACGTAAACGTAGCTGCGTATCTTGGAATGTAAGCGTAGCTTGACTCGGGCTTGAAAACATACCTTTTGATATTATAGTGTAACTTGAAGGAACGTAGACCTAAGCGTATCTTGGAACGTAAACGTAGCCGAGTAGCTGCGTAGCTTGGTACGTAACCATATAACTTTTTTTTTTAATGTAGTCGTAACAATATCTTTTGGAATAACTCATGAGAAATTTCGAGTTTTGATTGCTTGTCCAGCGGCGACTACTGCTATTCAACTCCCAGTTATTTGAGGCGAATAGTCGGGTCATTAAATTCCACTAGTTGCCCAGTTTAATCATTACCTCAAAAATAACTCTTCATTCACAGAATTAAAAAAATAATACTTTGTTTGACAAAATTATGCTTTGAGGGAATTTTGTTTTAGCATTATTTTTATTTAAACCTTTTATAAAAAATTCTCATAATTTTTTTAAGCTACTCACACAATAACACTGTCAATATAACAATATGCGATATTCCTACGTTTTGACATCATCAAAATTACCTGAAAACTCATAACAAAAAGAAATTAGGGGCCATGAATTAAAATGGAGCATATTGGAACGTTGCGATCATAAGAAACAACGGATTCGACACCCGCAAGCTGGGAGTTCATAGCGCCTGGGATTTAACACCTCCAACCCCCACGAGACACGGCATGGGCGGTACGTGATATTCCACCACGTTCCGATTGCTCCACGCCGTGGGGCCATACAGCGTCCGATACACGGACTCTCTGAATGCTAATTTTACGTTCGATTTTTGACCATTATTTACGATTTCAAATCGTCACGTATCCATAATCTGAATAGGTACCTATACTTAAAATTTCACTGTTTTCCTTTTAATAGGCCTATAATGACCACGGAATCACTCTTTGAGCGATTATATAAATGGTATTATTATTATTGAGCAAAGATTATTAAAAAAAGACCGCCGATCATATTGACCTTTGACTCGATCTAGTTTGAATAGTCATCTTCAATTCGTCACGTGATATGAATATTGCATACATTAAAAGTAATTTACATAGTCTGGCCACGCCTTCAATTTGCAAATATCCAAGACCATGGTGAGCACAGGACATGGTGAGATCCGTAAATCAGAGAAACAGCGCCCGCTAGCGTTCGTTCATTACAAGCGTGGACAGTTTTTGCCGTGCATAATCGGAACGTTGGTTGTGTGTGACCGCGCAACACCAATGGTCTTGGAACCAAGACTACACACACAGTCGTCCCAAGTCCATTCTGACCAACATTCTGGACGCTGTGATTGGCCGGATGGCTGTTGATAATTCCATGTTCCATTGATTGAAAAAAGAAGTTAAGGGAAACCCCTGTTATCTATCCATACTTCATTAAATCGAAACTTCAAATCTCAAACGTTCTGAACTTTCAACTACTACATCTTAAATGAAGAAAAAACCCCAAAACAAACAACAACTCCCAACTTCTTCTCACAACTGGAGTATAACAAAAAAATGTCTTACCAAAATCGATGGTTTTGGAAGAAGAAAATTATTCTCTCTATTTTTAAGTGTGAAATCTCAGCAAATGGCCAAATTGCAATCCCAGTTGCTTTTTCGGATTATTTACACTAACAGACTGTCCTCACACTCGACGGTTCATATACTGATTAAAATTGCCTCCATTTTCCCGATTAGAAAATAAGCAGGAGATGCATATTTTTCATACTCAAATAACTAATTTCAAGGATGGCGTTTTCGCCTCTATTTTCACTGATTTGTACACACTGATTTCTACATAGTTGTAGAATTTGATATCATTGTCACATCAAATGTGCATGTAAATGTCGCTTGTAACCAGGAAACCCTCCCAAACAAGTACTAAATTTAATGTATTCCAGGTATCAAAGGTGTCAATATATTTTACTTAAATTTGTTTAATGACCATGGAGCAATATTACTAGTTTATTGCTCCATGGTTTAACTAAAGTTACATGCGTATTATAATTTATGCGCTTACAAGAAATGCAATATTGACTGCTCCTTTTTTCGTGCGTGACCTCGGGGGGGGGGGGTAATTAAACAGAAATCGAAGATAAAACAAGAACTTCCAAACTTCAATAACTTAAATTCAGCATAAAAAAGTGAAAGCCAGTCCGAAAGGGAAGCAAAAAATGCAACAATGGCCTTTACCGCGCTGGGAAAAAAACCACTGCCCGCGGCAGCGAGCGAGGCTGGCTCTCTATGGCAACTCAAATTGGTTTGTACCACATGACCTGACTGGCCAATCGGCTGCATGCCTCCAATGCAATCGTATTAACACACACATAACGTACGGACGGACGGTCGAGTCTATTCGGTTTTGCTCTGCTGGGATATATGATGATGACTTTGATATGATGTGTGCTGTCATGCCGTAATGTGGTGCAGGTTTAGACGTTTCCTGTCGTTCTGTTCGAGGACCTTCCTCCATGAGTAAAGTAAGACGTTGAATGATCATGGAGTGTTTAATTATACAATACAGCAACAACGGAAACGTTGCAAAACAAAATTGCAGTATCCTGGTGTCATGTGTTTTCAATCATTGTCAGTATCGTAGCGTCATACGTTATCGACCCTCATATGTTTTCGTTCCCCAACTTTGATTCCCGTTTACCGCGAGATTGTGCAAACTGCACCGGTGACATAATGTCTATGTAGTTTACTCATAGTCTGTATTTTCATCAGGCTTAATCATGCTGAGAATAAAGTTTCCTGTCTAAATGGTTATGCTCAAACATTTATAAAATGGTTGATTTTTGGTACATGCCAACATTCAAATGAGTCAAAGAAACATCATCCAACCTCGAAAGTTCAAAACAAAATTACTATCTACTAGATTGAGTTTCATTCTGCTTTAGTCACTAGATGGATCACGTGAGATGGTAGTTGCGATAACGTAACCCTCCCGACGGCCGCCAGGCCGGAGGGTTACGAGATTGTTTCGAGCGGAAACGGTTGATCTGGTCCAACACGAACAATTTTGACAGCTAGTCACCAGATTTGCCCCATTTTTACCACTTTCAAAAATCATGACACAAATTCTGAGGGTACAAACTTAATCCGCTATGTCTAATGCAGCCTGCCATAATACTCAAAACACCATTGAGGAAATATTTCGAAGAAAAATGGTCAAAAACTTACCAGAACCGGAGCGAAATTCACAGGTTCAAATGTCGAACCTGCTTGGGGCGGAGCTTCGGCTCTACGTGTGTGACGTGTAGTTCAAAAGGTCGTGGCAATGCGTGGGGTGGTGTGCACAGTTGCCGGGCTACACAATGCATCCAAAGGTTCGACATTTGAGTACACAAAAGTTTTTTTTGATTTAGTGCATAGTGCATATTGTAATAAATTCCGATAAGCATAATAAATATTAAGTCTACATTAAAGAGAAAATATCATAATAGATTGGTTTCTTATATCCTGAAACCGCGTAACTTTTTGTTTACAATACGCAATGACATAATTTTGTGATTTCATGAAAGTATACAACATAATCTTCAACTCCTGAAAAGATGTGATAAATCTTAGCCTTTCTGGTTCGTATTTCAGATAATCTATTAGTATTATTTTAGTTCATTTTACTTACACTTATTATATCCTGGTGTCATGTGTTTTCAGTAGGATAACAGGAAAATTGTTCACAATCAAAAACTGAATGTTTTTTTTCAAATCATCTATCCAATTTTTTAACAATTACACTTACACTTCATGGTGTGTTGAAATTTGTAAAGTTTTGGTTTTACGTTGCGAGAGACAGTCCGCCATTAACGGTGCTTATGCATGCACGACATTGGAGCAACGTCATATGTTTTCACACCTTTCATTGGTTGGTATTTTATTGAATATTCAGAAGCTAGTATGGCGTGCAAAATAAATCAACAATATTATTAAATTACTACTTAACAAATTTACACTATTAAGTTCTGCTAACTCGGTGCTGCACCAATAATTTTGCGACGATCGTATGTAGTACGAAACCCTTCCTCTCCAAAACCACATAATCATAGGTTCAAAAACTAAATTGATTTTGAACCTCATAATGTCATTCCTTTTGCTATTAAATTGGTTTAAAGTTGTCTCCTAATTTTGCACACATTTATAATTTTTAATAATAATAATTATGGAAATTCTTGGTTGTCTGTATCCTTAGATTCTTTCAAACTTGCGTGACCTGCCGACACTTGCCATGACCTTGCATTGACAGTAAAACACTCCACCCCTCTTGAACGTGTTGTCAAAGCACAGATACTTCATAACAATCTGTTTTCCCCCATTTCAGACCAGCAATGTTTGGTTTCAGGAGATAAGAAACCAATCTGTGATATTTTCTCTTTAGTTCATATTTAATTATAATAATTATTATGTTTATCAGAATTTATTACAGTCTGCAGTTAAAGGAATACGTTGCTTTGGATCGGACGAGTTGGTCTATAAAAAGCGTTTGTAACCGTTTTTTATAAAATGCATAATGGTTGGAAAGATGTTTAAACAGTAGAATACAATGATCCACAAAGTTGCCTCAAAATTGCGTGGTTTGCCTTTTACTGTGCGGACTCACACGGTCGGCCATTTATGGGAGTCAAAAATTTGACTCCCATAAATGTCCGACTGTGTTAGTCGACGAGGTAAAAGGAAAACCGTGCAATTTAGAGGCATGTTTGTGTGGATCATTGTATTCTAGTTTTACAACATCTTTCTATGCATTTTATAATAAACGGTTACAAACACTTTTCAAAGACCAACTCGACCGATCCAAGGCAACGTGTTCGTTTACTCAAACAATTTTTTGTCTTCTTTTTATTTTCACTTAATAAAACATTTGCATTAGCCCTACTATGTATAGCTTCGTGTATAGTCTGTTTTCAAGGCGTTTTCAACATACATTATCCGAAGTCTCTTCTACAGTCGTCAATATTTCATAAGTTTATATTTCCTCAACCAAATGCTATTTGACAATCTTATCTATAGGCCCTACAACATACGAAAGGGCTTTATACGCATTTATAAATGTGTGCATGACATCATCATTGTCATAAATTGAAAACTTTAACACCCAGTGATTGTAATTTCACAAACACTACATTTCTAGTCTGTACAGGTTCCTGTTCATAGACTGACAATGTCATGTTTTGTTCTTTTACATGTTTTATTTGTTGCAGCTGTAATTGACCCTTGCTTTGTGTGCAATGGCAGACAAACAAAACAGTAAATTATCATCAAGTAGGAGTAATGAGGATGAAGAGTTGCTTAAGGAGTTGGTAAGTTGATTATCTTGTTATTAGATGTTTGTGCAATGTGAGCACTAACACCTCATTAATTCATTCCTTTATTGTTATTAGGTGTTAAGAGCAGAGTATAGCTCCAAACACCTCTTGTTATTGTTCGTTTTTTTCCCCCTTAGACCCCAACAAAAGCACCTTTCCCAAACTCGTATGAACTTGAAACTTCACACATAGTTAGATGCATTAGGAGAGGAAAATGTAAACGTGTAATTTTGTACTCCTGGCAGCCGGAAAACATGGAAAACATTACATCTTGCAATTGGATCAATATCGGCAGTACCAGGGCACTACACGTGGCTTTGTTTATAGTCTGTGTTCAAGGCATTTTCAACATACATTTCCCATTCGGTTTGTTGACCAGTCTCTTCTACAGTCATCAATATTTCATAATGTTTTATAAGTTCATAATTCCTCAATCACAAGCTATTTTCACTATCTATACATCATACGAAGAGGCTTTACGTACTTCACAAAAATTGATGTTGGTGACCCTCTCTTGACCTTTTGACCTGTCTAGACCAGAAGTGCATGTCAAATGCTTTGAAAAGGCGTTTTTTCAGGGTTTTTTCTTTTCGTTAACTGTCCACTGGGCAGGCTTGTATGTTTGTACTACCGGAAGCCGGAAAACATGTTAAAAAATTACATTGTATTTCATTTCATTTTATTTGCCAGCAAACATGAAAAACACTAGTTAATTACAAAATTGCACATCAAAGATTTACAGGTAAAAGCAATAGAATGCCAGTGGTTTTAAAAAGAGTACCTAGTGTAAACTTTGTGGTGGGCGGTAGTCTGCTACAGCCTGAGTGCCGGGCAGAAATTGTCAGTGCTGGGTGGGCCGCCCACCACCCACTGTGGCTTAACTGCTGACTTAGAGTACAATCTGTTATCTTAGAGTACAATCTGTTATAAAGTGTCCAAAACACTTTATTATCTTATTCTTTGTGTTAATGACTGACTCCTGTTCTAAACTTTCATTTCATTCAACTCTTTTTATGTTTTCCCTGTCAGTAGGAAGGGCAGGCTTCAAATTGTATCATTTTGAAGACAACCTTGGCTCTGGGCAAGCCAATTTGTTTGGGCACAAGGCCAGTAGAGATAGGGCACCAAGGCCAATTGTGTAAATAGAAAAGGTGCAAAGGCCATAGACAATTCTTATAGACCGGCAGCCCAGAGCACTTTGGTTAAAGGAACGAGGTACCAATATTTGACTACAGGAACGTTTAGTGGATAACCTGACATAATCAGATATGGATGTCTGCCGGGGACCCCCCGCTGCATGTGGCGCATGGACCCCCAACAAAGAGGCAAAATAATGGGCTGAATCAAACATTCTAGGTACCACATGAAACCAAGTGGAAATGGGCTTTACCATGATACTAAGTAAACAAAATCAACCGCCAGACAATATTTCTGCTGCATTAGGCCTGCCAGACACCCCCTCCCCCAAATATTTAGTGTACAAACCTATGGGTTGAAATTAACCAGTTGTCAAATTACCTCAGATTTACATGAAACTTTGTCTAATTGTTCCACTATGGCTAAAATGAACACAAACCAAAAATTAAATCCATACTCCATGTCGTTTCTGAGATACAGCCGCTTAAAATATGCTAAAATCTCCCCCTTTTGGAGCTCCGCTCCGTATTCTTTCAAACGTTAAGCCCGTAATTTAATATCGACACCAGCTGTGCGGCTGAAAGGTGTATACTATTTAAGTTGTGGCCCTTGATTCATAATTTGGCTGCATTGGGCCTACCAGACACCCCCACCCCGGGGTTAAACATCGGAGGAACGACCTAAAACCAAGTTGAAATTACCAATAGGCCTAATGCACTATTCTTAACACAAGACAATATCAGCACCGGACTGTTTTGCGCGGCAGACACCTCCCTTCCCCGGGTTAAACATCAAAGGAACCACCTGAAACCAAGTAATGACCAATAACACTATTCTTTGACCAGTATCAATCACCAGACGAAAGTTTTGCTGCATTGGGCCCGGCAGACACCTCCCTTCCCCCTGGGTTAAACATCAGAGGAACCACCAGAAACCAAGTTGAAATGACCAATAACAATATTCTTAGTATCAACTGCCAGACAAAAGTTTTGCTGCATTGGGCCCGGCAGACACCTCCCTTCCCCCGGGTTAAACATCAGAGGAACCACCTGAAATTAAGTTGAAATGACCAATAACAATATTCTTAACAAGTATCAACTGCCAGACAACAGTTTTGCTGCATTGGGCCCGGCAGACACCTCCCCTCCCCCGGGTTAAACATCAAAGGAACCAAGTGAAATTAAGTTGAAATGTGACCAATACATCAACTGCCAGACGAAAGTTTTGCTGCATTGGGCCCGGCAGACAACTCCCCTCCCCTGGGTTAAACATCAAAGGAACCACCTGAAACCAAGTTGAAATGACCAATAACAATATTCTTAGTATCAACTGCCAGACAAAAGTTTTGCTGCATTGGGCCCGGCAGACAACTCCCCTCCCCTGGGTTAAACATCAAAGGAACCACCTGAAACCAAGTTGAAATGACCAATAACAATATTCTTAGTATCAACTGCCAGACAAAAGTTTTGCTGCATTGGGCCCGGCAGACAACTCCCCTCCCCTGGGTTAAACGTCAAAGGAACCACCTGAAACCAAGTTGAGATTACCAATAACAATATTCTTAATACAAGTATCAACTGCCATTCAAAAGTTTTGCTGCATTGGGCCCGGCAGACAACAACCTTCGTCTGGTGATTGATACTGGTATTAAGAATATTGTTATTGGTCATTTCAACTTGGTTTCAGGTGGTTCCTCTGATGCGTAAAACCCGGGGGAGTGGGGTTGTCTGCCGGGCCCAATGCAGCAAAACTTTTGTCTGGCAGTTGATAATGGTATTAAGAATATTGTTATTGGTCATTTCAACTTAATTTCACTTGATTCCTTTGATGTTTAACCCAGGGGAGGGGAGGTGTCTGCCGGGCCCAATGCACCAAAACTGTTGTCTGGCAGTTGATACTTGTATTAAGAATATCGTTATTGGTCATTTCAACTTAATTTCAGGTGGTTCCTTTGATGTTTAACCCGGGGGAGGGGAGGTGTCTGCCGGGCCCAATGCAGCAAAACTGTTGTATGGCAGTTGATACTTGTATTAAGAATATTGTTATTGGTCATTTCAACTTAATTTCAGGTGGTTCCTTTGATGTTTAACCCGGGGGAGGGAAGCTGTCTGCCGGGCCCAATGCAGCAAAACCTTCGTCTGGTGATTGATACTGGTATTAAGAATATTGTTATTGGTCATTTCAACTTGGTTTCAGGTGGTTCCTCTGATGCGTAAAACCAGGGGGAGTGGGGTTGTCTGCCGGGCCCAATGCAGCAAAACTTTTGTCTGGCAGTTGATAATGGTATTAAGAATATTGTTATTGGTCATTTCAACTTAATTTCACTTGATTCCTTGATGTTTAACCCAGGGGAGGGGAGGTGTCTGCCGGGCCCAATGCAGCAAAACTGTTGTCTGGCAGTTGATACTTGTATTAAGAATATCGTTATTGGTCATTTCAACTTAATTTCACTTGGTTCCTTTGATGTTTAACCCGGGGGAGGGGAGGTGTCTGCCAGGTCCAATGCAGCAAAACTGTTGTCTGGCAGTTGATACTTGTATTAAGAATATTGTTTAATATTGGTCATTTCAACTTAATTTCAGGTGGTTCCTTTGATGTTTAACCCAGGGGGAGGGGAGGTGTCTGCCGGGCCCAATGCAGCAAAACTGTTGTCTGGCAGTTGATACTTGTTAAGAATATTGTTATTGGTCATTTCAACTTAATTTCACTTGGTTCCTTTGATGTTTAACCCGGGGGAGGGGAGGTGTCTGCCGGGCCCAATGCAGCAAAACTGTTGTCTGGCAGTTGATACTTGTTAAGAATATTGTTATTGGTCATTTCAACTTAATTTCAGGTGGTTCCCCTGATGTTTAACCCGGGGGAGGGGAGGTGTCTGTCGGGCCCAATGCAGCAAAACTTTTGTCTGGTGATTAACTCTTGTATTAAGAACATTGTTATTGGTCATTTCAACTTAATTTCACTTGGTTCCTTTGATGTTTAACCAGGGGGAGGGGAGGTGTCTGCCGGACCCAATGCAGCAAAACTTTCGTCTGGTGATTAATACTTGTATTAAGAATATTGTTATTGGCAAGGTTGTAGCTAGGGCAAATTGGATGCCGGCTAATTTTGTCGAGAGCATAGTCGAGAGGGTGGGTGTACATGTAGGGGCAGCGTAGCGCCTCACAACCCGGTGGGATCAACAGGGGCAGCGTCTTTGGAAGCTGAAGATTTTTAGGTTTTGTTTAAGCTTTGATGGGTTCCCCAGGCTCTCTCTTGCCTATTTGTGCCTTGACATAGCCATTGTCAAAGGAAAAAACATGTCCAGGGAGCCATAGAAAATAAATACTTATTAAGTTTTAAAGTAAAATGTTAGGGTAAAATAAATAAAATTAATATTCTGTTTACGATTTAAATCCCATCTCAAAATAGGGTAGGTAGACTACTAGGCAGAATTTTTGAGTGTTGAATTTGTCAATTGAAAAGCTTGCAGTTGCATATATTCATCAGAAGGCAATGCAGAGTGGAGAGACAAGTTCAGAAACACAGGATGACGGGACACATGTCCGATCACTGCCGCAAAATCTAGACTATTCCATTTCAAAAAGGAGCACATTAGTAGAATAGAAAAGCCATGTTTCACTGAGTTGTATTCATTGACAATTTCTCAACGAAGTGCATTCAATAAACTCAAAAATTGATTCTTGTCTTTTCATTTGTTTTCCAACAAGTATTAATAGACAGGAAAATCATCTAAATAAAATTCTAAATAAAAATTTAATGCAACTTCGACGACTCCACCAACATGGTCCGCCCATCAGAATAACTTTGTTTTCAACCGCCCGCCGGGCGAGTCAACCAAAATTCTTTATCGCCCGCAGGTTTTTTTCACTAGCCTGCTGCATGTATGGTACAAAAAAAAATTGAAACTAAAAAAAGAAAAATTTAAAAAACACGGAAGTGAAGTCCCTAAAATTGGACGACTTTATCTCTTAATTTATGCCCTAAATTATCAACAACCATTTGAATGAACTTGTTGTTTGAGAATTGTTTGTTTTGAACATGTTCTGATCTCCGTTTGCAACAAAATCTTCGTGAATCAACGATCGGTCAACAACACACATTGAGAAATAATTCAATGAACTTTGGCCCGCAACGCCCTCTGTTGGCAAAAGTTGTCCATGTTACTAGAACTCCTCCAAGGCTGTGCATTGTGCATACAGTCTGCAGGCGTGATGCACAACGTTCGCCAATTCTTTACTCCGTTCGTGAGCGTGTGTTGTGAAGAAGGCTAGCCAAGAAGATCATGAATATGGATTTATTAACAGCCATCAATGGCCAATCACAGCGTGCGGAATCTTGGTTAAGATGGACTTCGGACTGTGTGTGTTATGTGCTGTGCATGCTGCATGAACCAGTGGGCGACCGTGTGAGTATTACCATGTGGTTTTGTGCATCATGGATACTACACGCACGCCGGAGATTGTGCGTGCTGTTTTTAGTACTCCATGAACTCGCAGCATTCAAGCGGCTTATTTTTAAGCAACAGTCACGGAGAACATCGCGGTTTTGGAGAGAAAATTGTTTTGATTGTTTTTACAGAAATAAAATACACACCTAATTAGGAGTTTTACAGGATTGTTTTCTTTATTTTTCACTTATTTCAATGGCATTTAAAACAGTTTTACATAAATTTATGCCGGTCGGAGTTTGATATTTTTTTGTTGGATCCCGGTCGGCAAAAGCTGGGGCCGGTGATAGCCGACCGGCTCCGACCGTGGTAGCTACAACCTTGGTTATTGGTCATTTCAACTTGGTTTCAGGTGGTTCCTTTGATGTTTAACCCGGGGAGGGTATAGGTGTCTGTCGGGCCGCGCCCAATGCAGCAAAACATTGTCTGGCGGCTGATATTGTCTTCTGTTAAGAATTATGCATTAGGACTATTGGTAATTTCAACTTGGTTTTAGGTTGTTCCTCCGATGTTTTACCCCGGGGTGGGGGTGTCTGGTAGGCCCAATGCAGCCAAATTATGAATCAATGGCCACAACTTAAATAGCATACAATTTTCAGCCACACAGCTGGTGTCGTTATTAAATTACGGGCTCTTAACGTTTGAAAAGAATACCACCACGACGCGCAGTCGTTCGGGGGCGGAGCGCCAAAAGGGGGAGATTTTAGCATATTTTAAGAGGCTGTATCTCGGAATCGATATGGAGTATGGATTTAATTTTTGGTTTGTGTTCATTTTAGCCATAGTGGAACAGTAAGAAAAAGTTTCATGTAAATCTGAGGTAATTTGACAACTGGTTAATTTCAACCCATAGGTTTGTACACTAAATATTTGGGGGAGGGGGTGTCTGGCAGGCCTAATGCAGCAGAAAATTTGTCTGGCGGTTGATATTTTTTACTAAGCATGATGTTAATGACCATTTTCCACTTGATTTCATGTGGTACCTAGAATGTAATTCAGCCCATTATTTTGCCTCTTTGTTGGGGGTCCACGTGCTACACACAACGGGGGGTCCCCGGCAGACATCCATATCTGACTATGTCAGGTTATCCACTAAATGTTCCTGTACTCAAATATTGGTACCTCGTTCCTTTAACCAAAGTGCTCTGGGCTGCCGCTTTATTAGTGGTATGGGTTAAAATAAAACCAATAATGCATGACTTTTTGTGTGATTATTTTGTTTTGTTGTTTAAAACATAACTATATTTATAGAATAAGTCATGTTCCGATCCCCATCCAAACTCACCACAGTGCCAAGACTGCCTTCTTCAAGATGAAAAATAACATGCTGAAATAATTTAACAAAAACAAGTGTATAACCCATGGAATATTTTTTAATAGACTAGAGACTCCTTTTGGCTTTACTGGCATGGAGTGTTAAGATTCTCGACAATTTGAACAAAATTTTTCTCTACAAGTTTTTACCTGATTTGAGAAGCTAAAATTCCATTAATATATTCTTGAAATACGATGGTCATAAGGTTCGTTAAACTAAAATAATGGCCGAAACAAAATCTCACCATCGTAAAACTCCATATAGTTGGGACCACAATGGTCCTGGAAGTTCAAATACGTGCGAGACTTGCACAGTCTATAACAAATCAGTGGAAAACCACCCAGTTAAGACGAATCTTAGTGCTTTGTAAAATCGTACATTTGCCCGTCTTTTTTCCGTTTCGGCATTATTTGTCGATCCCATCCATATTTTCCTGTTTCGCGCACTTCCACAAGTGGTTCTTTCTCAGTCCTGTTTATATACCCCGGTTCAGTTTTTTTTCAGCTTCAGTTTATTACTTTCCTATCCTGTATTTTTTCCTTTTCTGTATTACCTGGCCCCATTTTTTGCTGTTCCCCGTCCCCTGTCCGTTCCATATCTAACCCTGCGATCCCGTGCGTTGGCAATGTTCTTTGTTACTGTATGCCCACAACTCATGTTTTCCAGTTTCACTCAGGTTCTGCTAGTGAATCTTTACCAGTCCAGTTTCTTTTTCCTCTTTCCGTATTATTTCCCCAGCCCTTTTAATTTGTTCCCAACATTTGTTGCTGTTCCCTGTCCCCCTTCCCACTGACTTAACCACACTGTGTGCTCCTTCCCTCTCCCTGTCCCTTGTGCATCAATAACCCACACCTCCATCGTTTGCTTCCACTATATGGGTGAAGTTACTGGACGCTCGCACAATGACTGTGACATCACAAATAAGCTTGGGCGATATCACGATATTATTGAATATCGCGATATTAATTTGGAAACGATTTCGATATCGAATGGATTTGGTTTTAATCGAAATATCGATATATCGCGATATATCGCGATATATCGCGATAATCGCGATATATCGCAATTTCGATTAAATATCGCCATGTATTTGCTAGCTGAGACATCTTGCACCCCATAGGTTTGGAGTAAAACCAGAAGAATAGGTCATTAGAACACCTCTCTTATGCTATGACTGTCTCTTCTACAACTTTCACTTGGAGTTTGAAGACTGATGATGTCAAATTTCATTAATCGCGATTATATCGAATATCGCGATATATTGTCGGCGATATATCGTGAATAAAATAAATCGATATCGTTCAAGCTTAATCACAAAGGGCGCCTAGCTCAAGAGAGAACTGCAAAAATGTTGTGTGGGGAAACTTTCCACAATTTTGACAAGACCCCAAACTTACTTATAACTGACTGTATTTTATGTATCTTTTTGTTTTCTTGAATTCTTTTTATTTCAGTGTTCTGTCAATGGCGTCAAGTATAGCAAGCTGGTTCAGGGAGGTAGTGATCCAGTTACATCTTTGGAGATGTTCTTCTCTGGTTATCACCGTATTTCAGGAATGAATAATTTTCCCAATTTGAGCATCTTGATTCTAATGGGCCAGGATATCACTAAGATTGAGGGATTGTCTACCTGCACAAAGTTGACAGAGCTATGGATTTGTGAGTGCAAAATTAAGGTAAAAGTGATCCATTGTTGGTTTGTTACTAAATGTACATCTGTAAGGCTTTATGAACTGTTTTGAACTACATGTATGTACTCCGCCTACCCCTTTTCGTCAATCGAGGCAGACTTTGCCTGCAATGCGTAGAGTAGACACACGTGCAAAGTACATGTGTACGGTCCAAGTCATGAGTTTGTTTGTTTCAACAAAAAAATCAGGTTGCATGTGTTTCCTGCAGATCCAAAGTATGTGGGCCGCGAAAGCCGGTCCGACGTCTTTTTTAGCGCTATGCAGCGAACACTTTGAGCGGCCGTGCTTCGAATCCGGAATACACCACACATTTGACATATGAAGAGAAAAGTTATAAGAGAAAGGTTATTCTAAAACATGACGTGATCCCAATAACTTTTCCAGAGTGGGAAGTCAAAGAAGGTACCTGAAAGACGTGACGAACCTAGAGGAGCGTATGCCGACATGAAAAATTATGTTTTTAGCGTGCAGGGTCATCCAAGTGGACCGTCCGCACAGCAGCCGTAGTGCGTGCAGTCTGCTCCGTGACGGAGCTCTGTACATAGGCATCATACCGGTCAGGTACCCAGACGTAGTGTACGGGGCCAGACTGCACAGATTCTCTTCAAATACCGCGCCTTGATTGACGTTACGAACAGCGCCCTCCTGGGTCGAGGCCTACTCTTAATTTTTTTAAACCTTACTTAACTGTTTATTCTCATTCCACTCATCAAAACACATAATCTTAGTGACAAAAGCTTTATTTTAAAAAAATACCACTTCCAGGTAACTTTAATTGTCCACCAGGCTTGTATTCTTGTACTCCTGGAAGCCATACACCTTGTTTTTGTTTTTGTTTTTGTTACGACAAAAACTTAAGTTTATTATTATTTTCATTATTACCATTTATGTATTGACATACCTTTACCACAGAGTTACATACACTAGAGTAGATTACATGTAACATCAATCTGATTTAAAAGGTGATGTAAATTGATACAGTACACATTTCTTACTCCTTTGCCTTTGGCGTTGTTTTGTTTCAAGGTGATTGAAGGTTTAGATGCATGTAACAAGATGACCATACTGCATCTATACAGCAACTATATCAGTCAGATAACTCACATCAGTCATCTCCAGTATCTAGAAGTACTTGGACTTGCTAACAACACCATTGTGAATATTGAGGTATGTATATTGATAGTCTATACTCCTGTGAAAACTTGCCCATAGAGCCACCTACTCAGATCAGAATTTTCCGTAATGTTATTAGCTAAATTATGTTTTATATCACCCATAGTTCCTTATTTTTGGCGAGCTGCTTTAGCAGTATGCGTTCCTGTGTAATACCGATTTTGTCCATCCGTCCGTCTGTCCGTCCGTCCGGCCGTCCGCACTCAGTGGAAATGTTAAAGTTTTTGGTTTAAGTTTCAGTCTTTGAGTTGAGTTGTTTTTGGTATGTACAAGCCCAAGTGAGATTGTTATATATACTTGTTAGTCATTTTTGTAGTTTTTAGCTATGTTTTCCAATAATGTTGAAGTTTTTGGAATAAGAAAATGTTAAAGTTTTTTGAATAAAAAAAATGTTTTTGGAATACAAAAAATGTTAAAGTTTTTTTTTCAGACTCAAAGTCCAACATTGACATCTGGATTTTAAAGAAACAAACTCAAACTTAAATCTTAAAGTTTTGAAATAACTTGTTTGAACACAAATCAGTCTCGCTGTCACTGGTTGCAATTGAATGAGCTGACACAATGAAGAACATAAATGATCATAACTCCTGATTGCAACGATGTACTGACTTGAAACTTAATACATTGCTTCTGTCGTATAGATACATTATGAAAAGATAAAATTCAAAGAGTGCATCAATGGTTCCAGTTGAATGAGCTGAAACAATGAAAACCTTAAATGGTCATAACTTCTTATTGCACTTATGTACTGAATTGAAACTATTCTTCTGGAAATTAAACATCTGAATACATTTCTTGTACTTGTACATGTATACATGTGTATACATGTACCACTGACTGGTTCAATGAATGTGTGTGTGTGCACTGGTTCAAGTGGAATGAGCTAAAACAATGAAAACCTTAAAGGAACCTGTTGCCTTGGGCTGGTCGAGGTTGTCTTTGAAAAGCGCTTGTAACTGTTTGCTATAAAATGCATATATGGTTGGAAAGATGTTTTAAAAGTAAACTACAATGATCCACACAAATATGCCTCAAAATTGCATGATTTTCCTTTTACCTTGTTGACTAACACGGTAGGCCATTTATGGGAGTCAAATTTTTTATTCCCATAAATGGCCGAGCGTGTTAGTTCGCAAAGCAAAAGGAAACCACACAATTTCGATGCAAATTCGTGTGGATCATTGTACTCTACTTTTAAAACATCTTTCCAACAATATATGCATTTTATAACAAATGGTTACAAATGCTTTTTATACCGCCAACTCGTCCGATCCAAGGCAACGTGTCCCTTTAAATGGTCATCACTCTTTATTGCAATGATGTACAGATTTAAAACTTCAATCAAATATTGCTGCTTACATGTAGATAATATGAAAAGATGAAAACCTTAAATGGTCTTAACTTCATACTTGTCAATGTCTCCACCCCTGTGACCATCAGTTGATCAAATGATTGGTTTTCTGTCAGTCATTGGTTCTATCTGGCGATCGGCAGCTCGCCATGGCAGCTTCGCTGTCTAGTTTTACCAAGTGTTATCTTTTAATAATTTCTGTGATAACAATGGTGTAAATTCAAGGTAAAAAAACACATTATACATGTATGACTACCCACTTGCCTTCTGTTAAGTTACCATTGTTTTACACTGGAACAGAGTATGCATGCATTAGCATGATTAGTAGGGGTTTCCGTTACTCGCTGGCCGGACAAGTTTGTCATAATGTTGGGTCTCCAATAAGTTTTCTGTACCTCTAACCGTCTTTTGAAGCATGAAAAAACCTGATTGGGGTCAGATCCAAAACTACCCCAACGTGACGGGACAGAAAATGAAGTACATTTGGTTGCATTTTTATTTTAAAGAGTGTTAAAAAACCCAAAATTGCTGCTTATATTCACATGTCAGTTGTTCTCTATTTAGAAAAATGTTTTACCCCCAACATAAAGATGTTGCCATGGTTGCGACAAAATATAAAAGAGCAAGGGGATGGAATGAAATTATGAAATTTGTGTACAATATTAATTTTCATCAAATTTAATAAGAGGTAAACAACAATTTTCATGCCAATACAAAGTAAAACTAGAGATTGAGAGTTTGTGAACAAACTCAAGGTGTTCGGTTTCCGGGAGTAAAAGCCTGGATTAAAAAACAAATATTACACCTTGCTTTTTTCTCAAGATTTGTAATAAATGATTCAAATTACAAAAACTGTCAAAACCACATGATTACGTCATCTAGTAAAAGTGTATGTTTGGTGACGTCATCGGTAATATTTGTTTTAAACCAGACCTTTGCCAGACTTGTATGGTGTGATGGTAAAGCATCAAAGGATGTTTATTTCGACCTAAAAGACAATAAACCACGCCCTTTCAAATCATTTCACAGTCACTTCCCGTTTAAACAGGTCAAAAGGTCAACGAAAGTTCACCAACATATCCATTTCTGTCAAGTACGTAAAGCCCTTTCATATGATGTACAGATTGTCAAAATAGCTTATGTAGTTTAGGAAATAATATGAACTTAGGAAATATTGACTGACGACTGAAGAAAAGACTGTAAGGGGCATGTATGTTTTAACCGCCTTGAACGAAGACTATTCTTCATGAAGCTTTTTCGCGCTCTATTGATAATATTTTAAAAAAGAAGTAAAAAAAAAATACGTGGATCAAAAATAATGATTTTTTGAAATAATAATTTGAATTTTTATTGCTCAAGAATGGATGACGTCATCATGACCTAACTAACACATTATTCCACTCCTAATGCATATCTAACTATGTGCGAAGTTTCAAGTTCATACGAGTTTGGGAAGTGTGCTTTTGTTCGAGGACAAGGGACGAAGAGAAGAAGAAGATGAAAATCTGGATTGTTTTATTGATTTGTTTGTATTAAAGTTTTGTTTAATCCGGCAGTTTATTTTAGCAAGACCACTCCTAATTGCTTGGGCCTTATGCTTTAACCATTCTGTTTTCTTTGAAAGTTTTGTATTGTAACATCCATGTCTGTGCATGGAGGTAGAAATAGATTAGTTTACGTAACGTCCTTTCCTACTAGAGAAAGTTTGAAAGGGCTTATGTTATTTCAGAGATTTTTTTTCTTCAAAATATTTAACTCAAAATAACTTGGATAGTTGTTTTAACAAATAATCAAAGCAATTGATGATTATGCTAAGTTCAAGAAGTAATAGATATCGTAATACTGACGTGAATTCCGTGGGCCCAAAACGCCCTTCACCCGGGGGGAGTGGTCGATCGATGTAACGTCTCTATTCTTCTCGGTGTTTACCAAAACATGACCAATGTTCGTCATTTTGTACTGTTGTTTTCTCACATAATTAAAAGTCCCACGAATCACTGAAGTAGGTGGCCATCTCAGCGAAACTTCGTCTTCAATTCCACATTGACCACTAAGCCATCAGAAGGGTAACATTTGAACAATTTGACGCTGAAGATTGAAATGAAATCGTTTTCGCAGCGTTCTGCATAGCTATATAGCTCTATGCATATCACGCTATGGCACAGAGTACAACAAACTTGGCAGCATGCCACCAAATAAATTATGCCTAATACACTACACGTGTACGCCACAAGTGTTACGCACAACCAATGGGGAAATTTCGTAGTTCTTTATACAAGAAATTGTGAACTTTCAAACTCGATTTTGAACCAGAAGACGAGCTCAAAATGGGATCACGTCTGCGAGGCATTTACGGAGTTTTTAACGAACTTTCCGATGATGTGTCGATTGTAACAACCCATTATGTAGATCAAAAGTTATGATTTTTTGAAATAATAAACTTTGAAAATTCATAACTCAAGAATTGATGACGTCATCGTGACATAACTCAAACGGTTTCTTCTCCTTATACATATCTAACTATGTGTGAAGTTTCAACTTTATATGTGCTTGGAAAGTGTGATTTTTTTAGCGGACAATCGCCGCTAGTAAGCAGAATGGATGATTACTGGAGCGTGCTCTGCTGCACCGCTAATACACTACACGTTGTGTGTATGCCTACGTGCAATGTTTATGCACATACCAATGGGGATTTACGTTGTTCTTTAGACGTGAATTTTGAAATTTTCAACCTCTCTTTTGAGCCGGAAGACAACATCAAAATGGGGTCATGTCTGTGGGGCGTTTACGGAGTTTTCAATGACGATTCCGATGATGTTTCGATTGTAAAAATCCCTCATGTAGATCAAAAGTTATGATTTTTTGAATTAATAAACTTTGAATATTCATAACTCAAGAATTGATGACGTCATCATGACGTAACTCACACGGTTTCTTCTCCTAATAAATATCTAACTATGTGTGAAGTTTCAAGTTCATACGATGTTTGGAAAGATGTTTTTGTAGGGGGACAAGGGACGTACAGAAGAAGAAGAAGAAGAAGAAGAAGTATCAATAAAAAAAAAAAACCGAACAAAAATAAGAGGTGTTCCGGGCTGTTGGCCCGAACACCTAACTATTGCCCTTCTTACTACACTTAGATATCACAGCTTGATCCTTTCTGTAGATAAAAAATACTTAATTAAAAACAAAATGGTGCGACGGGCAGAAAAGTTATGGGACGGAAATTTGTCAGTATGTGTAAATGTTGGGTTTTGATCTGAAATCTTTCAAAAGTTTGATCCATATATGTTATATTTGCAAAGTACTAGCACTCAAAACATTTTTTTCTCCTTCAGTGGTGTTTCCAATAGAGAGGACAACAATTTAGACTTTTTGTTTTGCCATTGACAATGCATGTCGGAAAATACTTGAGGAATCAAAAATGGTGGATGGGGGTACAGTCAAAGGACCTATTACAAAAATAATTTTCATATTAGAGTCAGAATATATACTCAAGAAGATGGGAAATTGCAATAATCTGTTGTCCCCTTTCACCATTTTCCATCCCGTCGCACTAAAATTCCGTCCCACTAAAATTCCGTCCCGTCATGAAAATTTTGAATTGTTCTGTATAAACTTGGGGACCCAAAATATGACAACACATAAGTTGATGATCTTCAACACTTATAAAAATGATACTTTGCAAGGTTTCATTCATACCCATTTGCTTTATCATATTAAACATTATAAAAAATTATGTCAAAACGTAACGGGACGGAATGTGGACTTGTTTAAAATGAACCAAAGGCAACGTACCGAGGACTTGAAAAAAAAAATTAGTTTATCATTTCCTAGGAACAAGCCAAACAGACTGATCACAAAAAGTCTGATTTGACTGGCTTTGTTTATAAAAAAAAGAATCAATTAAGTTAAAGTTACATCCCGTCGCACTCAGATTGCAACATTTTGTCTTTCACAGTGTTTATCTTGGAAATGTGATGAGATTCAGAGAAAAAAATTCCCCCTACAAACTCCAATATCTATATGGCTCAAACAAAGAATTTTGTTATATAAATTCAGAAAGTTTTTTTTTTTTCCCAGTTTTGGTTGACAGATTTGGGATCTGACCCAATATTTTTGTTAAACAATCTTATCCCCTTAATTTTGCTCTTGATACGATTACTTTTTGTCATCAACAATCGATTTCATGAATTCTTGATTTAAGGATCGATGCACTTCATTTGTAATGAAATCTTTGTAAAGCTATTGGTCGCTTGATGCTCATTGGGAAACAGTTAATTTGAGTTATATAGCCAAGCCCTCGAGTAAGACACCAATGACAAATCTGCATTTGTAGGTATCGAAGGTGAGCTATTTTTTGCAATAGAATACTTAAGTTGGACAAAGAAATAAATTTGTTATATTTGTTACAAGTGTGACTTGTGTTTTGCACCACAAGCTGAGGAGATAAACACCCCATTTCGATTTTTAAGATTTGTTTATTAAGCATGGCCCTGTGTATAAAATTTGTCTTAAGAAACAAAAAATGTTGTTTAGGGAAAACTAGTTGCACCAGGTACATGTACAACCCTTTCACCTTGAATGATTGGCAAGTGTGTTACTTCAAAAATGGCTATTGGTGTTTTTATTTAATTTTTTACAACTTTTTTTTATACAGTTGTAAAGCACATTCCACAAATATTTTTTTTTTTTTTTTCTGCAGGGATTGAGTAGATTAACCAGACTGAGAAGTCTAAACCTAGCTTCTAACAGAATTGAAAAAATTGGTAAGTTTTTACATTTGTGTGAGTGATGCATCTAAGCTTGGGCGATTCCAGAAATTTGGGGCTCGGTTCCGGTTCCGAAAAAAAGCTCGGTTCTGAGACATACCCGGTTCCAATTCAATATAAAACATAAGCCGCCCGTCCCGAGCTCACACACACACAATTGAGCCGATCTATTTTAACTGAAAATAACCAAGTTAATCAGACATCGGTTCCGAGCTCACACACACACAATTGGAGCCGATCTATTTTTAAAGAAAATACCAGAATACCCACCCCAATGATCAGACATCGTGCCACCGAGCACCAATTTTCCCTGCATTTAAACAAGTCTTTGATTTAGCCGGCAGTACGATGTTGTGTAGCAGTATGTCCGTAGTGTAGTACATCCGTAGTGCAGTACATCCGTAGTGCAGTATATCCGTAGTGCAGTACATCAGTAGTGCAGTACATCCGTAGTGCATGCAGTGTGTCGTCTCTGTACATACAAGTGTACTATGCCTGTACATACATACATACATACATACATACATACATACATACATACATACATACATACAGCACTGTGTGATTTGTGCATGGGGCAAGCTTTTATGAATATGGATATATCGGCAGCCAATCACAACGTGCTGTCTATACATGTTCATGTATATGCATGACATGTACATGCATACATGTGGTGGTTGTAGAAGATGCCTATGTGTGTGCACTGTGTATGCAGCCATATGTGATAGTTGATACTCATGTCGGCTTGAAGCCTTTGCACACTGTATCTGCGGTCACCGCTTTCAACATCAAGCCTCAATTTCTAGAGCCGGTTCGTCGCAGGATCGGCTCCACAGAGCCTTTTATAATTGGGACTCGGTCTTTTAAAATCGGAACCGACAAAAGCGGGTACCCGGTTCCACAGAAGAGTGGAACCGCAAGTCCGGTTTTCAATTTGGAACCGGGTAGAACCGGGTAACCGAAGGGACCGCCCAAGCTTAGATGCATCATTACTGCATTCTTTTCGCTCTTATTTTCCCCACTATTGTGTTTTGATATTTTTCTCAATGGACCATCCTTTGAAATACCTAAACCTAGGTCCCTTTTGGCGAGCTGCAGAGCAGTGCGAGCCTATGTAATACCAATTTATGTCCGTCTGTCTGGCTGTCTGTTCGTCGTTCGTCCGGGTGGCCGGCCGGCCGTCCGCACTCAGTGCAAATGTTAAAGTTTTTTGTTTAAGTTGAAGTCTTTGAGTTAAGTTGTTTTTGGTATGTTCAAGCCCAATAAGTGAGATTGTTATATATAATTGCCAGTCGTTTTCAGTAATTTTCAGCTATGTTTTTAGATAAAGTTTTTGGAATAAGAAAAATGTTAAAGTTTTTTTTAGGCTCAAACATTGACATCTGGATTAAATCAAATATTGCTGCTTACATGTAGATTTATATGAAAAGATGAAACTCAAAGAGCTTATATCACTGGTTTCAAGACCAAATTAATAAAAACATGAAGCTGCCCATATTGCAGAGTAGGGCTGTAAAAACCCAACATATATGTTTAGAAGCGCATAACAGCTCATCATGAACATCCTTGTCATATTGGTTGTTCCACTGAGATATCTAAGATTGGACTTCCAAACTTGAATATGAACTTTATTAGAACTCAACTCCAGGAAAACATGGTGCAAGCGTAGGTGCGTAACAGGCATGGAAAGTATCTAGAGTCCTCGGACGTTGTTTTTTATAGAAAATATAAAATACATGAATTAGCATCTAGGGTTTGTAAACACAACAGGGTCAAGGTTTTCCTGCTAAATTAGGGTACCTACATCCATTCCAGTTCCCTAAACTTCAAATTGTCATAACAACAAAATAAAAATACCAAAGGTATAAAGGCACCTTCCTTTTTATATGCACCATTTGTAAGTCTCAAATTCGGACCCTGATATTTGAAAACTATTTTGCTTATTTATTGTATACATTGTAATAAATTAAGAGGTACCTGGCTAACTGGCACGATATCGTACACAACATTGACAGTCCATCAACTTTCTTTCAACTAAAGGGAGGTGGAAGATTTTGAGTCCCTAATATGTATACAATTATTTAAAATATCTTAGAAGGTCAAAAAAAATGTTTGGAAAATGTCATTTGAGGTTGTAAAATGGTCTTCAGATCAAAGAAATTAGTGTCTACTTTGCATGAAACTATAACATTTATTTGTAATATTTAAATTCATGCAAGAGCAACATTTAAACTATGATTGCCTACAAATATGTACAAGCTCATAAATGACTTCTTTGTTTTTCTTTATAGGACATTGTTTTGATGCTAACACCAAACTTGAAGTTTTGAACCTGTCCGGAAATAACATATGCTCTTTTAAAGTGAGTTGTAGTAAAAAGGACCATAACACAACGTCAATTTTGTTTTAGTATTTCTATTTAAAAGAAAACATGTTAAAGTAAAACATGATGTGGGCAAAAATAAAGTGATGCTGTTTCTTACCTTTTAAGACTTAATAGCAGCCCCAAAGCAGCTACAAGATTTGACTTTCTCCCTCTAGTTATAATTCTGTTTGATACTTTCAATACAAGACAACTTGTTTGTCTTTTCATTGAAACTACATGTATGTAAAAAATTAAGTTAAAAACAAATCACTTTATCAGCCATTTCTGATAATACAGTGACAATTAACCACTAAGGTCTGTACAGAATTGCATAATTGGAAATTCTACAAAGTATCACACTGGGTCCTCTTTTGATTCTGAGCCATCATTTTTTAGTGCTAGTTATTTTTCAAACATATGTTATGTAACTTAAAAGTTACTCAGCATTTATTGAGATTACCCACACAATGTAGTACAAATTGCTAGTTATGACATCATAGTACTTTTTATGAGTTTGTAGTTTGTATACATATAATTGATTTTGCACTCTCATATTCAGGAACTAACTCATCTTGTGAGGCTTTCTTCATTGAAACACTTGGGTTTAAAGGACCCGATGTATGGTCCTAACCCAGTGTGTTATCTCTGTAACTACTCTACACATGTCATGTATCATCTACCTCATATTGATAGGCTGGATTCATATGATGTGTCCAATCAGAGTCTCAGGGAAATGGCTGAGGTAAGTATATATAGTTGTCAAGTTGATTGTTACATATTGATCTTTGAACATGAATTCTAAATGTCAGGCCTGGAATGACTTGGCAGCGTAATAATAATAATAATATGACACTTGTAAAGCGCAAACATATCCACCTAACAAGTAGGCGCTCAAGGCGCGACAAAGAAAAACAATGAACAAAAACAAGATATTTAAATTAAACTGTGTTGTTGTAGGCAATTACCATGAGGTGGGTTTTGAGGGTAGTTTTAAAGGAGTTGAGGGATGAAATAGAGCGAATGTTGTGAGGAAGGCTGTTCCAAAGACGAGGGGCAGCAATACAGAAAGATCTATCTCCCCAGGAGCGATAAGATCTCCGTTCAGTCAGAAGATGTTGACTTGCTGAACGAAGACCAGATCGACTGGGGTTATAAGGCCTGATGAGTTCAGATAAATATGACGGTGCGGTACCATGTATTGAACGGTAGGTTAAGATCATGAGTTTGTAAATGATTCTAAATTTAATTGGAAGCCAGTGAAGATTGCATAAAGTTGAAGTAACATGTGAAGAGCGTCGAGAACGTGTAATTAGGCGTGCTGCTGTGTTTTGTTTTAACTGAAGACGGTCGAGTTGTTTTTGATGAATACCATAAAGTTAATACAATTACTTTCTGGAAAATACTGATGGTCAGGAGTGCCTTGTTTACTCTTGAATTAGTAGGCTATTGTAAAATGTATCAAAAACCTGTCTTCAATGTTTCTTTGTAAAAGTGCCTCAAATACAATGTACCTTGTTGGTAGATTTAAAGCCATTGGACCCTTTCGGTAAACAGTTGTCCAAAGGCCCACACTTCGTGTATCACAACTTATAACATAACAAACCTGTGAAAATTTAGGCTCAAACGGTCATCGGAGTCTGGAGAAAATGACGGGAAACCCCACCCTTCTCTCCGCACGGTTCGCCGTGTCATGACATGTGTTCAAAATAAATCAGCAGTTCTCGTTATCAAGAATTGTTAATTGTTTTGATGTTTTCTTAAAAAGTAAAGCATTTCGTGGAATAATATTTCAAGAGAAGTCTTTCACCATTACCTTCTGTAAACCCTGTAAATTATTTGTAAATCTGTGATTTTTTTTCTTCTTCCCTGTTCCGAAAGTGTGTAATGGCTGTAAGTTATTATTAATCACTGTTTTTTTTGTGTTTTTTTTTTATCCCTGTTTCTTGTGAACATGTGACACATTCTTTATGCGTCACTTTGGTGTGAGTGTGATAGAGCAGTTGATTTAAAAATAAATTACAGCAATTATTCCTCATTATAATGATTCTAAACTTACAACAACTTTATGCTTTACTGCAATTCTTTATAAATGAATTCTTTATTATTGAATGTTTTCAGACCACTGTTGTGAAGAAGAAAATGTACTATAACATGCGTGTCAAGACAATCCAACGTACATTAGCTGACATGATACATCATATCAACAAAGAGAAGAGATTGCTAACCAGAACTACCAGGGATAGACTCAGGTTGCTTTGCTTTAGCATTAAGGAGGTAAATCTTATGAGATGAATCTGTATTACTTTGAGTCATTTCCATCTCTTCACCAATATGAAAACATTTGATGTATGGTAGGATTGTTCTACTGGGTCATGGGACATCTCTCCTATGAGGACCTACATATTAAGGGTATCATTAACATATACAGCAATCTTAAATACAAAATAATATTCTGAACAACAAGTATACAAACAGTCTTTGTTAATTTTAGACATTTGTTTGTTGTTGGTTCCATCATATTGAGTAATTTTTCCCATTATGTTCTAAACGTAAGTATCAAAACAGCTTTTTACTCTGAAAGGGTTTTGGGGATTATTCATGTTTGAATATTGTGCTTTGATTATTTAGATTGAAAGGTACACATCAGAAGTACAAAGTAATAAGGTGACCTCCATTGACAGTCATTTACACCATGATAATGAGGAAGAGCAGCATGGGAGTGGTACAGAGAGTGATACACAAGATACATCAACAGACAATGTAGCAAACACTGTCAGTAAGCTACACACTAAACTACAAGCATTGATAGAGAGGAAACAATTGTGCACTCAGCTTATTCAACAGTAAGTCAAACAGTCACTCTTCAGCTTTTAAGCAAATAATACTGCTTAACAAATTTCTCTACCCACCAAAACCTTAGTCGGACACCAGCCACAACATTTCAATTTCATTTTTAATTTGAGCTGGTAGCCAGTTTCTGCTAAGCAGTACCATTCTGTGCTAAGCAAATGTTTGTGTCAATACAGACTTTATGAAATTAGGCCCTGGCACCGCAAGGGCATGTATTGTAACGCAATGATCGCATTCCAAACTGCATTATGGCAATGCAGTAGTAGGCCTAGTTTACAAGTGCCTATAGTGCGTCAGTCTCCTTTGGATCTATAATGCTTTATTTACTTTTTCTTAATTTGTCCCAAACTGTGTTCTTCGGGACGATCTTTAAATTTTGTTCTTCGGGACGATCTTTAAATTTTGTTCTTCGGGGCGATCTTTAAATTTTGTTCTTCGGGACGATCTTTGGATGTCAAAGGATTTGGCTGATGCGTATATTATGTCAGTTGCTTAGAATACACATGGACATGTAGACTGGATCCTTATGCTGGGTCATAGTAAAAGGCTGATATAAACAATCAGTCTACTTACAAACAGTGCACGACAATGTCAAGTAGATTTGACAGTTGCACCGGCTGGAAAAACAAATCGCTGACTTTTGACCGCTTTGGTTTTAAAAAAATGTTTTTTTTTATAATTGCGTGATGTTTTGATGATTTCTTTGACAGCAACCATCTAAACAAATTTTATCTGAGATTCTACACCACTGAATCACGTAAACGGTGAGATGGTGTTTCCCTTTAATTTGACATGCATTACATTGTAGTTAAAGAAAATAATAAAAATAATTTTTTTATGCATGCATTTGCGAGACATTAGAAACATTTTGATCCCCATTTTGAGCCCCACCTTTCACTTTTTTTGGTTTTGTTTTTGGATTTATAGTTTGTTTCATTTTATTTAAGTTTCCTTTCAATCTGGCTGGCTTTTGGGCAGTGGCGTAACCAGAGGGGGGGCAGGGGGGGGGCGGCGCCCCCCCGCTCAGAACCCTTGCCCCCCCCTCTTGCCCCCCCATATGAAATCAGAGATGAGTATATTCCTTATAGGCCTTATATATAAATCGTTTAAGGCTGCATAAAATGCTGTCGTAAAAAGGAAAACTTTTATTCATATCAGTAGGCCCTATGTGGACTATAACATGAAAAATGCGTGGAAACGCGCGCGCAATCGTATTGGCGGTAAATGTTTGTTGTGGTTTTGCGGTTACAGAGAGTGCAGATGTGACAAAGTTCTGGTAAATACGTGGTGGTCTGAACGCAGACCAATACTAATAGCTCCGTAAACACAAAGTCAGATCACGAGGTAGAAATTTCTACCTCCATGGTCAGATGCACTACAGAGAAATTTACTACAGCAAACAAATGGCCAGCGAAAAAGGTTGCTTAGACCATTTCTTCTCCTTTGAAGCAAGCGGTGCAATTGAGAGGTAGGCCTATTTTAAATATCCGTTTCATAACTAAAATGTGATTATTAAACACCCACAATTTCGATCCTGTATTTTTTTTGATGGCTTACACTTGTTACAATAAGGCCGAGTAAAAAAAAGAAACATGTTTAGTGTCTGAGTTTCTCAAAAAAAGGAAGGAGGAGGGGCTTTTTATTTTTTATTTCAAGATGGCCGCCATGAATGTCAAATATCAACTGGTTTTTTCTGCTGCTGAAATACACAAAACATTCATGAAACAGTTTGGTCAAGGCATTCAGACAAGACATTCAGATTTTTTTTTTTTTTTTTGCTGAGATCATTTAAAATAACCCTTTTTCAAAAAAAAAAAAAAAAAAAAAAAATGTGCATAAAAAAAACTTAAGAAAAAAAACGGGGTCCTGTAAAAAGGAAGCGGGCGGGGACGCTAAACATTTCTATTTTTCTATTTTTACTTGGCCTAATATTATTATGTTTTGCGTATTTACACACCCACAAAGCCCATTTGAGAATGCCGTGTACAACTCTAAATTGGTACTTGGTGACCACAGTTGGTAATTTAATCCTTTTATACAGTCAAAAACTTTTATCTTATACAAAATTACATGTTCTCTAAGATTTTGTTGTTTTCGCAATCTTTTGTTACCTGCTGACTATGTAGACTGTTTTAGAACTGCATTGGTGTGTATCAACTATATATCAGTTAACACATTTAATAATAATCTTGTACTTCTTTGGCCCCCCCAAATTTAATCTTTGCCCCCACTTGCCCCACCAAATGAAAATGTCTAGTTACGCCACTGCTTTTGGGGTAAACCTTCTGTGACCAACTCACACCCTGTGGTTATATTAACCTTCAAAGTGATATTTTGTTTATTATACTGATAGTACAAACTAGAAGGAGCTACAGTATGGTATAAATGCAATAAATAGGAAAATGGTTTGGGTACTTTTTGCAGGACACAAAACAAAATGTCTGCAGATTTACATTAAACTGTACACGGTGTGAAGACATTGATGGTAGAAAGCTTCCCTTAAAACATCACCTACTGAGGTGCTGTAGTTTTTGAGAAATGAGTAAAACAAGTCTCAGTGAGACAAAATTTATTTTAGCATGTAAAACGTTTTTTTTTGGACATTGTTGTAGTCATTTCTCAAAAATCTACAGCACCTCAGCAAGTAATATTTTAAGGGAAGCTTTCTCATATCATTATCCCTAAACTGTGTAAGTTTAATGTAAATATGTGGACATTGTGTTTTGTGTTACTAAAATCCCCAACCCTTTAATGGCCTGACGTTTCGACCCTAGTCTTTCTCAAAGGCAAAAAAAAAGATCTATAAACAAAACTTTCCAGTTTCATGAAAATTCTAGGCTTGGAGACACCATGTAACCTATGTGTGCAAGCTGTCTTGAATTGACTCTGACAGAGAAACATTTGTTTGCAGAGTCAGTGGACCATCTTTATTAAATTTGGACATCATAAATATTGACTATCGCTGTTGACATGCTGCCTGGCTTTATTAGCAAATTTTTTACAGACTGGTCAGGAGACTGGTCAAAATGTTATTTAGCAACCCAACCAGTCAGTTGACTCTTAGCAGATTATTATTAGGATGCCTTTAAAGATAAATTCATATTGATCACAACTGAAATGTTCGGACTCTGTTGTTTTAATGAGTTTATGTAGAGTTATTATTGACAATTAAACAGTGTTGTGTAATGCATGTTATGCTGTGATTTATGTTATTCAGGATGGATGTGTATCACGGTGAAGCTATTGCTAATGTCAAACACACCACAGAGGTCACTATTAAGAGGCTGCTAGCTGAGCTGGAGAGTGGTGGCAATGTGCGATTTGAAGAAGGACAATCATCAGACTTATGGTAAGTTAACTTAGCCAACTGCTGTTCTTTCTAATGCCCCAATTACAAAGGGAAGGAAAACAGGCGATGCTTAATTATTTGTACATGTATAGTAGCTTCAACTATAGGCGTTCATGCAACTGCGCAAGCAATTGTTGTTATTGGTCTGTTTGGTTTTAGGTGCTAATGCACAGTACAAACGCCTGTATTTATGGTGTGTTGTGGCTGAGCGGTGAAGAGCACTGTATTCGAGCCCTTGTATCAGCAAAGTATTGGTTTGAGCCCCAGTCTTGACACTTGTGTCCATAAGGACAAGACACTTAAAGTCACCTGGAAGTGGTATTTTTTTAAAATAAAGCTTTTGTCACTAAAGTATGTGTTTTTATGAGAGGAATGTGAATAAAAAGTTAACTAAGGTTTAAAAATCTTAGTTTTGATTGTATTTACAAATTTACGAGTAGGCCCCGACCCGAGAGGGCGCTGTTCGTGACGTATTTCAAGGCGCGATATTTGGAGAGAAAATTTGTAGTCGGGCCCCCGTACATTACGTCTGGGAACATGGCACATCAAAACAAATTTAGACACGATTTTACACACATACGTACATTGAAACTTGAACATGTTGAACGCCTAGTGGTTTTTACAAAAGCTATTGCTGCTATTTTTATTTAACTATGCGACTGTTTAGTGACCAAATGGGTTGTAAGATGTGGGTCTGCCTACGTATTATTATAGAAATACGGCCACGGAGCAGACTGCACGCACGCACTATGGCTGCTGTATAATGGGCGGACGGTCACATAGGACCTGCACGCACGGTGAATCGCATGCGGTACCAACAAAAAATCGTGTCACTTGGCAAAAGCTAAAAACATACCCTCAAACCATGGAGGAATAAATTTATTCCTCCATGCTCAAACTTACCCGGATTTTTCCACGTTTAGCAAATGCTCCTCTGAGTTCGTCACGTCTTTCAGATACCTTCTTCGACACCCCACTAGCTAGAAAAATTGTTGGGACGGCGTCGTGTTTAAGAATGGCTCTTCTCGTCATGTCAATGAGTTGTGTATCCCGGAATGAAGCACGACAGCTCTAAGTGTTCTCTGCAGCGCTGAAAAAGACGTCGGACCGGACCAGTTTGCTCTAGTTAATCTGACTTTCGCAGCCCACAACCGCCTATACTTGGGATCTGCAGGAAACAGATGAAGACTGACCCCATCTTTAGTTGTGTTGCTGCATCCAGCAGCAATACACCTGGTCGGCATTGCCGGAAAAATGCCAGAAAAAAAACCTTTTTCGCAGCGTACAAACTCACGTCTTAGAATTACATGTACTTTTGCACGTGTGTTTATCTACGCATCGAGGGGGGTCTATGTTTGATTGAGGCAAAGTCTTCCTTTTCCTACGTCACAAAAGGGGTAGGCGGAGTCAACCCCCCAAGCACTTGATTAATTTTTTTAACATATAAATCGTGACAAACAATTAAGTCAAAAAATTGTTTTATTGTTAATAAACATATACTCTTATGTTTAAAAGAAAAAAAATCCCTTTTCCAGGTGCCTTTAAAGCCCCCATCACTCGTTCTCACTTTATCTGAAAAATGTAGGCAAACAGGCTAAAACCGTGTGCAAACAGAGTGGAAGTACATGTAGCAGCAACTTTTTCCGATCTGTTTACGAACTTCATTGGTGGGCTGGGACGGGTTTGATTGGGAAAGGTGCTCCAGAACTCTGAGTATAATAGTCCAGAGAGTTTATAACATAAAAAACAGGTGGTATCATAGCCCTGGCGGCCTTACACTTTTGTATTATTCTACAGTGACGTCCTGAATATCAGGGTCCATTTCTGTGGCGGAAAAATTTCAAATCTTCATAACTCAAACCGTACCTGCAAGAAACCACTAATTTCAACAGATTCACATTCCATGGCAGCATATATATTCTGCGGTGGGTTTTGATCGTCGTATATTCTTCACAAATCCGTCATTTTCATGACAAAATGCAGCTCCTAACGTTAGGAAATTCCCATTTTTGTTCGTATTCTCACAGGCTGTCGTGTGAACACAAGACGCAAAACGCACAGTCTTGCGTTGTGTTTGCGTGTTAACACTGTGCAGTCAAGACTCGGTGACCAAGAATTCATGCGTCTTGCATCCTGCGTCTTGCACGCAAATGTATACGCGTACGCACGACAGCAGACAACACTGTGAATAAACGATCAAAACATAATTTCTTTTACGTTGGGAGCTGCATTATTTCACGAAAATGACGGATTTGTAAGGAATATATGAGGACCAAAACCCACCGCAGAAAAATGTATGCCACCATGGAATGTGAATCTGTTGAAATTAGTGGCTTGTTGCAGGTAAGATTTGAGTAATGACGCTTTGAAAATTTTTCGTCCCAGAAACGGGCCTTAATAGTTAGGACTCTGTATCTGTGTAATAATAATACACGGTTTTTATATAGCGCTTTTTCCTGGGGTGTCTCAAAGCGCTTCGGCAAATTTGCAAATTTGCACCGGCACACTCGGGTGGGGTATCCACAAGAAGTAATCACGCTAATTCGGCTTTTCGGGGTGGCTCGAAAATTAAAAAGTTTATTCCCCGGGCAGGGAAAAGGGAAGAGCGGCCATCTGTTTTTTCTAACAGTCAACTCTGGAAATCGCGTTTTGACGGTGCAAATCGCCCAAGTTGAGCATCCTGAACAACTTTCCTGTGTGGAGTCATGCAAAATTCGCAAAACCTTCGAAATTACAACTTTTTGGTGCAAAAGTGACGTCATAATTTGACCAAAAATCGTCGATTACCGCCAAAGTAAAACATTAAAGGGGTTCAAATTTGCACCTGCACGCTCGGGTGGGGTATCCGCAAGAAGTAATCACGCTAATTCGGCTTTTCTGGGTGGCTCGAAAATTAAAAAGTTTATTCCCCGGGCAGGGAAAAGGGAAGAGCGGCCATCTTGTTTTTCTAACAGTCAACTCTGGAAATCGCGTTTTGACGGTGCAAATCGACCAAGTTGAGCATCCTGAACAACTTTCCTGTGTGGAGTCATGCAAAATTCGCAAAACCTTGGAAATTACAACTTTTTGGTGCAAAAGTGACGTCATAATTTGACCAAAAATCGTCGATTACCGCCAAAGTAAAACATTAACGGGGTTCAAATTTGCACCGGCACACTCCGGTTGGGTATCCGCAAGAAGTAATCTCACCTATTCGGCTTGTCGGGGTGGCTCGAAAATTAAAAAGTTTATTCCCCGGGCAGGGAAAAGGGAAGAGCGGCCATCTTGTTTTTCTAACAGTCAACTTTGGAAATCGCGTTTTGACGGTGCAAATCGACCAAGTTGAGCATCCTGAACAACTTTCCTGTGTGGAGTCATGCAAAATTCGCAAAACCTTGGAAATTACAACTTTTTGGTGCAAAAGTGACGTCATAATTTGACCAAAAATCGTCGATTACCGCCAAAGTAAAACATTAACGGGGTTCAAATTTGCATCGGCACACTCCGGTTGGGTATCCGCAAGAAGTAATCTCACCTATTCGGCTTGTCGGGGTGGCTCGAAAATTAAAAAGTTTATTCCCCGGGCAGGGAAAAGGGAAGAGCGGCCATCTTGTTTTTCTAATAGTCAACTCTGGAAATCGCGTTTTGACGGTGCAAATCGACCAAGTTGAGCATCCTGAACAACTTTCCTGTGTGGAGTCATGCAAAATTCGCAAAACCTTGGAATTTACAACTTTTTGTTGCAAAAGTGACGTCATAATTTGACCAAAAATCGTCGATTACCGCCAAAGTAAAACATTAACGGGGTTCAAATTTGCACCGGCACACTCGGGTTGGGTATCCGCAAGAAGTAATCTCGCCAATTCGGCTTTTCGGGGTGGCTCGAAAATTAAAAAGTTTATTCCCCGGGCAGGGAAAAGGGAAGAGCGGCCATCTTGTTTTTCTAACAGTCAACTCTGGAAATCGCGTTTTGACGGTGCAAATCGACCAAGTTGAGCATCCTGAACAACTTTCCTGTGTGGAGTCATGCAAAATTCGCAAAACCTTGGAAATTACAACTTTTTGGTGCAAAAGTGACGTCATAATTTGACCAAAAATCGTCGATTACCGCCAAAGTAAAACATTAACGGGGTTCAAATTTGCACCGGCACACTCCGGTTGGGTATCCGCAAGAAGTAATCTCGCCAATTCGGCTTTTCGGGGTGGCTCGAAAATTAAAAAGTTTATTCCCCGGGCAGGGAAAAGGGAAGAGCGGCCATCTTGTTTTTCTAACAGTCAACTCTGGAAATCGCGTTTTGACGGTGCAAATCGACCAAGTTGAGCATCCTGAACAACTTTCCTGTGTGGAGTCATGCAAAATTCGCAAAACCTTGGAAATTACAACTTTTTGGTGCAAAAGTGACGTCATAATTTGACCAAAAATCGTCGATTACCGCCAAAGTAAAACATTAACGGGGTTCAAATTTGCACCGGCACACTCCGGTTGGGTATCCGCAAGAAGTAATCTCGCCAATTCGGCTTTTCGGGGTGGCTCGAAAATTAAAAAGTTTATTCCCCGGGCAGTGAAAAGAGAAGAGCGGCCATCTTGTTTTTCTAATAGTCAACTCTGGAAATCGCGTTTTGACGGTGCAAATCGACCAAGTTGAGCATCCTGAACAACTTTCCTGTGTGGAGTCATGCAAAATTCGCAAAACCTTGGAAATTACAACTTTTTGGTGCAAAAGTGACGTCATAATTTGACCAAAAATCGTCGATTACCGCCAAAGTAAAACATTAAAGGGGTTCAAATTTGCACAGGCACACTCGGGTGGGGTATCCACAAGAAGTAATCACGCTAATTCGGCTTTTCGGGGTGGCTCGAAAATTAAAAAGTTTATTCCCCGGGCAGGGAAAAGGGAAGAGCGGCCATCTGTTTTTTCTAACAGTCAACTCTGGAAATCGCGTTTTGACGGTGCAAATCGCCCAAGTTGAGCATCCTGAACAACTTTCCTGTGTGGAGTCATGCAAAATTCGCAAAACCTTCGAAATTACAACTTTTTGGTGCAAAAGTGACGTCATAATTTGACCAAAAATCGTCGATAACCGCCAAAGTAAAACATTAAAGGGGTTCAAATTTGCACCTGCACGCTCGGGTGGGGTATCCGCAAGAAGTAATCACGCTAATTCGGCTTTTCTGGGTGGCTCGAAAATTAAAAAGTTTATTCCCCGGGCAGGGAAAAGGGAAGAGCGGCCATCTTGTTTTTCTAACAGTCAACTCTGGAAATCGCGTTTTGACGGTGCAAATCGACCAAGTTGAGCATCCTGAACAACTTTCCTGTGTGGAGTCATGCAAAATTCGCAAAACCTTGGAAATTACAACTTTTTGGTGCAAAAGTGACGTCATAATTTGACCAAAAATCGTCGATTACCGCCAAAGTAAAACATTAACGGGGTTCAAATTTGCACCGGCACACTCCGGTTGGGTATCCGCAAGAAGTAATCTCACCTATTCGGCTTGTCGGGGTGGCTCGAAAATTAAAAAGTTTATTCCCCGGGCAGGGAAAAGGGAAGAGCGGCCATCTTGTTTTTCTAATAGTCAACTCTGGAAATCGCGTTTTGACGGTGCAAATCGACCAAGTTGAGCATCCTGAACAACTTTCCTGTGTGGAGTCATGCAAAATTCGCAAAACCTTGGAAATTACAACTTTTTGGTGCAAAAGTGACGTCATAATTTGACCAAAAATCGTCGATTACCGCCAAAGTAAAACATTAACGGGGTTCAAATTTGCACCGGCACACTCGGGTGGGGTATCCGCAAGGGGTAATCTCGCCAATTCGGCTTTTCGGGGTGGCAATATTACCCCTGGTCACTGGGCCTTAAATCATTCCTTAAACCATCTTAACTCCCTGGGGAGTATACAGCCTGTGCGACAATTATATGCGCTACATGGCTAAACCAATCACAAGAACCATCTCTGCCCTCACAGGTACCCATTTACCCCTGGGTGGAGAGAAGCAATTATAGTTAAGTGTCTTGCTCAGGGACACAAGTGTCACGACCTGGATTCGAACCCACACTCTGCTGAACAGAAGCATCAGAGCTTGCGTTCGGTGCTCTTATCCACTCGGCCACGAAGAGTCCTATATAGGGCTAGTGGTATCATAATGTGTATGATTCTTTTGTTGATAGTTATTATTTGTCATTGTACAGGTTCTCATCATGTCATGACCTGATCTTGTCACGTTTCTGTGCTGCGGATTACAAAGTTCATGATATCCTTGGTATAAAGATACATCGAATCACCAGAGTACACAATAGAATGCTTAGATATCGCTTTGATAACAAGCTTGTTGCTGTCACAGAGGAAGAGGATACTTCTAGTATCAGTAGGTTAGTCAGACTACTCTCAATGAATGAGATATTCAGTTGAATTAGAAGACACAAAAAGTATCATTTAAAAACATGCAAACAAGTTTTGTTGAAAGACAACCATACCATGTTCAAGTTTCCTGTGAAAGGTACTAGCTGTGATGATGTCATTACAAAATGTGTGAAATGCTCTATTCACATAGAAGTTCAAAGATTAGAACACATTCACATAATGGTTTGTTTATCAGCTGAAATCTACATGTTTTGAGTTTGATCTTGTGGTCTAGGACTCAAGAGAAAAGCCCCATGCCATCACAGAAGGCAGTATAATATTAAAGTTATTTGAATTAATTGTTATGAATCTTGTGTAGGACACCTACTCTGAAAAGACTGCAGGAGTATCTGTTTTTCGTCTGGGATCCTGACTTACCAGGTGGAGAATATGAACCTATGAAGATTCTAGAAGAGGGACCGATGGACAGTGAGACATACCATGTGAGATTGGCTTTTACCCGTGTTAAATGCAAGGTTTATTGGTTTGGGTTTACTTCAGTCTCCATGAACATAATCACATGGACACATTATGAGTTTTAAAGGAATTAACTGCGTTAATGAGTTTCCATTGTATTAAATGACAAAGCTTGGAACATTTTCTTGTTTTAAAATATATTTTATTCAATTTGAAGTGGAGGAAACTGAAAAATCAATGTAACCAGTTGCTGACGGACAAATCTGAAATAGTTTCTTTAAAATTAAGACTAAAATAAGCTTTTTGAACGAGAAATATTACAAACAATAAAAAAAATACGAAGCCTTATCACAAGTAAAAGCAGGAGTATCAATCTGTTGTACTAGATAATAAATGGTTTGTTTTGTTGTTTCTAGCAACTTGGACGTGATGGAGCAGTGCCGTTGTCTAACAGTGTTAGTCTATGTGATAAACCTCGTATACAGTCAGCTGTGAGTAGATCGATGAAGGAAGCAAGCTCTGATCCATGTCCATTTAGACATGGACAGCTAGTTGTATGTAAAGTCTACTTAGGAAAGAGTCTTCCTGCATTGGATGTAAATATGAAGTAAGTTTGAATTAAGTAGTTTTCATTTCTCAGTTTGTCGGCCAACCCAATGCCACCACCAATCATCTTTTTTTTAAAAAGGTCACTGCCTAAAAAACAGTTCTTACTTTTTGACCTACTTTTTGACCTTGATCAAGCTTTGACCATCTTGGCTATTTCATTTTGTAAACAGTCACAATAATTGTGCCACCGGCGCAGTCACCTCTGCCTCTTCACAATTGTTAACTTTTGTTGTCTGCGCACTGACCTGCGCTCCTTTACTATTGTCACCTTGGCACGCACTTACAGACCTGCCTGAAATGTGGGTCGTTCTGCATTTTCACTATCCAAAATTCTGGTCTATAAAACAAATTAAAAGAAAGACAGTTTTGGTGTGATAGTGCCTGGAATGAAATTTTGAGAAGACACTATATTCTTTGTTGGTGTTTAGGTGTTGTCTAAATCTTTTAGGCTGTCTCTAAAGCTAAGCACAAGTTATGCTCTCTTGAATCATAAGAAGCGCCCTGCACCCTTGAAATATAAGAAGAGACTATAAATAAATAGGAACCTTGCGGGTACAACCATGTGTAAATCTCTTTTGAGTGAGTGTTGGCTCTGAAAAGAGCTGGTGTGGTCTCGACATTTCAAACAGTATACTCTGCTTGTTTTCAGGAACGTCAAGACCAAACCGGCTCTGTTCAGAGCCATCACTCACTCAAAAGAGATTTACACTTGGATGAACCCGCAAGTGTAGTATTTAGTTAAAGTTTCTTCTTAACTCTCCACACCATACAAAGCTTCAAACAATACTCCCTTGAATCATGTTTCATGATTTTAGGATGCTTCGCCAAGCACCTTATATGCTAAGCACCTTATCAGGCATGAGAAATTGTTTGTTTACCTTTGCAATCATATATCGCGGGTTCACACTTGCAGTCTTGTACCGTGCACGTGCAGCAGAAAGAGATGCGATGAATGTACAGACTTCTCTCATTCCTCGCTTTATTCAGGGTTTGGTTTCACCATATGAAAATGTGTAGTGTATTCCTTTGTGACCCATGGTTAATTGTTAGAAAAGATTGTGATCTGTGTCGATGGAATTCCAGAGTCCATGCAATATTGAATGTAGGAGGTAATAACGCCATTAAAACACCCCATACAAATATTCTGCCTTTTCATTGGTTTAGAGCGCGTCACATGATATGTGTTAGTTTTACTAGACGGCGGTGATAGTGATAGTGCATCGTTTGCCGTGTGATAGTCCGACGACTATCACACGGCGTGCAGGTATATCCAGACGTCTTTTTTACCCACCTCAAACCCAATCAGTTGTGCCTCTGTGTGTCTGAAACGCGCGAACGAACGTTACGATTATGAGGATGATAGATAGTCTGTTGGGGTGTTATAAAACAAATATTGATTACCATCAGTGTACAGTGCCTTTTAGTAAAAACACTTCAAATTGATTGATGCTTTGTCTAGGATTTTGAGCATGTTTTTTTGGCATTTGGAATCAAAGAAGCAGCAGATATGTAGTCTTTTAATGAAAATAATAGTAACAAATAATTCTTGTATAAAGCTCATTCCATCTATGACATGTATGGCAAGACCCCATTAGGCTTTACAGGCATGAAACTAGTTTAAACAGGATAAAAGTGTTCAACTTCACATTATACAAAAATGGTGAAAGCATGACTAAAAGTTCACAAGATAAAGTGAAACCACTGAGAAGTGTTTGAAAATTCACATGCTACATGTAAGCAGATGGGTTTTAAGTGAACTCTTGAACAGATCTAGTCTTGACTTTTGACACTATTACAGATGGAAACTTTCTCTGCAGGATTGGTACTTGTTAGCTGTTCCAACCTACCGTCGGAACAGGTGTTGTTTCTGTCGAGATTTTAATTTTTTTTCTTATTCTTTGTTTCCGCCTTAAACCCATAGCAATTTAAACCTAATCTACTAGACCATAACTTCAAAACAGTGAAATCATATACCAAATTAAAGCTTAGAACATAAGCTTTACTGTAAATGTAAGCAAAATTAAAAATCTTAATTAATTAGCCACGTAATCTTCATTTGAATATAACTGGATGCAGTCGCTTCCATGTTATTGTTAAATATTATCTTTGGTAAATGCCATACAGTATGTACCTTTTATGAGTTGTGACTTCTTGAGATGAGTCTACTCATCTAGGTTACTGTTACCCCATGTCGATCTCTACTTCCGGGTCAACCGGAAGTGGCACCATAACTCAAGACTAGTGCTGGGCGAATAGTGAAATTTTGTTATTCGGATACCGCTGGCCAACTATCCGAAATTAACCGGATATTCGAATAGTTTTTTTTGCCGCTAGAGGGCGCTATTTAAAAAGAGATCTTCTGGGCGGATTGATATTAGTGTTAGACAGTGTCACTCAGTTCATTCATAAAAATTCAAAGTCAAAAAGTACCCAAATCCTTTACCTCGTGCTAAGGTTATAACTCCAACTCCCTCGATGATCCCCGGACCGTTCCATTTTCCCTCGGCTGCACCTCGAGGATCACCTCAGGAGTCGTAGTGTAGTTTTAACCATAGCACTCGAAGCAGTCAATATTTGTATACTAGCCCATCTTAAGTACAACATGTCCTGGAATGTTTATCATTCGTTGCATTTAAATAATACAGTTTTTGGTCCAGTGCTTCACAGTTTTCACAACTTGTTGGCAATACTTGAGCATAAAATCATAAATACCGACCAAGTATGACCTGAGATCTTAAGTAATTGCTGCAATCCAATCAATCCTGTGGCTACCCCTAATACCCAATACCATCATTAACCTAATGGAGACAAATTGTCATCATTATCACACATATTATTTTTGGGACTGGGTAAGTGTTGAGGAGTTGGGCCGAAATTCAAATGTTTGTCAAATGTAATGTGTAGTGTGCAAATTTTACCAAACATGCCAAGCAGTGCAAAAAATGTTTACGAATACAGTAATACTCAAACTATTATGAACATTGCTTGGCATGTACTTTCATTTTTTAGCACTGCACACTAATTATGCAGTAGGACAGAAGTTTGTTTTTCTGTCATGCATTGTGTATAACATGTATAATGCGTAGTGCGTAATACTGGAACATGAACAGCCATGATTTACAATGCTTAAATGTTCATGGTTTATAAACCATTTTTTATGGTGCTTCAATTTTCATGGTTTATAAACCATGACTCATAAATACCTCAGACAGTTTCTCTATTCCATGAGCACATCATGTGGTGGATGTTTAAATAGTTGATAATGACCAGCTGGAGCTCTGTTTATATCGGTTGTTTTGGGATACTACTCGCTAGTCTTGGTACAAGATGTTTCTCGTTACAGACGATGTGGGTGCTGTTGGTGAGTTGGCCCCGCTGTGTGTGAAAGGAAAACGGGAAACGTCTTGCACCAAGACTACGCGCACGAAGCATATCCGAAAACTGTCAGTCATAAAAATGCAACCCACGTACAGAGCTCAAGGACGTTGGAAAATGGATAAGTTTTACAGAGTTTCTTACTTAGTTACGCCTTTTAACCAAAAAGGCATTTATGAATGGGTGTAAAAGAGTAATGACTCGTTTTTAAACTGCTGTTTAAACCTTGCAGGGTCATGGCCCTGCGATAAAGACCCTCGCATTTGGCTAGGGCCTTTAGCACACGGCCACGATCATACCAGTTTTAAATGGCCGTTATAAGAACTCGTCGCTACCCTTTTATTCCCTTATTTACCATGCTTCAATTTTCATGGTTTACAAACCATGTTTTATGGTGCTTCAATATTCATTATCACTTTTTTCCCATTCATATTTCAGAGTAAACAAGCAATTCTATCCAAATGCTGATTCAGTGTTCCGACCTAAGAATTTCTGCGTGACTGACAGTGATGCACAATGTGAATGTTCAGCCAGACAGTGTGAATGGTTCATCTTTGATCATGAAATGGTACTTCCAGAATATGTGATTGACTTTGAATACATAACAAAGGTAAGTTAAGTCCAGCATTATAATTAAAAACCTTTGTCACACAAAGTTGTGTGCTTTTAGATGCTTGGTTTCGAGACCTCAAAATTTAATTCTGAGGTCTGGAAATCAAATTTGTGGAAAATTACTTCTTTCTCGAGACCTACGTTACTTCAGAGGAAGCCTTTTCTGACCATACCCCTTACAAATATTCTGCCTGTTAATTGGTTTAGAGCGTGCACATGATGTGTCTTAGTTTTACTTGAAACTACGGCCGTGTGATAGTGTATCGTTTCCCTAGTGATAGTGCATTGTTTGCTGTGTGATAGTCCGACTGCTATCACACGGCGTCAAGTACCAAGATGTCTTTTTACCCACCTCTAACCCAATTAGTTCTGCATCTGTGTATCTGAAGCGTGCATATGAACGCTACGTGTATGAGGATGATAATGGGGTGTTGTAAAACAAATATTGACTGCTTACTTGTGCTAAGGTTAAAACGCTGACTCCCTCGGTGATTCTGGACCGTTCCACCTTCCCTCGGCTGTGCCGAGGGAAAATAGAACGCTCTGGAGATCACCGAGGGAGTCAGTTTTAACAGTAGCACTCGGAGCAGTCCAAATTTGTTTACTATCAACAGCTCCCATTAATTGTTACCTAGTAAGGTTTTATGCTAATAATTATTTTGAGTAATTACCAATATAATAGTGTCCACTGCCTTTAAAGCGAAAAGTACATGTACATCTTTGAAGAGTTAATCAATTACCTACCTGTACTTATAAACCCAACCTGTACAATTTTCATGTTTTACCATGTACTTAAAGGTACTGGACACTTTTGGTAATTGTCAAAGACCAGTCTTCTCACTTGGTGTATACGCACAAAATAACAACCCTGTGAAAATTCGAGCTCAATATTGGTCGCTGAAGTTGCGCGAGAATAAAGGAAGAAAAACACCCTTGTCACACAAGTTATGTGCTTTCAAATGCTTGATATTGAGACCCCAAAATCTAATTCTGAGGTCTCGAAATCAAACTCAAATAATTAATGAGAAGTTACTTCTTTCTCAAAAACTACGTTACTTCAGAGGGAGCTGTTTCTCACAATGTTTTATACATATGTACTATCAAAAGCTCAACATTGTTGGTAAGCAAGTAAGTTTTTATGCTGACAATTATTTTGAGTGATTACCATCAGTGTACAGTGCCTTTTAGTAAAAACACTTCAAATTGATTGATGCTTTGTCTAGGATTTTGAGCATGTTTTTTTGGCATTTGGAATCAAAGAAGCAGCAGATATGTAGTCTTTTAATGAAAATAATAGTAACAAATAATTCTTGTATAAAGCTCATTCCATCTATGACATGTATGGCAAGACCCCATTAGGCTTTACAGGCATGAAACTAGTTTAAACAGGATAAAAGTGTTCAACTTCACATTATACAAAAATGGTGAAAGCATGACTAAAAGTTCACAAGATAAAGTGAAACCACTGAGAAGTGTTTGAAAATTCACATGCTACATGTAAGCAGATGGGTTTTAAGTGAACTCTTGAACAGATCTAGTCTTGACTTTTGACACTATTACAGATGGAAACTTTCTCTGCAGGATTGGTACTTGTTAGCTGTTCCAACCTACCGTCGGAACAGGTGTTGTTTCTGTCGAGATTTTAATTTTTTTTCTTATTCTTTGTTTCCGCCTTAAACCCATAGCAATTTAAACCTAATCTACTAGACCATAACTTCAAAACAGTGAAATCATATACCAAATTAAAGCTTAGAACATAAGCTTTACTGTAAATGTAAGCAAAATTAAAAATCTTAATTAATTAGCCACGTAATCTTCATTTGAATATAACTGGATGCAGTCGCTTCCATGTTATTGTTAAATATTATCTTTGGTAAATGCCATACAGTATGTACCTTTTATGAGTTGTGACTTCTTGAGATGAGTCTACTCATCTAGGTTACTGTTACCCCATGTCGACCTCTACTTCCGGGTCAACCGGAAGTGGCACCATAACTCAAGACTAGTGCTGGGCGAATAGTGAAATTTTGTTATTCGGATACCGCTGGCCAACTATCCGAAATTAACCGGATATTCAAATAGTTTTTTTTGCCGCTAGAGGGCGCTATTTAAAAAAAAACATTGTTTGTGAATGAGATCTTCTGGGCGGATTGATATTAGTTTTAGACAGTGTCACTCAGTTCATTCATAAAAATGACCGGATCTAATTTAAAGATGGCGATTTGCTTTTTCTTTTGATCATGGATGACTCTACGTGAAGGAAAACTTTTGTAATCTTTGAACAAATTACGTCAGAAATGTCATTGTTTTAACTCTTCACGGAGGTGAGCATAGTTAAATACTTAATTTATGCTGTTTTATGCTGTCTTAATAGAAGTTTCATTAGGATTCAGACAAAACAATCATGTCAGTTGTCGCCCGACGTCCGCGGATATTCGGATATTAAAGAATATCCGGTTACTTGGTTGTAATTACAGAACTATCCGGTTTATAAATAGCTATTCGCGCCCTATGCGGATATCCAGTTAAGAAAAAAAAGGCATTCGCGGTTACGGATAGGAAAACCTATTTGCCATTAATCGGATATTCGAATAATTCGCCCAGGCCTACTCAAGACACTATTCAACATGTTCAAACGTGTTTTCAGTTATAGACTCCTTGGTCATTTTAGCACATAATCCAAGCAAAAGAACACGGAATAGCTTTGTGTTTGTTCACAAACACCTAATGTCTAGTTTTAAACTTGATTTTCCATTGTAGCTTTTTAGATTGAAATAATTTGTCACTAATAAGTGAATTGGCAATGTTCACATGGTTGTTTTAACCCTTAAGCACGCACGCCGTACACTCCTCAGTGCGCCATGAAAATTCAATTGATTTCCGGCCGTATCCAGAAATTGTCGGATAACTGTTGGTGTGATTACTTTCTTGTGTTACAAGTTGAGTTTATTTTGTAGAGGATGAAATTATCTTTTGAATGATTTTCACAGTTGCTTTTTTTGACTCACTTAATTCACCTACATGTACACATGGGTTGTTTGATAGTGAAATGACTTTTGACCTTTGAACCTTACGTCATTATTTCTTATGTGGACCATGTGCTATTTGTCATCTTGAGATCGCGCTCTACATGTATCTACGGCTGTTTGCTGCGTTGTAATCGCCTCGGGGCGGTATGTGTGCTTCAGGGTTAAACGAATGTTTTAAAGGAACATTACAGAATTGATTAGAAAAAAAAACTTGTCTAAGATCACATTCCTTGAAATACTATTGTCCGAATCGTCATACATGTACTTGATGAGAACTACATAAAACTTATATCCTTTTGGAGTTAATCACTCAGTGAGCATTTTGTTTTAAATCAATTCATGCAAAATGTTTAATCGGTTGTTCTTTATTTTCTCGTGACATAGATGGCTGATCCATCTCAAACTTCTACAGGTTTGTCAGTTTATGTATACGGTGGATTACATGAAGTGCTTACACTGCTAGCAACTGTTTTGTCAGCAAAAACCAGTTCTGCAATGTTCCTTTAAGTATATATGCAACTGGTATGATCGTAAATGCAAGTTTCTATTGACAGCAGGGCTTGGGATACGGGCTATGGTTCTGTCAATGATGGGGTCAAGCTTATGCAATGACAAGCATTTTTAGCAATATTGTATATTAAGACAGGCAACTTATTTAAAATATAGGCCTTCCTGCTTGTAGTTAATCATTTTTGGGCTGGGACACTATCGTAATTTGTGTGTGGGGTTGGGGGGTGTACATTGGAAATGTCTTGTACCTGCCTTGCTCCTGCCGCTACACAACCCCCAACCCTGCGCCTCCAGGTAACTACTGATTGACATACAGCAATGCAGTTTGCTCTCTGTCTGCTTTCAGCAAGTATAAAATAAGTTTATTATTAAAACATAGTGAATTATTAATCTACTTTTCTATGCAGGACAAACCTCCTTCACCATTGATTGACTTATATGAAGCTAAGTCAGCAGAACGTAAGATGCCTGTAGCCATTCATCAGGATGCACATATTGATGAAGATGTCTTACACATGGAACCTCATATCAAACCCAGACCAAGGTACATACATATTGGTCATATTGATAAAGACCAAAGAAATGTAACAATAACATACACAATGCTATTGATTGTTCAGTTGTCTTGTGAACACGCCCAGCTTGCTGTTGAAATAGAGTATTGATACTGTGTGGTGCATTTATTTCAAAATCAACCCATGAGAAAGCTGAACTTTGCCATCCAGCTGAAGTGGAAACATGCACAAATTGCCTAAGTAGACCAGAGTGTGAATATTTATTCATAAATACCGGGACAGTTTATTCATACTGATTGGTCGCGAGGACATCACGTGGACATAAATAAACTTGTGATATAAATACAGTAAAACCGCGCAAGCTTTAGAACAAGTGTTGTTAATTTATGCGCAACACAATCAATACATACTGGTACCTAATGAAACATCTATTGACGCTGGCGCGCGTACGCACAACTGTTGAGCGTCAATGCAGTTTTTACCCTTATGAAAACGCAGCCTGATAACATCAGCACTAATTTATACATTTTCTGACATTACTACTCTTTTATGAAAAATGGGCATTTACGAATGGTACTTAAAGAGTTGTTACTTGGTCTTAAACAGCTGTTTAAGAACAAGTCACTAATCTTTTAATCCCTCATAAAAGCCATGCCTGTGAAAAGCTTGTGCAGTGAACTGGTAATGACCAATGCTACACAGAAGTACACTGCTATTGTGCGCACCAGCAACATACTGGTTACAAGAAATCGTGTAATCATGCAGTCTCAACATTATTCCAACATGGTCTTTAAAGGTCCTAACAACTCTCTTCTGATAATAATAATGATAATGATAATGATAATGATAATGATAATGATAATGATAATGGTAATGGTAATGGTAATGATAATGATAATGATAATGATAATGGTAATGGTAATGGCAATGGCAATGGCAATGGCAATGGCAATGGCAATGGCAATGGCAATGGCAATGGCAATGGCAATGGCAATGGCAATGGCAATGGCAATGGCAATGGCAATGGCAATGGCAATGGCAATGGCAATGGCAATGGCAATGGCAATGGCAATGCCAATGCCAATGCCAATGCCAATGATAAGACATTTGTCAAGAGCCTAATGCAAAAGCCTTATCACCCATAATATAGTCAACACTTTGATTTTATTGGCATTTTTCCCGACTCACTAAAACACTGCCATTGTTACACCAGTTTTTTAAAAGCCCTTGCTCGACATCAGTTTACTTGCTAACTACCATCTAGTGTCCAATCTACCTTTTCTTTCTAAAAAGTCATTGAGAAGGTTGTGATATCCCACATCACTGCACACATGGATGATCATACTCTATGGAAATCAAACCAATCTGCAAAAAGGTCTGGTCACAGTACTGAGACTGTACTTCATTCGATAAACAATTATACAATATTGGCACTTTGTGACAACAAAGGTGTCTCTCTCGTTCTCCTTGATTTTAGCACTGCTTTTGACACTGTCAACCACCAGATTCTCTTACAGAGGCTTAGTAAAGTTAATTGGTCTTTTGAAAAACGAAATTTCCTGGTTTAGTAGCTACCTTGACCAACAGATCTTGCAGAGTTTCTACCAATGGAGAATTATCACAAATTCAATCACTTGTATATGGAGTGCCACAAAGGTCCATTAGCATTTAAAATCTTAATAAGACCTGTTATCTTGAAAACAAAAAACAAATTGAAACAAAATGTTCGTCCTAAACTTTCTTGGGGCCCTAAAGCGGGGCCCCAGACCCCACATGACTTCCTGATGTGTCTCCTCCATGAACAATTTCAAGACAGATTGGTCGCCACCCATGCGGACAAAAGTATAGTGACATTTGTAATGTTGAATGGCAGAATAGTCCAAAAATAAAACCAATGCTATTTATTGAGTTTGTACTGGATAATAACTTTAATATCAGTGGGATCTGTGAAGCATGGCTGAGTGAAGATGATAATGCAGTCTTATTCTTATTCTTATTCTTTATTTGGCCAATCAACAATTACAAATACAAGCAGACAGTATGTCAAATAGATAATTATAAGTACATGTTCAAAAGTAAATACAAAGCAAGAAAAACAATAAGGGCACAGGAAATTATAAAACAACCCTAATGTGATGGCCAGGATCAACAAAAGTATAATTAAACACTGTAGCTCGAAAGCCTGTTAACTTGCACCCAAATGGATATGTACACTCAAGCAATACTTAGATTGACTAGACATGGCAGGGGGGTTGGAATTTAAGCTTCAAATTTAAAGCTTCAAGTAAGTCTTGTAAGACATTTGAACTTTAAGAATTGAATGTCTTGATGGATTTGTCAACCAAATTGCTGTTATGTACCACCCCACCATCAGGTTATGGAAGTCTCAGAAATATGTTTGTTGAATTTTCAAACTTCTTGACAAGATCTTTTCCATGTTTACCAACCAATGCTTGATTGCATTTGTTTATTATAAGAGTACTGATCTCTGTTTTTTGGATCTTGCCATAGTAATTGTCATGTCTGATAATTTAACAATTATATGTGCACGTTAATACATCAAAGCTCTCGCTCACTAAGAATGTCAAAACATCTGGGTTGTTAATATAAGGCCCCAACTCACAAGCTATCAAAATGGCACAGCACAGACAAAGCACAGATCGAGCTAGCTTGAAAGGCAGTGACAGAAAATAGTTATAGTAAGAGCTTGGGTGCTTGTCACCTGTCAAACACTAGGTGTTCAGGAACGCATAAGATTCGAGTTTCACAAAAGAAAATATGTATTTTTGAAAACTGCACCATTAGGGTGTTAGCATGTGTCATATTTCATAATGTGGTTTTAACAGGACCACAACCTGACACGGATACATGTTTCAGTTTGACTGCACATTTATTTGTGTACATAAACAAAAGTAGTTGACATCATGATGACCTCACTGTGATGTGACCTCAAAGTGTAGATGTAACACATAACCCTGCTTTAATAATGTTTCAGCTCATTCGCAAGAGGATGTCATTAGAAAAGTACGTCCAATTTTGATTGTGACACGTCCCGACATATAAGTATGCAAAGTTTCAGCTTGATTGCGCATTCTTCCTGTAAATTTTAGTCTTTGAAAATGAACACTAGACCATGAGCATACTTCCAGGTATTATCTTTAGTGCGTAATCAGTTGAAAATTGACATGCACGAACCTTTTTTGTTGAAACTGATGACACTTTATCAGCTTCAAAGATTGATCCAGATTGAAACATAATGATTTACCCCATATGACAATCTAAGCATACTGATTGAATCGTTGAGTTGGAATGCTAATTTTATTTGTATGGCAAAAGATAATTAATGTTAATGAAAATATTACTACTTACAGACATTCTGCTTTGTTTAATTTGTCTTTTCTCCAATCAGACTGGTCTCATTATCTGAAGATATTTTACTAAGGCTAGGAGCTGCAAGTTGCCTGACTTTAATCACAGTGCTGAATCTACATGGCAATGGATTAACTAAATTAAAGAGCTTGGCTATGCTAACATCACTGCAGAAACTCATTGTCAGTTTCAATGAACTGTCCAAGTTGGAGGATCTTGCACATATGGTAAACCTACAAATTACATGTTAACGTTTATCTGGATGTCAATATTAAAATTAATAACCTAGTTAATTACTAAAAGCCCCATCACACCAAAGTTGTTCTCGCTACGTTCTGCAAAATGTATCCGAACGGGCTTAAACTGTGTAATTTGAGTGGACGTAGTAGCAACTTTTTATGGTATGTTTATGAATTTCAGAATTTCATAAACAGGCTCGGACTAGTTTGATTGAGAATGGTTCTCCAGAACTTTGGGCTCGCTCAAAATTTCCAGGCGACCATTCCTTCATGCAATTAGTCTGAGTGGCAATGTACTCGAAATGAGATAATGAACTACAAACGGAATCGCCGGATGTGGTGTGGTCAAGCGTCAATTGGATACTGTAGAAGTATCCTGCTGTCGTGTGCCACAGACCGGGTCAGTTTGTAGTTCGTTTATCCTGTTCACAGACAGACTCAACTCTTATTCTCATACATAAATTTTACCAGATTTAAAAGTAACTGTAGTAGTATTATAGACGATATCTAGCCAAAGCCTGTGCGACCATTGTCTTTTTAACTTTCAGCAAATTAATTGTCTTCGTCAGTTTTTTCCACACATTCCTTGACAGGACAGTATGACAAAATTATGTAGAATTAACTTATGACATAGAAAGTAAGTACTGAAATTCTGTCCCCAAACCATGCCACTATACATGTAACACATTTAAGGGACCCTAACAGTTTCTGCATCTTGCCGTCTTCTCACACTTAACTCACGTTAATTTCTGCACAGTTTTTAGGATTCAATTGCCGATTGGTAGTAAATATTTATGGATTGTGTTCTATACATTGTTATGTCATGCTGTCCTGAAACAGAAATTATGTAAATTGTTGAGAAGGACACCTAATTCAAATAAATAGTCAAAAAGACAAAGATTTTTAAATAAATTCTTGTACAAAACACTGTCCTACCGCGACCTAGCAAAGGCGGCACAGCCACCGACAGCTTGCAGCACTTGTGTGCGGGCTAAAATGGAACAGTCTATTCTAGCCAGACCACAACCCATTTTATATTTTTTAGGACATGTTCTAAGACATGTTTTGAGAACTAGTTTGGTGTCACTAAAGCTTAAAATGAAGTTTTTTAATCTCCAAAATTGGAGCCTGGGCATTTTCTGCACACTTCCTGCCTGCAGGTGCCAAATGCCAGATAAGTTGGTTGGAGGCTTGAAATAATGTGTCCAAGTTTTCCTGATGTTCAGTTTTAACAGTTCAGGTATATAACAAACATGTTTGTACACATCATATGCTTACCAGTCTGTACAACATTTCAAGAAGCACTTTTTACTGGTTAGCCTAAGTTTTATCACCCTCTTATTTTTGTCCATTACTCAGCAGGCCTGATAATTCACAGAGGCAACGGAGGCGATTACCTCCGTTGCCCGATGCCATTGCCTTGGTGCCCTTGAAATGCTCCAGTAGCAATTTACAATTTCCTCATAGGGTGCCCTTTGCCAGAGAGAAAATGCCTTGGTGCCCTTGCCCTTTCAAAAACGAAGCATACAGGCCTGACTCAGTTACTACTTCAGAATGTTTTCTTTTATGTCATATTAAAGTAGTTTTTAGTAAGAATTATAGAACAACTTCTTCAGTCTTTTGGGGATGAAAAAGATGCCTGTGAAAGACACAACACTTTGTACAAAAGAAGGTCATTTTGACTCAATTGAAGTGCAGATTTAGCCTTCGTTTTGAGATGTCTTGTTCCAGAGCTTTTTAAAAAAGATTTTTCAATGAAATGTATAAAACAACCTGACATGGTTCATTGTACCAATGTCTGTTGGCCACTTCTGGGTCTATTTTGTAACCAAAATTAAGTATTAGAGTAACTGTTAAGTTATTGAGACTATCCAGTATTTAGCAGTGAGGTTGCTGTGAAGTGCTGAAATGTACATTAATAATTCTGTTTTATTTAAATTAATACATAGCAATTGATTCAATTTCTGATTAGGCAAGTCTGGAGTACATTGATGCAAGTTTCAACAAGTTGTACACGCTGGATGCTTTCAGAGTATGTATTTTTTTTTTTACAATTATTAAATAAAGTTGGCAACATAATTTTCTCATTTTTTTTTCTGACCTTATAGAACTAAAATGAAAGGCAAATAGTTTAAACTGTACAAGGTGCCATATAAATCAATAGACCCCTTTGCATAACCCAAAACAATACATATACGCCGAGTTGAAGCGCATGACTTTATGCACAAAGAACAGCGAACCTCCAATGATCTGTCTCCTTGAGAGTGCGATGTCATATGCAAGGGGTTTAAAGACTGAAAAATAGCTTTATGCAATTTACAATTATTTATACTTCTTGTTATCTCATGGTGTGCTTGCAAAGGCTATGGAATAACACCGCTTTTTAGTCTTGAAAGCACAACTTACACTTCATCCGGGGCACTCAATCTCTGTATATTTCTGGACATGTGTTATCATTTGTTATAACAGGGCATGAGTAAACTAAAGACTCTTGATCTGAGCTGGAATGAGTTGAGCAATACAAAAGATGATTTATCTATTCTACGTAAACATGCACCAGGATTAGTGTGTTTAGACTTGAGATACAACAGCTGGCAGAAGGTGAGTAACCTGAACATCAAATACTCCATTAACCCTTTAGCACGCATGCAACATTAAACATAACGCCGTACGCTCCTCAGTGCGCCATGAAAATTCAATCGATTTTTTGCCGTATCCAGAAATCATCGGATAACTGTCCGTGTGTGATTATTTTCTTGTGTTACATGTTGAGTTTATTTTGTGGAGGATGAAATTATCTTTTGAATGATTTTCACAGTTGCTTTGTTTGACTCACTAAATTCAAGCTTTCAGGTTGGAAACATAAGAGAGATCAAAACAAAATTAAAAACATTGTTTGTGTATCAAGTACAGGTTTGTTTACGTGGAAAGTTGTGCACACAAGTTTCTCAACTTTACTGTTGACCGACATAAAAACAAAGCTGTGAAAAGTGGTTGAAAATAATCACAACATACCTTCAGAAATGAAAATGACACAGATACAAATACCTTCTGTACTTAAAATCTTTTGTAAAATCCTTTCAAATCGCGGTATTCCATGTGTAAAAACACTAAAAAGTTTGACGTGAAACAAGCGGGAGACTGCCGTTACTGTGTACATGCACTCGTAGTACGTGGTACATCCTCTATATGGTCCTGCTACACAGAGAAAATGTACGGCTTTACACAGAGAAAAAGCACCCACTCATACATGTACATGTGTTGTTTGATTGTGAAAGGACTTTCGACCTTTGAACCTTATGTCATTTTTTCTTCTGTGGACCATGTGCTATTTTTAGACTGTTGTCATCTTGAGATCGCACTCTATCTGCGGCTGTTTGCTGCATTATAATAGCATGTTTATAACTCAAATTACACCATGTCAATCTGCGCGGCAAGTGTGGGCGGTATGTGCGGTAATACGCAGGGCGCCTCCGGGTGGTATGTGGGCTAAAGGGTTAATCACACTAATCTGTGAACCATTTGGTTTCTTTGTTGCAATTATTTACAAACCTGTACTGACTGTCATGAGTGAACTGATTTTATGATTGTTGTTATCCGTACAGTCATAAACAAATTGGTTGATGGACTGTAGGTATAAACATTGTACATGTATGAAGCAAAGGATACATCTTAAAGACACTGGACACTTTTGGTAGTTGTCAAAGACCAGTCTTCTCACTTGGTGTTTCTCAACATAGCATAAAAAAACAAACCGGGTAAAACTTGAACTCAATTGGCTATCGAAAGTGCTAGATAGTAATGGAAGAAAACACCATTGACACACAAGGTTGTGTGCTTTTAGATGCTTGATTTTGGGACCTCAAAATCTAATTCTGAGGTCTCGAAATCAGAGTCAAGTATTTCAGTGGAAAATGATTTCTTCCTCGAAAACTACATTACTTCAGAGGGAGTTGTTTCTAACAATGTTTTATACTATCAACAGCTCTCCATAAGCACAGAATACAGATTAATCAAAATGAACAGTTTGACAATAGTAATAAAATGACGGTTTAACAAAAGGATTTGTAACTTTGATTTGAATTGAGCAGCCTGATGGTTTAAGACTGCGTACCATAGGGAGACTGAAATCCTTATCAATGCTAGATGGCCAAGCAGTGACTGAGAGTGAAGCAACTGCAGCTTTACGTATGGCAGCTGGATCTCGTATATCTCAAGTATCATTACTAGCTCATACCAGGACTGATGTAGTTCAGCCAAGAAGCTTAAGTCTTGCATCATGTGCACAGCTGCTTACACTCATTAGTCGCAATAAACCAGACCGATTGAGTGAGAATGACAGCAACTGGTATAGCAAGGTATGTAGGATTACTAGAAAGCTATCTTTAGATTCTAAACAATTAAAATGTTTTTTAATTCATCTGGGAGCAGACATGTTTGAGATACTATTGAGGAACAGGGTATTTTTAACCAGCAAGTAGTCTGCTGTAATAACATTCTCGTTGTTACACAATAAGGAATGTGTCTTGCACTACAAGAGGCAAATTCAGTAAGGTCCTGTCTTAAGCTCAACCTGATTGGCTGTAGGAGTGGAGCATAACTCATTAACGAAAGCACATATGACAGTGGCGTTTGCACCATTGAGTTTCTCCTGAGGAGATTTTTAATTTGATGTCAAGTTGGAAATTATTTGGAAAAAAGGAATTTTTGCTGTACAAAACACATGTATATGCGGTATATGCGGTGTATGCAGACTATCGTAGGACAAAAGTTGTGAACGCCGGCAATACGCTAAGCATTCAGTACGGAAACGTTATATATTGTGGTTACTAATACGGTTTGCATACTGGAGCTTAATTGGTCATCGGAGTTGCAAGAAAATGATAAAAGACAAAACACCCTTGTTGGACGAATTTGTGTGCTTTTAGAAAGGAATAAGAGTCTTTTATTATTTGAGTGAGAAATTAAATTGCCCCTTTCTCAATAACTACGTTACTTCAGAGGGAGTTGTTTCCCACAATATTTTATACTATCCACAGCTCTCCAATGCTTGTTACCGAGTCAGTTTTTAAGTTAATATTTGTTTTGAGTAATTACCAAACATGTACCTTCCCTTTAAGGTTTGACAAGGCCTTAAGTTACATGTATAATATTTTAATAACGTCCTTTTCAATGACTTGTTTTGTGACAAATATGTGTAGATGTAAGCTTTCATATGTGCGTAAAGACAGTGATGTCACATCACATGATTCAGGACAAGTATTTGGACTAAGGAGGTTTGGCCTGTTTGCATGGTAATGATGTGGTCGTTCAGATTCAATATCATGTGAGCTGTGTTTGTTGTGAAATAAATCAGTAATAGTACATGTATACATACATGAGTTGTTATGACTTGAATGCAGGTGACTACACTCTACCTGGATGGACAACACCTCAGTAAACTATCTAACCTAGAGAGATTAGAGAACTTACGCTGGGCTTCATTCAGTGATAATGACTTGACAAAGATTGAAGGGTTGGACCAATGTAGTCAACTTGAGGAACTGTCTCTGCAAGATAACTGCATTTATAAGCTAGAAGGTTGGTTTGTGCTCTTATTTTCCTACAATTTATTATAAATTGCTCACCATTGGTTTGTGGGACTTGAACATGCATTGGTCGATTTGACCGTCAACAATTATTTGAAATGTGAAATTGCTAGAAGTAAGAAAAGTTATTAACTTTTGAAAACAAAATTCATTAAGGATTAGTGAAGATAAGTTGAAAACAAAATTAACTGATTGATGACGCCCAAAATGTTGATGGTGCAGCAGTCAGCTATGAGTATCCATTATATCAATGCATACTGCACACAGTGTGCTTATCATACATTTGTGCGGCGAGTACAGTACTTGTATTGTACCCTATTCACTGGACACATATTTTGTCAATATCCATGTAACTTTTTCCTTGTTCAACTCTTAAATTATTAAAAATTTACCCTTTCAGTTTCCCTTTTCATGGTTTGTCACTTTATAAATATGACGAGGCTCGAGATCTGACCCCCGTTCGACTGCCAAAGGTTGGGACAAAATTAAGTTTCTTAAAATGTAAAATAAATTTGTTTTGTAAAAAAATCAGAAATGCAAAATGTGTTAATTTGTTTGTAAAGATATAAACACATATTTTCTATAAAATGTTATGCATTTTGACCTTGGTTCAAAGTTCGTTTTGTCACGCAAACACTTTACAATGAATTTGTGTCACCTGAAAATGGTGTTTAAAAAGCATGTTGTGACTTCAAAATGGGATATATATCAAGTTTTAATATCAAAACAAAATCATAAACTACAGAAATGTTTACCCTAGAAATGACATATTACAATATTTGTTAAAGTTATTTTCACCCCTTTCACACTTTTGTCAGTTAAAATGGGGGTTAGATCTGTATTGTAAACTTGCAGTTAAAGGTTGTATAGGCTTTAACTGGCACCAGCACATTATCCTTGAAGTCATTGGTTCAAATCCCATTCTAGTCACACTTTGTTTGCTCAACCCCAACTAATGCTCAAAAAATTATGAGTTAATGTCTGTTAAAGTGTTTGAACTGTTTCATAGAGAAGCGTAATTTATTTCACTTTATGTTTGGTTCCCCGTCCTGCAATCTATTACCATGGTATAACAAAACAATTGTTGCACACTGTGATGGAATCTATGGGATTTGTACATCCAATGGTGCAAATGGAATCCGAGGAACAGCACATGTTTGAATGCAGAATAATTGTACAATGTATATTCCTTTCAGGTATTGGTAAACTGAGCAAGTTGCACACTCTGAACCTAAGTTGTAATAACATCAGCTCTATAGAAGCATCAGGGTTGGAAAGATTGACTCAGCTACAATGTCTGGCACTCAGTAATAACAGGATTTCATCTCTGACTGGTATTGCACAAGTCTTGTCACTGCTGGAGTTGTACATTGGTAATAATTACATCAAGAACATGAGAGAGGTCTTCAATCTGAAGGTATTTAGCATTCTTTGCATTCAATTCAAATTTCAGACATTTAGAACAAATCAAGTTGACTAGTGAGGAGAGTTGATGTGTGGGTGAGGGCCCATTTTCATCATGCTATTCAGCAGTAGATAAGCTGAACCCTGAGTGGATGTTTTCATCTTGCCTATTGTATCGAGAGAAATGTTTGTCAGGACATACATGTAAGGCTCGGCACTTTGGTTTCCAAACCATGATTCAAGTTAGAAGTGACATTTGGACTCGTACCTTGGGTTGGTATTGCCATTAAGGAACATAACATTGAGATTGTTAGGGATTAACCCTTTAGCACGCTTACCGCCCGGAGGCGTATGGCGTTATGTTTAAATATTGCGTGCGTGCTAAAGGGTTAACTTGTTCATTCATTCATTTATTTATTCTTTTTTTTTGTATTGGTCATTGATTTTAAACAACATGAAATTCTTCATCCTGCAGGGTGCAAAAACTGACTGAAGTAAATTAAAAAATACCTGCACAAGTACATTAACAAAAAATTGATGGAACTGATGCCAACTAATCAAACTAATAACAAACATAGAAATACTAAAACTGGAAGCAAAACTGTTACAAATTGGGCCCTGTGTAACATCTGACAATAACGCTAGTTCTTCGATTTTGTTTGTAACCTTTTAGTGTATTTACTGGGCCTAAAAATTAAATAAATAACAAATTATATTGTTATTGTGAAGTTTGATGGTCGAGAACCAATCACGTGCCGTGCAACAAATACGCTTGTTACATGGCTCAACGGGCTGGGTAACACTTGATCGTTCCCAGCGTTGGTCGATTTCCAGCGCTGTGTATGAAATAACCGTGGGTTCGAGAAATTGTTTCATGTTCGTCTGCTTATTACACAATGAATAGTCTGTCGTAATAATGTTTGAAGATGACAACAGAACTTCGAGAAGAGGAATAACAATTAAACAAAGGTATAACAAAACAATTGTTGCACGCTGTGACTGGGGTCCATTGGTTTTGTACACCCTCGAGGGAGTTCCTTGTACTTGTGGTAAAGTGTAAATTGGCGAGACAGGTAGAGACCTCACTACTAGGCTGAAAGATCATAAAGCACACGGCCGCAAAGGGTAATATGACAAATCTGCCATTGTCAAACACTCCACCGATTTAGACCATGTCGTAGATTGGGATTATTATTATTATTATTATTATTATTATTATTATTATTATTATTATTATTATTATTATTAATATTATTTATTCAGCCATTTCAACAATACATGACAATACAAAAAATACTTCCAGATGGGCTAGGAGAAATAAAAGCAAAATAACTACTGTGTCCATAGACCTGCCTCCCCACATCTGGTTGTAATACAAGTAATAAAGCGAGTAATAAAATATGTATAAAGCAATTCATGTACAAAAAGATAGGAAAGTTAACTATAAATAAAACATCAAAATTTGGCAACTGAAACAAAAAATAATATAAAGCATGGACTATTTGAAATAGAACCAGTTTTAGGAGTGAAAAATTTGAGAAACTTGCACAGTGTAAAAACAAACTAACAACAAACAAAAACAGAAACATTCCTAAACACTTAAATAGTGTAGTAGAATGCAAATTAAATTTAAGTGACCAAATCTATAAAGAGAAAAGAAAAGAAAATCCATCAAAAATAATATGTAAATAAATAATTTTGCATAGGTTGTCTAGATCCTGTTGTAAAACAGTTACATCATTAATAGATTTGATTGATCGATAGATTAATATGTCATCAGCAAATAATACACAACTAGAATTTAATCCAAATGTAATGTCATTAATAAACAAGTTGAAGAGCAAGGGGCCGAGAACACTCCCTTTTGGTACGCCTGAATGAACATTGGCCCATTTAGATGTTTCCCGAAGAAAGTGCACCCGTTGTTGACGGTCGATCAGAAAATCTTTGACCCATCTCCAAAGAGGACCCCTAATGTTAAACATAGTACTAAGTTTGGTAAGCAAGTGATGGTGAGGCATACGGTCAAATGCTTTAGACATGTCTAGAAAGACAGCATCTATCCTGGGTGGACTACGCTGGTCAAGAACAGAAGCCCAAGCATGGTGAATATTTAAAAGCTGGGTCACACATGATCTTTGTGCAACAAAACCATGTTGGCTTTCGTTTAGAAGGCCATTGTCACCAAGATGCATCTTCATACCATTAGACAATACTCTCTCCATCAACTTGCTTACCAATGAGGTGAGGGCAATAGGCCTGTAATTAGCTAGAAGGGAACGATCACCTGACTTAAAAACTGGAGAAATATTAGCAAGTTTCCAACTTTTAGGAAGTTGGCCGGTGACAAGAGAGATCTGGAATATTTTATGTAGTATGTGTGATAAAGGATCTATAGTGTTACGCAAAAACCATCAGGACCAGGGGCCTTCCCCACAGAAGGGACTTGATGATGTTACGAATATCACTGACTGTAAATTGAACAGAGGAAAACTCAGGAATAGGAAGATCACAAATTGGGGGTTCATCACTGACAGTAACAGATGGAGAGAAAACAGAAACAAAGTGATCATTAAAAGCATTGGCTATGTCAAGATGTTTACTTAAAACATTTGGGCCATGATTAAATGAAGGAGGGGCTGGAGATTGTTTCCTACTGCGGACAAAAGCCCCAAAACGCTGTTTGTTATCATTGGATTTAAAGAGACTATTAACAAATTAGGCTCGAATCATAGCACCTGGGAGACATTGGTATACAAGGCGTATAAGGGAAGCTATCGAAATACACAGACACGACACTGTGCCACAAGATATCGGTTATTTCATCAGCAGTATTTGGCACACTATCTTATCCCGAACAACCCCCACATACTGACATGCCTCACTACACCCGAGGGGTTTCTAAAACAATGGGCAATCCTAACAATAGCCCTGAGCCCGCTAACCACTCAACCAATCAGAGCATTGATTGACTTACACTGGATCCTCTAAACCCCTATAAATAAGCCCGCTAACCACTCAACCAATCAGAGCATTGATTGACTTACACTGGATCCTCTAAACCCCTATAAATAAGCCCACTAACCACTCAACCAATCAGAGCATTGATTGACTTACACTGGATCCTCTAAACCCCTATAAATAAGCCCGCTAACCACTCAACCAATCAGAGCATTGATTGACTTACACTGGATCCTCTAAACCCCTATAAATAAGCCCACTAACCACTCAACCAATCAGAGCATTGATTGACTTACACTGGATCCTCTAAACCCCTATAAATAAGCCCGCTAACCACTCAACCAATCAGAGCATTGATTGACTTACACTGGATCCTCTAAACCCCTATAAATAAGCCCACTGATCACTCAACCAATCAGAGCATTGATTGACTTACACTGGATCCTCTAAACCCCTATAAATAAGCCCGCTAACCACTCAACCAATCAGAGCATTGATTGACTTACACTGGATCCTCTAAACCCCTATAAATAAGCCCACTAACCACTCAACCAATCAGAGCATTGATTGACTTACACTGGATCCTCTAAACCCCTATAAATAAGCCCACTGATCACTTACCTCTTCTGTCTCCTGACGATGACTAGAGCAAGCTAGTCCAAACGTTGAGACCAAACCCAAGAACTGACTCCGCAGTAGTACAGTTCTATACCATCCGTCCAGGTAATAGTTAATAAGCAGGAAAGTTCTTTTCAGAACTGAGAAGTCTCCCGAACACCCGAACAATCTACTCTGCAGTAGTAGCATTAAGCAAGACAGTTCTCTAAGAATAAACTCTACCTGGCAAGTAGATACACACATTGTGTTATCGCAAGCCATACATATATATATTGATACCTCACCATGCAATGCCTCAAACCCTATATATGCATACTATAATGTCGCTACAGTCGACTCCTGTTAATACGAGGTCCGCCGGAGTGGCCCATTTTTCTCGTATTATCTCGTCTTAAACGCAGCGCGCTAAATATAGATACATACGTCATCACTGTGCATGCACACAACACGTGTACTTGCATGTACACGTACATGTACATGACATAACGACCGCATGTGTGTACACAGATGCATGGCAGAGCTGCAATTGACTACTGTGTGCATATAGTAGAGTGTGCGATGTACTGCACAAACAAACACAAAATTGGGCTAACAAAACTATTTAACTAATTTAATTTAGTTTTAAATTCAATTTTAAAATCAATTAACATTTTACAAGATTGAAAAAATGTGTGAGATTTTAACTTGCGTTCATGTTTTGGGAAGTTTCCCTTGCAAAACTTTGGTCGCCGGCAGTTTATTGCCAATGCAATAAGTAGAGTCTTGGTTTTCATTGGTAAAAACCTATTTAATTAATGCTGGATGGTTCATTGCTACTGCGAGATACCAGGGAAAATCTTGCTGCTGCAATCGTATTGCAAACGCTGTGAAAAACTTCGCCCGTAGCAGTCAATAAAATAAAAGCTGAATTTTCATTGGTAACCACTAATCTTATAATAGATGGTTCATTGCTAACGTGACATACCATGGAAGATCTTGCTGTTCCGTGTTATATTCCTCATGTATGTGTGTGTACGTGCAATACACCTAGTCCCAGCTAGCAGTTAAAAAAAACCAAACAGAATCTTCATTTTCATTGGTAAATACCTGTGTCATGTTAGATGGTTCATTGCAAGTGTGGGATACCAGGTAAAATATTGCTTTACATTCAATAATATTGATCACGCAATTAGTTTTGCGTGTAAGTTGAGGATGGTTTCTTTCTTCTGAAAATGCTTATGTGCGTTTAAACTCAGTGGAACAGTATCTTTTCTAAAGATTTCTGGATTGTTTGAACCATGGAAACCTCATAATCCCTCCATTGTCCGGAGTTTGGAATTAGCAATTGCTGACTCGATCGTGACTCCCGATTTCGGATTAGCGGTAGCGTCCACTTAACAAAACATCTCTTTTGCATGTCTTGTAAAAGCCACAAATAACAACTTTACAGTCTGTACAGGTATTTCCATTGTTGGTTTTTGTATTGTTCTCGTTATAAAAGGGTTTTTAACAATGTTTTGCTCGTAATGGGTCGCCCAAAAGACCCCGTTATAACCGTGTTCTCGCTACTACCGTGCTCGTATAATCAGTATTTTAATGCATTGAAACACACATGGGGCAGTTTGGGACCGGCAAAAACCTTGTAGTAACCGGAACCTCATAATATGCGAGCTCGTAATAACGGGAGTCGACTGTATAATGTTTGAAGAGGACAAAATAACTTTTAGAAAAGTTTTTTACACCCTCGGGGGAAAATGGCACTTTCGCCTTGGGTGCCATTTCCTCCCTCGGGTGTACAAAACTACCATGGACCCTGCCCGTCTCAGCATGCATCAATTGTACAGTACATGCATTATACATGCATATTTATGTTGTTTTGATTACAGAGTTAATAATGAACACCCGGATGTGCTAAACGAACAATCACTCACCCTCTCGTTGTGACGTCATGCACCTGGGGCCAGCCCCAAGTGACCCGTTCCACAAGCAGGGCACTTGGGGCTGACCCGGGTGAGCCCCTGGAATGACGTCAAAGGGGGCAGACCGGGGCCCAGGGAAGCTAATCGAACACACCCATATACAAGCACTTATTCATAAACTAGTTTGAATGCACAAAAGGATATCTTTATATGCCACCCTGAAACTCATGTAGTTGTACATGATATGCAAATAAGTTGTAACCCATTGACTGAGTTGGAGTCTGATTGTATCCTTTACTCTCTCCTTTATTTCTGATTGGCCTGGATGTGCAATACGTGTACATGTATATACATGTACATGTATATACATGTACATGGTAAACAACTAGGCACATTAATCAAACCACACATCCCGTCTGTTAATAATTGCAAACAACATTAAGGATTTGAAGAGCTAAACTGGCTACTTATTTAATACATCTTCTTTTTCAGAATCTGCCAAACTTTGTCATCTTAGATCTGTGTGGTAACCCTGTAGCCTCAGTGGATAATTACAGGTTGTTTGTCGTTTATCATCTCAAGACACTAAAGGCATTGGATGGCATTGCAGTGGTAAACGTGTTTACATATTTGATATATATTATTGTTGGAAAATAATTGTGGTTTAAACAAAGACAAATTGACTAGAGTGGGATTTGAACCAATGACCTCCACTTTAACCTGCTGGAGCTCTACCCACTGAGCTATCTAGCGCTGTGTTGGCAATCCTCCTATCGTGTCATTATCAGTGTTTGGGTGCCAGTCAGAAGCCATACACAAACATTTGTTAACCTCCCTGTAGCCAGGGATCACACCCAAAGTTACAATGCAACATGGGGAGTGCCAGCTAGGGGATCACACCCAAAGTTACAATGCAACATGGGGAGTGCCAGCTAGGGGATCACACCCAAAGTTACAATGCAACATGGTGAGTGCCAGCTAGGGGATCACACCCAAAGTTACAATGCAACATGGGGAGTGCCAGCTAGGGGACACACCCAAAGTTACAATGCAACATGGGGAGTGCCAGCTAGGGGACACACCCAAAGTTACAATGCAACATGGGGAGTGCCAGCTAGGGGATCACACCCAAAGTTACAATGCAACATGGGGAGTGCCAGCTAGGGGATCACACCCAAAGTTACAATGCAACATGAGGAGTGCCAGCTAGGGGACACACCCAAAGTTACAATGCAACATGGGGAGTGCCAGCTAGGGGACACACCCAAAGTTACAATGCAACATGGGGAGTGCCAGCTAGGGGACACACCCAAAGTTACAATGCAACATGGGGAGTGCCAGCTAGGGGATCACACCCAAAGTTACAATGCAACATGGGGAGTGCCAGCTAGGGGATCACACCCAAAGGCATGAAGGATACAACTTTTTTATTTCAATATATCAAGTTATAAACCACAATGAAAGATGGTTGGGTAAATTTTAAATAATTTGTTGTTTAACAAAGAGAAATTGACTTTAGCAAGACTTGAACCAATGACCTTTGGTTTAACATTGCAGCACTGAACCAACTGAGCTATTTAGCTCTATAAATGCTTCTTGTCCTGTCATTTCACATGATTTGTATGCCCCCCAGTTCTATTCTATAAATCTATGTTTGCAATCCATTGCGCCCTCTACAGTTTGCCCAGGAATTTCCATTTTCGCACTGCATTGTGGGACAAGGTCAATTAAAAGAGGAGTTTTTCTCGGTCCCCAGCTCCTATAAAAAGTAGCGAATGCACATTTTCAGGATAAATGCACAAGAATCTTCACACAGCGTATCAATACTCATAATGCCCAATTCTTTTTTCCCCATTATAAAGATAGCCGCCGCGAAAGATACTTTTATTCATTTGTTCGAAAACGAGCAAGAATCTTTGCCACCAGAACATGAGTCTGGTGCATTTACCAGAAATGTACAATGTTCTTATTGTCACATCTTGCCAGAAATGTACAACCTTCTTACTTCTTAAGAATGTATATATACATGTAAACTTTCTTGCAAAAATAGTTAATGGTCTGACATTTCGAACCTAGCAGAGTCTTTCTCGAAAGATAAATATTTCTCATTTGAATATCTTTTCTTACACATTTGTTTCCTTCTTTTATTTTGTGTTATTAATGTTGTAGGAATCTTCTGAAGGGGGTACTGCTAAGGATAAATTTGGAGGTCGTTTGACTCAAGACTTTGTTGCAGAGAAGTTAGGTCATTCTAACTTTCATGAGGTACGGGAGCTGGACTTTCCCCAGAGTATCTTGAGACAAGTAGACCTAGGAACTGGAGAACACTTCATTAACTTGAGAAGGTAGTGTATAGCAGTTAAGAGTTTAGTCCACTTTTAGGATGTTATTCTTCATTATTACATTTGTTTCTTTACATATATTTTATTTCAATAAGCACAACATACACTGTGCAAGTCTTGTCTTTGTTTGGTCCCAATAAGTAAAAACTGAATCTTGAATTATGTCAGGGAATTCCCACATGGTCTGTTGTTCCCAGCTGGCATGAAAATCTTCCGGTTTAAACCGGAATTCTGCTTTGTTTTCTGTCAATTTAATTTGTAGTCTTCAAGTTCAATGTAAATTTGATAGAAAATTGGGGGGGGGGGTGAGGTTTTGTAGTAGGTAGTGTGTATGAGTGCTTTTCCCACCTATATGGCAGAGTATCCGCAGCACAACATTGCAAAAGACTGGCTTACATTATTTGTGAAAAAACACACTCTGTTCTATATTTGTCAAATGTCAAAAAGCGGACTGGCTTGCAGGGCATTTGTGTTTTCAAACACGACTTATCTTGTTATTTTTAGGAACACAAACTAAAACAATACTGCTGAGTGATGATCGTTACATAAACATGTATATTTAAATCCATCCCTCCTGAAATACATTTTAAAGGAACACGTTGCCTTGGATCGGTTGAGTTGGTCTTTGAAAAACGTTTGTAACCATTTGTTATAAAATGCATATGGTTAGAAAGATATTTTAAAAGTAGAATACAATGATCCACACAAATGTGCCTGGAAATTGCGTGGATTTCCTTTTACTTTGCGGACTCACACGGTCGGCCATTATGGCCGACCGTCATATTATACTTTTAAAATATCTCTCAAATCATGCATTTTATACAAACGATTACAAACGCTTTTCAAAGACCAACTGGACCGATCCATGGCAGTGTGTTCCTTTAAGACATGTATACTACACTTGATGAGTGAATACAAACACCAAACAAGTTGATTGGTGATCAAAGTGGATGAGGACAGTATATGTTTAACAAGATAATCATTGAATAGAGCTACAACCATCCAATCAGGAATATTCTTATGTGTAGGTACATGTAGAAAACTCCAATGTTCTGAATGTCTGTGTGCTTTTTTCTACAGTGTGAATCTAGAGCACAACAACTTGCAATCCTTCAGTGGTCTTGTTTATTTGGTGAACCTTAGGGTAAGTACTTAAACTTGCTCAGAGAGCAAATAAAACAGTAGCGAAAACTCAAGCAAATAAAAGTACTGAGTGCCAAACCTGGAATTTCTGCTGATTAGGGCATAATTATATGGCTTGGCTTATCATGAACACCGTTTAACTGTAAGTTGAACAGTAGAAAAACATTCATATTTCATTGATATCACTGAAAGAGTGGTTCACAACAACACAAATTAAGTAGAGAGATCTAGGCTAAAAAGTATCATAATTAAGGTGTATTCATGTTAGAAAAAATTGTCTCGTATTCGACAATGATGTAATTTTGCTACAGTTGATGCTATACAAATCTGTATACTAGTTACTTGGTTCTAAGCATGTTTAAAAATAAATAAAAAATGTTTTTTGTAGTCACAGTCACACAACATCATTTATTAACACTAGCGGCGGCACCTGCTAGAAATCATTGCATATAGAATTTTGAATGTAGTGTGGTGTAAGGGGGGAAGGGTTTAGTGCACGCACACTCACGAGTCACAATACCCCCTTTCATGGATGTTTTCCCTGTTCAGTTTATTACTTTCCTGTCCCATATCATTATTCTCCCATTTTCCCTTTAACGTATAATTTCCCTAGCTTCGATAATTTGTTCCCGTAATTGTTTGCAATTCCTTGACCCCCTCCCACAGGCGTACACCACTGTGTACCCCTTCCTCTCCATGTCCCACTTGCTGTAAACCTCCATCGTACCTCTGTTCCCCGTGGCCATCCTGTGCTTTGTTCTTTGCATACACTGTGTATGCGCTAAGTTACTGACACTCGCGCTACTGTGACATCACAAATGGAGCCTGACGGGTATGAAACAATGCAGACCCCTGACAACCCAAGGGTAGCCCCCCCTCCCCCAGCCCCCGCAGTTACTGCAGGCTCGCATTTGACTGTGACATCACAAAGGGCGATTGGCTGGTCCCATGCGTACCTCAAAGGTGACCCCAGGATGCATCAATGCAGCAGGGTGCCGGCACCACTTGATGTTCAAACAAGGCAGCGCCCATATTCCAAGATCATTTCAGGCCTTTTTCGAAACGACTTGATTTGGCTTTGGATTCGGCTCAGGCTTGTTTTGACAATTCCGCGTGCTTTGTGTATACGCGCCCAGGGTTTCAGACTAGAGAACGGAGCCTCAAGCCGAATCCAAAGCTAAAGCCTTGGTTTGGAAAAGGGTCATAGTATAGATGTAACATAAATCAGATTATACAGATTCTTATAAACTGCCTGATATGGAAAATCCTTGGTGTTAATTGGTTATTGCAACAAAGGGTCAGCCTTATTTTGACATTATTGACGTTTGTGTGTGATTAGGTTTTGTGCTTGAACCACAATCATGTTGAATGTATTGTACCGCGCCTGAAGGGAACTGGACCTAAGAGTAATCATAAAGGATTCAAAGAAGACCAGGCCGATCTGTACAGTCCAGGAAACTTCACTCCTATCCTGGAAAATCTGGAAGTTCTTCATTTAGGGTGAGATTGAACAACAATGAAATGTGTGTGTTTCGGAAAAATATGCGTGTGATTTTACATTTTTGAACTAGCAGAAAGTGTGATCAATGGCACTTTTTAATGAATTTTTCTATTGTATTAATATTACAACAATATAATATCAAGGTCAAATAAAAGGTATCATTATTTATGACAAGAATGCCTAATGCATAGTGTCCTGTATAGTAACCCTGCTGTATCTACAATTATGTACAATTATGTACTGTCAACTCTTGGTTGAAACTTGTGTTACCCTGTATTTCCCAAGGTACAATGTGGTTATGTGAGCTTCAATCTGAGTTACTTTAATTTAACATTCCTCCCTAATAAATAGTGAACAGTGCTAATGTTATTTGTCCAAATGATTTGATAATGCTATTAACTTCATACTAACCAGGTACAATGGAATCAGTGATCTAATCAAGTTACAGATCAGTCGCTTACCATCCCTCAAGGCATTATTCCTTCAAGGTAAGACAAGACTTGGAGATGCTAGCTAGCATCAAAGACACTGCCAACATAATGAACCATGTATGCAAATTCAAATTAAATGATGTTACATTGACTTGCTTAGTCACAAGTGTCTATTTGAACTTGAATTGCCCAGACTTAAGCGCTTTTTGTGATTAAGGACAAACCTCCAGACATTACAGATCAACATAGTCTGATATTCAGTGCTCTAGCCAGGCGGACACACGAGAAAACAATTCTGATTCACTTTGATATTTCTGATACACAGTTTTATTGTTGATAAACTATCAATACACTTTAATTAAATGTTCTGTCGTTGTGGAAGAAACAAACTTTTCTGGAATATATTTTTGTTATCTGAATATTTACAAACCAAAAGATTTGGTGAATTACTTTAATAAATTAACAATTCCAAACGTTCTCAAAAGAAAGAGAAAGGACACAATGGTTTACAATTGTAGTGTACAATGAAAATGTTGATGAAGCTGTAGAAGTACACACACTATACACTAATGAGTCCTCTTGATTGACCAAAAGATTGTTTGCATTTTACAATACGGTGTTTTTAAAATAAGAACAAATGATGTACAAAGTTGTTTCAAATCAACAACCACCAGTGTCACACCCTTATAACAAATGATTTGTCAAGCCATTGCGATCAATCTCACAGGGTAATGACGTTGTGTTATCCACAAGAGTCTATTTTCATTAGTTTAAAATCCTTCCCTTGATATAATATTGTATACCGAATATTTGTTGTCAGGTTGAGATATTCATGGTAATTTGCATTTCCACTGAACATCACAAATGGCATAGATCAGTTTGACAAAGGTTATTATCTGAGTTGTGTTCTAACGAAAAGTGTTGTAAATTTAAAGTTGAGAGTAAATATATGTAGTAAACTTAAAGCGTAATACTCTTTTCAAGGAATGTTAGATCAAATTGGGCTGCCAAGGGTTAGGGAATTTGTAATCAAATTTATGTAAAAGTAACAATATGGAATGATTATCTTCTAATCATCTTCTAATCTACATGTAAGTGATACAAGTGTAATGGGTGTTAAATTTGCTGCATTGTGGATACAGAAACACTTGTGTTTTACCCATACAACCATGTGTATAAAGCACTGTAAATTCAGTACTTCCCCAAATTCTGTAAAAAAAGCAAAAAACATTCAAGTCTACTTCACTCTACTTACCGGTAGAGTTGAATTACTAATTTGCATATTCCCTATGCCGCAAGGCAAAAATGCTAAGACTTTCACACACAATAGCGCCCTCCACCGTCCTACCCACAACGCCCCGCGACATGCCTGCCACGGAGTCCTCCTCTTTTCTCTTAGCCGCAGGTGGGTGAGGTTGTGTATAAATCTGTTCCACAGTTCACCGTTGTCTATGTTAAACTAGAGACGCCTTATCCTCGCTAAGAGTGCTTATAAGACTAGAAAGATTGTAGAGTTTTAGTTGTTGTCGTTGTAGTGAGTTGTGAAATAGACTATAGTTTGATTTCATTGATAAATAATGAGTAGCGTAAAGAAACTTGGGAGGGCTTCGGCTGTCAGTACTGGGGTTATGTCCGTTTCCCCGAGACAGTCTGAGCTCTCGGGGGACTGCGCCGGCGACACTCCGTTGCCCAGCTTGCAGTCCTCCAGCCGGCCTACGCAGCCTCTGTCAGCTGCGTCGGCCGGGGGACCCACCGATCAAAGAGGGGTTGCTTCCCGCTCCCCCTCCTCGGTCAGTGTACATGGGTCGACCCAGTCGAAGGTCAAACGCCCCGGCAAGGCCAAGAATACCGGTGCCGGGGCAGTGACCATGAGAGGCAGGGCAAAAGGTGGCTCCATTCCAGAGCGAACCGCCCACTCTCCCAGCACCGCCTCAAGGTCTCTGAAGCCGCACGGCTCAGAATACCCGGCCCGTACCGACACCATGGATTCCCCCACGACCATTGGTGACGGCCTTTTGCGAGGTTTTCCAACCCACAAGGCACCCGCCCACGCCATAGGCTGTGGGGCGCTGGCCATGGGGAGAAGGATTATGGGTGCTGAGTCGGTTACACCCGTTGTTCGGGCATCCCTGTCACTCAGGTTTCCTCAGAGAGAGCCTCGGATTCGTCCCGTGAGCGGGTACCGAACAAGAGGCAGAAGACCAGAAAAGACCGTCATCTGCAGTCGTCTGACGACTCCTCGCCTGGCGCCCATAGGAAACGTCATCGGGGTAGCGAGCCGCTATCCCGAGACGAATTCCTCACGGCTTTCCAGACCTTAGCGGCCTCAATATTCGGTCGGCGCGAGGTCCAGGAATTTTCCCAGTTTTCAGGACCGTACCCCCAGCCCGACCAGTCCGGTCATGGCTGGGTGCTCCAGGATCGAGGCGGCGTACCGTGCACGGTCAGCCGGGCACTGGCCTCCCCTCCTAGCCACCGTCCCACGGTCACCGCAAAGGAGGTTGCATGGGGTGTAGTGGATAGTGGTCACGCACGGGTGCACGTTCACAATCCGAGACGGGGATTAGCATACACCCTTCGGGGTCCTTTGTATCCGATCGGGATGCAGAGCACCATGATTTGTTAGGCACAGCCCTACCTTTGAGTGAACAATCATTGAGTGTATCCGACCCCCCCCGTGTCCGGCGACTTGTCGATGTTTGATTTCCCCCCGGGGATTTCAAATAAATATTTTTCTACCCCGGTCCTGCCGGACTCCGCGGCAGACAAGCTGATCGCAGACAGGGGGTCAACCTCCTTCAAACTTCCCTTCGCCGACAAAGTGCGGGGGAAGATGGACTCAGTGTCTCGCTTCGGCATGCGCACATCGTCCTTTTTGCTTCTCTTGTCCGAGTACCTCACGCTTGCCGGCGATGAGGACTCGGCAATCCCAGCGGACATGATGGTGGCGGCCCTTCATTGCCTGGATAATGCGCACTGTCCTAGATCAATTTACGAAAGTATCCACCCGAGCGACATCTGCCCATTGGGCAAATGTCCTAGACGCTTTGTTCCTCCCGTCCGTCGGGGCTCGCAAACGACTTGATGCGCTCCCCCTAACGGGACGAGACCTGTTTGCAGGGCAATTCCAGGAGTCTATGGAGGCCGAGGCCAGGCGCCTCAATGCCACAGATAAAATCAACTTAAAGAAGCCACAGACCTCCGTACCGGCGGCAAGAAAAGGCAAGCAAGCCTCCTTTGTGACTCCACGTAGGCGCCCACAGAGACCCGCCTGTGGTGGTTTTCGTGGGAACCAAGGACCGACGAACGCACGCACGCCGGCCCAAGGCCAGCAGCGGGCCCAGTCGGGCCGTGGTTTTCGTGCGTCCGCCCCCCGGTATCCCGGGGCGTGGCGGAAGTGACTTCCCTGTCTCCAGGCGACCTCCCGCCGACGGACTCGTGGGAGGCCGCGCTCAGATCACGTCCGACAGGTGGGTCCTCGAAACGATCGAGTGCGGCTACGCACTCTAGTTCACGAGGACCCCCCCCACCTGTCGGACATGCTGATGCGGCCAAAGCCCACCCCGTCCGACCCTCTCAAGCGCCGTGCCCTCGAAGGGGAGATCAGTTCCCTTCTCCTCAAACGGGCGATACGCGTTGTCCCCGACTAGGGGACACAGACGGGGTTCATGTCCACTTTCTTCTTAGTTCCCAAGAAGGAGGCGGACATTTGGCGTCGATCCTGAATTTAAAGCCCCTAAACCGATGAATCTGCCCAAAGCGCTTCCGTATGGAAACACTGCAGGCAATCCTCGAATCAATCGATATACCTGTGTGGGGGGCGAGCTTGGACCTTCGGGACCCTTACCATCAGGGCCGAACACCGCAAATTTGTGCGCTTCCTCTACAACGGAACGCTATACGAATTTGTGGTGCTCCCCTTTGGGCTGTCAACCTCCCTTCGGGTTTTCACCCGCGTGGTACGGGCGATCGGGGCAGCACTACGGAGGCGAGGACTGATGATTTTCCAATACCTCGATGATTGGCTAATTGTGGGCCTATCACGGGAGGCAACGGATGCGGCGCTGACACTTACTTGGCGCCCCACATACAGCCTGGGGTTCCTCGTAAACACCAAGAAATCGCACCCGATCCCCTCTCAGGTCCCCACCTTTCTCGGTGCGGCTCTCGACCTTCAGAGGGGGCTAGCCCGCCCTTCGGCAGTAGGGGTACAGAACCTACGTCGGTGCGTAGCCCTTTTCCTTGGGGCTATGGTAGCGCCGGTGGTAGCCTGGCTGAAATTACTAGGTCTCATGGCCAGCATGGTAGACCTAGTAGATTTCTGCAGGCTGAGGATGAGGCCTATCTAGCTCCATCTCCTTTCCTACTTCTGGCCCAGCCGTCATTCGGTCAACCTCCCGGTGCCTACCACGCCTTGGCTGACCCCCCACCTTCAATGGTAGGTGGAGGACGCTAACCTCACACATGGTCGAGTGTTCCGCCCGCCCCGACCGTCAGCGACCGTCGTCACCGACGCGTCTCTGTACGGTTGGGGGCGACCGATAGTGGGGGTGTGGGGCCCGGAACACCACATGATCCATATCAACGTCCTGGAAATGCTGGCGGTCCGAAATGCCCTCCAGTACTTCCGGGCACAGTTAGTGGGGCAGGCTGTCCTGGTGCGCTCCGACAATGCTACAGTGGTAGCGTATATCAATCACCAGGGGGGCACCTGGTCGGCCCAGCTGTGTGCACTAGCCTGGGACCTAATCCACTGGGAAGGAGAATGTCACGGCCGACGCTCTTTCCCGGGGCTGGATCGTCCCGACAGAGTGGTCCCTCCGACCCTGTGTGGTCCAATGAACAATCAACTGCCGATCTACTGCGCCAGGGGTCCCAACCCCGGGGCATGGCGGATCGACGCTCTGACTATGCGATGGGAGGGGCTGTTGGCATACGCCTACCCGCCCATCTCCCTCATTCCACGGGTGCTGACAAAGATCGAGCAGGATCATTGCAAAGTTCTCCTGATTGCCCCTTTTTGGCCCCGACAGCCCTGGTTCCCTCGGCTGGTCAGGCTCCTGGTGCACAGGCCGGTAGTTCTCCCACAATGACCGGACCTCATATACCAGCCCGGGTCCGGAGTGGTTCATCCGACTCTGGGGGCCTGCACCTGACGTGCTGGGTGCTGTCACGAGATCCCTCAGAGCAGCGGGCCTTTCGAGACGGGCTGCGGAAGTTGCCGCCCAGTCCCTGTGGGCCTCAACCCGAAGAGTTTATGACTGCCGACTACGCCATTTCTTTAAATGGTGTAGGCGGCGAGCTATTCATCCCGCAGATACTTCTGTAGAGGAAGTCGGGGATTTCCTTCTATATCTTTTTGATAGCGTACTGGCGACCGCCACGGATAACCGGGTGATCGGGCAGCTGACTAAGGGGATGTTTGTCACCCGTCCCCCTGTGTGCAAACTGGTCCCATCCTGGGACCTCTTTAGCGTACTGTCAGCACTAACCAAACCCCCTTTCGAACCACTGAATGGAGCCACATTGCTACACTTAACGGTCAAAGTGGCCTTTTTGGTGGCGGTCGCTACGTCTCGCCGACGTAGTGAACTTCACTCCCTCACAGTGGCAGCAGGGCACATCTAGTGGGAACCCGGAGGAGTCCGCCTGATTCCTACGGCGGGGTTTCTGGCCAAGAACCAATCCGGTTCTTTCGAACCCCCAGACATTTTTGTCCCGACCTTAAAGCCTTTTCGGCGGTTGCGGCCGACAAACTTTGGTGCCCGGTACGGGCGTTAAAGTGGTACATCGATCGCACAAAGTCAATCCGAACCGGCCACAAACAGCTGTTCGTGTCCACGGTTCCACCATTCCGACCAGCATCCCGCGATACAATCGCGCGTTGGATAGTTACAGCCATCCGCTCGGTGTCAGGCGGATGGCCAGCGACCGATGGTCCGGTTCATGCCCACAAGGTATGGGCAGTGTCGGCCTCATGGGCTTTCTTTAAAGGGGTCTCCATGAGTGACATAATAAGGGCGGCCTCCTGGAAGAGCCCGTCCATGTTCTCCGACTGCTACCTGAAGGTGGATGGGAGAGCGGGTAGAGCGGTGTTACAGGCGGTCAGCCAAGCTGCGAAGCCAGAACAAGCTCCACCTCGTCAGTCACGTGTTTAGGTGAGTTTTTCCACGGTATTACAGTGCTAACAATACTTATAATGTTTTGTTCACCCGTGGGACGACACCCCCTGTACGTTTTGGGCATGGACCACTATCGGGCCTAGCGGCCGTGAAGCGTTCTCTGAATTTTTTGAGCGCGCCGGGGTCCTACGCCCCCCCTTAAGACATGCAGTAGCACCGTGTATACCCACCGCCTTTCCTCGGTGCGAGTCTATGCAAATTAGTAATTCGACTCTACCGGTAAGTAGAGTGAAGTAGACTCCCCCCCCCCCCCCCACGGTAGTGTGGATGGGGTCTACGAACGAATACTTACCGGTAGAGTATCCCTCCCTCCATCCCCACATACTCGGTCCTTGGGTGCTTACATTTAGTGAGGCTCATCGAAAAGAGGACGACTCCGTGGCAGGCATGTCGCGGGGCCGTTGTGGGTAGGACGGTGGAGGGCGCTATTGTGTGTGAAAGTCTTAGCATTATTGCCTCGCGGCATAGGGAATATGCAAATTAGTAATTCGACTCTACCGGTAAGTATTCGTTCGTAGACCCCATCCACACTTCTGTGGGGGGGGGGGGGGGAATTACTCCACAAGAAAAATAGTCCTAATAATTGTACTTGCACATTTAAGCATCACTGGTTGCTAAACATCACAGGTTGCAAAACACCATTTAGAGTTACGCAGTAGTTACTTGTACTATCATCCTTGTTAGAAAAAAATGTGGCATTCCATTTCCAAATTTTGATGGGGTCCAAATTAGTGTGCCTACATGTAGTTCTTGAGGCTGCTCTGTACTCAAAATTTCTTGATGTTTCACCAGGCAATGAAATCAGCAAGGTAGAAGGTCTGGAGAGCCTACAAGATCTAAGGGAGCTTGTTTTGGACCGAAACAAAATTAAAGGACTTTCTGAATATTCCTTCATGAATCAATGGAACCTCGTTGAGCTTCATATGGAAGAAAACAGACTACGTGAACTGTCTCACTTTCAGTATCTGGAGAACCTTCAAAGACTCTACCTTGGAAGTAATAGATTACAGGTATTGTTCAATAAGCTATTCAAATTATTAGCTGTTTCGTAGCGAGCGCAGCGAAACAGCTCTTGTTTTTGTTAGTTTTTTTTTTATTATTATTTTTTTTATTTGTCATCTTCAGAACTAATTTCATATAAGTGCTGATTTGCAATGTTCCCAAAGAGCAATTGCAATGAAATTTTCAGGGATGAAAGGTATTGGTGCAATGATCATTGCAAAACAAGGATGTCATTATGACATCATCAGAAGTCACGTGACGTCATCTTAAAGGTGTTGTATTTTAAGTGTTTGAAAATTTATAACAATTCAGCCACAAGAGACCGCGGGATTGGGGAGGGATAAATAAGGTCTTCATTTTGTTTCGTGTGCGTGACCTCAAATGACCTCTACTTCCGGTCAAAACGGGCCAAAAACGGAAGTGCCCTGTAACTCAAAAGTGGCAAAAGTTATGAAGTTGCTTTCCAAGCACGTAAGTGTCTAGCAAGGGTGGGCAGTTCAAAAAAAATATCGATGACGTTAAAAATTGTAACAGCGTCCTCTAGCGGCAGGTTGAAAACTCGTCAAAATGGATTTTTTGAAGATGTGTGTGGTGAAGTTTCTTGTAATCACTTCAAATTTTACACACACGTTAACTGTCAGGCAGCCATCATATGTGTGAAGTTTCAGATCAATGACGTCATCGGGGGTCACGTGACGCGGCCTTAAAGGTGCACTTTTTGAACTAATATAACTCCCAAAGTAATTATGCGATCATGTTGAAACTTGGTAGGTTGTTGGATATTGACAAGTTCTTGTGAATTGTGAAATGACAGCATGATGACGTCACCGCATGGTTTTTTAAGATTATTTTAATTGTTTGCACCTTGAAGCCATAAAATGCTATCTGAACATGGTATAATTAGCTGTTTCGTAGCGAATCGCAGCGAAACAGCTCTTGTTTTTGTAAAAATTTTTATTATTATTATTTTTTTTTTTATTTGTCATCTTCAGAAAAATTTCATATTATGCTGATTTGCAATGTTCCCAAAGAGCAATTGCAATGAAATTTTCAGGGATGAAAGGTATTGGTGCAATAATCATTGCTAAAGAAGGATGTCATTATGACACAATCAGAAGTCACGTGACGTCATCTTAAAGGTGTTGTATTTTAAGTGTTTGAAAATTTATAACAAATCAGCCAGAAGAGACCGTAGGTTTCTGTTTGCCGTATTGGGGAGGGATAAATAAGGTCTTCATTTTGTTTTGTGTGCGTGACCTAACATGACCTCTACTTCCGGTCGAAACTGGAAGTGGCCCTCTAATTCAAAATTGGCAAAAGATATGAAGTTGCTTTTAACGATGTTAGTGCGTGGCAAGGGTGAGCAGTTAAAAAAAAATACCAATGACGTCACAAAATGCAACAGGGCCCTCTAGCGGCAGTTTGAAAACTCGTCAAAATGGACTTTTTGAAGATGTGTGTGGTGAAGTTTCTTGTAATCACTTCAAATTTTACACACACGATAACTGTCAGGCAGCCATCATATGTGTGATGTTTCAGATCAATGACGTTTTGGGGGGTCACGTGACGCGGCCCTAAACGTGCACTTTTTGAACTAATATAACTCCCGAAGTAATTATGCGATTATGTTGAAACTTGGTAGGTTGTTAGATATTGGCAAGCTCTCGTGAAATGTGAAATGACGTCATGATGACGTCATCACACGATATTTTATGATTTTTTCTATTTTTGCACCTATAACACATAAATTGCTATCCGAACATGGTATAATCCAAATTATTTTTTTAAATAGCCTGGATTAGTCATAACTGCTGTAAAAAAAGAATGAATTTCAAATTCAGTTGACAAAATTTAAATTGTTTTTAACGAAACAGCTGTGCATTTGTGCACAAATGCAATTGTGGCTAGTTGTTTGTACAGTCGACTCCGTTAATACGAGGTTCGCCGGACTGGCCCGTTTTCCTTGTATTTCCTTCATCTTCATGTTATCTGAACAGTTAACAAACAAACCACTGTCAGCACCTTGGTCAAAACATAAGATATATTTGCTGAGACTGGACTATTCTCTACACTCATGGCTAGACACACATAGCTCTGTGTTGCCTTCACTGAATGGACAGTCCTTTGTTCTGACACTTGAGGAAAATCCTGTACAACTGTACTTCGTTTCAATATTAAATAACACTACGTGGATGTGTGTAGTCTCTACATGTATGTGAACCTCTTTTGTGTTATAGGTCATTGTATAAATATGTCTGAAAATATATGCTAACAGTACAGAGAGGTGCATACTTATAACTGGTACACATAGTAGAGATCTGTGCATGCAGATCGATTGAAACAGTATTCACTGAATTTTTCGGATTTTAGGATAGAAATGGGGAATGGGGGCAGTTTGAGGTTGAAATTTTTGTTCTTGATTTTTGGGTAACAAGTTTGATTTCTGACTAAAATATCAAATTTTATTTAACACCCAAGCAGATCTTTGCCATTTGATTGGAGGATTGTCTGTCACGTGATAGCAAATATAAGTACTATTGACGCTATGTCACTCACTGTGAATTTTTTTGTTCCATTCACTGTGCATTTTTTTGTTCCATCCGATAAATACTACTGCATGGTGCGTAAAACATCACTGCAATCGCGTCTTTGGTAGTGCAGCAGTGTTACTGCAGGGCACATACTACATTCGGTGTCTGCAGGTGTCAAAATAGCTGTAAAGAATGCACATTGTCACTGTTGAATCCAACAGGCCAACCCAAAAGAAACGAGTGTAATTTTACAATTAAAAATTGTAGGCCTACGCTTTGTTTGTTTTGAAAGTTGTATCCTCCAATCAAAATGACAAAGATCTACTTAGATGTTAGGCTTTAAAACAAATAATGAATGTTTTTCATTCATGCAATGGTGCGAGTAATTTCATTTGTTGAATGATGGGATGTTCCATGCAACGGCTCCGCCTCATTGAATAGAACATTTCATCCTTCAACTCATGAAAATATTCGCACCATTGCACTCATGGACATTCATTATTTGTATAATTAACCATTGATTTAAGTCAGTGTATTAATATCTTACAGGATGTATGCGAGTTGGAGAAGCTTGAGGCATTACCTAATCTGATAGAACTTTCTGTCATCAGTAATCCAGTAAGTATAAATCCATACATCTCTTGTTTGCATACTTTGTTGAGTTGTGCATACTTTGTTGAGTTGTAACTCAGTTAGCTGACCATGGTTTTTGATGTGACTGTTAAAGTTAATGAAATAGTCACAGACCACATAATTGATATGACTTAATAGAGCACCCCCTCCATTTTCACAGCTTGGTCGAATGATGTGCTAAATGGAAATTAGTGTATGGGAATTAATTTATCATCAGAAAGTGCACTGTAAATTTGTGCAAATTTGAGCAACTTGAAGTATTTTATTTATTTGTAATGGTTCAACAAAGCGCCCCTTTTGTTTATAAAGGTGACGCCTGATAGTAAACAAGAAGAAACATTGTATAACATTTCTGAAACATGTTGGGCAAAAGTTTATTACTTGCTGCACAACACACACACACACATGTTAAAGGAACACGTTGCCTTGGATCGATCGAGTTGGTCTTTGAAAAGCGTTCTGTAACCGTTTGTTATGAAATGCACATGGGTAAAAAGATGTTGTAAAAGTAGAATACAATGATCCACACAAACATGCCTCAAAATTGCACGGTTTTCCTTTTACCTCGTCGACTAACACGGTCGGCCATTTATGGGAGTCAAAATTTTGACTCCCATAAATGGCCGACCATGTTGGTTCACACAGTAAAAGGAAAACCACGCAATTTCGAGGCAAACTTGTGTGGATCATTGTTTTCTACTTTTAAAACATTTTTCTAACCATATGCATTTTATAAAAAATGGTAACAAACGCTTTTTATAGACGAACTCGTCCGATCCAAGGCAACGTGTTCCTTTAAATACACTCAGAGCCCTGCCGCCACACAAACAACGTATACATTGGTGTTGCACTCGCCGTGTCATTTTGTTACATGGATAACGCATGGAGTATTTTTTTTACAATATTGATTAATACAACCCTGTGTTTGTACTGGATTTGGATCAAGACGGAGTGAAGTGAGTTAAGGTGAGTTTGATAATCTAACAAAGTGACACAGTCGGACACACGCACCACCAGTCAAGCTATGGCACACACTGAGCTTCCCCATTAAGATGGAAGTTTTAAACTTATAACCTTCTTACCGTTACCGAACACCTTCAAAAGTCCCTGCTTTTGGCTCATTGTTAATTGGTCTTGGGTTGAGTGCAATGCTGTTGATCACCAAACTCTCAAGGTAAATATCTCTTGAGAGGTTGATGGCATAAAACATTGTGAGAAACGGCTCCCTCTGAAGTGCCATAGTTTTGAGAAAGAAGTAATTTTCCATGAACTTGATTTCGAGACCTCAGATTTAGAACTTGAGGTCTTGAAATCAACCATGTAAACGCACACAACTTCGTGTGGCAAGGGTGTTTTTTCTTTCATTATTATCTTGCAACTTCAATGACCGATTGAGCTCAAATTTTCACAGGTTTGTTATATTATGCATATGTTGAGATACACCAACTGTGAAGGCTAGTCTTTGACAATTACCAATAGTGTCCACTAGGCCTGGGCGTATTATTCGAATATCCGGTGAATGGCGAATAGGTTTTCCTATCCGTAACGGCGAATGCCTTTTTTTTCTTAACCGGATATCCGCATAGGGCGCGAATAGCTATTTATAAACCAGATAGTTCTGTAATTACAACCAAGTAACCGGATATTCTTTAATATCCGAATATCTGCGGGCGACAACTGACATGAATGTTTTGTCTGAATCCTAATGAAACTTCTATTAAGACAGAATAAAACAGCATAAATTAAGTATTTAACTATGCTCACCTCCGTAAAGAATTAAAACAATGACATTTCTGACGTAATTTGTTCAAAGATTACAAAAGTTTTCCTTCATGTAGAGTCATCCATGATCAAAAGAAAAAGCAAATCGCCATCTTTAAATTAGATCCGGTAATTTTTATGAATGAACCGAGTGACACTGTCTAAAACTAATATCAATCCACCCAGAAGATCTCATTCACAAACGAACAGCGCCCTCTAGCGAAAAAAATAAAATATTTTTTTAAATATTTTTTTTTCTTTTTTTAATAGCGCCCTCTAGCGGTGAAAAAAACTATTCGAATATCCGGTTAATTTCGAATAGTTGGCCGTATAAAAAATAAGGCCATAGACCTTTTCGTAAATACCGGGGCGCGCGCGTAACGCTTGGAATTAGGTGCATTGTGGTCTAGCTGGTAGCAAAATTTGATCCATATCTATCCCACAATGCACCTCATTCAACAGTCTGCGCTTGCGCATTGGTATTTGCGATAAGGTCTATGCTTAAGCAGGGGCTAATAGAGGCTTATGCAGAAAATAGAGGCTTAAAGGCTCCTTTTTGCTTGCTTTCCGCTGTAAGCCAAAATGCTTATTGAGGCTATATGAAAGTACAAACTTACTAGGTTTACCTGTAAAGCACAAAATCTGCTGCCATAAGCAGTGCAATAATTGGGTAGTAATTATATTTGTTTTTGACCTGAGAACTTAGTGATACAGTGGCGTGTGTACATAAGTGGTTGTGTCATGTGTTAGCATGCGAGCAATCCTGCTGGTTGATGGCATTTTGTGTCATGTGTTAGCATGCGAGCAATCCTGCTGGTTGATGGCATTTTGTGTCATGTGTTAGCATGCGAGCAATCCTGCTGGTTGATGGCATTTTGGGTCATGTGTTAGCATGCGAGCAATCCTGCTGGTTGATGGCATTTTGTGTCATGTGTTAGCATGCGAGCAATCCTGCTGGTTGATGGCATTTTGGGTCATGTGTTAGCATGCGAGCAATCCTGCTGGTTGATGGCATTTTGTGTCATGTGTTAGCATGCGAGCAATCCTGCTGGTTGATGGCATTTTGTGTCATGTGTTAGCATGCGAGCAATCCTGCTGGTTGATGGCATTTTGGGTCATGTGTTAGCATGCGAGCAATCCTGCTGGTTGATGGCATTTTGTGTCATGTGTTAGCATGCGAGCAATCCTGCTGGTTGATGGCATTTTGTGTCATGTGTTAGCATGCGAGCAATCCTGCTGGTTGATGGCATTTTGGGTCATGTGTTAGCATGCGAGCAATCCTGCTGGTTGATGGCATTTTGTGTCATGTGTTAGCATGCGAGCAATCCTGCTGGTTGATGGCATTTTGTGTCATGTGTTAGCATGCGAGCAATCCTGCTGGTTGATGGCATTTTGGGTCATGTGTTAGCATGCGAGCAATCCTGCTGGTTGATGGCATTTTGTGTCATGTGTTAGCATGCGAGCAATCCTGCTGGTTGATGGCATTTTGTGTCATGTGTTAGCATGCGAGCAATCCTGCTGGTTGATGGCATTTTGTGTCATGTGTTAGCATGCGAGCAATCCTGCTGGTTGATGGCATTTTGTGTCATGTGTTAGCATGCGAGCAATCCTGCTGGTTGATGGCATTTTGTGTCATGTGTTAGCATGCGAGCAATCCTGCTGGTTGATGGCATTTTGTGTCATGTGTTAGCATGCGAGCAATCCTGCTGGTTGATGGCATTTTGTGTCATGTGTTAGCATGCGAGCAATCCTGCTGGTTGATGGCATTTTGTGTCATGTGCATATCATTGCCATGCATAAACAGCTGCTGCTTTTTTTCTATTATGGACAGAAAAAATGTGTCACTTTTGAACATTCTTTTCTGTTATTACAGTTGAGTCCCTTTAAACATTTTAAAGTCATTTGTTAAAGTTTCTGCTTCATAGAGTGTCTACTGAATGAGAATACAATGAGAATCACGTACATTGAATCCATTCCCATTTGGTTATTAGGTGACCATGGGTACCAACCACATCACTGGCCATGTAGCATTCACAAATGGACACCGCAGAAATTTGAATCTCCAAAAGCCGACTTATGGCCATCTTTCAAACTTTAGGTGTTCTTGTATTGATTGCTAATCAAGGGGCACATCAAACAAAATAGCTTTGCAGGCTACTTACTGACATTTTCATAACAAAGCTTTCATGATCAAAGTATGAGCCACTTTAATAATGATATTTGACTGATGTGTTTTGTCTGAATGGTTAGGTATCCAGAAGGTTAATGCATCGTCCAATGCTGGTATTTAGACAGCCCAATCTATTATGTATTGATGGAATTCCAGTCAGCCCAGAGGAGCGTACAAAAGCAGAGATGTACTTTCTGGAACAGCAGGTGTGTAGAATTTTTGTTAAAAATTCAACAATATTTACCAAAAAGCTATATTTTGTATTTTTAGTAACCTCTGTTCAAGCTTGTAGGCATTGAACTAATTTTGGAACTGAACTGGACAATTTATGCTGAAAGTGCATTCACTTGATAATAACTTTGTGTCATTATTGTACAATATTTTTGGACTTTAAATAAAGCAACAAACATAGAATAGTCAGGTTATCAGGTGCAGATCCAGGATTTTCAGGGCATTTCAAATTTGATAACTTTCAGTAATCTCAAAGTCTAAATGCAGGTGACCTGTTTAAAACCAGTAATCTATGGATGAGGCAATGAAAATAATCAATCATCAGTCCCATCTAAGAGGGGGCATTTCACCTTGAAGTGTAGTTTTACAAGATCTATTTTTTCTTGAGCTAAAAATATTTAATCATCAATTTTTCTGATATACTATAATAACGGTAACCATACAAGTTAGTCTGAGTTCAATATTTTGAAACAACAAATCTCCCAAATCTCCTCTCTAAAGACTCTTACAAACAGGATAACTTCAAGCTCAAACTTTGCATGTATCCAAGTTGGGATTTGTTACATCCAAATTTTGTTTTACTTCTATGCTTAGGATAAACATATTTCTAAGAGAGTATTCTATTACGTTTGGTTACAATATTTAGGACCTGGATTCGATCATTAACCATTTAATTATACTAGGCATGCTAGGCAAACAAGATATTAATAAATGAAGAAAAACCTCTTGCGTTTAGCGCCTTCACTAATTCAAAGAACTTTAAGGAATTTATGGGCACATTAGCAAAAGTCAGACATGTAACTTGTGAAATTCAAGACTCGGTGCCTTGGTGCAAAAAAAAAATCCATGTTTATGATATTGAGGGTTTAATGTCAAGGCCGATCCGAGGTATGGGAAAGGGGCAGATACTCATAACAGGTGACCCACATGAAGCGTGGCAACTCGGCCCATTAACGAATACACCCATGTATTCCCCTAAATCTGTCCCTGGTTATTGTAGATTTCTTTAAAGCTGAAACCAATTGTGCACCTTACAAACCAAATAAATATTATTCTTATTACCTGCAGCCAGCATCAACTGTGACTACTACTCAGGAAACTACTCTACCTGGTATCTCGCCATACAAGAACCAAGCTGCACCTGTTAAGATAACTAATGTCCAATTACAAGGAGCACCAACAGAGAGACATAACTGGGGTCAAACTGTTCAGTATACTACTGTTGAGGATGCTATGGGATACCAACAAGATAACATCAGAGGTACATGTACATGTAGGATGTTTAGGATATATGGCATGATTTCAGTGCTCCCTCAGACTCTCCTTTGAATGGGACCATTCAATACACTTATTTCTCAATATTGCGAGCTGCACAGCAGAGTGAACTTACATGTATGTTATGACATTTTGCATCCGACTGTTCACTCATCGAAAGAGACCCATTTTGGGGTGATTTCATTTAAAGTGGTGTTATTTTAAACAAAGAGATCACCCCCTTACACTTGTAGTGTCATACAGTGATTGGTCCACGAAGTCAAGGGGGGGGATTCATATTGAAACAAAGTTTTAGCATTTCTCGGATATGCCCTCTGGAGGACACTTCCTTGTTCTCTATTGGGAATTGCACACAAGGCACAAATCCAGCAGTTGGAATTCTGGGATGGAATACCAGTTGACAACAGCAGCTGTATTCTCTTATAGTTCATTTGAGTGTGGAGGGCAATAACTTTGATGAAAGGGGGTATAGCGGGGGACCAATCCACCAAAACATTGGGAAAGTGTTTCTCCTTGACCTTAGTGAGGATACGGTCGGGCTAAAGCAAAAATTTGGCTGGGATAAGTGGAGTGTGTAGACTTCGCCTGTGAGTAGGAGGATTGTTCAGAGTGTTTGATGCAGGAGGATGGGGTCGAATAGGGGTCACATCAGAACTCACACTGGTGGAGTGGGGAGTATTGTTGGGGAAATTTGTTTTTAGCGACTTTCACAGTCCTTTGCATTGTTCTCATCCATGGGGGGGGGGGAACATTCATCATGAAGAATCCCTTCAGATGGTCATGATAGGGGATTATAGATTTGCCCTTTGTGTTTGAACCAAATGTCAAAGAGCAAATCACTAAGGTTTCTTTGGAATGTTGCAGGTGTTTTTGTAAAATCAATAACATAGACGAGATCTCCCATGTCATAGTTATATTGGGAAATCCTTGTGTCGTGGTTTCTTTTCTGACCTAATTTTTCAGTGACAATGTCATATATTTGTTGTCATCCGTTCTCCAATTGCGATAGCATATTCACCATTATTGCCATGTTTTCGGGTTGGGCCTCCAAGAAGCAAGTCAATTGGTGCATGTGTTTCATGACCTTACATCAACTTCTGTACAATACACCGACGTGAGTAAGGGCCCGGGAAGATGAACATTTCTTTTGATTGTTGTAAACGTAAGTGGATAACATATTGCAGAGCACTCACAAGAATCATTCAGCTGGACCATTGGCTGAAGGATGATAGAGTTCACACACAGACTTGAATAGATTTGACTCAGAATTGCGGCCCTTGTTGGAATTGAGACTTTTTCTTTTCTTTTCTTTTTTCTCCTCTGGAGGGGGAATTTTTAGTTAAGTTTCTTAAACGTACAAAGCTACACAAACTTCTGGTAAAACCAACTACTTATAGATCTAACTTATGCACCTAGGCTGTGGACCATTCATAGGCTTTGGCTAATAAGCCTATGAAGCCACGGCATGCAAACTGCACACACTGATGGTACGCAATTGATATGGCATGTTGATCCCTTTTGGGGAGACGGATGGATCAACATGGAGCTTACATTGGAACGATGCTAATTTACCAATGCCTTGAAACGGATCAGCAAAGGCAGTGAAGAAATCTGGTGTAGCTGTTGGTGCACCAGATTGTAAGTTATACGCATTCTTAACAAGTCCAAGAGTGGTTGCAGTGGAAAAGTTGAGAGTGTGGCAGCGAACTTGTTGTGACAAACACATGTGTCGTGACAGACGATGAAAGAACCAATGACTTCGATTTGGGCGGTGCTACTGTATGCATATATGGGGATGGTTCGATCGTATGATCTTTGTTTCCCACGCAGTGAAGACCGGGTACTCGCACTTTTATTCCCTAATTCACAACTGACGGAACGGTTGGTGTTGGCTCACTGGTCATGTTAACTTCATTCACACTAGTGGTGGTACCGTGCTGAGGTTTTGCCGTAATCAGGCAATGCTTTTATTGCACGAATGACACGTGACACCTTTCGCAGGACAGCCTCTTTCTTGGGGGTGGGGATACCGACTACCGCAGTTGCGACATCCACCGCAAGAATTATCCTTACGATGCTGTGAGTGTGTAGGGCTGGTGTAGCGTTGGCTGTGGATGCTGTGAGTGTGTAGGGCTGGTGTAGCGTTGGTTGTGGATGCTGTGAGTGTGTAGGGCTGGTGTAGCATTGGTTGTGGATGCTGTGAGTGTGTAGGGCTGGTGTAGCGTTGGCTGTGGATGCTGTGAGTGTGTAGGGCTGGTGTAGCGTTGGCTGTGGATGCTGTGAGTGTGTAGGGCTGGTGTAGCGTTGGCTGTGGATGCTGTGAGTGTGTAGGGCTGGTGAAGCGTTGGCTGTGGATGCTGTGAGTGTGTAGGGCTGTTGTAGCGTTGGCTGTGGATGCTGCGAGTGTGTAGGGCTGTTGTAGCGTTGGCTGTGGATGCTGTGAGTGTGTAGGGCTGTTGTAGCGTTGGCTGTGGATGCTGTGTGTAGGGCTAGTGTAGGGCTGGTGTAGCGTTGGCTGTGGATGCTGTGTGTAGGGCTGGTGTACAATGTAGGGCTGGTGTAGCGTTGGCTGTGGGTGCTGTGAGTGTGTAGGGCTGGTGTAGCGTTGGCTGTGGATGCTGTGAGTGTGTAGGGCTGTTGTAGCGTTGGCTGTGGATGCTGTGTGTAGGGCTGGTGTAGGGCTGGTGTAGCGTTGGCTGTGGATGCTGTGTGTAGGGCTGGTGTAGGGCTGGTGTAGCGCTGGTGTAGGGCTGTTGTAGCATTGGCTGTGGATGCTGTGTGTAGGGCTGGTGTAGGGCTGGTGTAGCGTTGGCTGTGGATGCTGTGAGTGTGTAGGGCTGTTGTAGCGTTGGCTGTGGATGCTGTGTGTAGGGCTGGTGTAGGGCTGGTGTAGCGTTGGCTGTGGATGCTGTGTGTAGGGCTGGTGTAGGGCTGGTGTAGCGTTGGCTGTTGCTGGTGCTCAACTGCACCTGAGGTAGAGGGAGACTTTGTGGTTTACTTTGACTTGACGCTTAAGTGCGCGAAGTTGCAATGAAACTAATAGGGATATAAATAAGCGTGCGATACAGTGCAACGCGCAAGGTTTACACAATGTATGCTGATTTAGTGGCCACTTATTCGCTATTTTCCAAAGCCGGTCTTTATACCACCGTTAACACTTCCACACGTGACCGGGTTGTGACCAATCAGAGATTTGAAACCATCCAAGGTATTTATTAATGTAGTTTACGAGAAAGAAGTAATTTTCCACAAATTTGATTTTGAGACCTAAGAATTAGATTTTTGAGGTCTAGAAATCAAGCATCTGAAAGCACACAACTTCGTGAGACAAGGGTGTTTTTTCTTTCATTATTATTATTTTATGCATACATTATGTTGAGATACACCAAGTGAGAAGACTGGTCTTTGACAATTACCAAAGGTGTCCAGTGTCTTTAAAGACGATAAACATCGTTCCAATCCTCTTGACAGACTTTTCCCAGTGAGTGCCAACGTTGGTCTGTTCACTGCTTACACAGAACGACTCAAAAGATGGCAGCGACGACATGTCGAATGAGGGGTGATGAAAAACGATCCAAAACTTGGCAAATACATTGTACGTTGTGAGAATTCACCGTACACCGGGAATTATGATACAAGAACTAATAAATGATGATGTTGTGGGATATAATACAAAATCCCGCTCGTCGCCAAAATGTAATATTGTGATGGCTTAGTAAAATAACTGACTCAACACGTTGATTGTGTGGTTCACTTATTCATAAGTTCCTAGGTCCTCAACCACAAAAGCTATTTTGACAACCTATACATCATATGAAAGGGCTTTACGTACGGAGTCCGTTTTCAAGGCAATTTTAACAAACATTTCCCTTCCGGTTAGTTAGTCTCTTCTCCAGTCGTTATTCATTTGTTCCCATTTCCTCAACCACAAAAGCTATTTTGACAATCTACACATCATATGAAAGAGTTTCACGTACTTCACAAATATGGAATCTTGGTGACCTTCTCTTGACCTTTTGACCTGTCTAAACTGGAATTGCATGTAAATGCTTTGAAAAGACTTAATTTCATGGGTTTTTTCTTTTGTTAATTGTCCACCAGGGTTGTATTTTTGTACTCCCATTAGCCGAAAACCTTGTTTTTGTTATGACAAAAACTTAAGTCTAGTTTTCATTCTTTTTGATTTGAAATTCTTGATTTTTCATACACTTTATCTGACAGCGTTTTTTTAACTTAAGATTGTATGTTGTCACACCATCTTCAATTTAAGAAACAAAATCATGCAATTAAACATGTGAAACTTGCTTGTAATGTACACTGTACATGTTTTCTGCAAAGCAATGACATTACTTGGATTTCACAATCACACAGAAGGTGTAAAAAACAACTTACTATAATTTCCCTGTTTCCACAGGAACACTGTTGCAAGCTATTTAAATCTCATCTCACTTTATCATTCACATTATTGATTCTATGCTTTACTCTCAGCACCAAACAGACGACAGCGAAACTACGTCCACTCTGATACCAACGTATCCCCAAGTAACGGTGGAACAAGGGCAGGCCAAACCAACCATACCCAAGCAGGTCATCAGAGAGGACAGTACCAACTCCAACATCAAGTACCATATGTACCCCATCAAGGTCATTATCAACGAGGTAGTAATCATGATGAAGCCCATCAGACTAGATATAATAACAGTGGAGGTAAAGGTAGACCTCATTAAGTATCATCATGCATTAACAGTCATATTATTGTTGTCTTAGTTGCTTTCAGGGCATGACACTTTCACGTCAGGAGTTCGAAGGAGTTCGAACGACGAGACTAACCGCAGAGTAACAAAAGAAAACCCTGACAATGCCCCTTTCTGATCAGTGGAAAAAGATAGGAGACATTCAGCTGGATGGCCGATTAAAGATGCTATGTCAGATTTTTGGCCCCAAACATTAAAAAAAAAATTTTTTTGAGAGAGAGAGAATGGTATTTCAAAGAGTATCACCTGCTCTAACGAAAAAAAGTTTAACTTTTACTTTTAATGGTCAGGAACCACGACAAAAATTTAAATCGTTTCTTTTAAAACACTTAAGAATTGGTCACATGATATATTGTCGCTCTAATAATTGGCACACTTTTTCGAGCAAGGGCTCAAATGAAAGCTTGTAACTTTCTCGACTCCCATCAAAATACCTATTGAATTTTAAATCATAATTTTTGGGCCAAATCGACCAAAAATCTTACATAGCACCTTTAACAAGCGGGATTAGATCTCTTTGTACAGAACCTGTGGTACCGCCACTCTGCACTGTTGCCTGCGTGTAAAGATGAATCATTGGAGACCAGAATTGCAAAAAAACACAGTTTTCGCATGCGCAGTGTGTTTTCTTTGTCTTTCATGGATGCGCACATGGTACAAACGATTGCGTTATTATTTTCCGGTTCATTTGTTTTGTTTTCACATGAAAATCGGAGTTGCAGAAGGTGATGAGTTGTGATTGACTTCTTCATTTACCGTTTGTGGTGTTTTCATGGAAATATCATAGTATATTTTTAGGTCTCTAGTGGTGGTTCAAAATTTGGGTATTAACACCAGAGGGTGGTTGGTATTCAATTATGTTTTTCGTTTTAGTGGGCGAATGCGTACACAAAATTTATCAGGTCTCAAAAAATATTTTCTTTATTATACCCATGCGACATAATGTACAACGCCATAGTTGCGTGAAGAACCGAGTGCAAATTCACAAACGCCAGGTCGCCCATTGTTTGTATAAGGTATGTGGGTGATTACGAGGTGTCGTTAAATGACTGCGGTACCACGGGTTCAACTTTTGAAGTCCCTCTGTTCGAACTCCTCTTCCTTCTTCCATGGTTAAACTAACCGTTATGTTCAACGCTTTATGTCATTTTTAAAACCATTTTTGTGACTATACAGTACAAGGGTATTACTATAACCCAAATTTGAAAGATTTTGTTGTAATTTTTGTATTTGATGTAATATACCTCCAGACCTTTTGTACATGTACATGTAGTATAGTGTTGAAGTAAAATAAATTGCTTATTTTGACACAGTGACCTTGAATATCTCACCATGCACTGGTGCTCTTGCTTCTATTTGTGTAAATATCTTAAACATGAACCTTAAAGAGTTTGCAAACATGTTAAAGTACATGTAATCGTCTTTAGATTTACAGAGATGTTCACAGGCCATCTACATGTAGGTATCACTTTTTGTGCTCTTCAAACTGAAATAATATTTACAGGTTGAAAATTACATTAACATTCCAATGATGAGACTTCAATTTCAACAAATACTAGTAACAAAAAGCATAACATACAATTTACGTTGTCTGTAGACAATACAATGTGTAGTACACAAATTTATTTTATTTAAAAAAACATTTTAACATACAAATACTTTGGTTTTTTTGTGGACAGTCTCATACATAGGGGACTAATACCTGGATAATAATACAATGAAGCAGTAAGTGAGTAATACATTGGAGTGTTTTAAGGAACAACAATCAACATTGTTAAGTTTGAATTAATGTGTTGTGGTGTTTTTGTTTTGAGTTCAACCATAAACATAATTGCATTAAAAATGGAGTCATGCCGAACAAGGATTTTAGTTTGCCTTCTCAAGTGTTTTTTATTAATTTTGTTGCAATTAAGATTAAATAGTCAATTGCATAAAATCTTGAATGGGTTAATAGCATGTTACATGTACATGTGTGTTTAACCCTTGCATGCCCTGAGCACTATGTTAGTGGTTTTTTTTTCCCCTTTGTAATTATACAAATGATGTAAACCTTGTTACTGTATGTACACATAGTATTATTTGAGCGAGACATTGATTACAAAATGTCACTGCAATGCATACAGGTTGGTTCAAAAAGTAGGAAACCAGATTTTGCCAGCCATTTTTAAACACTTGTTGAGCTTGTTTCAACAGTTACATTTAGAGGTATCAAAATATTGATCTTTAAACATCAAGTGACAAAAACAAACTATTGGAATGTTCTTGGAGATTATGTTCACAGAGTTTGAGTGCGAATCTAAAGTTGATAAATGTAAGAATGCCACCCCTGGTCAAGTAAACAAATTGTCAGATAATAGATTTTAGGAAAAAGAAGACACATCACTTTTTCAAGTGTTGTGGTTTTTGCCTTTAATCAAGCTCTGGAGCTCAAGCAGATGGAATAAAGTCATCTGTGGACAAAGCCATTTGTAGACAAACATGGGTTGCAATAGGAACATTTTTAAACACACAAAATAAAAAATTGGCAATCGCTTATTGTCATTTACGTAAAAAAATCAATTTTTAAAACATACTCATACATGAAAATGAAAGTGGCTGTTAAAAGTGTAAGTCTTCTGTTTTACCCATGCATTATTTTATCATGTACATACAGCATTGCAACTCATTCAACAGTTATACCCCGTTCACACATAGACGCCGCTTCTACTACAGTGGACAAGTGCCCGAGAGCGTGGCCAATCACGGACCAATCTGGGCCAAACGTGGGAGGACCTCCACGAGCTGGTTTGAAAGGGTGGGATCTCCAAGGTTGGGAAGCTGCATGCATTCTCTCCCAACGCTTATTTTGAACATGTTGAAAATAAGCGTAGCTGGGTAGTAGCCAACAATGAGCGGGGAAAAGTCGTAATGGGAACGTCATTATCGCACAAGCAGTGTTAATGCATCGTTGTGAGATCTTTAATTTGCATTATTGCTTGATTTTGACGCCGATTGTGTCCTGACTTGATACATTTTTGAGATCGCGATGATCAGCATGGTCTTCATAAGGTCGTAGGACTGTGTGAACGGGGTATTAGCACTTGACCAATGGGTATTTGCAAAAAGGTCTATGCATATTGGTTATCCAACAATTCCTTTCTATTTATCCTCGACTCTGAAAGGAAAATTAAAAAAAATTGAAGGATCACATCAAGATTTTTTGTGTGGATTATAATTGTATGGAAAGTAGAGAAGACAGTGCATCAACTATACATACATGTACTAGCAGGTCAAAATGAGGGCTGATGAACATTTAAAATGGAAAAAACATTTGTTAATATATAAAGCAGGGATGAGATTCTTCTGCCTTTTGGCGAAATTCCGTCTTTTCGTCTTTTGTTTTAAATTCAGACTTTTTATAAGATCTCTGACTTTAGCAAAAATTTACTTTTGATGCGACAGCGGGAGAGTCATATCTTTTATTTTCTAGTCTGTCTGGCGAGTCAAAAAATTGTTTAATGTCACAATAATCAAGTTATACGGTAATAAGTTCCCAAAGAGAGATTGATTGTTTTGAAGTTTCTTAAAATGGTTTGAGTCTTGAGTTGCGCTATATTTAATGAGGTTGCGATCGCGCATGATCGTTTATTTTATTAAACAACTGTATGCACAAGTACGCCCTTCTTTCAGGCAAGTAGGGAAACAAAACTTGAATTTTCTGGGTCTCATCTCAACCTTCCAGTTCCTGGTATATTGGCAATATATCATGAACATTTTATTGCAAAAGAATTTTTTAATACAACCGAACCTAACATCAAGACCCCATGAAAATGGTTGTTGATGAAAAAACCTTTTACAAGGGCAGAAATTAATTTTGAAAAAAAAGTTATTTAAAAGAATTTCCCGAATTTGTTTGTGTTAGTTTCCAAAATTAATTGCTTTGGTGTTCCAACTTGCAAGCGACCCACAAATTGTTTGAATCATCCAGCCAGCAAGTGAAAAAAAAATAGTTAAGGGAATTTAGTTTACATGTGCTCCTCCCGCAACGTGAAAAATTTTCAGTCTTTTTCAGTTTTTCAGAATCTCAGAATCTGATAAAGAAAGAATGGGAATGCAAATAACTCAAGCTCATTAAAACTCTAATCCTTGACCATGATGTATGTATACATGTATTCAACCAAATATTCTACTTTTACAGAACACTTCATGAACATTACGTATGTACCTAATGTACCAATTAAAGTAATAATTTTTTTGGGTTGATATTGATAATTAAAATAATACTGAACTACTTTTCTTATTGTCAGAGTTCTACACAAGGATTAGTGGCAATACAGTTAATAACATAAAAGCAGACATGCAACATTAAGTGCCTTAGAAAAACTACAAACAAAATGTACAAAGTTAAGTGTGCATGACTATTTCTTAGTTTTACCATTGTACAATGAAGTACTGTCCAACATCAGTATGGTATCAACTGTTAAGGCATGTGATGCTTATATAACACAGCAAATTACTTAGTTATTGTTTCTGAAGCCTTTCTAATTGCTTGGAGCACAGTTACAGCAGCTAAAAGTTCTAGTCCTACGTCATACAAACCATTGTCTTGACATTTGTATATGATCTGCATCCAGGATTCATAGTCTGTATCAGCATCACATAACACCACATCCTTAATGCTTGTAGTCAATGAACCTAGATATCCAAAAGAAGACAAACACCATGTTAGGATAGAATATTGATTCACAGTAACTGAAAATTACAACATAATACAACTCTTAAAATTAGTGAAATACTTAATGTGGATTTTTATTTATTTACTATTTAAAGGCAGTGGACACTATTGGTTGATGTGTAATTACTCAAAATAGTTATTAGCATAAAACCTTACTTGGTGACGAGTAATAGGGAGAGGTTGATGGAATAAACATTGTGAGAAACGGCTCCCTCTGAAGTGACGTAGTTTTGAGAAAGAAGTAATTTTCCACGAATTTGATTTTGAGACCTCGGGTTTAGAATTTGAGGTTTCGAAATCAAGCATCTGAAAGCACACAACATAGTGTGACAAGGGTGTTTTTTCGAACATTTTTTTTCTCGCAACTTCGACGACCAATTGGGCTAAAAAATTTCACTGGTTTGTTATTTTATGCACATGTTGAGATACACCAACTGAGAAGACTGGTCTTTGATAATTACCAATAGTGTCCACTGCCTCTGAGAAGTACACACCCGTTTTAAAAACTTGTCAGTAATAAAAAAAAAGACTCCTTAGGTATAAGAGATTAACCTTAGGTAACCGTGACCCCATGTTGACCTTTACTTACGGGTCAACCGGATGTGGGACCATATACCAAGAACTACACAACATTTAAAAAACCTTTTTTTCAGTTATAGACTCCTTGGTCATTGAAGCACATAATCCAAGCAAAACAACACGGAACAGCTCTGTAACTGTTGATTACAATTACTATACCATCTAGGTTTTTATTATTATTTGTAGCTGTTCTGACCTACATGTACTGTCGGAACAAGTAGTGTTTTTCGTCAAGAATTTTATTGTTTTTATCATTAGCTGCTCTGACTTACTGTCGGAACACAACAGGTATTGTTTCCATCGAGATTGTTATGATTTTTTATTAAACACTTGTTTCTGCCTTATTTTCTCAATATCCTCCCAATATTCCTAATATCCCAAAGTATTAATATGAAATAGTTAGATCCTACAATGTATATCAAATTGAAGCTTGTTATACAGTTGTATGACATTCAATTAAATTCAGTTATGTTTGAAATTATTATTTAATTAGCCATGTATTAGCAATTTGAATATTTAATTAGTCAACCTTGTTACACTCATATCTCAAAAAGAACAAGGTCAATCATCAATTTGTTTTCAGTTTTACACTTGCAGGATACTGTTTCTGAGATTGGTATTTTTGAAGCAACTAAAATACACAACAGAACTATAAGTACATTGTAGTTGGATCATTAGGCCAAGGGACAAATAACCCTTTAATACTGACCCGATACTGAGCCATATATGCAACACTAGGTTTAAGTGAAAGCACAAGCTCTTCATGTAGTAATTGCTACAGGACAATAGAAAAAGGTTGTTTTTGTTTATACAGGTGTATGTCAATAAGTGAGAGATAATCCGGCGAGCATTTACTTACAAATCCAAGCAATTGCTTTTACTTACTAGTCCAACAATTTACCTATCCGAGTCAAGTAAAATGTTTAGTAAAGTAAAGGGTTATTAATAGAGATTTGAGCAGACTGATCATGCCTGATCTTTTACTTATTGACCTTTTGCTAATGCTGGAGCTTTGAATTGATAAGCAATTGCTAGTTTTTATTTATACGTACTCCTGGAAGCCGAACACCTGTTTTTTGTAGTTGACAAAACTAAACTTCTAGTTTCTTTTCAGTTCGGCCAAACAAAAGAAAGGTTGTGTTTCCTATTACACTGTGGCATGGGAATAGGGTAGGTAGGTCGGCACTAAATTTTCTTTTGCTTTGAGTTTTATGGCTCCAAATTATTGGGTAGGCTAATGTTTGTATATTATTTTTTGTGTGCACTCAATTAAAAACGTAAAGCTGACCATGTTTGTACAGTTTGTACTTGGGTGTCCTATTTCGAATGCAGATTTTATTATTTCTTAAAGTTATAAAGATTGAATCATGTTCGTAGCAGCCAACTTGTAGGAACATTGATGATAAATCAATAATGGGATTAGATTCTGAAAAAATGAAAAATGTTTTAAGTGTAAGCCATAGGACTAGGGAAGGTGAACCATGGTAAACTGGGGATTCCCTCAATTAGTTTTGCACTCGCTGGCCCTACGAGTTAAACAACATTGTTGGTATATGAAGAGTTTGCGGTAACACCATGTAACTAGACATTAGGTGTTTGTGAACAAACACAAAGCTGTTCCGTGTTCTTCTGCTTGGATTATGTGCTAAAATGACCAGGAGCCTGTAACTGAAAAAAAGTTTGAAAATGTTGAATAGTGTCTTGAGTTATGGTGCCACTTCCAGTTGACCCAAAAGTAGAGGTCGACATGGGGTCACGGTAACCTAAGGCTAATCTCCAATGCCCAAGGGGTCTAAAACTGGAAAAAAGTTTTAAAATCGGTTGAATAGTACTTGAGATATGGTCCCACTTCCAGTTGACACGGAAGAAGAAGTCAAAATGAGGTCATGGTTTTTCCCAACAAATTTTAAGTCCTAAGGAGTCTATAACTGAAGAATTTTTTTTTAATCGGTTGTGTAACTCTTGAGATATGGTCCCACTTCCGGTTGACCCGGAAGTAGAGGTCAACTTGAGGTTACAGTTTTTCAAAATTAATGTCCATGCCCCAAGGAGTCTTCACTACAGACAGTGTAAAAATTGGTCCTGCACTTCTTGAGATATGGTGCTGCAAGGATTTTGACTGTCACTCGTCAATAGAGGGCGGTATATAAGATGAGTGGTCCCTAGTTGAATAATGTAAAAACTTGTATTTGACTTAGGATTGTTTGATTTGGGTGTTTTCTTGAGTTCATGCCAGTGTCTTTAGAGTCCATTGCCATGTGATAAAATCCTTGTATTTGGTTGGTGGTTTGATGTTTGATCTAGTTCAAGTGGATTTTACTGAACTCGTAACCACCAAATTCTGCACCTACGATCACCATTTTCCGCTTAATGTGCATGCCCGGAATGAACTGTGCGAGCTTGGAAGCACACAAACAAAAGAAATCCCTGCTAAGCAGTGTACTTCGCTTGACGTAAGCGCAGAATTCACTGCTTCTGCTAAGCACTGAATCTTTGCTTCCAGCGCAGAGCACGACATAGGGCCCATTCGCACAAGATTTTTCATAAGGTTGATCGTGATTCAGAATTGCAATGCATTTTGGGAAGGAATATGGGGCGGTTTCTATGCAGTTTCTACGACTCGCTCGCAACGCCTATACCTTTGTGCGGGTTCAACAGCGCCCTCTCTTGAAATTTTTCAATTCGCGATAAAACCTTAATAAGCAAGTTCCCATTATGATAGGCCTGGGTGACTAGTGAAATATACTAACTCGACTAGTCGCACCTCAAACCCAACTACGACACTTGTCGATACAAATTACGGATTCTCAAGACTTGTGCTGCAAAGTGTTGCAAGTGCACGTTATATTATATGTTGCGAATAGTAAGAAGCAACACAACTCAGTGTTTCACCAGACAGGTAGTCGGGACAATTTTTGTAGTCAACGTTTGAGCACGATTATGACAGAGTAGAAAAAAATGGTAGTCGCTACTCAAATAATAATTTGTAGTCGCGACTCAAATAATAATTTGTAGTTGCGACTCAAATAATAATTTGTAGTCGCGACTTTTACACTAAAACACTACAGTTGCCCTGGCCTACTTTTGCACGTAAGCAAACCACGGGTATTATCCTGCGAGTGCAAAACAAATTTTTAAGTCACTGTTGTTTTCGCAGTGAAAGTTTTGGAGGAGTTGAGCACAATTAGTCAACTGTAGCATTTCTTATTGCGAATTGTGACACTCAAGAACACATTCCCTGCTAAGCTGATAAATACGCTTAGCGTAAGCACAATTCCATGATTACGTAAGCACTGCGATTCTTTCCTTTAAAAGCCATTGGCCCAGGACCAAACTACACTAAAGATTTTTAAGCACAAAAAGCAGCTAAACACAGCAAATACAAGTACAAGTTGTGAATCAAGGTATTCTGCTCATCTGCAATTTTTTTAAAGCAAAATTGTTTGCCTATTGATTATAAGCAGCTCTATAACATTAAGCCACTATTCTGCTCAATTTCTGCATTTTTATACAGCAAAATGTTTTGCCTATTTATTATAAGCAGCTCTATACAAATGACCCACTTAACCACAAGAGTATCCCTGCCAAAGAGTTTTTGTATGTCATGGTATAAGAAAGGGAAATACTTGAATTAGTTTAGGCAAGCGGTCCCTGACTTCACCCGTAAAAGATTCCAAATCCCAGGCATTCTATTTTCGTCGTCCACGCTCGTCGCCTGAAACTAAGCCGGTCAACTCAGTCCCAAACTAACTTGGTCGCAGTCATACGTTTACAGTTTTTTCACTCATTTCTAAAAAACGAACCCGGTCAACTCGGTCCCAAACCAACTCGGTCCCAGTCATACGTTGACAATTTTTTTCCCCCAATTTCTCAAAAAACTACAACACCACAGCAAGTAATATTTTAAGGGAAGCTTTCAACTATCATTATCTTCAAACTGTTTAAGTTTAGTGAAAATCTGTGGACACGATGGTGTGTCTTCTTCGTCAAAAACGCAATTACGCACGTTCGTTTGAACGAAATCCCTAAATCTTCGTACTTCGTCGCATGCAAAGTATATGGGCCCGGAAGCCGGTTAGATTGTTATGGGTCCTGAACGATGGTAGGAAAACAGAATGAGTAGACTTCCTCTCAAGAAGTCACAACTCATGATAGGTACATACTGAATGGCATTTGCCATAGAGAATGTTTAATGATAACATGGAAGTGACTGCATTGAGTTATATTCAAACGCGTAGACTCATCTCAAGAAGTCACAACTCATGATAGGTACATACTGTATGGCATTTACCAAAGAGAATATTTAAGAATAACATTGAAGCGACTGCATCCAGTTATATTCAAATGAAGATTACGTGGTTAATTAATTAAGATTTTAATTTTGTTTTGCATTTAGAGTAAAGCTTATGTTCTAAGCTACAATTTGGTATAATAAACTCACTCTTTCGTATTATGGTTTGGGAGATTAGGCTTAAAGAAAAAACGTGTACAAATGCAATGGGGTTTTGGCGAGAAACAAAGAATAATAATAAAAATAATAAAAATCTCGACGAAAACAATACCTGTTCCGACGGTAGGTCGGAACAGCTAATAATAATAATAAAAATAATAAAAATCTCGATGAAAACAATACCTGTTCCGACGGTAGGTCGGAACAGCTAATAATAAAAATAATTAAAATCTCGACGAAAACAATACCTGTTCCGACGGTAGGTCGGAACAGCTAATTAATAATAATAATAAAAATAATAAAAATCTCGACGAAAACAATACCTGTTCCGACGGTAGGTCGGAACAGCTAATAACAATCTCTAAATGAGTTGGGGTGGTTCTGAAAAGAACCGTTGGATTAACTCGACGTTTCGATCAGTATGCTCTGATCGTCTTCTGGAGAATGCTAGACTCTGATGCTGCATGCTGACAAAGGAAATGCCACTGTTATCATGGACCGCATGGAGTACACTGACAAGGTAAGCAACATTTTATCATCTGGTTCATACCGCCCCCTCCCTAAGGACCCCACCCCTAGCATCGAGAAGAGGGTTACCAGCAAACTCTTTTCTATCCACCGGTCCGGAGCTCTCTCCGTCCCACTCTATCGTAAGCTCCGCCCATCCCGCTCCACCTGCCCCAGGTTCTTCGGCAATCCCAAGATTCACAAGCTGGAAGTTCCCCTCCGCCCCATAGTTGCCTCAGGGGTTCCCCCACCTACGACACTGCCAAGTACCTAGCTAAAGTACTTCGACCCCTGGTGGGTCTCACTGAACACCATGTTTCCAATTCCACCCAGTTTGTTGACATTACCCGCAACCTAACCCTACTACCCAGTGATATCTTGGTAAGTTTTGATGTGGAATCTCTCTTCACCAACGTGCTTACAGATGAAGCTTGCTTCTTGGCCAAGGACAGATTATCACATGACCCATCCCTCCCTGATCGTACTGGTCTTTCACCTGACCAAATTCATGATTTGCTTTACACATGCGTTTCCTCCAGTTGTTTTCAATTCCAGGGCAATAGTACTACGAGCAGACAGCTGGGACCTCCATGGGATCCCTTATATCCCGGGTTCTAGCAGACATATTCACGGAAGAGTTCGAGTCCTCAACACTCCTCTCCGCTGACCTCCGACACAGCCTGCTCCGCTATGTGGACGACACTTTTGTCGTGTGGCCCCACGGTCAGGACTCTCTCCATGAATTTCTGCAGTACCTCAACCAACAACACTCAAGTATCAAGTTCACTATGGACCGTTACCTACATCAGCGGTCTTTCCATCATCCAGCTATCAAGTCATCAGTCAACCATGCGCTGGTTCAACGGGCTTATACCATTTGTGATCCGGACAGCCTCCAGCATGAGTTGCATCACATCACCACTTCTCTACAGCAGAATGGATACAACGCCAAGCAAGTCAAGACAAGCAAGCCTGTCCCCCCCCCCAACCAAAGGGTCTCCTATACCCAAGGTCAAACACACACACCCACAGTTAGTTTACCTTACCTACATGTAGGTCCCCCCTCTCATCGCCTCCAACGCATCTTCAAGCAAGCAGGAATCAAGGTGTATCACTCCGCCCCGAAGAAACTCCATGGCTCTCTCCAATCGCACAAGGACAAGAAGGACCCCTCCACCCGTGCCGGAGTCTATTGCATTCCATGCGAATGTGGTAAGGTTTTTGTCGGGGAAACCAAGCGTAACCTTCCCACTAGACTTAAGGAACATCGAGCACACGGAAGGAGGGGAGACTTTGATAAATCCGCCATCGTCAAGCATTCCCACATCACTGACCACCGAGTGAACTGGGAAACAGCAGAAATCATCGCTCCAATCCAGGCATGGCACCCTAGACGCATCAGAGAGGCCATCGAGATCCACAAGCATGACACCGTACCCCAAGACATCGGCTTCCACATCAGCGACATCTGGCTCCCCCTTCTCCCGACCAATGGATCTTCTATATCCACGATCACCCCCTAGGCCCCAACATTAGACTGCTTTGGGTCATCTATACCCTCAGTCACCTAGGCCCTACACCCTCACTATCCCCTGTGCTTGTTCCTACTGACACGGTTGAGTGAGCACACACCCCCACACACCACCCAAAGCTCCACAACAGGTTTCACCACGAATCATCGAGTTCACTTCCCGCCTGTATTTCCCGCCTTCGTGCAACACCGCTAATCCGCCGCCCAATACTTAAGCAGCATGCAGCATCAGAGTCCAGCATTCTCCAGAAGACGATCAGAGCATACTGATCGAAACGTCGAGTTAACCCAACGGTTCTTTTCAGAACCCCCCCAACTCATTTAGAGATTGTTATTACATGGTGTTACTGCAAACTCTTCTATATCTTATTTCCACCATGCAAAGTTTCAAATCCTACTTAACATTGTTGGTCGCCTGCACAGTTTTTCAGTAGCCCACGTCAATCCAAACAATTTTCAAAAAGTATTTTAAAGTATCCCGAAATTTCTGCCCTTGTTTAAAGAAAATGCATTTGCTTTTCTGCTGTCAGAATAGTAAACTAGAACAGCGAAGCTGCCATGGCGAGCTGCTGATCACCAGATAGAACCAATGACTGACAGAAAAACCAATCATTTGATCAACTGATGGTCAAAGGGTGGGGAAATTGACAAGTATGAAGTAATGACCATTTAGGGTTTTCATTGTTATAGCTCATTCAACTGGAACCAGTAATAAACTCTTAGATATTTATATATTTTTCATATTATCTACATTTAAGAAGCAATATTTACATGTATCATGTTTTAGCTCATTAAACTAGAACAAGTGATACATTCTTTGAGTCTAATCTTTTCAAGTGAATTTACATGTAGGCCTACAAAGCAATATTTGATTTAAGTTTCAAGTCAGTACATCATTGCAAAAAGGAGTTATGACCATTTAAGGTTTTTATTGTTTCAGCTCATTCAACTAAAACCAGTGATGCACTCATTGAGTTGTATCTTTTCATATGCATCTTTATGTAAGAAGCAATATTTGATTTCAGTTTGAAGTCAATACATCAATGCAACAAGTAGTTATGCCTATTCAAGGTTTTCATTGTTTTAGCTCACTCAACTGAAACCATTGATTAATTCTTTTGAGTTTAATCGGTTCAAATTAATCTACATGGAAGAAGCAATATTTGACTTAAGTTTCAAGTCAGTACATCATTACAATCAGGAGTTGTGACCGTTGATGTTTTTCATTGTTTCAGCTTATTTAACTGGAACAAGTGACAGAGAGTTTGGTTTTTGTTAAAACAAATTATTTAAAACTTTAAGATTTTAATTTGATTTTTAAATTTAGTATCCAGATGTCAATGTTTGAGCCTGAAATTTTGTTTATCCTAAAAACTTTAACAAAAAATTATTCCAAAAACTTCAACATTATTTGAAAACATAGCTGAAAGTTACCCAAGCATTACTGGCAATTATATATAATAATTTAACTTGGGCTTGTTTATACCAAAACAACTCAACTCAAAGACTTAAACTTAAACCAAAAACTTTAACATTTCTAAATTTTTTAACTCGGACCGCCAGGCAGACGGACGCCGCACGGAAATTGGTATTACATAGGCTCGCACTGCTCTGCAGCTCGCCAAAAAGCAGATAAAAACATTTGTGTAAATGCAAGTTTCTATTTTTCTGCTTTTCTGCTTTTCTGCTTTTCTGCCGAAAAGTGGCAATTTCCTCTTCTCCTTTCAGACAACGGAAAATCAAATTTTACTTAGGCAGCAGAACAGTGGCCATTTGCCTTTTTTTCTTTCAAAGGACCTGTCCCAACTGATAAAGCTGATTTCTGGTATAGACCTCTTGGCTCAATTAAGACTTCAGCCACAGCCAATGAACATTTGTGTTCGTGAACCCATCGCATACGCCAGACAGTCGGTACAGGAAGAAGTGTCTTTGTGATGACCCTGCTGGTGACGCAGCATCTCAAAGGAAATACTCCAGTAGGATTTTTCATTACAAAAACACCGTCAGTTTCCCTTGTGGTTTATTATTTATTAAATGGGTGACACGTTCAACAAACCGAATCGTTCACGGGCGGTCCTTTGAAAGCAAAAAAGCAATTGGGCACTTTTTAAGCAACGGGCGAGTCATTTCCTTTCTAAACACATCACTCTCGCCGCATATTTTGTTTCCAATTTGCGATGGCGTCATTGATCGAAAATCACAAACACTTTTAAATTTGTCTGTAAATGAAGTTCTATACAACACAATCGATCCTCAAATCATAAACCCTTAAAAATGGTTGTTGATGGGAAACAACTTTATTAGAACTCACCTGATTTGATCATTTGTTGTAATTTGTGTAGAAGCTGAACCCCAATTTCATGGTTCTCAGTGTGTAGTATTTGATTCACAACTGTCCCAACTGATAAAGCTGATTTCTGGTATAGACCTCTTGGCTCAATTAAGACTTCAGCTACAGCCAGTGATGGGCATGCTAACAGAACACCAATATACATATCTGAAATAAATTACATTAACTTTATCATGTTAGCATCCATATAATTAATAGTTAATAAATACCTTGGACAGTTTACAGACTCTGATTGGTCAAAACCTGATCAGGTGGGAATGTATTTAACGAGTGATAAAAGACCTGCTCTGGAAACTAGCGAATAAATGGCCCCTAAACCAGCTGACGTTGTACAACTAGTGTCTGCGCTTTGTGCTGTATGATTATTCATCTTAGTTTCATTGGTACTTCACCCACATACACGTTCGCGCTGAAAATGTATCAATAGACCCCTTGCATAACGCAACACGCTACAGGGACGCTGAGCTCATGCGCACATTTTTACGCACAACAAAAAACAGCTATCTTCCAATCTTGTTAACAGCGACCAGCCATCAACCCGGACATTACCACGCAATGAAGACCAGGTCCCTGCACTGTTATTCCCTAAATAGTATGTCACAATAGACCAATGCAATGACCGATCCAACTGTATCTGCTCACCAAAAATGTCTGACAAATAACCAACATATAAAAGTTACCAGTTACTGCAATTAGCACATTTAATGTGCATTTTGTGTGTGCAAGCTGGATGATAGGGTTGGAGATGCACAAGCCTTAAGATAGTTTTCGCAAGGCATCACAGAAACCAGATATGTATGAGATGCCTCCATGTTAACAAGCAAACTCTACTGGAAGTGATACACACAATGAAAATATTTTCAGTCAGTCATGTCAGTTGTCCAAGATGTACGGGTATAAATGCTATAGGAAGTTGGCTCTTGTCTAGAGCTCACCCAGATGAGCACAATTTAGTCAACCTGGGCAAGCTAACTGAAATGGGAGACCTCAAAATTTGATACTTACTTTTTTGAGCTCTTATAAAACCTGCAAACTTATATACATGAACATGTAAAGACACCAAAATGTGGATTTTTATACCTCATACATCCTTAAAGGAACATTACAGAATTGGTTTTGCTGACAAAACAGATGCCAGCAGTGTAAGCACGTTATGTAATCCACCAAATATGTAAACTGACAAACCTGTAGAAGTTTGAGATCGATCGTCCATCTGGGTCTCGAGAAACGTTTTACATTTTTGCACGACATCGATGCAAAAAGAAAAATGAATAAAATGCTCACTGAGCAATAAACTCCAAACACGAAATAAGATTATTTATTTCTCAACAAATATGACATTTCAGACAATAATATTTCAAGGGATGTTTTCTTTTATCATCATCATTAGACCTAGTAAGTTTTATGTTAATCTGTGATTTTCACGATTTTGGTTTATGATGTGAAATATCGGCATTTTGTAAAATGGCTGCCTGGACGATATGCGATAATAAGTTCTGGATCACTTTTTGAATTCACATTGTTTTTATTGCAATCTCTTGACTTACACAAAATAGAGTCCAACAGTTTAACTAAACATGTCATGAAACTCATGAAGTATCTATTGGCAAATGGTTTTGAAGAAACAATGGGAAATGTAACGCCAGCCATTTGACAAGTTCCGGATAGATTGATTCTATTCCGGGTTAGTAGTGCGCCCTCTATCGTAAAACCCATACAAGTTTTCATTGCATTTTTCAGTCAACATTTAAAAAACAATAATGATCATTGTGGTTACAACCATATGGAATTTTACACAGGAGAGATTGTTTTTCATCAAGTATTTCAGTTTAACAGAGCTTATGGCCATGAAAATTACAGATGTTGTAAGGAATGTAATACTTAGTGATAACAAATATTAATGTAAATTAATTTTTAAAATATCTTGAAGAAAACCCAAAAAGTTAAATTGACCTCAGCTTCTTGTTACTACAAAACCCTAAGAACTTTGTGCTCGCCTCCCATCACAAAATTTAAGCCTCGGTCACAACCCACTGTGCGTGTTTTTAGTCTGTACCTTTTTTGGGGAGGCCACGGCCGCCACGTTTTTATGAAAATGTAGGGAGTGGCAAGAGCAGCGAGGGAGTACGTCAATGCATGTCACTCGCACGGTTTGCGCAAGGTGTAAGTACATGGCCCGCACGCCACGCATGCCCGTGAGCGGTTGCGTGCATCGTACGTTGCGCACGCACGTGGTAAGTGAGTTGTACATGCTTACAATGTACGATCATCTTGCGATTGCCACATTATCGTACGGAGGACGTACTTACACGTGCTGGGTCACGTACGGTGTCCTTACTCGCTCGCATGTTGTAAGTGCATGTAAGTGCGATGAACATGAGTTTTTCGCCCAGCTGAAAGTGAGTTTTTCGCCTAGCTGAAAGTGAAAATATGTTTTACACACTAATAAGTTTCCTTTCTTCAATTTACATGTAAATGTACAATTGTGTATTTAGAAACTATTTGGCGGACTATTACAGTTCCCCACTTGGCCGCCTACCATGGCTAGATCGGGTTGTTTGAGCACATGAACTCATGGTACTCATGATTTAATTTGATGAACTCTGGGGACATGCCATGAATTCATTATTTAATTTTATGTATTCATGTGTGAAGTTTATTGTGTCAAACAAATAATAAAATGGTTTTGTTTTTGTTCTTATAGACTGTGCAAGTCTCGCACGTAGCGAAAACGAGAACTTAATTCGAAAAAAATTATATTTTTGTACAAAACCAAATTGTATTGAAATTGTTATTTGTTAAAAAAATTCTTAAAGATTGTTATTTTTAACGTACTTTTTGTATAATTATTATTTTAATTCGTGTACATAATAATTGTTTTGTTTAAATTAACGTAAAAATTATACATATATCGGGACGAGGATCGCTGTTCGACATCGACCTGGATGGTTTTTCTAATAAACCCCGTTTGTGAATCACGTCCAATGGTGCAATCATCACATAGGTTCAGCGATAATGGGAACGTCAATTGGGTAATATTCTTAATTGTTTAGAGTAAACCGGAAACTGGAGGTCAAGTTTTTTTCTTTAGTTTTCTTCGTTAATTTGTTGAATTGATTTTACTTTTCTGTTTTTAATCACTTATTTTTACATTCCCAAGAACATATTCACTTTTTAGAGTCATAACTTATGTTAAACTAAAATTATTGACAGAACAAAATCTCCCCAACGTAAAACTCCATTAGGTTGGGACCACAATGGTCCCGGAAGTTCAATTTCTCGCGAGACTTGCACAGTCTATTGTGACCCACTCTCCAATCCACCAACAGCACCCTCTCATGATCAGGGGCAGACTCTCTGGCGTCACCATCTGACTCTTCTTGGCTCTTTCTCTCCTCTTCCTCTCTGGCCCTCTCATCTTCCGCGGCCCGTTTCTGTTGGGCCTCTCTGGCCGTATCCGCTGCTTTTTGTGCTGTAGATGCAGCGACCCCTTCTTATGTGTCTTCTTCGACAAAATGATGGCACTCGTCCATCGGTTTTGTATACTCGTCCATCGGTTTTGTAAACTGCGGATATCAGTGCGCACAACGTGTGTTGTAAGTGTGGAGCACGTGCTTACTCGGTACGGTTCAAGTGAGTTATGCATGCTCATTGGACAGCTGAACTGGGGAAGTGCCGAGTAAGCACAGACCACGCACAGCACGCACGTGCTTAGTGCGCCGTCAGTGGAGCAAGTGATCGTTGGACAAATTTAAGACTCACAGAGTCGGTGCGTGGTGCGCTCATTGGCTGTAGAGGGCACGCGCGTCACCGGTACTTGGGGTGAATTCGTAGCCCGAACGCAGCGAAAGTTTCTCATGCACTACAAGTGCTACGGCGTCCTGCGTGCTCCCAAATCCGTACTGAGGCGGTACTCACCACGTAAAATTCCCATATCTTGCCCACCTTTTTGCAAGTAGACAGCACGCATTGAAAGTGCGGCTGGTTGGGCTGCGTTGTGTAAATGCTTGTTTGGATGCGCAGTGATATTCGCCACATTCTCTACAAATCCACAAGGATTTTCTATTCTATTTTAGAAAATTCTCACCTTCAAAACCTACAATGCATTTCTGTGCATGCACAAGCAATTCTTCTTCTATCTAGCCCATATCACTCCACTGCAGGAGGAAAGCCTCTTCACCAATTCTCCATTTCACTCTATCCTGGGCTGTCTGTGTCCATGCAATTCCAGTTGGTTGTTTTGCATGCCCACCTGTTGTCATGCCTTCTTGCTAGGTGACCTGCTCATCTCCAATTCTTTGATGTAATGGATTTAATAATATCCTGCACTATTGATTTCTTTCTTGGGTCCTCATTTATCACCCTGCTCTTCTTTATTACTTCTTTAATAACCCTTTCAATAGCTTTCTCAAGAAAGGGCATTTTGGGCATGCAAAACTGGGGGGTCAAAGGGCTAGGAATGACTGGAGATTGTGGGGAGTATTGAGCCACTTCCCACCCATGAAATGTCCTATATGGTCTGCGTCTGAAACAGCCTCTCCTAGTCAAACTCCTACTGCCCGGCTTCACGTGACGATCCCCGTTGCAAACTGTGGGCAGAGGTGTGCAGGCGGGTTTCTGGCGTCTTAAAACCAGATCGCATAATCCATGGATTAAGCGAAAAGGTGTCTTAAACATTGCTTGTCCCAGCGCTTTTGGCAAGAGAGTTGGGGCGCTACAATATTGACGTAGCTGCCCTTAGCGAGACACGGCTTGCAGAGGAAGGCTCAATGAGCTGAAAGGAGGATACACTTTATTCTGGAAAGGCAAGGGTGAAAATGAAGCCAGAATTCACGGAGTAGGGTTAGCCATCAAAACCACCCGCCTACACCAGCTTCCAGACCTTCCATTGGGCATCAGTGAGCAACTCATTAAACTCCGCATCCCCCCCTCAACACATCTCGTCATGTAAAAATCATCAGTGCATACGCACTCACTCTGGCTAGTAGCGTTGAAATAAAAGAAGGTTTCTACAGGGACCTTGGCTGTATAATTAAAACAACGCCACCTGGTGACAAATTTCTCCGTCTTGGCGATTTCAACAACAGAGTTGTCAGCGACTACAGAAATTGGAAATGGATCCTTGGGCAACATGGCATTGGGGAAATGAATGAAAATGGCCTTCGTCTCTTGACCATGTGTGCAGAAAACGACCTGTCGATTATCAAACCCTTCTTCAGGCTTGCTGACAAATATATGACAACCTGGATGCATCCAAGATCTAAACAATGGCATCTTTGTTTTCTGACGCAAGAGGGAAACTGGTGATGTGAAGATCACAAGGACCATGCGTGGAGCCGTGTGCTGGACCGACCACCGTCTAGTAAGATCTTCCCTCGCACTGCACATAATCCTATTAATGCACCGTATGAAGCCCAGGGTTGTCAGGCCATCTCTTAACGTCAATAAGCTGAGTCACATAGAACATCGACAGAGGTTTGCCACCAACTTTGATGATGAGCTGGAAACCCAATGACCACTGAGTGGAAGTACATCTCTAAAGTGGGATAAGTTCAAATCACTGGCGCTAAAATCAGCTAAATCAACACTTGGACTGAAAAAATGAGTCAGTTCAGTTCAAGTTTTTTTTCTTTCCCCTTTCCCATATGATATTCCCGGAACCGATAATTGTTTTGCCGTCCTCCCCCCCACCCTGTCCCACCTTGTGCTCTTTCCCTTTCCCGTTCCATTATTTAACCTGTGCATCTGTACCGACCCATCGCCACGATCCTGTGCGTTGGCATTGTTCTTTGCTTGCAACTGTTGCCCATAACCCAAGTTTTGTGCAGGTCCCGCGACTGGTTCTTTCCCAGTCTTGTTAATACCCGTTGTAATGTTCTCCAATTTTGCGCAGGTCCCACTTGAGGCGGTTCTTCTTTCTCCGTTTAACGTTTTGTTCCCCCCAGTTCAGTTTAATTTTTTTCTGTCCCATATCCCATATCATCATAGTCCCTTTTTATTTTTTCCTTTCCCTACACCCCTGCCCTGATTTTTCCCCATCATTTTTGTTGCCGTTCCCCCGTCCCCCGTTCCACAGGCGTACCACTGTGTGCCCCTCCCTCCTCTCCAGACCCACATCTAACTCGCGCCTTTGTCCCCGTGATCACGTGCGTTGATTGTTTTTTGCATGGACTGTTTGCCGGCCCATAACTTATGTTTTCCCGTTCTGCACGGGTTCTGCTAGAGGTTCTTTCCCCTTCCCACAGACGTACCACACTGTGCCCCTTCCGTCTCCCTGTCCCACGTCCTCTAATAACCCCCACCTCCAGCTCTGTCATGCCTCTGTTAGTTCCGATCCCAGTGGTGATCCCCTGCATTGTTATTTGCTTCCACTGAACATGCGAAGTTACTGGACGCTCGCGCTATGACTGACATCACAAAGGGCGCCTGACAGGGATGAAATAACGCAGACCCCCTGACAACCCAAGGTTTGCCCAAAAGGCTTTGACTGTGATGTCACACACAACACAAACCTCCAAACCACGGGTACCCGAAATTGACCCCAGGATGCATCATTTCAGTAGGGTACAGGCACCACTTGACGTGAAAAAAACATGGCGGAGCCCATGCGATTTAAGTATCGTTAAAGTATAGAAGATGTAAGCAAAAGCCTAGACAAAGCAATTGCTATTTTTTATGAATTCAGCCTATTTGCTTTGTCTTGCCGAGCGTTTCCTTTTCGATTGGGTCGACTAATGAATGCTAGCAGGAGACAATGGGACTGTAGGGTCCCTCACTCAGCAGTGTGTTTGTAGCCTCCATCAGCCAGCAGTGGCTGGGAGAGCTGATCGGAGGGCTGCTGTCGCGGCGAAGTAGTGTCACAGGTTGCAGTCTCCAGAGGACTCAGGCTGTCCTGGAGGGATGAAGGTCCATTTATTTCTGACACAGCCTGTCCTACTTGACTCCCTAGAATTAACCTGGTAGTCAGGGCTCAACATGGCTATCAATAGTTGTCACTTTGACACTAGTAGTACTATAGTCACCCAAGCTAACTTTATAGCCCCTGTAACAGACCTTTCTTTACCTTGCTAGGGCAAGGTTGCCTTAACTCATGAACACTAGCAGGAGACAAAGGGCCTGTGGGGTCCCTCAATTGCAGCAAGTCAATCAGCTTCAGCGACCGACAGTGGCTAGGGGAGCTGACCAGAAGTCTGCTGCCGGCTGAGGCAACATAGTGTCACCGGTGCAGTCCCGAGTGGACTCGGGCAGGACAGCAAGACTGCAGGTCCCTCCATTTCCTGTGTAACTTCCTAGAATTACTCATTCTTACAAGCACAAAATCACTTAAAAACAACTTACGCAACTTTCTTATCTTACCAGGAGCGTCACTGTGTGGAGATATGCGCACTTAATAAGAAGCTGCTAATATTATTAATACTATTATTTCATCTCATCACAGCATGCAAAAGAAAGATTATATTTTCATTTGTGCTGGCAACTCCTCGAATCGGGCTCAGCCCAAAGCCTTAGATCTCGAGGGTCTTTCTCAGGATCCTAGCTGTTCCCAAAAGCACCGCCTACTGCAACAGATCTATCCTCACATCCATTCCTGTTCTGCCAGATGTTTCCCCAGTGTTTTCGGAATAATGCCAAGTGCTCCAACCACCATGGGTACTACTTTCACTTTCACCTGGCAAGGTCTTGGTACTTTTGGATCTTGTCCATCTCTTTTGAAGCTACCCTTAAAATATCCCGGCACAGCTATGTCTATAAGATGACACATCCTCTTTGCCTTTTCTAAGACTACCACATCCGGACGCCTATGTTTTATAACATGATCAGTCCAAGAGGATCTTGACCTGGGGCCGATTTCACTAACACTTTGCGATCATCGCAAACGCCGAAATCTATCACTAAATCCAAAATCCATCGCTGGATAGCGATGACTCGTTAGTGGTCGCGAAGTAAAAGTTCATCACAAACTTATGATACATTGCGCCATTCTGTGCTTAGTTATAGCGGTGTACGTCTTGATGTATAATTTGTCCGTGATTTCAAGAGTATATTGGCGCTACATTTAGCCTTGCGGTCTTTTACCTGGTAGACTCAGATTGCAGATGACAACTATCAGCAACGCACCTGCAGCAAAGAGAGCTTAAAATTGGTAAAAAGGAGATACTGGGTTTGATTATTTTAACCATCATTTTGACTAAAATGTGGAATGTGTGGGCCTAGCCCTAGGCAAATTGACATTGCAGCCAATAAATGTCTTTTCCGATTTAATATCACTGCATGTAGAAGCTTGACACAAACATGACACCGATTTACACAAACTGCACTTAATTATATGCCATTTCATTTCGAGCGACGACCGACGATTTTGTTGCGGGTTATGTCAAAGGTCACTACTTTTAGCCTCGTACAAAAACTTTATTTTCCTTTTTACGTCATCGCAATTGCGATGGCTTTAGTGAAACGCAAAATTAGCGACATCGCAATTTCGATGGATTTGAGGTTTGTGATCGCAAACATAGACGTTAGTGAAACCGGCCCCTGGTCGGTCTCTGCAACTTACTCTGGAACGTGGTCGTACCATTTTGCCTTCACTTGGACACCCCACTTCTAACACAGATCCCAATGAATTCCCAACTTGTCGTGTCTACCTTTGTACTCCGTCTGGGCCATCTTACTGCACTCGCTGACAATATGAAAGACAGTCTCCTCCGCCTTGTTACACATTCTGCACATAGGAGAGACGTTCGCTTTCTCTATCCTTGCCTTCATTACATTTGTCCTCCGAGACTGGTCTTGCACCGCAGTAATCAAGCCCTCAGTTTCCTTCTTCAACTCTCCGCTCTTCAGCCAATTCCACTTGCTGCAGGCCACTTCTTTAGTACACCTTAAAGGAACACGTTGCCTTGGATCGGTCGAGTTGGTCTTTGAAAAGCATTTGTAACCGTTTGTTACAAAATGCATATGGTTATAAAGATGATTTAAAAGTAGAATACAATGATCCACACAAATTTGCCTCAAAATTGCGTGGTTTTCCTTTTACTTTGCAAACTAACACGGTCGGCCGTTTATGGGAGTAAAAAATTTGACTCCCATAAATGGCCGACCGTGTTAGCCGACGAGGTAAAAGGAAAACCACGCAATTTCCAGTGATACTTGTGTGGATCATTATATTCTACTTTTAAAACATCTTTCCAATCATATGCATTTTATAACAAACGGTTACAAACGCTTTTCAAAGACCAACTCGACCGATCCAAGGCAACAGGTTCCTTTAAGAACCTTACATGAAGTGGTTTGTTCTGCCAATCTTGGTGTCTTTCTTCTCTCCTTTCCCTCTTGTACTCATTCGGCCCAACTTCGTCCGCTTTCAAATATTTCTGTGCTACTTTTAACAAGTTCTCCTCAAGTCTGCTCACAGTATCCGATAGACCGACCCAAGGACTTTACTTACCACGGCTGACATTTTGCCGGCTTTTTCCTTGGGACCCGGCACAAAGCTGGGATACTCCACCCGTTTGACTCTTTTGTCGCTTCCATCACCTCATGGAAGTGTCGTGGCCGTGCAGTTAAGAGCACCGAATTCAAACTCTGGTGTTTCTGATCAGCAGAGTGTGGGTTCGAATCCCCAGCCGTGACACTTGTGTCCTTAAGCAAGACACTTAACCATTGCTTTGTCCTTCGGATCGGACAAAAAGCCGTTGGTCCCAAGTGTTGTGTAACGCATGTAAAAGAACCCAGTGCACTTATGGAAAAGAGAAGGGGTACGCCCCGGTGTTCCTGGCTGTGGCTGCTATATGCGCCGTAGCACCTTGTAATCCCTTATAATGTGCTAAATAATTGGGTCTCAGAATTCATCACTGTAATAATCTTTCTGGAAGTTTGGTTATCTCAGTGCCTTGAGTACCTTGTTTGGTAGATACGTGCGCTGTATAAGACTTCGATATTACTATTATTATTATTATTATGAAGCCTGTCTTTAATCTGTGCCTCCTCCTCCGTCAACTCTACACCATTCGCTTTGGCGCTACCCTCCTCATCCTGACCTTCAGGCAACCCTGGCTGTTCCACCTCATCCTCACTCTGCGAGCTAGCAGCAGCCACCTCCTCCGGTACTTGGTGGCAACAACCTCCAATCTTTCCCTTTCAGCTTGTACTATCCTCTTCATCTCCACGGTTGTACACCACTATTTCCACTTGATAGTATTTATCTGGTCTGAAAGACGCTGCTCACTAATCTCAAACATTCTTTTATCTTGCCATAGGCTTATCATTCTCCTTCTACCGTATTTTCCTGCGGATAAGACGCGTCTTATCTGACTTTTTTGACCCTAAAAACATCGATGCGTCTTATCTTTCGGTGCGCCTTGTCTGCTGACGATTGATTATTTTTTTGATTATCACTGCGTGAAATAAAAAATACCTTCATGTCCAGTTCAAATCAACGATCTTTGTGTGAAGATTCCTTACTCAATAATGCGGTCAAACTAGGCTATTCAGACACTGAGACCGTATTTTCGTTCGAACAATGCCGCAATCCCCCAGACGGTCCAATTATTCCAACAATGCTGCAACGTGTTTATTCCCCATGACCGTGCTTTCATTCCATTAATGCCGCAATGCGTCTAGCTTTCGGAACAGACGTCTGCGGCGTACAAACGTTTTTCTGTGTGGCCGTGTATTCGTTCCGAAAACGATTGACAGTCAATAACTTCATTCACACGTCATTCACCGACCGCTATTGTGTGGTAAACTTTGAGGGTTTTTATTGTAGAGAAGTGTGTTATTGAAGTGTGCTTTAGGCTGAATATTTATTGCCTCTTTTTAGACGTTTGCTTTTAAAAAGTATTATGAGAACGTAGGATTATCTTACTAGGATATGATTTGTATTTGTTTGTAATGCCAAATAAAATAATACAACACTAGCCCCAAAAAATTAGGGAAAAATTTATTTTATTGAATTATTTTATTGCTTCAAAACTTCGGGTAGGAACGGTTGTTAAAATCATGGTTGCCCTTGCATGAAACTTGCCTGTAAAGTCAACGATGTCCAAGTTCAGACTCGAAAATCTCTCAAAATGACACAGAAAAATAGCCCCAAAACGCAACCGTTCCGAGGGCTGTTATATAACACGCAACACAAAAGCAAATATCACGCCTGTAGTCGTTGTTACTGTGCGTGTGACAATAAATACAAGAAAAATTGAACGCTAGAGGGCGTTTTGGAACGATGTAGTAGCGTGAGGTTAAACGCCCTCTATTTGTAAAAATTACATGAACCAGCAATAAACGGATTGAGACAAGACTCGACGTGTCTGGGCTAGACTGGCCCCTGTCTTTATCCGCAAGGATAAAGACGGGTCCCTCCCTGCCACTAGATCCAGTGATTCCCATTGGATACACTGAACGTGCAGTGACATAGATGCCCAAATAGTCACTGCTCTCAAGTCCGCAATGGAATTTGATTGCGTATGTATACGGTCAGGCTATGTCTGGGCATGCTTTGGATCCGCACAGTCACGTGGGAATTTTGGCGCATTTCCAGGCAGCGCAAATGCGAGGGCGTAACGCAACCCGTCGGCGCCGACGCTCAATACGATGCTCACGTGTCTCCAACATCTGTTGTGCAATCTCGAGATTGAGCAGCGCAATGCACAGAGTACATGAGCATATTAATGTGCATGCATCGACATCCCGGCCGTGCGATACATTACTACAAACACACGCTACGTCCGTCTGTCGTTGCAATGTATCTGTATCAGCAAGGATCATCGTTGTGTGGGACGTCGGATGTCCAGCAGGGAGGCATTGTGTTCACGTTGCAAATAAAATTAACTTCAGACAGTGCGTGGACCATGGTTTCTGCCCGCTGATTGGGCCGAACTTTATGTTATTAACAATATACAGCGTTGACTGATTGGATAAAGGTCGGTATACGCAGGTTCTCAAAGGCAACAAATTACGTCTTTGTGTCAATGTACCGACACTGGGTGTTCTTTTGTGTGCGGTTAAACGTGCGCCTTGTGCGGCGGTGCGCCTTGTCTGCTGACGTTTGAATTTTTTTGGGTCATTTTAGCGTCCTGCGCCTTGTCCGCCGAGCGTCTTATCCGCAGGAAAATACGGTACATGTATATCCTCTCTTGTCCGGTTTACTATTAAGATAATATTCAATCGCTATTTTGTTAACGTTCTTACTCCATTTCCTTCTTGCAACGCAAATCCAGGGCCCAATTTCATAGAGCTGCTAAGCACAAAAATTTGCTTTGCATGAAATTGTCGCCTTGATAAAAACAGGATTACCAACCAAATTTCCACATGATTTTCAGGAGAAGCAAACAATAGCTGAACACCAGTAACAAGCGATAAGCAAGAAATGGAAATTTGGTTGGAAGAAATTTCATGCTAAGCAAATTTTCGTGTTCAGCAGCTCTATGAAATTGGGCCCTGTTGTGAGCAGTTGTTATCTGGTCTGGTAGTACCTGCTCAAGCATACCAACCAGATCGGGTGAAAGACTTCCTCTCTGGGAGTTTGTCACTGTTTCACCGTTGAGTATAAGCTCATTACGCTCATCATGAACATCACAAATTATTGTGAGACAGTTTGTAATTTCAGAACTACATACAGCAACGCTGTAGAATATCCAACCCTACGGAGACCACTAAACACTGGTTGTAATCAAGAAGTTCCAAAGGACGCGGATGACATGCGCGTCTGTTCACTGATTCAATGCACACCACTGTGTAGTCTTCCAAAGTTTTTCAAACACAAAAATATTCACCGTTTTTACACCAAAAACAGCAACACGTTGTTATTAGTTGTCTTCAAACTTACCCTGTGGTGTCTACCAACTAGTACCAACAAGGAGTTAACTTTTGGTGAACAACTGATAGGAAACAATAGTTATCTTCTATATCATAGAGAGCCGATCTGAAGCAGTGTTCATTGTCTCGTCGCCATGCTATTAATATTATTATTAATATGTCATTATTAATAATTAATAATATTAATAATTAATAATTATATTAATTATTAATATTATTAATATTATTATTAATAATTAATAATATTAATAATTAATAATTATATTAATTATTAATATTATTAATTATTAATAATGCTATCAGTTTTTCACAAAAAGTTAACTCCTTGCTAATATTAATATTAATCTTGCCCCATGGTGTCAAAAATTCGGGGAAAATTTTAAAAAGCCGGAATTCCGGCAATAACTGGAAAATTGGCATCCCTGTTGTTATTATTATTATTATTTTTTTTCTTCATCTTATCACAGCATGCAAACAAAATATCTTATTTTCCTTTGTGCCTGTAGACCAACAAATAAGTTTTAAAACCTTTAATAAGATATTAACCGTGGTATAGATTTTAAACAATTTTGAGCAAATTGAGCTTACCTTTGCCAAAGTCAGCGTTAGTTGCATAATCCATCATGGCTTGCACTTTACCCTGTTTGCACATACATACAGCGGCTTGTATGTGTGCTCCAACAATGGTATACACAGCTTCAGCCAATGGAAGGCATTGACCTACAGTCACTGTATTCTTTCCCTGAGTGTAATTATAGAGAAGATGACCAAGAGGTTCTGAACACGTCAATCTGAAAGCAATACACAACAAAATTTCTATTATCCAAGTTGGTATGGAAAGTAAAAACCGTAATATCCTGCGTATAAGATGCTCAGCCGATAAGACACTCGGCAAACAAAACAGTACCCCAAATTACAGATTTTTTTTTAATGTCCAATGTACAAGGCGCCCCCACAAGTCAAGACGCAACATGTTAACTAACGTAGGCTTGCCGTATCGCAATTTTTAATTTCTGCTAGTTATACATGTAGGATCCCTTTCACTGCATACACAACAACATTTTCAACACATACGGGGGTCACTAACGTAAAGGGATTGTAATTTTGATATCACGATGATATAAAACATCATTACCATTTTTTTTTCATTTTTTTTTTTCATTTTCTTTTTAAAGATTTTTCCAAAACCATAGTTTTATAGTTTTTATTGTCACACAACGAGCGCGCAGACATGAACGTTTTCCCTACATTTCCAAATAAATGGACTGTAAGCTACAAGAGACAGCGAATGCTAGAGGGCGCTTTGCGCAATTTTTGAAGATGGCATTCTTTCGAAGATCGTGCGAGCAATAAATGGCAGCTTGCGCGAATTTCAAAAGAGTCCATCTTTTTAAATTGTGCCCAACATTATTGTTATGTGTGCAGCAGCAGCATGGTTGTGACTTAGTTCTTCGGTGCCGTTACGTCGTTCTTCAAAGTTTTTGAAAACTACACAACACTAATGGTGCAGGCTTTATTTGAAGATACATGTAAACAACAAGTACAATTACCTTGGACGAAATAAAGATATCGTTTTACAGTATAAGTGTAAGATTTCACTCAGTTATCATCAAAATCAAACAAAGTGCATCAGAAAATAGAAAGCAGCGACTTTTTTTACCTTTAAAGTTGTATAAGACGCGTCTTATCCACAAGAAAATACGGTAGACAAATCCAATCTACAATAATGTATAATTGGTTGGGGACTACATACATTGCAACCAGTGTAAATTCATACACACCACTTTGGGCATCCTGAACTGCTTATGTTAACACAACTACTGTAAGGAAGCACTGTACATGTATCACATGTACGATGCAAGATAAACCCTATACCCTACAGTCTGGGAGCATTATGCGTCCCACACAATGCCAAAACAGCTGGCACAGGACTAGCCACATAAATTGGTCCAATCCACTCCGTATCCTTTGAAATCTTTTGCTTTATTTTTTCGGGTTCCCTCAACCACCTATCAATAATGGTGTGATCAATTGCTACAATTGAAGGAACCCAACTAATTATGAGAACGTAAATGCGCACTTCGAAAACGAGCAAGTTATCTTACCTATTTTCCTGATGTGATATGATGACAGACGACAATGTTGTTGATGTGTGGCTGAAGTGTCATTGATGAAACAAAAATAACCCCCAAGTTCCGAGTTTTCAGCGAGGGAGCTATCCGTAGTTCACGGTTTTTGTCAAGAGGCTATTGGAATAGTCCAGCCAAGATGTAACTATTGTGTTCTTTGTCAAATTTGTGGCTGAATGCATCTTTTCATTTTATTCACATAAAATTTTTTGTTTTTAAAGCAACTATATACAGAACTGGTCTTGTTGCCTAAGCTTGTGCTAGATGTGAAATGGTTCAATTATGTGCAAACCTTTCTTTACTTTTAATGACCTACATGTACAATCAGCATCACATACATGTACATACAGAACTTTGTGGTATATTTGGGAATAAGACCAGTGACCTATAGCAGTGAAACCATACACTTCACACCAATCACAATAAATCAAACCCCTAACCTTTCATCCTGCAGATTTGCAGCCATGATTGGAAAATAACTTAATGCTCTACAAAATTATATTAAATGACAAACCTTTTTTGCGCCAGCCAATGCATGACAAGATCAAGCCTGTTTTCTGTTAAGGCACTCTTAACACATTCTAATGATGTTTCAGCATTAGGTAATGAAGCTACAGCTGGTACTGAGGCCATGAGTGCCTCACAGTAAGCAAGAAGAGGTGATGTCTTGCCAGGCTTTGCATGAATTGCTGAAAAAGAAAAATAACAAATTCAAATTATATCTTAACCGCGTGTCATGGCCTAGCGGTTTAAAAGAGCTCCAGATTCAAGCTCAGTAACTACAGACCTGTCTCGAATCTGCCGTTCATCTCAAAAGTTGTGGAGAAAGTGGTAGCTGGTCAACTCAATGACTACCTAATATCTAACAACCTGCTTGAGCTGGCACAGTCAGCATATCGTAAACACCACAGCACCGAGACTACGCTCCTGTGTGTTCAAAATGACATCCTTGGAGCCATTGACAAGAAACTCTCTGTAATTTTAGTGTTACTTGACCTTTCTGCTGCTTTTGACACTATCGATCACCAAATCCTCCTTCAACGTCTTCACTACAATTTCGGTATCACTGGAACTGCTTTGAAGTGGTTTACTTCATATCTGAAAAATCGCATCCAAATTGTAAAAATTGACGGGTCCTTCTCATCCAACACTACACGTTTTGGCGTCCCTCAGGGGTCAGTGCTCGGTCCAGTGTTATTTTCCTTGTACTTTTCACCTGTTGCGAACATTGCTCGTAACCACGGTCTGCCCGTTCAGCTTTACGCGGATGACGCACAACTATATCTGCCATTTGTCTCCAGGGACGCAAACACTGCAGTTGCCCGTACAGAAGCGTGTGTTGCCGAAGTTAAGGAATGGATGGTCGCAAACAAACTTCAACTCAATAGCGACAAGACAGTCATCCTCTTGCTGAACTCCCAAAGTCAACATCGTCACAACACCATTCACAACATCCTGATTGATGGCCATGTCATTCCTTGTAGCAACACAGCTAGAAACCTTGGTGTCATCTTTGACAGGCACATGAACTTCACAACCAACGTCAAAAACTCCTCCCACATCGCCATGTACCACTTGAAGAACATAAACCACATCCGCTCATTGCTCTCTGACAAAACAGCAGAACAACTCATTCACGCACTTGTAACGTCTCGGCTCGACTACTGCAACTCACTCTTATATGGACTTCCAGCTACCACCTTGCATCACCTTCAGAGAATCCAGAACATTGCAGCTCGTATCCTAACACGCTCAAAAAAGTTTGAGCATATCACCCCGGTTCTTAAAGCATTACACTGGCTCCCTGTTGAGCAACGCATCATCTTCAAACTCCTTTGCACAATATACTGTTGTATGAAAGAGACTTCATCCCCGTTGTACTTGCAGAGGCTTCTCCTGCCGTATAAGCCCGTTCGCCAGCTAAGGTCCAGTGATGCCAACTTGCTTGCCGTTCCACCTTCCAGGTTGAAAACCTATGGGGATAGAAGTTTCTCGGTTGCAGCCCCCCGCCTGTGGAACGACTTGCCTCTCACCCTTAGATCACAACCTGACATTTCTTCATTCAAATCCAATCTCAAAACTTACCTCTTCAGTCAAGCCTACCATTAATTTTTCCCTTGGTCATATTTTAGCGCAGTGAATAGTTTTCTAGTTACCAGCGCTTTATAAGATTTATTATTATTATTATTATCAGCAGGGTGAGAGTTCAAGTCCCAGCCGTGGTGTCCTTAAGCAAGACACTTCGGATGTGACGTACAGCCGTTAGTCCTGTGTGTTGTGCAATGCATTTAAAAAAATCAGAACTCAGTGCAGAAGCTATTCCAACAATTTATACCTCATCGGAGAGGTCTTACAAAAAGTTTTAAACAATACACAGAGTTCATCAACATTTGACTTTGACATTTTGTTCAAACTACGTATTTCCCCATTAGTAAACTACGTATTTCCCCATCAGTAGTGCACAAAGAGACACACATACAATGTGTAGTGTGTGCAGTAGCGCAGAGTCATGCTTCTGTGCTCATCCTTACAGCCTGCTATGTAGCTTCGAGTAGTCGGTTCTCTAGGCGTTTAAACATACATTTCCCTTTTGTTCCGTCTCTTCTACAGTCGTCAATATTTCATAAGTTCATATTTCATCAACCACATAAGCTATTTTAAGAATCTATTCATCATATAAAAGGGCTTTTACGTACTTCACAAAAATGGATATGCTAGCAACCTTTTCTAGACCTTTTTACCTGTCTGTAAATGCCGGTAATTCTTTTTAGAAAAGGCGTTTTTAATGGCTGTTAGGTTGAAAATGCTAACAAACCAAGAAAATCTCTTCAAAGTCATGAACTTGATTCCCAACAGAAAAGTCGACTCCCCCTTCCCTTGCCATAATAGTGATCAACAGCTTGCTGAAGATTTTGGACACTTCTTTGTTGAGAAAATTAGCAACATTGATCAACAAGTAAACCAGGCCGTTTGCTCTCTGAATGAAACTAGACCAATCTCAGAGAGCAGGATGTTTCACACCGAACTCTCCTGCTTTACACCGTTGCTTACAAGGGATGTGTGTCAGCTCATGAAGAAAGCTCCAAATAAATCCTGCGAACTTGATCTTCTACTCAGGCTTTGTGATAACCAGGTTGTGGATGCTATCACTACCATTAAGTGTGTACCTCAAGACTACAAATTAGCTGTTGTCAAGCCACTGCTAAAAAAAGCTGGGCTACCACTGGTCAAGGAAAACTACTGTCCTATTTCAAACTTACCTTATGTTTCCAAATTGGTCGAGCGAGCAGTGTTGGACCAGCAATCGGCTAACCGTGTGGTTTAAAATACGGAGACTGCACTTTTGGCGGTGCAAAATGATGTGCTCATGACCATGGATAGGCAGGAGGTAGTTGCTTTGATCCTTTTAGATATGTCTGCTGCTTTTGACACAGTGAACCATACTATCTTGCTTCAACGAATGTCAGACAGACTTGGAATAACATCAAGCGCACTAAAATGGTTTCATTCCTATCTCATTGATAGGATGCAGCAAATACGTGTGAATGACTCGCTCTCGTTGCCATTTCCCCTCTCCTGTGGTGTTCCACATGGTTCGTGCTAGGCCCCTTTTTGTTTACCATCTACACTTCACTATTGGGAGAATTGGTAACGCAGTATGGACTTCGTTACCACTTGTACGCGGATGATACCCAGCTTTACCTGTCATTCAAACCTTCACCTAATTCGGCCGTTCCCTGCTTGAACAGAATTGAAGAGTGTGTTGCGAAGATTCAGAAGTGGATGGTGCTAAACAGATTCAAGCTCAACAGTAATAAGACTGAATTTTTGCTCATTGGCACCCACCAACAACATGCCAAGATTCATCAACCAAGCATCGATTTTTCCTTTGCTGGAATTGTTGTTAGTAGCACACTAGTAGATTTCATACACTTGTTTCTTCAATGGAAAAGATCTACATAAGTTATTTCCATCTTGTATAACTTTTATTGTATTATTTCTTTTTTCTATGTGAACTGTTTTTGTTTGAGTTGGATTTGTGTTATTATTTCTTTTCGGTTTCCATCTTGAAATTTTGTTTGCCATTACAATTTGGAGAATTGGTTTTGATGAAATATGACGGGGCTGTTCAGCTGCAGCCATCTCTTTTTTTTTTGCTCGTGTTTTTAAATCTGTCATGACAGAAATTTGAAGCTGAACAAAGCCACACTGAAGCAGGTGCCAATCATATGTCAACTCATCACAGCAGCAGGTCTAAAATACTTTTTTTAATACTGTAGCATAGTTGTTTCATTCTATAATAATTTGTGTGCATTCCATATTATTTTATAAACCAACCCTAAACCTCAACACCCAAGGAATGGTTTGAAATAAAATAACCTCACTGGTAAAGTTTAAATCAGTGCAGGTCCCCAAATTTATCAACGTAATACTGTCACCCCCCCTCAACCTCCATGTATAAATTATGTGACAAAACATGATCAGTTTTGATCGTTTTCTCCGAGTCATGAACAGTAACAATATGATGGGAAGTTATTTACTCACCCCAGAACCTGTAATTAAAATAGCAAAGGCCTTTAATAATGATAACAAACTGGAAGGTTTGTCAATCTAATAACAGGTTTTAAAAAAAACCTAAACGCTTTTGAAATAGCTGTCGAATTAAAAATATATGATTTGGGGGGAAATGGTTTATGTATGGATAGCTTATGGTCTCAACTTTCATAAGACACCAACAAGTCTGGAAATAATTCATGCTTGAGTGGGCACTGCTCACTTTTGTAAAGGGTATGAAAATTAGGTTGCGCAGGAATTAGCCTTCCTGTTTGCTAGAGGTAAGTCTTGAATCCCTAACTAACCATACATATAAACCTTTTCCCCCCAAATCATATATTTTTTTATTCGGCAGCCATTTCAAAGTGTATAGTTTTTTGGGAGACACCCTGTAGAGTTTTGTTTTACCTCTAAATCTTGTTAGAGTCTCTGAGTTTCTTAAAATTCCTTTAGGGCTGTTGGCAGCATGCATTGCAGCTTGAATGTATTGACCATCTTCAAACAAATCATTGAAGTGTTCAATGTACTCCAGAAGCATCTCTGCTTCTCTTTCTTTGCTTGGGTCGTCATCATCAAAAGTGGACGATGCTGTATCTCCACCTGTATCATGTGGAAATTAACCAAAGTTATCAAATAAACAGAAAAAGGAGAGGATAAATCAGACGTGATGGAAGCTGTTTGTTAGTTAGTACTTTATTTTTCAGACAAACCCATTGCCAGAGGGCTAGATCATTCGTCTTCTTCAGTTGGGCTTAAGGAAATGTAATAATCTGTTAACACTATTTAAAGGTACAGTTTCTGGTTTATGATGCACAATTGAAATTACATTTCCAGATGCATACACATGCATTTGCTGACATCATCACTTCCATAGCAGCCATTCATTAACACTTTATTGAGCTTTTTATAAAGTGTGCAGTACACTGTACATGTAAAATTTTTGAAAAAGCTCATTTCAATATTGAATTAGATTTCACTTTGGGAGATTCTTATACATTTGCTACTAATACAAGCAAAACTGCAATGATGTTCTGGTGAACAAAAATGCATAGAATTGTTTTAATTTTTGTGATGCGATCAAGCTACATGAGTCGTTATGTGGCAATTTCATTAAAAATTTTAACATGTATTTTGTTTAATTCAAGTGCCAAAATGTTATTTTACATTGGCGACTTCCTTTCTGATGAATTATATCACTAAGTGGTTAAAATTAGCATGGGAATAAAATTTCCAGATGAACTTGATAGAGAAAGAAAAAACGTACGTTTCATATGTGGAAAGTTGGGCAAACAAGTTCTCTGTACTTTTTTTGTCATCTCAATGGCGAAAAATACTACAAAAGTGGTTGAAACAATCACAGCATCCCTTTTAAAATAAAAAGTAGTGTCTCTGTTAACTACAGATAACTTTTGCACCTCAAACCAAAGATTATAGAGCACCGCAAGTCGCAAGATGCGGAACTCGGGCTGGAATGTGAAATCCCACTGGACGCCATTTCGGCAAGTAACTAATTTGATACAACAATAGACCTGTGCAGATCAGTGCAGACAATGACCATTCCTATCAATGGGAAACAAAACATTCACTTGCTGAAATGGCGCCCATGCGTATTTCACGTTCCATTAATAGATAAAGCTTCAGTTCCGCATCTTGCGCCTTGCGGCGCTTTATAATCTTTGCCTCAAACCCTTTGAAAATACCTACCATATCACAGTTTTCCAAGTGTAAAAACACCATTCAGTTTAGTGTGAAAAAGCAGGTCTTCATTACTGTGTACATTGAGTGTGCGATAAACGGTACATACAATATGTATAAAAACACATCCTTCGAAGGGTACATGTAATGGAGGGACTTAAAGACCAACAACTTCCTCTTTCTGTCACTTTTGTTGACATCACAAAAGCCTTTGACTCCATCAACAGAGCTGTAATGTATTCATACTATGTCACTATGGTAAACCCAATGCTGTGGTCAGTGCCATTCAAGCCCTGTATGTGAATTCTCGAAGCGCTGTAATGGTAGATGGAAATCTCTCAGTCTTTTGATGTATCCACTGGAGTTCTGCAGGGTGATGTACTTCCTCCTTTCATGTTCATCATAGTCGTTGACTACCTCCTAAAGAAAGCCACAGCTGGTCTGCATTCTGCAGTAGTAACACATCCCCGGCAGTCTAGGAGATATTCGGCAAAGCTGCTTAAGTCCAGCTTATCACTGGCTCAGTTATCCAGGACAGCCTCAGCAGCAAAAGATATTGGGCTAGTTATCAGTGGACCTAAGACAGAATACATCACATCAAACTGTGACCCCAACCTGCACTCCATGTCTATGGCAAGCCATCAAGCATGTGACTGATTTCAGATATCTGGGAATGGATCTATGGTGGCAACCAGCGCAACAGATCTTAAAAGACGTAAGGCACTTGCTTGGACGGCTTTTTGGAAGTTGGAGCAGCTGTGGAGGAGCCCCTCCTTACCCATTGCCATCAAAGTGAGGTTGATCAACACCACGTGCATCACAGTTCTCCTGGGTCGTCTCCAAAGACATGGAAAGTAAAATAAATGCTTCTGCTACATGTACCTCTTGCTATCGCATTATGCTCAACATCAAGGGTACTGACCACGTCACCAATGCCACCATCTACTCTATGACTAGCTCAAACCCTCTTGTGGAGCGTGTAAGAAATCGTCAGTTCAAGTTCCTTAGGCACGTACTGCGGACGCCAGATGATGAGCTTGTCAAGGTTTATGCCCTATACAGGAAGGCAACGCACATCATTCCTGACATCTGCTTGGAGGTAATGGTGGCATGGTACAAACCAGCCAAATCTCTACAAAAATGGAGGGGAAGAGAAGCAGGGGTAGACCAGCAGTGAGATGGACAGATAACATAAAGAGGTGGACCGCATCAGTAGAGACACCAGTTACCACCATGGCAGAGAACACGATAGTACAGGGAAGAATGGAGGGGAAGAGAAGCAGGGGTAGAACAGCAATGAGATGGACAGATGACATAAAGAGGTGGACCGCATCAGTAGAGACACCAGTTACCACCATGGCAGAGAACACGATAGTACAGGGAAGAATGGAGGGGAAGAGAAGCAGGGGTAGAACAGCAATGAGATGGACAGATGACATAAAAAGGTGGACCGCATCAGTAGAGACGCCAGTTACCACCATGGCAGAGAACACGATAGTACAGGGAAGAATGGAGGGGAAGAGAAGCAGGGGTAGACCAGCAGTGAGATGGACAGATGACATAAAGAGGTGGACCGCATCAGTAGAGACACCAGTTACCACCATGGCAGAGAACACGATAGTACAGGGAAGAATGGAGGGGAAGAGAAGCAGGGGTAGAACAGCAATGAGATGGACAGATGACATAAAGAGGTGGACCGCATCAGTAGAGACGCCAGTTACCACCATGGCAGAGAACACGATAGTACAGGGAAGAATGGAGGGGAAGAGAAGCAGGGGTAGACCAGCAGTGAGATGGACAGATGACATAAAGAGGTGGACCGCATCAGTAGAGACGCCAGTTACCACCATGGCGAAGAGCAGAGATGGTTGGAGGGCTAATATGAAGGCCGTAGCAGCACAATTCAGTGCCAACTGACCAATGATAAGAAGAAGACAATAATAATAATAAAAAAACAAAGCATTTATGTAGTCTTCTAACTAACCAGAGAAAGTAACACAATGCTTAACACAAATTAAACGCAAGCAAAAAGGATTAATAAGCAAAACTGATGAGTGATTAAATTTAAACAAGCAATTTTTGAGAGATTTATTAAAGTAGCAAGGAGCCAAATAGGTCATGCTGTGGCAATTTTCGTTCTGCCGTATGGAATGCAAAATGTACAAGATCATGTGCGAGGAGTTTTTGTCTCAAAGCTCTTAACTTGGCCCACCTGCTTGCATATATCAATGCAGCTTTTAGTATGTTACATGTATGTCAAGCAAAACTTGCGTAATGCTGCTTGTTTTGTGCAGTATGCATTGTATTAATTTATATCAGCCTACTAGGCTCAATAGGGTTTGCAATAGACCGAATGTGCTCCATGCGTCACGTGACCTACATGTATAGTGGGTGTTAAATGTAAACAAACAGGGCGTACTGCATATAAACGTGCATTCATAAATACCTCAGACAGTTTCGCTATCCCTATTGGTGGAGAGCGCATCACGTGGGTGTGTATAAACCTTTGTTTATGACCAGTAAAAAGTGTTGAAACATGGGCATGACACGCGAGCTTGCACCTGTTCTTATAGAAACAGTTTCTTCATTCCTATTGGTCGAGAGCAACGGCTGAAATAGCTGTGCCACATCAGAAAAATTTGCTACTGTGTAAACGTATTGCATAGGTTAGCAAGGAAATTGGGTGGCCATCTTGTATGTTCACAATAGACTTGTATTGTTACGTCATTAGTTTCTTGGCAGTAAGCACTGGAGGTTTAGAAATTCTATGAAATTTGGCCCAGATAATACTCACTTCTTGAGCTCATCTTTGAGTTAGAGCGAGTCAGTGCATGAATGATAGCCTCTACCGGTGTATGTCCCATTGGAGACTCCTTACAATACATTCTTAAAGCATCTATGGACACACGAAGTTTTAAGCACCTTCGAAAATGAAAAAAAAAAATGAAATGTCACTATAATCTCAAATAACAGGATACAATAGACATTTGCTTCAACTTCTTTTGAAATGGAAATCATTACAAAAACAGTATTCCTCACACATGTGACCCACGCCATCCCCACCCCCACAAATGTGGTTGGAGTCTACGAACAGGAGCAACACCAGGATTATTTCACACAACTGTCCCCTCTGTTGACTCACCGATGTTACCGTGCGGCATGGGCATGCTAGCTTCCTCTTTTCTCATGCACGCTCAATTACAAGGAAGTAACGTGGATGCTATGCAAGTAAGTATTCATTTTTAGACCAACTCCACTCTGTTTTTTTTTGGGGGGGGGAGTCTACTTACCTGTAGAGCCTCTATATTAGCAGACTAGCATCGTAAGAAGGTGATAGGTACATGAGATGCTACTGCTTGTTCACAGAGGTCTAGTGTACTCCCACAAGGGTAAGCCAGTGTGAGAGGAAGTGTTACACAATAAAATAACACCCTGGAAAAGGGAAGATTTTAAGTATGAATTCCAGAACAATCTGTCCCTCTTTGTATGAGGGAAATGAAGCCCTGTAGGTGTACATGTATGCCTATGCTTGCTACACACAGAAATATTCAGGTGAACATAAGACGTGAGCTAGTTTCAGTATTTTATCAGGGGTAATAATTTTGGAAGCGCTTGAGACATGGTGTATAACTTTTGTTATTATTATTATTTTATTTTATCACAGCATGCAAAAGAAAGATCATATTTTTATTTGTGCCGGTAACTCCTCGCGTCCGGCTATGTCCCGTAGCCTTAGATCTTGAGGGTCTTTTTTAGGATCCTCACTATTCCCAAAAGCTCCGCCTTCTGCAACAGATCTATTCTCACTTTTGTTATTATTATTATTATTATTATTATTATTTTATCTTATCACAGCATGCAAAAGAAAGATCATATTTTTATTTGTGCCGGTAACTCCTTGAGTCAAGCTACGTCCCGTAGCCTTAAATCTCAAGGGTCTTTCTTAGGATCCTTGCTGTTCCCAAAAGCGCCACCTTCTGCAACAGATCTATTCTCATATTTGTCCCTATTTCGTCCAGATGTTTCCCCAGTACTTTCGGAATGTTGCCTAGCGCTCCAACCACCACAGGAACTACTTTCACTTTCACCTGCCAAATCTTACAACGTTCCCTGTCCAGGTCTTGGTACTTTTGGATCTTGTCCATCTCCTTCGAAGGTCCAGTCTTGGTACTTTTGGATCTTGTCCATCTCCTTCGAAGCTACCCTTAAATATCCCGGCACAGCTATGTCTATAAGATGACACATTTTTCTTTGCCTTATCTAAGACTACCACATCCGGACGCCTATGTTCTATATTACATGATCAGTCTAAATGTTAAAGTCCAAGAGGATCTTGACCTGGTTGGTCTCTGTAACTTTCTCCGGAACATGGTCATACCATTTTGCAGTCATTTGGACACCCTATTTCTTGCACAGATCCCAATGAATTACCTTGGCCAACTTGTCATGTCTACCTTTGTACTCCGTCTGGGCCATCTTACTGCACTCGCTGACAATATGAAAGACAGTCTCCTCCGCCTTGTTACACATTCTGCACATAGCAGAGACGTTCACTTTCTCTATCTTTGCCTTCATCTGGTTGAACTGTAGGACCAGGCTGCCACCCCCAGGGCTGGGCAGTAGAGGATGGAAAGTTATTAGCTGGTAGTATGGCTTTGACAATCCATCAAGAAATTGTACTAGCCTGGAGTGTTGTGATGAAGAGTTGTGTAGTGTTCCCATGCAGCTCCTTGGTACGTGCAGTGTAAAATTTGAGAATCCAAACGGGGCACCAAAGTTTGTCTTCTGTGACACTAGAGGATGAAGTCAAACTCGGGACGAAAATGTCTGGAGGTGGTCTCTCTAAAAACATGCCTTTTATTAGTTGAGAAATAGCAGTATTATGGAACAGGAAAGAGCCATCGTCGAACCCGTGATGAACTACATGTACTGTGATGGCTGATCTGTAGCATCAAACGGTGTTAATCTGGAGGCCAGAGTGGAAGAGATGAAGTAGAAAATCCCCTATGACAGTTATAGACACAGAATAGGGATTGAAATCTTCCTTGGTAGACATACATTGTAAGAAGACATAAGACATAAGAAAACTTTATTGATCTCCAAAAGAAGAAATTGCATTGCTCACACAAGTTTTTAAAAACACACCAAATATTAAAATGTAACAACAGGCAGATACAAAAATAGCACAAGATACAACACACAAGGATTTAAGAATAAACTAGACATTAGGTTTTTGTTAACAAACACAAAGCTGTTCCGTGTTCTTTTGATTTGATTATGTGCTACAATGACCAAGGAGTATATAACTGAAAACAAGTTTGAACATGTTGAATAGTTACTCGAGTTATGGTACCACTTCCGGTTGACCCGGAAGTAGAGGTTGACATGGGGTAACAGTAACCTAAGGCTAATCTCCAATGCCAAATGAGTCTATAACTGAAAAAAGTTTGAAAATCGATATTGTCCCATTTTGGGTTGACCCAGAAGTAGAGGTCAAGTTGAGGTCACGGGTTTTTGCAATTTATCTCCAATCCCAAGGAGTCTATAACTACCATCAGTCTAAATATCGGCCGTGTATTTATTGAGATATGGTCCCACTTCCGGTTGACCCCGAATTAGAGGTCAACTTCAGGTCACGTTTTTTCAAAGTATATTTTTAACGCCTTAGGGGTCTAAAACTGAAAAAGTTTGAAAATCGGTTGTACAGTACTTGAGATATGGTCCCACTTCCGGTTGACACGGAAGTAGAGGTCAACTCGAGGTCACAGATTTTCAAACTTAATCTAATCTCCAATCCCCAAGGAGTCAATAATTACAAACAGTCTGTTAAACGGCCGTGTACTTCTTGAGATATGGTGCTACAAAGATTTCCCAATTAAATATACAAATATGGGTCACGTGGTTAATTAATTACGATTTTTAAAAATGTTTGGGGTCGGTGGTTTGATGTTTGATAGAGTATGACTTGATTTCACAGAACTCTTAACCACCAAACTCTGCGCTTATGATCACCATTTTCTGCTTTTTTTTTTTTAAACATCATCGTGTCATGCATCCACACAGGTTATGTTTGGCTAACAATTGAGAAAAAGAAAAGGCAACACTATCAATATAAAGATAAGAATCTAACTTAAATATCACAAAAAGAAATATTTTTTTAGTTTTGGGGGATAAAAAAAATTAATAGCATATGGAGATTTGAACTCACAACTATTCGATTGAAAGTCACAACTGATGACCACAACGCTACAAGGGCCTATGGATGTTATTGTGTTTACATGCGTATATATAGCAACAGAGGGGATTATGATCCGGCAAAATAATTCTCGTCTCATGATTTTGGGAACATTGTCAGTAAATATGAATTGCCAACGCCTATAACTATTAGGTAGGGTTGAAATGTAGTATTATATGCCTTTAGGGGTTTTCGTCAAAAACCCATATCTAAATTACACACGTTTGTCTCGGACATAGCAACCTCAGAGTCTAAATGTGACATTTTTTCACTCGTTTTTCAAAAACTACAACACCACAGCAAGTAATATTTTAAGAGAAGCTTTCAACTGTCATTATCTTTAAGTTTAGTGTAATTCTGTGGACACCATGGTATGTCGTCGTCGTCGTCAAAAAAACCTATTCAATTACGCACGTTCGTTTGAACGAAATCCCTAAATCTTCGTACTTTGTCGCGTGCAAAGTATATGGGCCCGGAAGCCGGTTAGATTGCTATGGGTCCTGAACGATGGTAGGAAAACAGAATGAGTAGACTCCTCTCAAGAAGTCACAACACATGATAGGTACATACTGAATGGCATTTGCCATAGAGAATGTTTAACAATAACATGGAAGTGACTGCATCCAGTTATATTCAAACGCGTAGACTCATCTCAAGAAGTCACAACTCATGTAGGTACATACTGTATGCCATTTACCAAAGAGAATATTTAACAATAACATGGAAGCGACTGCATCCAGTTATATTCAAATGAAGATTACGTAGTTAATTAATTAAGATTTTCAATTTTTTTACATTTACATGTAGAGTAAAGTTTATGTTCTAAGCTACAATTTGGTATAATAAACTCACTCTTTCGTATTATGGTTTGGGAGATTAGGCTTAAAGAAAAAACGTGTACAAATGCAATGGGGTTTCGGCGAGAAACAAAGAATAATAATAATAATAATAATAATAATAATAAAAATAATAAAAATCTCGACGAAAACAATACCTGTTCCGACGGTAGGTCGGAACAGCTAAAAAAACATATATACGCCAATATAATAACAATATAAAAATATAGAGAATAATTGATGTTAAAAATATGCAAAAATTGTGAACCAGCACTTATCTTTTATACAGAGCGTTAAAAAACATAATACCCATAGGGACAAAAGAGCAAAGATGACGGTTAATGCAAGCAGCCGGCAGTCTCATCCTACCACTTCTTGGAATATTATAATCAGTAAGTTCACCATGAAGCGGGTGGCGTTTATCGTCTAAAATACGACGAAACAGACTTGTTACCTGCTCCTGGTGAAGAGAGTCCACCGACTGCAAACACCCCCGTCATTTTCCCTACTTTCCTCACCAGACGATCAATCCTATCTTTATCCCTTTTCAAAGCGTTCCCACCCCAGTCCGGTACACCATCTAAAGAAATATTGTAGTCGATTGTCATACGTTCTTCTGGTGGAAGGTCGTCTACATTTAGCTGCAAGGGAAGTAGCGTCTTTAGAAAGGCCAGCCGCTCGGAGGGAAAACTTGATAGCATCCAAGCACAAAGATGAAGTCTGTCTGGATCCAGACGCAGCATTTTGGACACAGATTGTGTGAGAAGGTCTGGTCGTTTTGGCAGAAGTTGAGGGAACCAAGGTTGCCTGGGCCAGAGGGGGGCTATTAGAATTATCTTGCACCCCTCTTGATCGATCTTTGATATGACTCTGGGAAGGAGGGAGATTGGGGGGGGGGGGAGAGACGCATAACCAAGAAAGCCCGACCAGTTGTTGTTTAGGGAGTCTGTGGCCCAAGCCTGTGGGTGAGCATGTCGAGTGCAAGTTGATTGTCGAGGTGAGAAGCAAAGGGATCTATGTGTGGATTGTCTAGGATGTTGAAGATCTGCTTGACCACCGGGCGATGGAGGGACCATATGGTTGGGATTGCTCTCCCTCGTGAAAGGGCATCCAATATGATGTTCTCCTTCCCGGTGGCTCGCTTGTAGAGAGATTTGGTGGGAAATGCACAAAGTGAGTAGGCTCCAGGTAAGTATGCAAAGGGAAGAGGAGTGGGTAACCCCCCTGACGGTTTATATAGGAGACCACAGTGGAGTTGTCTGTCTTCACAAGGACTAAGTGGGACTTCACTCTGTTTGTAGCTGATTGGAGGGTCTTTTGAACGGCCAGGAGTTCCAGCAGATTGTAGGATTCATTCCTCAAGAACTCCGCAACGCTTCGGTGAAGGAGAGGCTTTGCCCGTTGTCACGTTGAGGACGAAAGGATGATTAAGGCAGGAACTAAGCAGTCATTGGCCTTTAGGTCCACGTGACCCTTGTTGCTTGAAGGAGCGAGAGGGTTTGTATGAAGAAGAGCTATTTTGCTGAAGCTGTCGACGAAAACTGGGTTTGTTCAGAGTCCGAGTGAAGGAGACTTTGGCTTGTCGAGGTTGGTTAAGGGTATGAAATACGAAAATAACTACAGCGACTCTGGTTTCCCTTGTCTGATGCCCGAGTAAGGGAAGAGGAAGACTTACTAGAGGAAGGGCGTCGCAAGTCGATTCTTTCTTTTTTCTTGAGTTGTTTAGCCTCTTTAAGCATAACTTCCTCAAATTTGTTGTCAAACAGGCGTCTCTAGAGCCTTGGGAGGGCCAGAACATTTTGGGTGTTTTTTTTCTTTTGGATGAGAGACAGACTCACATACACAGGTGGTGTTGCGCCTCCCACAGGAAAGAAGCAAACTGCAATATAATTGCATCATCTTCATGCATATCTCTTGGCCTGAATAAGATTTGATCCCAACTGGGAACCTGCATTTATCGCCTGAATAAGATTCTGGCCAACTCATTATGTGATGATCAGGCAGACCTACATGTCTTTCCAAGTGCAACCTCAACAACCTTCTTTTTAATTTGGGCCCTATAATGGACAAAAGTCTACACAGACTGGCACACAATTTAACCAACAAAACACAAAATTCTGACATATTGCTATACCACTGACAGTACTGGACATACGGTCGGTTGGTCAGCAGGTTTTCGCCCTGATCTTTACAAATATCGACATCCAAAACCAGAGGTCGAGGCCAAGACCTAGTCACAGCAATCGAGGCCGAGGCCACAGTCTCCAAGGCCAAGGCCACAGTCTCCAAGGCCAAAGTCTCCAAGGCCAAGGCCACAGTCTCCAAGGCCAAGGCCAAGGCCACAGTCCCCAAGGCCAAGGCCACAGTCTCCAAGGCCAAGGCCACAGTCTCCAAGGCCAAGGTCACAGTCTCCAAGGCCAAGGCCAAGGCCACAGTCTCCAAGGCCAAGGCCACAGTCTCCAAGGCCAAGGCCAAGGCCACAGTCCCCAAGGCCAAGACCACAGTCTCCAAGGCCAAGGCCACAGTCTCCAAGGCCAAAGTCTCCAAGGCCAAGGCCACAGTCTCCAAGGCCAAGGCCAAGGTCACAGTCTCCAAGGCCAAGGCCACAAAGGCCAAAGTCTCCAAGGTCAAGGCCACGGTCTCCAAGGCCAAGGCCAAGGTCAAGGCCAAGGCCAAGACCACAGTCTCCAAGGCCAAGGCCAGCTTAATTATTTTAATATGTACGCACACACATACAAGTAGAAAAAAATAAAATGTATACGCCAAAGTGATACTTTGTAACAGTTTTGTTATTTCACTGATGACGATACAATTAGCCTGAAAAACTGCCAGCATTTACTTGTAGGGACACGTTGCATTGGATTGGGCAATTTAGGCAGCTTTGTGCTATAAAAAAAGTGTTTGTTTTTTGTGATTGTGACATAAATATGGTCGGATAGATATTTCAATTAATTAATGTAAAATCATAATTCACACAATTTGCAACCAATTTAAAATGTCAAGAGTGATTTACCATATTAAACAATTGTTTGCTTAATTTAAACTGATCTTGATAATTAATACTTTCCTTAGTATTTGTTTTGTATGTTTGCATAACTTTTAAATATTCAAACAAACTCAACAAACAAAAGAAAGGCGAGCACTTGAATTGCTTGCAGAAATAAAATCACCAATGTTTGCCGCTACATATCCACACATGAAGCAATGGAAAAGCCGTGGAACACATTTCTACCAAAGAACTGTAGAATGTATGTGGTATAAGGTGCCTTGAACTGTACCGCGTGACACTCAGTTGTCCATACAGACGTCATAGTAGGCAAATCCCGATTGCGATGGTTTATGGGATCGTAGAGATGAGATTGGTAACTAAAATAATATGAACGAAAATGAGTGTGAAGTCGCCACTATCATACCCTGCATGCGATGACGACCAACCGTAGTAACTTTTGAATGTTTTTTTTGATGCTGTTTGTGACAGCGAGATGGTAAGCTAACGTAAATGGTGGGAAATTTGTACATAATATTGTGGTAGTAGGATTTGCTCAATATAGGAACTGGAAGAAATTGGGCGAGATTAAAAAGCCTGATGGTGTGATGGACCTGGGTTAATGACTCTTGAACTGACCAAGACAGGAACATCTACATGTATGGTAGTGTATATAAAAGCTTTGTCTTGTATAGGGTGGAGGAAGAGGTGGATCCTCTGGGAGTGAAGTAGTAGATTGATAGAGTTTTGGTTAAATTCTTCAATTCTAAGTTTAGTCCTAAATTTGTCAACTAGTCATACTTACTAGCCATACTTATCCCTGAGAACACTAGAAGAGGACTAGGTTTGTTCCGACAAATAAAAATAAAAGAAACAAACCTTGCTTTCAACTGCGTATTCTTCTCCACTACATGGTCTTTAGCTTTACTCTTGCTGGCCAGCTGAACTTTTAACTGTTTCTTTTGGTCCCTGGATGTATAACGCGTCTTCTTTGCAAGATGTAAATCCTTTACTAGTTGTTCTAAGCTACATAGCTTTTTGCACAAAAGCTCAATATCAATGGATTCTTCTAGTGTTAATCCTGGTAAACACAAAACAGAAAAAAAACCAGGAAAAGTCATGTTTAAAAACATAAATGTACTGCAAGCCAGTCTGTTTCTTGACATTTGACACATAGAATAGTGTTGGTGTTTTTTTTTAACAATTAATCTTAGCCAGTGTTGTGCAATGTTGTGCTGTGGATACTCTGCCATGTATGTTGGAAAGACCAATGGGTGAAAACACTCATACACGCTTCAACTACCCCCCACTCCCACACACAAATTTCAACTCAATTTTTTGTTAAGGAGATTTAATCATGGTCGAAGTGGGTTGGGTAGAAGGCTAGGAAAGATGAGTGGGGAAGGATAGGTGAAAAGGTGAGGAGAGGCGAGGGAAGGCAGAGGGGATAGTTATGGTCGGAAGGCAACACTTCTTTTGTTTTAGCCGTAATAACCTTGACATTTGGCCTTGGGTGCAGAAGCAATAGGCTTCTTGGGGATCCCCAAAACAGTCCACAAACCAAGTTTGGAGTTGATATGACAAACTTCTCGAAGTATTGCTCAGAGAACATTTCTTTTGCTTTAGTCATTATGATCTAAAAGTTTGGCCTAGGGTCCAAAAGCAAAAGGCTTCTTGGGGATCCCATGACCAATCCACAAAGACCAATCCTCAAAACCAAGTTTGGAATTGATATGACAGGTACTTCTCGAGATATTGGTCAGACAACATTCCTTTGTTTTAGCCATAAGTTCCTTTTTTGCCTATAGTCCGTATGACCTCTCCTTATGTTCGTACCGGAAGGTCAAAGTTTGCATTTGCATATTTTATTCTCAGCGTCCCTTGGCCTCTAACAAAAGCACACTTTCCAAACTCGTATGAACTTGAAACTTCACACACAGTTAGATATTTATTAGGAGAGCAAACCGTTTAAGCTACGTCATGATGACATATATCCATTCTTGAAATATGAAAATTCAAAATTTATTATGAGAGATTTTTACAATAAATACATGTACATCATCACAACTGCATCGAAAACTCTGTAAATGTCTTACAGGCATGACCCCATTTTGACCTTGTCTTCCGGGTCAAAATAAGGTTGAAAATTTAAAAATTCATGTCTAGAGAACTATGCAATTCCCCCATTGGTCGAACACATTAATATGCATTGCAGAGTCAAGCTCCAGTGATTGCGCTATATGTGTGCTTCGTGTATAGTCGGCGTTTCAACATACATTTTCCTTTGGGTTAGTTAGTCTCTTCTACAGTCATCAATATTTCAAAAGTTTCTATTTCCTCAACCACATCAGCCATTTTGACAATCTATACATCATATGAAAGGGCTTTATGTAGTTTACAAAAATGGATATGTTGGTGACCTTCTCTTGACGTTTTGACCAGTCTAAACTGGAAGTACCTGTAAAATACTTTGAAATGGGCGTTGTTTTATGGCTTTAAGGTTGATACATGTATACGTACACCTTTTTATGCTTTACCATTAAAGAATACAGGTCTGGCAAAGGTCTGGAAAAGGTCTGCTTTTACAAAATATTCCTGATGATGTCACAAAATGTAAGAGCGCCCTCTAGCGGCAGATTAAAAACATCTCAAAATACACTTTTACTAGATGTCTGTGACAGAGTTTATGATAATTTTTTCAAAATTGGTGAGCATAATCTCCTTCATAATAGAATTAACTACACTGCATTTTATATAACAACTTGTATTTGATTAGAGCAAGCTGGTCCAAACGTTGAGACCAAACCCAAGAACTTACTCACCGGTAGTACAGTTAATTATGATCCTATAAGCCAAAGTAGTAGTCCCAGTCTACTTCTATACCATCCGTCCAGGTAATAGTTAATAAGCAGAACAGTTCTTTTCAGAACTGATAAGTCTCCCGAACACCAAAACAATCTACTCTACGGTAGTATAATTAAGCAAGACAGTTCTCTAAGAACAAACTCTACCTGGCAAGTAGATACACACATGGTGTTACTGCAAACCAAATATATATTGATACCTCACCATGCAATGCCTCAAATCCTATAAACTTGTATTTGATCTTTCAGTAAGTAGAAGACGGAGGAAGCAGATTTTATTCCAGATTACACTGAAGACGAAGACCACTGCAGGATCTACATTATATTTTCTGTTAGGTTTCTTCTTTCCTTTCATCGATTCTGACATCGTAACGGAGTTGTCCGGAAACTGGATTGCTTGCCTATTATCGTAGCGTCATACCTTATCGACCCTCATATGTTTTCGAACCCCAACTTTGATTCCCGTTTACCGCGAGATTGTGCAAGCTGCACCAGTGACAGAAGCTATGCAGTTTACTCACGGTCTGTATTTTCATCAGGCTTAATCACGCTGAGAATAAAGTTTCCTGTCATTGGTTATACTCAAACATTTATAAAATGATTGATTTTTGGTACAAATCACTAGTGCATTATTATGCCAACATTCAAATGAGTCAAAGAAACATCATCCAACCTCGAAAGTTCAAAACAAAATTACCATCTGCTAGATTGAGTTTCATTCTGCTTTAGTCACTAGATGGATCACGTGAGGTGGTTACTATTTGGGATTCTATGGTGTGCCAATATGGGGAAAAAATTAAAATATTTTTTAAGTGAAAATGACAAAAACAATTTTTTTTTATTAACTGCATACTGTAATAAATTCCGATAAGCGTAATAAATATTAAATAATAAAATGGATTGTTATGAAGGGGGTGGGGTGTTTTTACTTTCATGCTTTATGATATCTCTGGATTCTTATATAGTAGCCATAATGCCTTAGGACAAAAATGTAATTAAATTTGTTAAGTAGTAATTGAATAATATTTTTGATTTATTTTGCACGCCATACTAGCTTCTGAATATTCAATAAAATACCAACCAATGAAAGGTGTGAAAACATATGATGTTGCTCCAATGTGGTGCATGCATTTTTATAAGCACTGTTAATGACAGACTGTCTCTCGCAACGTAAAACCAAAACTTTAAAAATTTCAACACACCATGAAGTGTAAGTGTTATTGTTAAAAAATTTGATAGATGATTTGAAAAAAACCATTCAGTTTTTGATTGTGAACAATTTTCCTGTTATCCAACTGAAAACATATGACACCAGGATAGTGTGTAACGCTACGTTGTTTTCAGAGAGCTTGGAAAAAAACAACTTGACACTATGAGCGCTGTAAAAAGGAGGGCGTTATTTGTGTGTACGTACGGGACCTGCAGTGCAAGGAAGGGTGCTTTGTTTTTGTTCAGCGGAGTCACTTGCGCTCGCGCATTGTAAATGCATTTTTAGGTATCGGAGGTGAGCTATTTTCTGTAATTGAACTCATGTTTTCCCGTTCCTCGCGGTGTCCCGCTAGTGGTTCGTTTTCTGTTTCGTGTATTTTCCCCTGTTCAGTTTATTATTTTCCTGTCCCATGTCATCATTAGTCCCTTTTCTTTTTTTCCTGTTCCTACTATTTCCCCCGCCCTTTTAGTTTGTTCCGTAATTTTTTGCCATTCCCTTCCCTCTCTCTGTCCCACATGCTCTAATAACCCCCACTTCCAGCTCTGTTGTGCCTCCAGTAATTCCGATCCCCGTGGTGATCCACGTGGTGATCCCCGTGGTGTTCTTTGCTTACACTTTCTGCGCAAAGTAACTGAACTACTAACGAATGATTAATGATAATCTTGCACTTCTTCGGCCCAGAAAATGTTTAGCTATGCCACTGCTTGTAAATTCATTCTAGCTACAGAGTAGAAAATGAAACATGACCCCTGAATTGAACTCTATGAACAATGGCTTTGAACAAAAGGCTACTCAGATACTTCCGATTATCATACTGGGTTTGTATACATGTAGCATTTATCACACCCCTAGGGGCATATCAAAGCACTCAGTATTATAAAATACCTGTAAAATTACAATCAAATACCTTGAACAAATTTGCTCAAAAAGTAACCTGTGATCCAACAACAATTACTTACCTGGCAGCAGTCTATTAGGCACGCTTGGAATCTTGACTTTTGGCGTGATGTCTTCTTCTTGCATTGCTGTTATCTGATTCACATGTTGTTTAAAGATGGACTGAATTTCATAATTGAGCCGCTCATTGTCACTCTCAATCTTTGATATTCTACAACAAATAAAGAAGCAAATATAGGATTTGAGGCATTGTCTATCTACTCCACGGCAGTAGAATAAAGCAAGACAGTTCCCTAAGAACTACTCTACCTGGCAAGTAGATACACACATGGTGTTACCGCAAACCAAATATATAAAGAAGCAAAGTTACACAAAATCAAAAGGGAATGTGATGGGTTGCAAGCTTAAAATTATGTTGCCTCTCTGACTAAATCGTCATTTAATACATGTAAATTTTTGCATCAGGAAACAATATAATATGGGTTTTTTTACCCTTAAATTGATGTGCTCAAACAATGACTACATGTAAACGTTCTCTCCCACTGTTGAAAAATTCAGTGGCAAATCACTCATATGGGATTTGAACCCATGACATTTGCATTGCTCGAGCAGATATCTTACTACTAGACCACCGAGCTACATAGCTACAGGCAATTTGAAATCCTAATTTTAGCAGCGGGTCTCCATTGATTAAATAGGTGTTAATTTCAGTCCAAGTCCAAGTCCCAATCCTAGTATAAGTCCCAATCCAGGTCCAAACCATTGTACAGGTCCAAGCCCAAGAAAACATTTTTGTGATCTACTTGATTTATACATGTATGTTAAGATTGAAAGTTTTTTGTAAAAATAAAATATGACAATTACTTCTGTTTCAGTTGATCAGCTCTCTTGGTATAAAAGCTAAGAGTTGTTTGTTCGGCAGCCATGGTTTTTACTTTTCCTGACAAGAAGAAAGCTTCTTGCTGCCCTCGTTCAATGGTCTGTATACAATCTTCAAACTCTGCTTTTATTGACGTCAAGAGTGGACGGTAAGCAGACAAGTACTCCACAAGCTGCAACAAATACAAATAGCGTTATGTTTCATTCCAAACAAAACATGATACAGTTGTCCTGATCCTCAGCAGATTTAACATAAGGACATTATTCCCATAAAGATGATTTATCAAGTAAATGATCAAATGCTTTTTACATATCTACATATTTACATTATCTATTAGCTGCCTCAAACTACTTCGGTATACACGTGAACAGGATAATCTCAATTGGGACTCTTTGTGTAAATGTTTCAAGCAAACAAATTGTTAAACCTTGTAGTGTTTTTTATTCTCTGCATGCATCGTTATTTTGGTTTTTGGCTGCCATGTTTACACTTTCAATAAATCAATAATAATATTAATATATTACTCTAATGTAATTCCCGCCAGCAGTTCTCTCTTGAATCTTGGTATGACTATATGATTACCATAGCAAGACACAGAGTAGTGCCAACTGTATAAAAACAAGCATCAATAGTAATTGCAAACTTAATGCTATAAATACATGGTCATTGTCCCTAGCACACAAACAAAGCTGTTTCTGTTTGATTTTATGATTGTATTACCCAAACCTTGAATCTGAACTTGAGGCAGTAGACCATCACACTACACCTAGCACAGACCTTCCATTTAAATGAAACTGTTAAAAAAACACATTAACCATACAGCTGATTTTCAACCAGACACTGTGAGAGCCTGTGACTTTTACACAGACACTAAGCCTACATGATGTACCTTGAACCTTTATTGGATCAAACAAAATAACATTTAGTAGAGGACGAGAAACAATATTTCAATCAAACAAATGAGATTCTGATGGAGAAAATAATGTTAAGAGTTCATGAAATAACATGAAAAAAAAGTTGATAATTGTTACATGAATGATGTTAAAAACAAATTACTTCTTGAATTGAAGGGACTCATATATGTACATGTACAGTATCCCAGATTGCAGTGTTTTCTGGGATCATTGGTACCTGGTATGATATCATACACAATTCAACTAGATCAAGGTAGAAGATTTTGAGTCCCTAACGTCAGCATTTTTGACGGACCTCAACAACCTCTTGAATAAGTGAGGTATTTAAATGATCAAATGTTCATATTTGCAGTGGGTATTTATTTATCTTTTGAATGCGCAGGTAGTGGATGTTAAAAAATAAAAAAACTTTACCAACAAAAAACAATTAGAATCTGACAATGACCCAAAAAAAATGTCAACAAAAAGAAACATGTATGTACGTTAACAAATTTTTTAACATTTAATAAGTTCAGAAAAAATATGCTGAAAACACGTTTAAATAGGGATTATTTTGTAACAATGATTGCTGCAATACCTGGTCAACAATAAGAGTAATCGGTGTTTCAAATCTCAAGTGAAGAACTTTTCATTGTCCGTTAATGTTTCCGCGTGACGTCCCCAAATTTCCGATCGGCCTGTAAGTTAACCTTTGACACGAGACGTACCCCCCTCAATCTTCCGATTTTAGTAAGGCACCCTCAATGTTTTCATGGAACACGCGCAATAATTACAAGTTTTTCTGCGCGATCTCAGGCAATTAAATCTGTCAAGAACGGATAGCTCCAGATCTATTAACCAAATCGTCTTTCAGATGATTAAAAACGGAAATACTTCCTTCCGAACGCTAGTTTTTGGAAACTAAATCAACTTATGTTCAAGTACGTTTTACATTTTGCAATAAATTCTGTCAGTTTTCGCGAACATCACTTAAGATCTGTCGTTTATGACTGAAAAAAAAAAATGTGGAAGCTTGACAAAGTTTCTACTTTTGATAGATTTTAGGTATGAGAGGCTGCAATAATCAGAGAAATTACAGTAGTGCTGTGCCAGAAATAAATTAATGACAACCAATATTTGCTTTGTTTTTCTGTAAATTTGTGGCTCTCTTATATTTTCTGTGTTCGGTGTTTTGTTCAGATTGTTCAATTATTATTTGCAGGTACATTACGTGAGCCCCACCATAGAAAATAATGATTTTTTTATAATGTGTTTTTTTAAATTTAAAGGCAGTGGACACGATTGGTAATTACTCAAAATAATTATTAGCACCTTACTTGGTAACGAGTAATGAGGAGAGGTTGATAGTAAAAAACCTTGTGAGAAACGGCTCCCTCTGAAGTGACGCAGTTTTCGAGAAAGAAATAATATTCCACAAATTTGATTTTGAGACCTCAGATTTAGATTTTGAGGTCTCAAAATTTAAGCCTGATGAAAGCACAAAGCTTCGTGTGACAAGGGTGTTTTTTCTTTCATAGTTATCTCGCAATTTCGACGACCAATTGAGCTCAAATTTTCACAGGTTTGTTACTCTTTGCATGTTGGGATACACCAAGTGAGAAGACTAGACTTTGACAATTACCAATAGTGTCCACTTTCTTTAAATAACCACAGGTTTCACTGTAGGTTTTATAGGCCTTTGACCACTGCAAGATGAAAACTAACTAAAATTATTAAAAATATCTTTTAAAAAAGGTCCAAAATGTTTTATTTGAAAAATGACATTTTGAGGTTGTAAAAAGGTCCATAATTCGAAGAAGCCATATTTAGGTGAACAAACTCCAAAAGTCAAGCTAACAGTACAGACTTGACATATAAACTTCTAAAATAATACTTTGTTTAGCTCATGAGCATTCTAGAAGTATGATAACCGGTATGACATCATAGCTTATTACAACGAAAATCATTCATATGATGAACAACAACATTATTTTGCTGTCTCCAAAATTAAAGATTGTACAGACTTGAAACTTGCTACACAGCGTGTAATACATGTAACAACGTAAACTTTATGGAATGATGACGCCAAATTGCTAATTTAAGTTTTATATTAAAATAGTAAAATATATCAAGAACCATAGATGCTACAAACATGATCTTTGCCCCGTAAAGAAGCTATTGCGGAAAACAAATCCTACAGAGTGTGACCCAATTTAACCTTGAATTCTAGTTCAAACGAGAAGTTCAAGTTTTATATTGAAGGAAATCTAACCCCTGAACCATGTGAAATGGCGTCAACAGTTCAGTCAATCACAATTTGACGACATCACTCACATGCAATCCGAAAAGTGAAAATATATATCTTACATCTATTTAATGAATAGGGTAGATGGCCTTAGCTTTCGATCCAAACCGGACCTTCTTCAGAGGCATAAAACAAGTCCAAACAAATACATATTCATTTATAGAAAAAAGAGAGGGGGAAAGGGATTGAGGAAAGGATCCAAAAGAAGCGGGAAAATAACAGACAATCAAAGTTTCTATTTCAGAGACAATGTGTGGCTGTGAACCAATGGGAGTAGAGTGGCGAGGACAAAGGATGTTTAGAATGAAAGGATGGGTTACTGGACCATAAAAGTGGTAAATGTATTGTTCGACAACAATGCCGGACAACATGAAAGGGTAGGATTAGAGAGCAAGTTGCATCATGATGCAACTAACAATGGTAAATTAATAAGAATAGCAAGATCAAAGGTATGATGATTTTCATGTGGAAAAAGAGGGGGGGGGTTACTTACATCAGATAGTTACAGTGATGAATTTATAAAAACAACTTTAAACAAGATTAATTTATACTTTATGAATATATACAACATATAAGTACTTAGGCCGAAGTGAAGTGGAGGGTAATGGGAAGTTATTTGATACCAGTGTTTATGTTAAGTCCAAAGGGTTTGACTGTCTTGAGTTGGTGAATCCAGTGTGATTCTCTATTCTTGCGGTGTGTGTCATCACCATTGAAAGCTTCAATCACCAGAAGTTCAACATCACTAACACTATGATTGGGGCTGTTAAAGTGGATAGAGACTGGGTACGGTTTCTTAGTCTTTATGGAAGAGACATGATTCGCAAAGCGAAGACTAAGTTTGGTCTTAGTCTCTCCCACATATTGTAGCTCACATCTCTTACATGATATGACATAGACTACATTAGACGTGCTACATTCAGAGTCGGTCTTGATGTTGTATGAAGAGCCAGTGGTATGACTCACCTTGAGTGAGGGCTTAATGTGCAGACATTACATCTATTTTATGTATTCAAAAAGTGTACCTCAAAAAGCTTGTATTTTAGGTTCAAAGTGCAAAAAAAAGAAGCCAGCCCCCTCCCTGTAAGAGTTAAAGGAAAGGTGATTCAATGAAAGTACCTACCTGACCAAATACATCTTTAAACACAGAATATCTCTGTTGATGAGGGCCTTCTGGTGGACAATCAAGCTTTTCCAATTCAAGAAAAGCACTTTCTATCAGATCCTTTACGAAGGTATGGTCCTTGTCCACATTTGATGAAATAGGTGGAAGAACTGGCCTCTTTGGAGACACTGCTTGCTGTTGCTGCTGTTGCATGTTGGTCTTACAAATGGATCTGAAACCCAAAAAATTATTTAAGAAACAAGACAAGTGCTTACATTTTATGAGTAGGTTCTTACTGATGGAATATCACTCAACTGTCCGCGGAGCAAAACAAAGTACTCAGGCACTTCAGTATTTAAAGGGATATTACAGAGTTGGTAAGAAAAAAAGTTGTGAAGTTCACAGATTTACTTAAAACTTACACGGTCTAATGATGATGATAGTAGAAAACATCCCTTTACATGTTGAAGCAATATTGGACTTAAGTTTCAAATCGGTACATCATTGCAATCAGGAATTATGACGGTTTAAGGTTTTCATGTTTCAGCTCATTCAACTGGGACCAGTGACAAAGAGTTTGGTTTTGTTTAAATAATATTTCAAAACTTTAAAGGAACACGTTGCCTTGGATCGGATGAGTTGGCCTTTGAAAAGGGTTTGAAACCGTTTGTTATGAAATGCATTGGTTAGAAAGAGGTTTTAAAAGTAGAATATAATAATCCACACAAATTTGCCTCGAAATTGCGTGTTTTTCCTTTTACTTTGCCAACTAACACTGTCGGCCATTTATGGGAGTCAAAAATTTGACTCCAATAAATGACCGACCGTGTTAGTTGGCGAGGTACAATAAAAGGAAAACCTCGCAATTTCGAGTGATACTTATGTGGATTATTATATTCTACTTTTAAAATAACTTTCTTTCTAATCATATTTTATGCATTTTATCAAACGTTTACAAAACGCTTTTCAAAGACCAACTCGGCCGATCCAAGGCAACGTGTTCCTTTAAACTTAAAATTTCTAATAATAATACGAACAACATTCTATTGGAATTCTTTTAAAAGGAACACGTTGCCTTGGATCGGAGGAGTTGGTCTATACAAACCGTCTGTTACCGTTTTTTATAAAATGCATGGTTGGAAAGATGTTTTAAAAGTAGAATACACTGATCCACATGATATTGCCTCGAAATTGTGTGGTTTTCCTTTTACTGTGCGAACTAAGGAGATGATTTCTTATAATTTAGCATCGGTTATTTTGCGGGAAAATTGATTTAATGTGAATGGTTTCAAGTTAAAAATCAATATTTTTGTATCAAGCACAAATGTTGCAAACTATGCTTCGCAAATTGGATCGCAACATTTGTGATGCACTTTTTAGAATTGCATAGCAAATCATCAAAATTGCATCACAAATTGCGATGTGATACAGGCGCAATCATTCCCTGATTATCACATGCGCTGGATGGTGTAACTGTCTTGTTGGTGCGGCCTGTCCGCTTCCAGGACGATGGTATTCGTGAGTAGAAAATGTATTGTTCTGGGAGAGCACGGCCAGTCCGCGTCCAAGCCGCTGATATTCATGACCTGAAAATACAACTTGTTTATTCATGAAGCTTATTGTTATACCAACAACAGCGCCCGGCATGGATAGCTCATTAACTTCGCCGCGCTTCAACGCACATGACTGTTCTTCTGCGGACTGTCCGAGGTCCTTAGCAATGGCGGTATTTGCTGTCCAGTCCGCGGACTCTCCGCGGAGGAACGCTCAGGAGGTTTTGACAAGGCGCCTTAGTGTATGTTAACTTTGTACACCAGAATTCTCAACTGAGACAGTGAAAAAAAAATTCCAACAGAAATTCACTATTTTCACTGTTCAGATGACTCCAGGAAACACAGAAAAAGTCCTGTAGATTCCAGGTGTATTAACAAATCCAGTTGTATAAGAATTAGAACACAAATTGGGCAATGTACTGATAAACTAGCAAACAAACTAAGAGCTGATTTGAGTGGCCGCTGTCAGGCGCTCAGTCAAATTCAATTTTTTTCAAAATGTTGTTACTGTTCTTGGAGATTCTGAGAACTTCACATTTGGCTGTGTTGAAAGGCATTAACCACTTCTTGTCCCACTCCTGGAGGTTGGCAAGATCTTTTTGTAGTATGGTAATGTCATCTTGGGATTGGATTGGTCTATACAGGAGGGCGTCATCAGCATAGAGGCGTATTAGAACTAACACACTCAAGCAGTTCGTTGATGAATACTAAAAACAACAGGGGACCAAGGACAGAACCTTGAGGAACCCCTGATGTGACGCTGGCAACGTTGCTCATTTTCCCCTCTAAGACGACTTGTTAGGTACGTCCTGATAAGAAATCACGAATCCAAGAGAGTAGCAGGCCTCTGACACAATAGTGATGAAGTTTAAGTAGTAGACGCTCATGTGGAACTCGATCAAATGCCTTCAAGAAGGCTAATAGGATAGCATCGATCTGTTGCTTGTCTCGGAGTCCTCTAGCTAGGTCATCTACTGTGATCAGGAGCTGTGAGTCGCAGGAACGCTTTAAAATATAAATTGGCAGGCTGTTAACAAGTTTTCGGCATCAAGATGTTGAATTGTCTGGCTGTGGATGATATGTTCAGCCGTCTTGCAGATGATTGAAGTGAGAGATATTGGGGGGTAGTTTTCAGGTCTGTGTTTGTCGCCCTTCTTGATAATTGGTGTCACATTAGCTGGTTTCCATGTTTGCATGTGGAATCTTACCTTGATGGAGAGTGGCATTGAATAGTAAGCAGAAGATTGATGCAAGTTCTTCAGGCTGGCAGGTTATCAGGACCACAGGCCGTGTGAGGTTTGATCTTTGCAAGGAGTTTCTTTACACCTTCGCAGTCGACCACATGACGTGATCTATTGAGTGACTATAAAGGAAAATAAAACTCAAGCTAGCTAAGCAGTATGATTTTAAATTTATCATATTTAATCAGTATGATTAAGCCTGACGAAAATACAGACCATGAGTAAAAAACAGCTTCTATCACCGGTGGAGCTTGCACAGTCTCGTGGTAAACAGGAATCAATTGGGTTCGAAAACAGAGGGTCGATAACCTACCATAGTGGGATGGATGCCCTATATTGTAAGACATTATCACAAGCACAGTAACGATTTATCAAGTCTTCTAAAATTGGATATCTCTTAATGTGGGATGTCCTATTGTCTGATATCAGGTCAGTCAGTGTCATCTGAGAAAAGTATTTTAGTAATGGCCGAATAATGTAAGAAGAATCCCACCAGAGCAAAATAATCATGTCATTGTCATTGGTCAGGCCATAAAACTCTGATGCGATGCGGGTATCCGTTTTTATTGGAGTATAACAATATCCAGATCCAGAAAAGTCTATGCACCCGTGGCGTAGGCCAACTTGTTCTGACTTAAAATGACCTAGCCCAAAATCACAATAACAATATCACCACTGATGTAGCAGACCTTGACTTTGCGAAAGCCTTTGACGTCGTCTCGCACAAGAAACTACTTCACAAACTCAACTTCTATGGACTATGTGGTAAAACTGGGACTTGGATTGCATCATTCCTCTCCAACCGTCTCCACATGGCATTCTGTAATAAGTGGCGTACCACAGGGAACAGTCCTCGGACCCCACCTTTTTATCAATGATATTCACAATGAGGTGGGCAGAGTAACCCGGCTGTTCGCAGACGACTGCTTAATATACAGAAACAAGGGACTTTTTCAGAACGACCTCAACAACCTAACCTAATGGGCCAAAACATGGGGAATGAACTTCAACATAGCTAAATGTAAGACAATGCGCTTGTCTCGCAAACGGAATCCTGGCGTAATTTCCTATGTCTGACTCCCCACTGGCAGAGACAAAGAGCTTCACTTACTTGGGCATCACTATTCATCAAAACCTTGGATGGGAAAATCAAGTCGATCATGCAGTTACTAAAGCTACCCGGATCCTCAATTTCATCAAACGAAACTTTCACATGTGTTCTAAAACAGTCAAAGAAAGACTTTATGTCACCCTTGTCAAACCCCACCTCCAATATGGCACCGCTGCTTGGCACAAAGCAAACCAGATTACATCACTGGAAATGGTGCAGAGAAGAGCTGCATGCTTCGTTTGTGGTGATTACTCCCGCACAAGCAGTGTTTCCAGCATGCTCGTATCCTTGGGTTGGGACACACTTCAAAGTCAACGACAAATTCACTCAGCTAACAACACTTTACAAGATGATCAATGGTGTTATCAAAGCCGACCATAGCCAAATTTGAGAACAATCACTTCAAAATACCCAGCGTCTCATCTACCATCTACGAATAATCTTTTTTTCCAAGAACACTGAAACTATGGAAACTATCTTCCACAATCCCTCATAGATTCCAAATCCCACCAAATCTTCAAAAGTAATTACATTCACAATCTGGGCCTAAACGACAACAACAAAAAATCGAATTAGACGACGCTCTCCTGTCCCCAGCGGAAGCTTCAGGAGGAAAATTTACCAAGTACCAAGTACCAAGTATCAATTACTTACTTATAAAATAAGAGAATTTTAAATTAAGAAGGTATCGTAGGAGGTCCTGTTTTCAAGGTGTCCCTAAAATCGTGGCAACTCTTTTACCTCTCTGTGCGCGATATAAACAGTCCCTAGATAAAAATTGTGTGGTTTTATTTGCCAAGCAAAGAGTCTCCTCTCCTGTGACCAAAACTTAGAATCACGTAAGGCTCCACTGGTCATTTGCACTCGAAATGCAAAAAGTTTGGTATTTTAGGCATTTCTACAAGGTACAAAAATATGTCATAATGTTGAGGCCATATAAAAATATTTGCCCACCGAAAAAGTTTCATCAAACGCTATTTCAATTCACAATTCATGATGACCAAAATCATGTGACTGAATGTTTTGCTGAGCATTCTTGAAAAAAAATACCGAAGCTTAAAGAAGCCATGTGCCTTATATCATTTTCTAATATTTTTGGAGATTTTTATTTTGTAACCCTCGTATCAAAAATATATTAAAATTTAAACATCAGCTTGTTGATTCAATGGGAGACTTTTTGAAAGCTCTGCCACTAGAGGGCAGCAGACCTACCAGGCAAGGGTGCACAACTCCTATAGCAAACAATGGTGCTAAACATTCAAAAATACTAAAAAAATATTTAGAAGTCTCTCAGCCTCTTGAAAATTAAATCACATACATTGTCATACAACTAAACTTCAGATTTCTTCTCGTTTTTTGGTAGGTCAGCATTTTGGAATTTTTGCTAATTACCCTAGAAGAAACACTCCCAAAACCTCATGCACACTCGCTTGTTATCCTTGGGGAACTCGTGTCCAGTACGTCCTGTTCCAGAACAGTTTGGTTTATGCTGGCATTGTGTTATGAGAAACAAAATACAGTTTGGCTAAATCTAAATACAAAATCAAAAACACGCAAAACACAAGGTATTTGCTGTCAGCGACCGTCACTCATGCTTCTCCTCTTCCTAAGTTGTTGACATTACCTGGTGGAGAGTGCCTTCTCTTGGTGATTGGCAGATAGTCTAAAGTTTCCCATTATCACTGTTTATTTATACGCTTTATTATAAATATTAAGAAAAAAAAAAATTAAAAAAATAAAAAACAATCAGATTTGGAAGCCAGTAATTATTCACACTTTTTATATATATTATATACATTTTTTTTTTTGCAAGTTAGGCCTACATGGTAATTTTAAAAATTTAATAAAAACTAGATATTAGGTGTTTGTGAACAAACACAAAGCTGTTCCGTGTTGTTTTGCTTGGATTATGTGCTAAAATGACCAAAGGTCGAGCCTATAACTGAAAAAAAGGTTTGAAATAGTTGAATAGTGTCTTGAGTTATGGTGCCACTTCCGATTGACCCGAAAGTAGAGGTCGACATGGGGTCACGGTAACTTAAGGCTAATCTCCAATGCCCAAGGGGTCTTAAACTGAAAAAAGTTTGAAAATCGGTTCAATGGTACTTGAGATATGGTCCCACTTCCAGTTGACACGGAAGAAGAGGTCAAAATAAGGTCACGGTTTTTCCCAACAAATTTTAAGACCTAAGGAGTCTTAACTGAACATTTTTTTTTAAATCGGTTGTGTAACTCTTGAGATATGGTCCCACTTCCGGTTAACCCGGAAGTAGGGGTCAACTTGAGGTCACAGTTTTTCAAAATTAATGTCCATGCCCCAAGGAGTCTTCACTACAGACAGTGTAAAAATTGGTCCTGCACTTCTTGAGATATGGTGCTGCAAGGATTTTCACTGTCAATAGAGGGCGGTATATAAGATGAGTGGTCCCTAGTTGAATAATGTAAAAACTTGCATTTGACTCAGGATTGTTTAATTTGGTTGGTTTCTTGAGTTCATGCCAGTATCTTTAGAGTCTATTGCCATGTGACAAACTACTTAATGATAAAATCCTTGTATTTGGTTGGTGGTTTCATGTTTGATCTAGTTCGAGTGGATTTTACTGAACTCGTAACCACCAACCTCTGCACCTACGATCACCATTTTCTGCTAAATGTGCATGCGCGGAATAAAATGTGCGAGCTTGGAAGCACACAAACAAAAGAAATCCCTGCTAAGCAGTGTATTTCGCTTGACGTAAGCGCAGAATTCACTGCTTCTTCTAAGCACTAAATCTTTGCTTCCAGAGCAGAGCACTACATTGGGCCCATTCGCACAAGATTTTTCATAAGGTTTATCGCGATTCAGAACCGCAATGCATTTTGGGAAGGAATATGGGGCGGTTTCTACCAGTTTCTACGACTCGGGCTCGCAACGCCTATACCTTTGTGTGGGTTCAACAGCGCCCTCTCTTGAAATTTTGCGATTCGCTATAATAAGCAAGTTCCCATCATGATAGGCCTGGGTGACTAGTGAAATTTACTAACTGGACTAGTCGCACCTCAAACCCAACTACGACACTTGTCGAGATAAATTACGGATTCTCAAGACTTGTGCCGCAAGGTGTTGCAAGCGCACATTATGATATATGTTGCGAATAGTAAGAAGCAACACAACTAAGTGTTTCACCAGACAGGTAGTCGGGTCAACGTTTGAGCACGATTATAACAGAGTAGAGAAAAATAGTAGTCGCGACTCAAATAATAATTTGTAGTCGTGACTCAAACAATAATTTGTAGTCGCGACTATAACACTAAAGCACACTAGTCGCCCCGGCCTACTTTTGCACGTAGTAAACCACGGGTATTATCCTGCGAATGCAAATCTAATTTTCAAGTCACTGTTGTTTTCGCAGCGAAAGTTTTGCAGGAGTTGAGCACAATTAGTCAACTGTAGCATTTTTTTATTGGGAACTGTGACGCTCAAGAACGCATTCCTTGCTAAGCTGTTAAATACGCTTAGCGTAAGCACAATTCCATGATTACGTAAGCGCTGCGATTCTTTCCCTTAAAAGCCATTGGCCCAGGACCAAACTACACTAAAGCTTTTTAAACACAAAAAGCAGCTAAACACAGCAAATACAAGTACAAGTTGTGAATCAGGGTATTCTGCTCATATGCAATTATTTTAAAGCAAAATAACCTGCCTATTGATTATAATAAGTAGCTCTATAACATTTAGCCACTATTCTGCTCAATTTCTGCATTTTTATAAAGCAAAATGTTTTGCCTAAAATTTATTATAAGCAGCTCTATACAAGTGACCCACTCAACCACAAGAGAAACGTCAGAATAATAAAATCGCTGCTTTTGTATTCCTGCCAAAGAGTTTTTGTATGTCATGGTATAATTTCCGAAAGGAAAGCGAAATACTTGAATTAGTTTAGGGTTATGGTCCCCAACTTCACCCGTAAAAGATTCCAAATCCCAGGCGTTCTATTTTTGTTGTCCACGCTCGTCGCCTGAAACGAACCCGGTCAACTCGGTCCCAAACTAACTCGGTTCCAGTCATACGTTGACAGTTTTTTCACTCATTTCTCAAAAACGAACCCGGTCAACTCGGTCCCAAACCAACTCGGTCCCAGTCATACGTTAACAGTTTTTTTTTCACTAATTTCTCAAAAACTACAACACCACAGCAAGTAATATTTTAAGGGAAGCTTTCAACTATCATTATCTTCAAACTGTTTAAGTTTAGTGTAATTCTGTGGACACCATGGTATGTCGTCGTCGTCAAAAACGTACCCCTATTTATATACGCACTTTCGTTAAACGAAAACCCTATGCCTTTGTGTACGTCCAGAACTCGGTTAGGAAACGAAGAAACAGATACTGCGCTGTGGTCCAGAACGTATGTAGAAAAACAAGAAAAAGAGACTTGTGTAGACTCCTCTCAAGAAGTCACAACTCATGATAGGTACATACTGAATTGCATTTACCATGGAGAATGTTTAACAATAACATGGAAGTGACTGCATCCAGTTATGGTCAAATGCGTAGACTCATCTCAAGAAGTCACAACTCATGATAGGTACATACTGTACGGCATTTACCAAAGAGAATATTTCGCAATAACATGAAAGTGACTGCATCAAGATTACAAATTAAAAATTCAAATGAAGACCACGTGGTTAATTAATGAAGAATTTTTACACTTTTGTATTAGAATAAAGCTTAGGCTCTAAGCTTCAATTTGATATATGATTTAACTATTTTATCCTAATACTTTAAGAGTAGGGGCCTAAACAAAAACGCTGTACAAACGCTATGGGGTTTGAGGCGGAAACAAATTTTATTAATATTAATAATATTAACAACATTAACAACATTAACAACATTAACAACATTAACAACATTAACAACATTAACAACATTAACAACATTAACAACATTAACAACAACAACAACAACAACAACAACAACAACAACAACAACAACAACAACAACAACAACAACAACAACAACAACAACAACAACAACAACAACAACAACAACAATAATAATAATAATAATAACTAGACATCATGTGTTTGTGAACAAACAGAGAGCTGTTCCGTTTTTAATTTTCAATGTTCAAGGGGTCTATAATTGAATAGAAACTGAAGATTGGTTGCATGGTTCTTGAGATATGGTCCCACTTCCGGTTGACCCGGAAGTAAAGGTCAATTTGGGGTCAAGGTAATCCAATTTCAATCTTTAGAGCTCAAAGGGTCTATAACTGAAAAGAACTTTAACATTGGTTGTGCAGTTCTTGAGATAAGGTCCCACTTCCGGTTGACCCGGAAATAAAGGTCAACATGGGGTAATACCTACCCGATGCGATTGTCCAATGCCAAAGGAGCCCATAACTGAAAAAAGTCTGAAAATCGGTTGGGTTGTTTTTGAGATAAGGTCCAACTTCTGGTTGACCCGGAAATAAAGGTCAACATGGGGGTCTTAGTTTTCAAAGTTAATTTAATGCCTAAGTAGTTTATAACTGAAAAAAGTTTGAAAATCGGTTGTGTAGTTCTTGAGAAATGGTCCCACTTCCGGTTGACCCAAAAGAAGAGGTCAAAATGGGGTCACGGATTTTCCCCAACAAAATTTAATGCCTTAGGAATCTATAAATAAATAAAAAAATTAAATCGGTTGTGTAACTCTTCAGATATGGTCGCGGATACCCGAGGCAATTCTCCTATGACTAATAAGTCTAATACTGAAAAAAACTTTGAAATCGGATGTACACTTCTTGAGATATAGTGCTGCAAAGAAAAACTCATTAAAGCTTCTAATTAGCACAAATTAACATGTGATGACGTCACAGTCTTAAAATTGTATTTTTCGTACTAATAAATTTCATAAGGTACACGATGGTATGCAACTTACCCCAATCCAATGCCTTGTGCAAAATCTCAATTTTGTATTGCATTAACCGTGGTAAGCTATTGCAATGTGTTGAATGCGACTGCATCCAGTTTATGGGGTACTACGTTGTACCCATGATGCCAAGATTTTTAATTAATCGTTAATTATAGACGTACTTTGATTGATTTTAATGGACTGAAACATTTATTAGAATCAGTTACTCCAATCCCCAAGGAGTCTATATCTACAAGCAGTCTGTTAAACGGCCGTGTAATTCTTGAGATATGGTGCTACAAAGAGTTCCCAATTAAATATGCAAATATGGGTCACGTGGTTAATTAATTACGAATTAAAAAAGAAAATTGGTCGGTGGTTTGATGTTTGATCTAGTACAAGTTGATTTAACAGAACTCTTAACCACCAAACTCTGCGCTTATGATCACCATTTTTCGCTTACTGTGTTTTTAAACATCATATCATGTCATGCATGCACACAGGTTATGTTGGGCTTACAATTGAGAAAAAGAAAAGGCAACACTATCGATATAGAGATAAGAATCAAACTTAAATATTACAAAAAGAAATATTTTTTTAGTTTTGGGGGATAAAAAAAAATTGATATCGGACGGAGATTCGAACTCGCAATTCTTTGATGTGAAGTCGCGACTGATGACCACTAGGCTAGAAGGGCACGATGCAAAAATGGTGGTTTTTTACATGAGTGCATCAACAGAGGGGATTATGATTCGGCGAAATAATTCTCGTTTCATGATTTTGCGACCATTGTCACTAAATATGAACTGTTAAGTATTAATATAACTATTAAGTATGGTTGAAATGTAGTATTAGATGCCTTTAGGGTTTTTTGACGACGACGTCGACGTCGTTAAAAACCCCTATCTAATTACGCACGTTCGTTTTAACGAAAACCCATGCACAGAGTAATTGGTCCAGAACGCGGTTAGAAAAACAAGGACAAATTTAACGCACGTTCTATCTAATTACGCACGTTCGTTTTAACGAAAACCCATGCACAGAGTAATTGGTCCAGAACGCGGTTAGAAAAACAAGGACAAATTTAACGCACGTTCTAACGAAAATCCCAAACCTCCGTACGTTGTGCGTGTACAGAGTAATGTGTCCAGAACGCGGGTAGGAAACAAAATAGTATAGACTCCTCTCGAGAAGTCAACAACTCATAGAGGTACATACTGTGTTGTATTACCAAAGAGAATATTTCACAATAACATGAAAGTGACTGCATCAAGCTTACAAATTAAAAATTCAAATGAAGACCACGTGGTTAATTAATGAAGAATTGTTACACTTTTTTATGAGAGTAAAGCTTAGGTTCTAAGCTTCAATTTGATATATGATTGAACTATTTTATCCTAATACTTTAGGAGTAGTGGCCTAAACAAAAACGCCGTACAAACGCTATGGGGTTTTAGGCGGAAACAAAGAATAATAATCATAATAATAATAACTAGACATCAAGTGTTTGTGAACAAACACAGAGCTGTTCCGTTTTTAATTTTCAATGTTCAAGGGGTCTATAATTGAATAGAAACTGAAGATTGGTTGCATGGTTCTTGAGATATGGTCCCACTTCCGGTTGACCCGGAAGTAAAGGTCAATTTGGGGTCAAGGTAATCCAATTTCAATCTTTAGAGCTCAAAGGGTCTATAACTGAAAAGAACTTTAACATTGGTTGTGCAGTTCTTGAGATAAGGTCCCACTTCCGGTTGACCCGGAAATAAAGGTCAACATGGGGTAATACCTACCCGATGCGATTGTCCAATGCCAAAGGAGCCCATAACTGAAAAAAGTCTGAAAATCGGTTGGGTTGTTTTTGAGATAAGGTCCAACTTCTGGTTGACCCGGAAATAAAGGTCAACATGGGGTCTTAGTTTTCAAAGTTAATTTAATGCCTAAGTAGTTTATAACTGAAAAAAGTTTGAAAATCGGTTGTGTAGTTCTTGAGAAATGGTCCCACTTCCGGTTGACCCAAAAGAAGAGGTCAAAAAGGGGTCACGGATTTTCCCCAACAAAATTTAATGCCTTAGGAATCTATAAATAAAGAAAAAATTAAATCGGTTGTGTAACTCTTCAGATATGGTCGCGGATACCCGAGGCAATTCTCCTATGACTAATGAGTCTAATACTGAAAAAAACTTTGAAATCGGCCTTACACTTCTTGAGATATAGTGCTGCAAAGAAAAACTCATTAAAGCTTCTAATTAGCATAAATTAACACGTGATGACGTCACAGTCTTAAAATTGTATTTTTCGTACTAATAAATTTCATATGGTATGCAACTTACCCCAATCCAATGCCTTGTGCAAAATCTCAATTTTGTATTGCATTAACCGTGGTAAGCTATTGCAATGTGTTGAATGTGACTGCATCCAGTTTATGAGGTACTACGTTGTACCCATGATGCCAAGATTTTTAATTAATCGTTAATTATAGACGTACTTTGATTGATTTTAATGGACTGAAACATCTCTTATTAGAATCAGTTACTCCAATCCCCAAGGAGTCTATATCTACAAGCAGTCTGTTAAACGGCCGTGTAATTCTTGAGATATGGTGCTACAAAGAGTTGCCAATTAAATATGCAAATATGGGTCACGTGGTTAATTAATTACAAATAATAAAAAAAATTGGTCGGTGGTTTGATGTTTGATCTAGTACAAGTTGATTTCACAGAACTCTTAACCACCAAACTCTGCGCTTATGATCACCATTTTTCGTTTACTGTGTTTTTAAACATCATATCATGTCATGCATGCACACAGGTTATGTTGGGCTTACAATTGAGAAAAAGAAAAGGCAACACTATCGATATAGAGATAAGAAGCAAACTTAAATATTACAAAAAGAAATATATTTTTAGTTTTGGGGGATAAAAAAAAATTTGATATCGGACGGAGATTCGAACTCGCAACTCTTTGATGTGTAGTCGCGACTGATGACCACTAGGCTAGAAGGGCACGATACAAAAGTAGTGGGTTTTTACATGTGTGCATCAACAGAGGGGATTATGAGTCGGCGAAATAATTCTCGTTTCATGATTTTGCGACCATTGTCACTAAATATGAACTGTTAAGTATTAATATAACTATTAAGTATGGTTGAAATGTAGTATTAGATGCCTTTAGGGTTTTTTGACGACGACGTCGATGTCGTTAAAAACCCCTATCTAATTACGCACGTTCGTTTTAACGAAAACCCATGCACAGAGTAATTGGTCCAGAACGCGGTTAGAAAAACAAGGACAAATTTAACGCACGTTCTAACGAAAATCCCAAACCTCCGTACGTTGTGCGTGTACAGAGTAATGTGTCCAGAACGCGGGTAGGAAACAAAATAGTATAGACTCCTCTCGAGAAGTCAACAACTCATAGAGGTACATACTGTGTTGTATTACCAAAGAGAATATTTCACAATAACATGAAAGTGACTGCATCAAGCTTACAAATTAAAAATTCAAATGAAGACCACGTGGTTAATTAATGAAGAATTGTTACACTTTTTTATGAGAGTAAAGCTTAGGTTCTAAGCTTCAACTTGATATATGATTTAACTATTTTATCCTAATACTTTAGGAGAAGTGGCCTAAACAAAAACGCCGTACAAATGCTATGGGGTTTTAGGCGGAAACAAAGAATAATAATAATAATAATAATAATAAAAATAATAAAAATCTCGACGAAAACAATAGCTGTTCCAACTGGATCGGAACAGCTAATAATAATAATAAAAATAATAAAAATCTCGACGAAAACAATAGCTGTTCCGACTGGATCGGAACAGCTAATAATAATAATAAAAATAATAAAAATCTCGACGAAAACAATAGCTGTTCCGACTGGATCGGAACAGCTAATAATAATAATAATAATAATAATAATAAAAACAATAAAAATCTCGACGAAAACAATAGCTGTTCCGACTGGATCGGAACACCTAATAATAATAATAATAATAATAATAATAATAAAAATAATAAAAATCTCGACGAAAACAATAGCTGTTCCGACTGGATCGGAACAGCTAAAAATATTTTGAATAAAATGAAGGCAACTGCTGGCTATACAGTCATACACAGAGTCTCAAAGAACACTTTGTAGTCACTGCAGATGTTTCTTCCATGTATGGCTTCACCGGGAAACCATGCTTTCTTGTTTGCCGTGAAAACAGGAAAAACTCAAAACAAATGGGGCCAGTTGAAGTCATCCAAGATCGGTGTGTGGTGTGAACATTTCAATGTCCATCAAGTTTTAATACATGTTTGCATTCTTCATATTAACAAATGAAGATAATTAGGGCATCGGTTGATATATCCTCCCCTTACCAATTTCACGCTATTGTGCGTTTTTCTTAGACATGTTAGAATTTGGAAAAAAATAATGATGCCTTATATCAACCGATGCCCTAATTACCTTCTTTTGTTAATACGAAGTATGTTCTTTGAGACTCTGTGTATGACTCTATAGCCAGCAGTTGTCGTCGTTTTATTCAAAATATTTTTTAATGAAATTCTAAAATTACCATGGTAATTTGCAAAAAATAACAAAAATAAATAATTAGAAAAAAGGTGTTAATAATCATTGGCTTTCAAATCTGATTTTTATTTATTTTTCCCCCTTATTTTTCTTTTAAAATTTAGAATAAAGTGTATAAATAAACAGTGATAATTGAATCAACAAGCTGATCGTTTAAATTTTAATATTAATAATAATATTGATCGGAGGGTTAAAAAAAAAATCTTCAAAAATATTAGAAAATGATATAGGCCTAAGGCACATGGCTTCTTTAAGCCTCTGTATTTTTTGTCCAGAATGCTCAGCAAAATATTCAGTCACATGGTTTGATCATCATGATTTGTGAATCGAAATAGTGTTTGATGAAACTTTTTCTGTGGGAAAATATTTTTATATGGCCTCAACATTATGACATATTTTTGTACCTTGTAGAAATGCCTAAAATACCAAACTTTTTGCAAATTACAAGTGCAATTATCCAGTGGAGCCTTACGTGTTTCTAAGTTTTGGTCAAGGGAGAGGAGACTCTTTGCTTGGCAAATAAAACCACACAATTTTTATCTAGGGACTGTTTACATCGCGCACAGAGAGGTAAAAGATTTGCCACGATTTTAGGGACACCTCGAAAACAGGACCTCCTACGATATGGCATCATTATTTTTTTCCCAACTCAAAGAAAAAGGCGTAAAAGCGTGAAAACTGATAAGCAGAGGATACAAACCTGACGAAGTGTCCAAGGTACAAAGTGTCCAAAGTCACTTCTGACTTTGCAAATGGTACGAAGGGTCCTGACGCCTATTGCCATTTTTCTATATCGTAGGAGGTCCTGTTTTCGAGGTGTCCCTAATATCGTGGCAAATCTTTTACCTCTCTGTGCGCGATGTAAACAGTCCCTAGATAAAAATTGTGTGGTTTTATTTGCCAAGCAAAGAGTCTCCTCTTCTTTGACCAAAACTTAGAAACACGTAAGGCTCCACTGGTCATTTGCACTTGTAAATGCAAAAAAGTTGGTATTTTAGGCATTTCTACAAGGTACAAAAATATGTCATAATGTTGAGGCCATAAAAAAATATTTTCCCACCGAAAAAGTTTCATCAAACGCTATTTCAATTCACAATTCATGATGATCAAAATCATGTGACTGAATGTTTTGCTGAGCATTCTTAAAGAAAAATACCGAGGCTTAAAGAAGCCATGTACCTTATATCATTTTCTAATATTTTTTGAGATTTTTATTTTGTAACCCTCGTATCAACACTATTATTTATATTAAAATTTAAACATCAGCTTGTTGATTCAATTATCACTGTTTATTAATAAGCTTTATTATAAATATTAAGAAAAAAAGTAGAAAAAAAATAAATAGAAATCAGATTTTGAAGCCAGTAATTATTCACACTTTTTATTTTTGTTTTATTTTTTTAAATTTTTTGCAAGTTACCATGGTAATTTAAACAATTTAATAAAAAAATATTTTGAATAAAATGAAGGCAACTGCTGGCTATACAGTCATACACAGAGTCTCAAAGAACACTTGTAGTCACTGCGGATGTTTCTTCCATGTATGGCTTCACCGGGAAACCATACTTTCTTGTTTGCCGTGAAAATAGGAAAAACTCAAAACAAATGGGGCCAGTTGAAGTCATCCAAGATCGGTGTGTGGTGTGAACATTTCAATGTCCATCAAGTTTTAATATATGTTTGCATACTTCGTATTAACAAATGAAGATAATTAGGGCATCGGTTGATATATTGCATCATTATTTTTTTCCCAATTCAAAGAAAAAGGCATAATAGCGTGATAACTGGTAAGCAGAGGATACCTAATAAGTAATAAATATTACGGATAACTTTCAAATATTACTTTAAACAAAATGGTTCCTACCTTTTTTTCACTGTTTGTTTAATTTTTAACAGATCGATTGTTGACCAGGTTGGCACGATTTGTCCGGGGACAAGACAACTTCCGTCGTCGACCTAGCCCCCTACTCCCTAGCGTTAAGTTACCAAATTTGATTTAATACAACCATCATGGAGGTAGAAATAGATACAAATTACAACTAAATCATAAAATTATGCACGATGTAGGCCACATGAATTCGGAATTACATTCTTGATTGATATGTTTATAGTGTTCATCATCCAGCTGCTCGGTCGCTGGTCAACATTGGTCGATTGACGACAGCCGTTGCGTCACACCATCCATGTGTACATTGCCATTGTACAGGGGTAACATCATGCACGCATCATCGCATCATAATGGACACAGAAATATCGTCACTTTTCGAAACCACGGCTTCAGATTCGGCTTCAGGCAGGCTCCGTCCTGTCGTCAGCGCGCGCACACATTGTCAAAACAACTGCGGGGCCAAGCTAGCCTGAGCCGAAGCTGGAGCTGAAGTAAGTAAAGCCGTGGGTTCGAAAAGGGCCACGGCGCTACGACACCATACCGTTGATGTACGGTAACCATAGACGCCACGCACTTCTTGTCAGCTGTCAAAAATGCGACTGGCCCCCTGTCAACTTGGTCAACTCGGTCCCAAGTCAACTCGGACGTCCCAAGTCAACTCGTCCTTTTTTTTCTCCTTTTTTTTTAATTATGTAATTATTAAATTTTTTACTAATTTTAAATGTAAGTTCACTTGAATGTGGTGTGAATGAGTTATCTAAATAGATTTTGGTATTGTTTCATATGTACTACGGGGATAAGTTTTTAAAAATTGTAAAATATCAAAAAATATTATTTATTATTAATTACTTACTTTTTATTGGTACTGGGTTTTTTAAGTGTTTATTACGTGTAAGTTAGCTGGAAAGTTTTGTTTTTATTATTAAAAACCAAACATTCATTTCCTCATGTTTTAATTCTCAGAAATCGTACTGTTAATTTTTATTTTACTTATTGTATATGTGTTTTTTTTAGAAAAATATAAACATCTGTTACACTTCAAGAAATCAAAGAGGATTAAGTTATGTTTGTCAATTAATGTTAACTGTTGAGAGCCATACAAAAAACTACTATAGTTGAAAGCAAAAACATTTGAGGCTTTGACAGGAACAAATGCTTGGGGGAAATGGAGGAGGCCAACAAATCATGAAAAAAAGGGGGGAAAAAACGTTGACGGGGCGACTTTGTACTGCGACTCTGCTGGGGCGAGTTGACTGGTTTACATTTCCGTCTAAACATGCCGGTTCTTTTTACCCTCTAATCGAGCTGTCTCGCTCACAGTAGTCGAGTTGTCAAATCGTCGAGTTGTCCGACGGCGGCGGACGAGTTGTCTGCTTGTCTGGCATCTGTGTTAGAAACAAGACTGGTTCCCTGTCGTCTCTTCACTTCAGGAGCTCCGCTCCCCGATCCTCTATACTACTAGTGTACTAGCTCTCCCACAAAAAATCAGATTTTATGATCAGAGCCAGAGGTAGGGAAATGTGGTGGTCGTCATGCCATTTGCATTGAAATAATGTAAGTTGTTTTTAAATAAACTAAAATGTGACATATTAAACCAAGAGCACAATGCATTCCTAACTGCACTTTATTCCTTTTTAACCATCAATGGTTGTTATTTTGTTCTTCTTAAAGGAACACGTTGCCTTGGATTGGATCGGACGAGTTGGTCAAAACAAAAGCGTTTGTAACCGTTTTTTTATAAAACGCATATGGTTGGAAAGATGTTTTAAAAGTAGAATACAATGATCCACACAAGTTTGCCTCGAAATTGCGTGGTTTTCCTTCTACTGTGCGAACTAACATGGTCGGCCATTTATGGGAGTCAAAATTTTGACCCCCATAAATGGCCGACGTGTTAGTCGAAAAGGTAAAAGGAAAACCACGCAATTTCGAGGTATGTTTGTGTGGATCATTGTATTCTACTTTTACAACATCTTTCTACCCATATGCATTTTATAAAAAACGGTTAAAAACGCTTTTCAAAGACCAACTCGACCGATCCAAGGCAACGTGTTCCTTTAATACATTTTTACAAATGTCTTAAAGGGACACACCGGCCGAACTGGGCCATTTGGGCTACAAAATAGACTAAGAAATGTATTCAACGGGTTTCCAGGAATGAAAAAGAACAGTCCTCAAAAAAATCATCAAATTTGGCCGTTTTTGAGCATTTTAAAACAAAAACGAAGGTCGCGTGATTGTTCTAACCAAAAAGTGGTACAAACAATCACGTGACCTTCCGGGCTAGTTTTACTTCCAGCCGTCTAAAAGTAGCTTACCAAACCAAATTTAAATCTTTTTTTAACAAAATTATTAACGAGTAATTGACGAAAAAGATGTATTCAAATTATCGCTACAAAATGTAAATAATGGTGAAAAATCTAACGTAAGATTCGCATTCAAAGAGTCCGTGTAACGGAAGCTTGTTATGGACTCACAGCGTGGAGCAATCGGAACGTAAGCCTCGGGGCATATCACGTACCACACATGCCGTGTCTCGTGGGGGGCTGGAGGTGTAATCCCGGGCGCTATGAACTCCCAGCTTGCGGGTCTCGCCGTGAGCTTGGGAGGGGTTGGGAGCCAGACATCAGAGTACTTGTTTGTCATCGTGGGTTTGTCAGTCGGTACACCTCGTGTCAAATCCGTTATTTCTTATGATCGCAACGTTCCAATATTATACTCTGTTTTGTTTCATAGCTCCTAATTTCTTTTTGCTAGGGGTTTTCAGGAAACAATACAAAAAGATTGACGATGTCAAAACAGAGGAATATCGCATTCTGTTATATTGACCATGTTATTGTGTGAGTAGCTTAAAAAATGTTTTATGGATAAGCAAAAAGGATTACAAAAACCGGAGCCCCCCGATCGAAAAAAGAACAGGTGAAAAATAATTTTGTATAAAAGGTTGAAAAAAATATGATAAAAAAAATTCCCTCAAAGCATAATTTTGTCAAAAAAATATTTTTTAATTCTGTGAATGAAGTGTTATTTTTGAGATTGTTGAGGTATTATTTGGTTACGTTCCAAGCTACGCAGCTACTCAGCTACGCTTACGTTCCTTCAAGTTACGCTATAACATAAAAAGGTACGTTTTTCAAGCCCGAGTCAAGCTACGCTTACGTTCCATATGCAGCTACGTTTACGTTCCAAGATATCCAGCTACGCTTATACCTTACAAAATATGACGTTCCAAGCTACACTTACATTCCAAGTTTTGCTAACGCTCCTTCTCAAGTTACGCTGTATATACAAAAGGTACGCTTTCAATCCTGAGTCAAGTTACGCTTACGTTCCATACGCAGCTACGTTTACGTTCCAAGATACCCGACTATGCTTACGTTCTAAGATATGCTTACGTTCCAAAAGATATGGTTACGTTCCAAGCTACGCAGCTACTCCATATCCATACAATCCATACACATCATTTAGGTTTGTTACACTAAAATCAAAAATTGCGCTTTCAATCCCGAGTCAAGCTAGGCTTACGTTTCAAGATTTGCAGCTACGCTTACATTTCACAATACATTCTCACAAGGACGCTTTTGAATCCCTCACGATTCCCTCCCCCCACCCCCTCACCCCCCAACCCCCACCCACTTTGAACCCCGTGGACAACGGATTTCGGAAATCTTCGGAAAGCGCCGAAGAAGCCCGAAGACAATTTTTTGCGATGCGGGAGCACATGTTTACACAAAATGAGATAACGATTACATAATCGTGTAGCCGATAAAATTTCGCACATCGTACAGCTAGTCGCATAGCTTTTACCATAAAAACCTATTTTTGTCAGCGTTTTCCAGTTTTTGAGTCAAGATTTCTTCCAGAGACAATCATCAAAATTAAATGCAACTTTGTCATTGCTAATTCCCATACTTTTAAGTTAAACTTGTGAAAATTTGGTGTAATTTGATTATGTTTTCTTCTCCCGCCGAAAGGTTTTGTTAGACCATTTCTTGCAAAGTTGTCCTAAATACGCACGATTGTACATGTACGTCGTACTCGTACATCTTCGTGTTTCCGTGATGTGCCACCACAAGAGGGCGTGTGTTACAATAAGTTTGATAGGCCGGGGCTCTAATAATACAAAGCTGGAAAGCCGCCCGATCTTGTTTTTGATAATTTCTACGTTCTGAATTGATAATAACAGACTGCTCATCTTGAGTCAAAAGAACTAGTATTGTTATATACTTTTAAAGGCCTATACTAACTGAAACGAAAGTTGAACAAAAAAATTGATTGTATAGCCATTGGTTTTTAGAAATTGTCTTTGTAAATATAACAAAAATAATCGATGTATACCAATGCCTTCATCCTCAAGTTTTTTAAAGATTGTTCTAAATTTTTACTGTGTTAATGCTACAATTTTAAATCAAAGGATCAACTGATCTTAAACTAAAGAAAACAACAGTCATAAACTCTTTAATTTTATTCCATTATGGTTAATTTAATAATGCTATTTGTTGACATAATTAATAAAGAATATTCACACAAACACCTGCAAAACTTAACACATATTTATTTTTATAGTTAACAATTTCCCCCACGATGCCGCTCCTCAGTTTGATTCACAAAATATCACTTTTTGCCGTTCATAAAAAATCATACTAGCGCCTCAAAGCACAGTTTGTAAACCTCCCCATTGATAGAGGGCGCTCGCCTATTGTGTGCCCTCTATTGCCATAGGCTGTGCATTAAACTTGGCCGTGGCCGATATGAAGAAACACATAAGAATTGAACTTGAACGTGGGTACGTTTTTTGCATGAATCACGCTCATTAAAAACGGTACATGTATATCTCTGCAACCAAACATCCAATTTCAAAATTTTAAATTGATTTTTACTCCTAAAAATACACCTTAACAGACCACTTCTTGTCAGAGAAAAAATCACCTGCATTAAATTTCACTGAAACAGCCTATTAATAGTGCTTAGGCCAAACAAAATAATATGTGTGTTTCCTGTTACCCGACCGACCCAAGAAAAACACGCCGACCCTACGGAATTTTATACATTTACAGACAAAATAAAATAAAACAACCCCGATCCCACTCCCCGTTTGACAAAATACCGCACGATTTTAACGTTATTATATTTGATGTTTCCTTTTTTTCTAAAATGTTTTCACATTTAAAATAAAGCATTAGAAAATACACATTTTCTTACGAGAAAAGACGTCGTTGATCCATGGTTGATCAAGTACTAGTATTGCAACGACTGCCGGACGACGTGTGTAGCGCGGTGTGTTGGGAGGTCGCAGCATGCATTTACACGTGCGAGTTCGTAATGCTAGTAATCTGTTAATTGCGCTGCTCAATCTTGAGATTGCACAACAGATGTTGATTGAGCGATGTACGCCGACGAGCTGTGCTACGCCCTCGCATTTGCGCCGCCTGGAAACCCGCTAAAATTCCCACTTGACACGTCGAGTCTTGTCTCAATGCGTTTATTGACAGTTCGCGTAGATTTCACCAATAGAGGGCGTTTTATCTCAATGTATTACATTGTTCCAAAGCGACCTCTAGCGTTCAATGTTTCTTGTATTTTGTTGCCGCACTCAAAGTAACAACGACTACAAGCGTAGAATCTGCTTTTGTGTTACGTGAAATTTACAGACCTCGGAACGGTTGCTTTTTGGAGCTTATTTTCTGTGTCATTTTAAGAGATTTTCGAGTCGAACTTGGACATCGTTGAATTTACATGAAATTTACATGCAAGGGCAAAAATATTTTTAACATTGGTTCCTACCCTAAGTTTTGAAGCAATAAAATAATTCAGCAAAATAAAATGTGTTTTCGTCCCTACCGACCCTAATTTTTTGGCCGGTGTAATAGGAAACACATATATTATTTTGTTTGGCCTTATGCATACACGACATTGGAGCAACGTCATATGTTTTCACACCTTTCATTGGTTGGTATTTTATTGAATATTCAGAAGCTAGTATGGCGTGCAAAATAAATCAAAAATATTATTCAATTAGTACTTAACAAATTTAATTACATTTTTGTCCTAAGGCATTATGGCTACTATATTAGAATCCAGAGATATCATAAGGCATGAAAGTAAAACACCCCACCCCCCCCCTTGATGCACTCACACTTCATAACAATCTGTTTTCCCCCATTTCAGACCAGTAATGTTTGGTTTCAGGAGATAAGAAACCAATCTATGATATTTTCTCTTTAATGTAGACTTAATATTTATTACGCTTATCGGAATTTATAACAGTTATGCAGTAAATAAATAAAAAAAATTGTTGTCATTTTCACTTAAAATATTTTAATATTTTCCCCACATTTGCACACCATAGAATCCCAAATAGTAACCACCTCACGTGATCCATCTAGTGACTAAAGCAGAATGAAACTCAATCTAGCAGATAGTAATTTTGTTTTGAACTTTCGAGGTTGGATGATGTTTCTCTGACTCATTTGAATTTTGGCATAATAATGCACTAGTGATTTGTACCAAAAATCAATCATTTTATAAATGTTTGAGCATAACCAAAGACAGGAAACTTTATTCTCAGCATGATTAAGCCTGATGAAAATACAGATCGTGAGTAAACTGCATAGCTTCTGTCACCGGTGCAGCTTGCACAACTTTGCGGTAAACAGGAATCAAAGTTGGGGACCGAAAACATATGAGGGTCGATAACGTATGACGCTACGATATTTAACTTTTACATGTTGTAGTGAAGATTGCCTTTTTCTAATTTTTTAGTGAGTCCGGCACTTTTTATTTAAGTTTCTTTTTCTCCTTTTTACACTGGAACCATGAAATGCAATGGTTATCGTGACTACTAAAATCAGTTTAAAGCCATTGGACACTTTCGGAACAGGAATAAAATTAAAAGTTCACAGATTTACAAATAACTTACAGGGTTTACAGAAGGGAAAGACTTCTCTTGAAATATTGTTCCATGAAATGCTTTACTTTTTGATAAAACATTAAAACAATTTGTAGTAATTCTTGATATCGACAATTACGGATTTATTTTAAACACATGAGCTTTTCCTGTTTTCACGGCAAACGAGAAAGTATGGTTTCCCGGTGAAGCCACACATGGAAGAAACATCTGCAGTGTTTACAAATACAAGTGTTCTTTGAGACTCTGTGTATGACTGTATCGCCAGCAGTTGCCTTCATTTTATTCAAAATATTTTTTTATAATAAATTTTTTAAATTAGGCCTACCATGGAAACTTGCAAAAAATAAAAAAAATATAAAAAATGTAAAAAGTGTGAATAATTACTGCCTTCCAAATCTGATTTTTAAAAAAAAATTATATATATTTTTCTTTAATATTTATAATAAAACGTATAAATAAACAGTGATAGTTGAATCAACAAGCTGATGTTTAAATTTTAATATTAATAATAGTATTGATACGAGGGTTACAAAATAAAAATCTCCAAAAATATTAGAAAATGATATAAGGCACATGGCTTCTTTAAGCCTCGGTATTTTTTTTCAAGAATGCTCAGCAAAACATTCAGTCACATGATTTTGATCATCATGAATTGTGAATTGAAATAGCGTTTGATGAAACTTTTTCGGTGGGCAAATATTTTTATATGGCCTCAACATTATGACATATTTTTGTACCTTGTAGAAATGCCTGAAGTACCAAACTTTTTGCATATACTAGTGCAAATGACCAGTGGAGCCTTACGTGTTTCTAAGTTTTGGTCAAGGGAGAGGAGACTCTTTGCTTGGCAAATAAAACCACACAATTTTTATCTATGGACTGTTCACATCGCGCACAGAGAGGTAAAAGAGTTGCGACGATTTTAGGGACACCTTGAAAACAGGACCTCCTACGATAAAAGACCATCGAAAATATATAAAGGATCAACGGCAAATATATAATAGATTAAAAAATAAATAGGACCAAAAACTCAAATATAAAAGGCAAACACAAACATATTTAACAGTGCCCTCTGTATATTGGACGTAGTTTCATATAAATAAGACATGTACACCCATAAACATAAGACATAAAAAAGTCTCATACAAAGGACGTCAACAGCCGTCAGTGTAAACAAAAATAAGGATTATGAACAGGAAAATTGTTCACAATCAAAAACTAAAAATCATCTCTATCCAACTTTTTTACAATAACACTTGCACTTCACCGTGTGTTGAAATCTTAAAAGTTTTAGTTTTGCGTTGTGTGAGACTGCGTTGTGTCCGCCATTTACAGTGCTAATGCATGCACGATATTGGAGCGACGTCATATGTTTTTTGTATTACTTTCATTGATTGGTATTTTAATGAATATTCAGAAGCTAGTATGCTGTTCAAAATAAATCAAAAATGTCATTCAATTATAGGGCCTACTAAACTAATTTAATTACATTGTTGCCCTAGGACATGGCTACTAGGTTAGAATCTGGAGATATTACAAGGCATGACAGTAAAACATCCTCCCCCCCCCCCCCTTGAAGCACAACTGAGCACAACACAACAATCTGTTTTCCTCCATATCAGACCAGCAATGTTTGGTTTCAGCATGGGTTCTTCCTCCATGGTTTCAGGAGATATTAAACCAATCTGTTATATTTTCTCTTTAACGTAGACATATAATTTAGTACGTTTTGTCAGAATTTAGTACAGTCTGCAGTTAAAGCCATTGGACCCTTTCAGTAAACAGTGTTGTCCAAGGCCAACACTTTGTGTACCACAACTTCTATATCAAATAACAAACCTGTGAAAATTTAGGGAGAAAACAACGGAAAACCCCACCCTTGTTACCGCGCGTTTCGCCGTGTCATGACATGTTATTAAAATAAATCCGTAATTCTCGTTAACGAGAATTTATATTGTTTTGCTGTTTTCTCAAAAAGTAAAGCATTTCAGTGAGATTGCCCACCAGTATGGCGCATCCAAGATTAGTCTGATGATGACGTCAGGTGAATTGGGTCAATACAAAAAAATGTAGTCCAACATCGACAGACCTCTGGGGTGGGGGGGGGGGATCCCGAGACCAATCCACAAACAAAGACCAATCCACATACCAAGATTGGAGTTGATATGAGTACATTACTTCTCGAGATATTGCTCATTTGTTTTAGCCATAATGACTAATTTGTTTGCCTACAGTCAAAAAAGAACAGACCACATGAAAAGTTTTGAGTTCTTCTGAGTTACACATGTGTAACTTGTACACACATGCACGCATGCACCAATATTTGTTTATGGTGTATACCGAGGACTTCTCTTTGTTCTCCCATTGTTTGAACAGTTTATTTTTCAGACGCCCCCATTGGTTTCTTACACAAAATCTACCGAGGACTGTCCCCGGTGTGACTTTTTCCCGGATCCCTTTTGTTTAAAGTCCTCAGTAATCAATAGTAGACATGCCCACGCACAAATCCCAACACCAAAACACCATAACACCGTGCACACAAACACACACACAGCTGTGTTTATGGTGTCAACCGAGGCCTTCTTTGTTCTCCCATTGTTTTGACCACTGCAAGTTGAAACTAACTGATCTATCCTTACATGAACATTTTAGTAAGCTATTAATTATTTACAATATCTGAACAGGTCAAAAATAATTTTTAGAACAATTACATTTACGGTTGTAAAATGGAACATATATTTCAAAGAAGATCCTCACCTGCAGGCCAACAAGCGTCCTTACATGGTTTTTGTCATCATTTTATGGTCTGACAAGCTGGTGATTCTGCAAATAATTTGTGTATTTTTTAGTATTTAGCTTTTTGCACTGTATGCTATGATAGTTTTTTTCAGCATGTTTAGCATGTAGCCGCACGATTAACCAAGTGAGTTGAGTAGCAGTAGTCGTGACTCGACTAAGCAATCAAAATTCGCAATTACAATTCGCAATTTCCCATGAGTTGTTCCAAAAGATATGGTTATGACTAAGTTCCAAAAGATATTATATGGTTACGTTCCAAGCTACGCAGCTACGCTTACGTTCCAAGATACGCTTACGTTCCTTCAAGTTACGCTATAATATAAAAAGGGAAGTTTTCAAGCCCGAGTCAAGCTACACTTACGTTCCAAGATACCTAGCTATGTTTTTGTTTCAAGATAAGCAGCTACGCTTACATTCCAAGATACGCTTACGTGCCTTCAAGTTACGCTATAATATCAAAAGGTACGCTTTTAATCCCTAGCCAAGCTACGCTTGCGTTCCTAGATATGCAGCTACGTTTACATTCCAAGATAAGCAGCTCTGCTTGGGTTCCAAGATATTGCTTACATTCAAAAAGATATGGTTACGCTCCAAGCTACGCAGCTACTCAGCTACGCTTTCATTCCAAGATACGCTTAGATTCCAAATTACACTATAATATCAAAAGGTACGCTTTCAATCTCGAGTCAAGCTAGGTTTACGTTTCAAGATTCTCAATCTCGAGTCAAGCTAGGTTTACGTTTCAAGATTCGCAGGAGAAGAAAGCGTTTAAGTTGCGTCATGATGACGTCATCCATTCTTGAGTTCTGAAAATTCAAAGTTTATTATTTCAAAAAATCATAACTTTTGATCTACATGAGGGATTCTTACAATCAATACATCATCGGAATCGTCATTGACAACTCCGTAAACGCCTCACAGACATGTACCCATTTTGACCTTGTCTCCTGGCTCAAAAGAGAGTTTGATAAAAAATCTATGTCTAAAGAACTACGTAATCCCCCATTGGTATGTGCGTAAACATTTGACACAGAGGCCTATACACCACGTGTAGTGTGTATTAGGGGTGCAGCAGAGTCACGCTCCAGTGATCATCCATAGAGCGTGAAAAAGCTTCGCGTACAATAGTCTTTGTTCAAGGCTTTTTCAACATACCGGTACATTCCCTTTCGGTAAGTCAGTCTTTTCTACAGACATCAATATTTCATAAGTTCATATTTCCTCAACCACGTAAGCTATATAGACAATCTATACATCATATGAAAGAGCTTTACGTACTTCACAAAAATGGATTGTTGGTAAACTTTTCTTGACCTTTTGACCTGTTCAAACCGGAAGTGACTGTAAAATGCTTTGAAAAGGCTATATTTAATGGCTTAAAATGACACCGATAAGGTCACCAAACATAAGTGCGCCCTCTAGCGGCAGATTAGAACATAACAAAATTAGATTTTTACTAGATGTCTGTGTCAGAGTTTATGATTAAAAAAAAAAAATGTTTCTGTATGGTATACATAATTTCCTTCATAATTAGCAACATGTCTGTATTTTTTTTATTATGACTAGTAATGTATACATACTTGTGAAACAACCCCTTTCACACATCCGAACACCTAGAGTTTGTTTTACAAACTCTAAATTTCTAGTAGTTTCTAATTTTATGGTTTCATTCATTGTGTTTTTATGTGTTTTTTCCCCAGTATTATTGGCAAGCCATAGAATCACGAATAGCAACCACATCACGTGATCTATCTTGTGATTGAAGAAGAATTGAAACTCAATCTCGCAGATCGTAATTTTGTTTTGAACTTTCAAGGTTGGATGTAGTGTTTCTTTGACTCATTTGATTGTTGGCATAATAATGCACTCGTGGTTTACACCCAAAATTCATCATTTTATAAATGTTCGAGCATAACCTATGACAAGAAACTTTATCAGCATTATGATGGTACAAAGACAAGTAAATAAAGCATTCCTGGCACTAATAACCTAAGCCTACTACTGCATTGCCATGATGCAGTTTGGAATGCGATCATGGCGTCGGCATCATGTGCTCCCAACGTGCTAGGGCCCAATTTCATAAAAATTTGCTTAGCACAAAATAGTATTGCATAGCAGAAACTGGTAACCAGCCAAATTTTAATTAAATTTGAAATGTGTGGACTTGTGGCTGGTGCCGACTAAAATTTTGGATAGTAACGAAATTTTGTAAGCTGTATTTTCTGCTAAACAGATGAAATTGGTGGGCCCTGTTATTCACAGTGAAAGATTGTTTAATCTTGGGGGAAGGGAATCTTGAGGGATTTGAAAGTTTCCTTGTGAGAACGTATTTTGAAACGTAAGCGTAGCTGCGAATCTTGAAACGTAAACCTAGCTTGACTCGAGATTGAGAATCTTGAAACGTAAACCTAGCTTGACTCGAGATTGAAAGCGTACCTTTTGATATTATAGTGTAATTTGGAATCTAAGCGTATCTTGGAATGAAAGCGTAGCTGAGTAGCTGCGTAGCTTGGAGCGTAACCATATCTTTTTGAATGTAAGCAATATCTTGGAACCCAAGCAGAGCTGCTTATCTTGGAATGTAAACGTAGCTGCGTATCTAGGAACGCAAGCGTAGCTTGGCTCGGGATTAAAAGCGTACCTTTTGATATTATAGCGTAACTTGAAGGAACGTAAGCGTATCTTGGAATGTAAGCGTAGCTGCTTATCTTGAAACAAAAACGTAGCTAGGTATCTTGGAACGTAAGTGTAGCTTGACTCGGGCTTGAAAACTTCCCTTTTTATATTATAGTGTAACTTGAAGGAACGTAAGCGTATCTTGGAACGTAAGCGTAGCTGCGTAGCTTGGAACGTAACCATATAATATCTTTTGGAACTTAGTCATAACCATATCTTTTGGAACAACTCATGGGAAATTGCGAATTGTAATTGCGAATTTTGATTGCTTAGTCGAGTCACGACTACTGCTACTCAACTCACTTGGTTAATCGTGCGGCTACATGCTAAACATGCTGAAAAAAACTATCATAGCATACATTGCAAAAAGCTAAATACTAAAAAATACACAAATTATTTGCAGAATCACCAGCTTGTCAGACCATAAAATGATGACAAAAACCATGTAAGGACGCTTGTTGGCCTGCAGGTGAGGATCTTTGAAATATATGTTCCATTTTACAACCATAAATGTAATTGTTCTAAAAATTATATTGACCTGTTCAGATATTGTAAATAATTAATAGCTTACTAAAATGTTCATGTAAGGATAGATCAGTTAGTTTTCAACTTGCAGTGGTCAAAACAAGGGGAGAACAAAGAAGGCCTCGGTTGACACCATAAACACAGCTGTGTGTGTGTTTGTGTGCACGGTGTTATGGTGTTTTGGTGTTGGGATTTGTGCGTGGGCATGTCTACTATTGATTACTGAGGACTTTAAACAAAAGGGATCCGGGAAAAAGTCACACCGGGGACAGTCCTCGGTAGATTTTGTGTAAGAAACCAATGGGGGCGTCTGAAAAATAAACTGTTCAAACAATGGGAGAACAAAGAGAAGTCCTCGGTATATACCATAAACAAATATTGGTGCATGCGTGCATGTGTGTACAAGTTACACATGTGTAACTCAGAAGAACTCAAAACTTTTCATGTGGTCTGTTCTTTTTTGACTGTAGGCAAACAAATTAGTCATTATGGCTAAAACAAATGAGCAATATCTCGAGAAGTAATGTACTCATATCAACTCCAATCTTGGTATGTGGATTGGTCTTTGTTTGTGGATTGGTCTCGGGATCCCCCCACCCCAGAGGTCTGTCGATGTTGGACTACATTTTTTTGTATTGACCCAATTCACCTGACGTCATCATCAGAATAATCTTGGATGCGCCATACTGGTGGGCAATCTCACTGTGCGTTATTCAGTGAAGTCCGCATTTTAGGCGACGTAGCCTTGCTCAAGGCAGTCGAATTATTCACTCCGAAAAAAGACCGCTGCTGTATAAAAACCCACCCGTATTCACTGTGCGTAAAACCCACCCGTATTCACTGTGCGTAACATCGCACGACACGATGCCCCCGTACACTATCCGCATGCGGAGGCCGTCAGGCCGACAGCCTTGTAGGATCTGTGTTGAAGCCACTGACCTCATTACTATAATAAGCGAAGAGTTCCCACGGTCAGCTCATTACCATAATGCCCGCGAAAGACGAGACATGTTTACCTCACACACCACCACCACGGACGCATGATAGGGTCCAAAGGTTGTGATAAGGGAAGTGCGTGATTGGACGTCAAAATGAATAATTCATTTGCCTCACATCCTGTGTTGTCTGATAGGTCTGACGAACGATATACATATTCATGAGCTGCATACTAGCATATCCTAGAGCCCCCCCACTTTCGTCCACTATTGGAATTTTTTCAATACAACACATTAAAACGGGAAGATACAGATCCGACAAGGCTGTCGGCCTGACGGCCTCCGCATGCGGTTAGTGGTGTAGGAGTGCGATGACTTGTGTGAACAGTATTCGTGCGATGTGACAGTGTGTATACGGGTTGGTCATTCGGTGTGATCGCACACACCATGCACAGGGTATACGGCGGGTGGGTTTATAGCTGCGTCTTTTCGGAGCGAATAATGCGACTGCCTTGAGCAAGGCTAGGCGACGTGGCGCTTACACGTAAACGTATGTCCCCACCTTCATGGTGAGCGTGTCACAGTCGCCACGTGTGACGCATGTGCAAGGGGTTAATAGGCAGAAAAAAATGTCATTATGGCTAAAACAAAGGAAATGTTGTCTGAGCAATATCTTGAGAAGTACTTGTCATATTAAAACTTGTTTGTGGACTGGTCTTTGGTTGTGGATTGGTCTTGAGATCCCTTAGAAGCCTATTTCTTTTGGACCCTTCAATGCCCTAGGCCAAACTTTAAGATCATTATGACTAAAACAACAGAATTGTTTTGTCTGAGCAACATCTCGAGAAGTACTTTTAAGTCATATCAACTCCAAACTTGGATCCCAAAGAAGGCTATTGCTTTTACACCCTCGTAGGCCAAATGTCATGGTGATTATGGCTTATGGCTAAAACAAAAGTTGTGTTGCCTTCCCACCATACTACCCCCTCTGCCTTTCCTCACCCCTCCTCACCTTCTCACCTTCTCACCTATCCTTCCCCACTCATCTTTCCCAGCCTTCTACCCAACCCACTTTGACAATGTTTAAATCTCCTTTAAATAATTGAATGCAGAAATTTATTTTTTTTTGGGGGGGGGGGGTAAGTGTGATAGTGTGTATGAAAATATCAGGGTCCTAATTTCAGTACAAATGGTAAGAAGATGCCTGAAATGCAAACCATGTAGTTCGTGTCAATTTTGTGTCCCAGCTGTGCAGTTTTTATTTGTGTGGGCAAACTTCAGTTCAAAAATTTCGCACGCAAATTTTAAAATTGGCTCGCTCGAATTAAAAAAAGGCCATCTTCAAAAATTGCGCCCATTAATATCAGTCAGATAATCTGCAATGTATGACTGACTAGACAGATCATCAGATGGCCCATTGGGGGTAGGAAAATCATGGGTCTGTCCACACTAATGGGTCTTTTTGGTTCCAAAAGATAACTTTTTGGACTGTGACTGGGAGGGTACACAAAATACAACATTTTTCCCTGTATTTTGTTTTGTACAATTCTCTGCTGATAGTGAGTGTGCTTACCAAACAGTATAACAAATGTCTTATTATTTAAGAAGTTACGCAGTTTTCTTTAAGACACATTGTTTGTAATGAGGACAGACATTTTGTATTGGAATTGACTAGAAATGGATGACACAAATAATTAATTAATTGATTTACTCAAAGGTTAACTAAGTTAGACCCATTGCCCCTATTTTTATGGTTATCTGTAAAAACCAAGAGTACCTTGAGGTTTTTCAGCTGGTATGAATGTTTGTTTTTAACATGGACAGACATATTGTGACAAATATCTGTCCATGTTACAAACCTAATATCTTCAAGATAATTCTCTGTAGTTTCTTGAGTACCCACGCAGATGTCTTGGTTTTGCCTGGAAACATTCTTTGCAGGGACAGCATTGTAGGGGACAACATTTTTGGCAATCGATTTATATTATTATGCCTTTCTCACCATTTATGTACGAAATGTCTGTCCAACATTCCCCTGTTACAAACATAATCATCTTGAAGATGATCCCCAGTTATTGCTAAAATACAGATAAATGTGTCTTGCTCTTTGCAAACAAAAACCTTGAAGTGATTTGGAATGTGCATGGGAAACGAGCTTGACAAAACTCTTCTTGTTTATTTTTGTCACCCATTTATTAAAAAAAGTCACATCAAATGGTCCCATTAGTGTGGACAGACCCTCATCCTTTTCTTTCTTCTTTTCTGTCTGGCGTCGTTACCCCATCCTTTGAAGTGGTCGAGTCAAGAGGTTTTTACCTTGTTTCTGGAATAGACAAAGGTCTGCCAGTTCTTTCTTTTCCCTCTCCCTTTTTTAACTGTCCTCTCATTTATATCGTCTCAGTTAGTCCAGATCCTACTGAATCTTGGTGCTTGCCTGGAGCCCTCTCTGGATCCTTGGAGCTCTGCCTTTCTGAAATAATAACAATAATAATAATAATAATAATAATAATAATAATAACAACAATAACAGTAACAGTAACAGTAACAGTAACAGTAACAGTAACAGTAACAGTAACAGTAACAGTAACAGTAACAGTAACAGTAACAGTAACAGTAACAGTAACAGTAACAGTAACAGTAACAGTAACAGTAACAGTAACAGTAACAGTAACAGTAACAGTAACAGTAACAGTAACAGTAACAGTAACAGTAACAGTAACAGTAACAGTAACAGTAACAGTAACAGTAACAGTAACAGTAACAGTAACAGTAACAGTAACAGTAACAGTAACAGTAACAGTAACAGTAACAGTAACAGTAACAGTAACAGTAACAGTTACAGTTACAGTTACAGTTACAGTTACAGTTACAGTTACAGTTACAGTTACAGTTACAGTTACAGTTACAGTTACAGTTACAGTTACAGTTACAGTTACAGTTACAGTTACAGTTACAGTTACAGTTACAGTTACAGTTACAGTTACAGTTACAGTTACAGTTACAGTTACAGTTACAGTTACAGTTACAGTTACAGTTACAGTTACAGTTACAGTTACAGTTACAGTTACAGTTACAGTTACAGTTACAGTTACAGTTACAGTTACAGTTACAGTTACAGTTACAGTTACAGTTACAGTTACAGTTACAGTTACAGTTACAGTTACAGTTACAGTTACAGTTACAGTTACAGTTACAGTTACAGTTACAGTTATAGCAGCAGCAGCAGCAGCAGCAGCAGCAGCAGCAGTAAACAGCGTTTATAAGGCGCACTATGAATAAAAGATTCCTCTTTGCGCCTAACAATAAAAACTATAAGGCTAAACAGAAACAAGACCAATTAAAATCATATAGGCAATTAACTATTAAACCGAATAATAACTGACAAAACGTTAGAAACAACAGACCTAGATATAATATAGAGGGCCTTAACCCATAAAATAGAAATAATAAAAAATACAAAAAAATTAATCCATCAATACACATCGAACAATGAGCAATTAGCAAATGTACAAATTGGTTTAGTGACTAAAAAGATTCAACAATGCATACAAAACTAGATATAAGTTTAAGACATTAGAATCAACAGACCCAGATATCTAAACACATAAAAATGGAAATATTAAAAATACTAAAAAAAATACAAGAACTTAATCCATCTAATATACATTGAACCAGGAGCAATTAATGACCAAAAAGATATGTTTTGAGAGCACCTTTAAACAATTCTAATGACCAGCACATTTGATAATTGTGAGGAGTTCGTTCCAAAGTTTTGGTGAGGCTGATGCAAACGACCTATCACCGTATGAAGTAGATTTCAGGTTTGAGCAAATGTTTGGAACCAGATCTCAACAAGCGTGTAGGCCTGTGTTCAGTGAGTAGGTCCGAGATGTACTTTGGTGCAAGTCCGTGGAGTGCTTTGTAGGTTAGCAGCAATATCTTGAACTCAATTCGTGGCAGCCAGTGTAGCTCATGTAAGACCGGAGTAATGTGGTGGTGTTTTTTCACACGGGCAACCAGTCTAGTTGCAGAGTTTTGAACATGTTGCAGTTTGACAAGCTCACGCTCTGGCAGACCATATAATACACTGTTGCAGTAATCCAGTCGCGAGGTGATAAATGCGTGAACGAGCTTTTCAGCAGTTGCTTGGTCAAGGTATTTGCGGATTCACCCGATCTTTCGCAGAGCGATATTCGCTGACCGTTATTGATGTGAGCAGTCATTCTGAGGTTGTTGTCGAAGGTAACCCCCAGATTTCAGGCTGAAGGAACAGTCTGAACAGACTCCGAATCGATCTGGAGACACTCCACAGGTATTGAATGCCGCATGAAATTAGATGTGATGTGCTGGACCTCTGTTTTTCCACTGCTTAATTTGAGCTTGTTTGCCGTCATCCAGGATTTCACATTCTGAACACACTGCTCAAGCTGTAATGTTGCAGCATCTCTCTCAGATGGATTGATGAGCATACGTAGAGTTGAGTATCATCTGCATATGACATCAACTCGATGTCATCAGATGATCTTACAACATCCTCGAGAGGGGCAGTGTACATTGTGAAACACAACAGGCCTAGCACAGAACCTTGTGGGACTCCATCGTTAAGTGGAAACTGTTTGGATTGGGTGCCTTCAATCACGACTGCTTGTGCACGGTTTGAGAGGTAGGACCAAAACCATTGGAGTGCAGTTCCGTTAACACCATAGCGATTTGAGAGTCTCTGCAACAGAATACCATGATCTTTGGTATCAAAGGCGGCCGTCAAATCCAAAAGAACAAGAACCACCTCTCCATGTGCATCGACCGATCGCAATATGTCGTTTGACACACGTAGCAGTGCAGTTTCTGTCGAGTGGTGCTGGCGATAAGCTGACTGTCTTTCACCATGTAAGTTGTAGATGTCGAGGTGACTGGTCAACTGTGCTGCGACACATCTCTGTGTGATTTTTGAGATGAAAGACAGATTCAAAACTGGACGATAGTTGGTTAAGGACTCCGGGTCAAGTGTTGGTTTCTTAATCAGTGGTGTCAACTGAGCTTCTTTAAAGATGCCTGGTACTTCCCCAGATGTAATAGAGTGGTTCACAATATCACACACAGTAGGTAACAGTTCATTGAGACATCTCTTCAACAGCCAAGATGGAATTGGGTCGAGGGGGCAAGACTTTGACTTTGAGTCCATGACGATTTAACGTACTGCTGCATGTGACATTCTTTTAAACTCACTGAGTTGGGGGACCGTGCTCTTTTCATCTTGCAAGGGCGTGACGGGAGACAGACTATCCAGTTGATGAAATAAACATGTTGCAGGTCATGGCCGCCTGGTAGTACAGGGTCCTGAACTAGGTGGTAATGCGCTGAGAGGCTGACCTATCAACAGGTGTAAAATGTCCAAGTGGTTGTACTGCCATGGACATGCATGGATTGGTGGTCCGTGCACCCACTCGGTTGCATTCCTGAGGCCATCGAGGTGACATTGTTACGACAATGTGTTCGTTGAGTTCTCTTCATTCCTTGAGTACTTTGGGCCAGTATCAAACCTCTGACTATCTGAAACTCTTCTTTTTCTATTACACAATATACCAAACATGACTGCACCAACTAAGAACAAAGAACCCTTACCTGCCAGCGCAAACCCACCTTGCTGTGCGCAGCGTTCTAAGCCTCTTGGTATTGTCTTTTCAAATATATCAAGGATTTTCGTATCAACTTCACTTCTGTTCAGTCTTTTGTTCTTAACAACTCACCTGGGCCCAATTTCATTGTGAGAAAGTGAATATTAGAGATTGGCCTGTAGTTACAAAGGCTGTCTTTGTTTATGATTGTTTCTTGAGAAAAACCCTTGCTTGACCAAGACAGGAAGGGAAAGTACCACTTTCCAGCGAAGACTTGACAGTCTCTAGGATGACTGGCTTGATGAGTGCAGGAATGTGTTTCTTAGGTCCCCTGCTGTTCACTTTGTATTAAGCTTGGGCGATTCCAGAAATTTCGGACTCTGTTCCGGCTCTGAAAAAAAAACTTTTGAATCGTACCCGGTTCCTTTAGTTCAATAAAAACATGAGCAGTCTCGGCCGCTCCATGGTCCGAGCATAATAAACACATAAAGATCCAACCTAACGGAAAAACCAAACACCACGCCGATTCCTGACCAACCACTTTCTTACAGATGGTAGGTAGTACATGTAAGTGTTGTTGTGTCATTCAGTTTACGGATTTGGCTGTCGCGATGATAAATGGAAGATTGTTGAGGTAGACAGGTGCTGAGGAGTGAAGGCATTTCAAGACAAACAGCAGTATTTTCAACTTGATTCTTTCAGAAGCCGGAAGCCAGTGGAGTTGTTGAAAGAATGGAGGTGATGTGTTGGAATTTGCTAGTTCCAGTTATTGTAGCTAAGAGTTAATGTTGAATATTTGTTTGTTTTCAGTATACAAACATCCTGTTTGGGTATATCAACAAGCAAAGTGGCAATAAAGTCAACGTATAAAAATTTTGATTCCTGTTGCTATCACTTGTTGGCTTCAGCTACCAGCTACAAGCATTCTGTTCAAAATGCCGCAAAGGTAAGTTTTCTTTTACAGTTTTAAAGAAGTGCGCCAGTAGCGTTTTTTCCTCAAAACATTTTTACTGGTTTTTGTATGTTGATGCATAATGTGCCAGCATCAACAGAGCTCAGATTTGCAGTTTATTGACCCCAAGGATGGAGTCTCACTAAGGGCCTCATTAACCAACATTTTTGAGCCAGCAGACATAAACTACATTTCGTCATCAGTTTCACAAAGGGACAATTTGTCCCCTGCAGCCAAAAATGTATGTTTGGAGAAAATCGTGTTTAAAGTTAATGATAATTTTGAAATCACAGGTTGGTTGACTTTTCGCTATTTAATCTTTGACATTTTGACTTCGGGAAAGAAGAGATCCTACACCATACAATCCATTTACAAATAATTTAGTCCATAACGGTTTAGTTAATGAGTAATTATTCAATTAACAAAATTGTCTCTTTGTGAAAACCGGGCAAAGCATGGTCTGTGTTTAAACGAATCGGCTGTTCATGAAAACTCAAAAGCCGGAGCACCTACTTTATACGCTGTGCCAGGGGAAAAACCCATTCGCTAGAGCAATACACAAATTGGCTCTTCGTGAAAACGAATGAACAAGTTGTGGTTGTTTGGGGTGCGCAGGTAAAACAATAGGTCAAAGATTTTGGCACTTCGTGAAACCGCAAAAAGCTGGAGCACTCGTAATTGGCACTGTTCCAGCCGTGTCTTCAACGCTCTTCGTGAGCAAAATGCAATTCCGGGTTCTTGAGGTTTTTGTCCTTCACCATCTTAGCATATCTAAGATTGTAAGAAAATAGATGACTTTTAGGTCTATAAAGGATTTGGGTACTTTTTCAAAATGTCCACAGACTTACATTAAACTTACAGGGTTTGAAGATAATGATGGTGGAAAGCTTCCCTTCAAATATTACTAACTAAGGTTGTGTAGTTTTTGAGAAATGAGTAAAACAAGTCACAAAATAATTTTGGTCTCATGAGACCAAAACTATTTTAGCATGTAAAATCCCCTTAACCAGGTATGATATTATACCAAAACCATAGCGTAACTGGTTAATACGTTTTTACATGCTAAAACTGAGATGAAAATTATTACTTTTACTCATTTCTCAAAAACTACAGCACCTCAGCAAGTAAAATTTCACGGGAAGCTTTCTACTATCATAATCTTCAAACTGTGTGAGTTTAATGTAAATCTGTGGGCATTGTGTTTTTTGTTAGGAAAAAGTACATAGACCCTTTAATGTCATCTATCTTGCGCTTAGATGGCCTAAAGCCCATGCCTGGTTTTGAGGCTCTTCCTAGATGGCCTAAAACCAAGGCCAGGTTCTAAGGCTCTTCCTAGATGGCCTAAAACCCTGGCCAGGTTCTGAGGCTCTTCCTAGATGGCCTAAAACCCAAGCCAGGTTCTAAGGCTCTTCCTAGATGGCCTAAAACCCAGGCCAGGTTCTGAGGCTCTTCCTAGATAGCCTAAAACCCAGGCCAGGTTCTAAGGCTCTTCCTAGATGGCCTAAAACCCAGGCCAGGTTTTGAGGCTTTCCCTAGATGGCCTATAACCCACGCCCGGTTTTGAGGCTTTCCCTATGGCATGGACCAGACCGGTCCAGTGCACCAACCGATGCTCCATCCAGTGCAAGACGTCGACTTGAAGTCAACCGTTACCAGCATGCAAGGTTGTAGCTACCACGGTCGGAGCCGGTCAGCTTTTGCCGACCGGGATCCAACAAAAAATATCAAACTTCGACCGGCATAAATTTGTGTAAAACTGTTTTAAATGCCATTGAAATAAGTGAAAAATATAGAAAACAATCATGTAAAAATCCTAACTGGATGTGTATTTTATTTCTGTAAAAACAATCAAAACAATTTTCCCTCCAAAACCGCGATCTTCTCCGTGATTGTTGCTTAAAAATAAGCCGCTTGAATGCTGCGAGTTAGTTCATGGAGTACTAAAAAAAGCACGCACAGTCTCCGGCGTGCGTGTAGTATCCATGATGCACAAAACCACATGGTAATACTCACACGGTCGCCCACTGGTTCATGCAGCATGCACAGCACATAACACACACAGTTCGAAGTCCATCTTAATCAAGATTCCGCACGCTGTGATTGGCCATTGATGGCTGTTAACAAATCCATATTTATCTTCTTGGCTAGCCTTCTTCAAAACACACGCTAACGAACGGAGTAAAGAATTGGTGAACGTTGTGCAGACTGTATGCACAATGCACAGCCTTGGAGGAATTCTAGTAACATGGACAACTTCTGCCAACAGAGGGCGTTGCGGGCCAAAGTTCATTGAATTATTTCTCTATGTGTGTTGTTGACCGATCGTTGATTCACGAAGATTTTGTTGCAAACGGAGATCAGAACATGTTCAAAACAAACAATTCTCAAACAACAAGTTCATTCAAATGGTTGTTGATAATTTAAGGCATAAACTAAGAGATAAAGTCGTTCAATTTTAGGGACTTCACTTCCGTGTTTTGTTAAATATTTTTTTTTAGTTTCAATTTTTGTTTGTACCATACAGTACCGATTGAAAATAACTAGACGCCGTGCGATAAATTTAGCGCGCAAACGAGCGTGGAGGTCGGCGCGATAACATGTCTTGAAAAAAGGTCAAATAGCCGTCGGTATATTAACGCGTGACTCACGCGTGGAGTGCCACGCGCTAAACTTGCAAAACCCACGCGACATTTTGCGTGATTACTAGAGAATGAATAGTGCTTTGATGTCGCTCAATTCCCATGATTATCCCCATAATGAAGGTTGCTTTGATGTTGTGTAATTCACCGTTATTACTGAGATTGAAGGATGCTTTGATGTTGCGTGATTCACCGGCGCTATACATGTGTAGTTGATTATTTTGGGTGTTTAAATAATGGTCTTTTAAAATGAATTTGGCGGTCTGATTATGAAAAAAAAATAGACTCAATGTGTATTTTCATTGTTGTGAAATTAAACGCCAGGCGCTGTCGGCATCTTGTGTCTGTAGTTAGTGTCGGCATCTTGTGTCTGTGATTAGGTGTCGGCAACTTGTTTCTGTGATTGGAAGTTGGCATTGCTTGAGTTGTGATTGGTTATAAGCCAAGACAATGTTCAACTTGGTTCAACCTTTGAGAAGTCTGCGTCGTCGCCATATTTTCTTTGGTCCAATACCATCTGCGCGACGCCCACGCGTGGAGCGCCATGCGCTAAACTGGCAGTACCCCCGCGACATTTTGCGTGATTTCCCGAGAATGTACGTGCTTTGATGATGCCTGATTTACTGGCGACGTACATGTACTTTGTAACGTCGGCATCTTGTGTCTGTGATTAGGTGTCGACATCTTGTGTCTGTGATTAGGTTTCGGCAACTTGTGTCTGTGATTGGAAGTTTGCATTATTTTGCTTGAGTTGTGATTGGTTAAAGTCCAGGTTCTTAAACCTTTTAGAAGTCTGGGTCCCCATTTTCTTTGGTCCAAGACCACCAACGGCGTGGCCCACGCGTGGAGCGCCACGCGACTTTTTTCGTGATTACCCGAGAATGTATGGTGCTTTGATGATGTGTGATTCACCGGTGCTTTGATGATTCACCGGCGTCAATTTTTTTTATTTTGTGTGCTTATATTTTATTCTTTTGAAATGGATTGGGATTGTCCTTATATAAAAAAAAAACATATACTCCAGGCAGGTGTATCCTGGCTGTAGTATTATTTGTTATAAATTAAATGCCAGTCGGTGTCGGCAACTAGTTGTGTATGTGATCGGAATTCATTTGATTGAGGTGTGATTACGCCTGGGCAATTTCAGCCACGGTTCAACCGTTAAGAAGTTTGCGTCCGTGTTTTCTGTGAGTATGATTGACACTCTTATCGAGATCCAATCATGTCTTATCTTAACCCCCCCCCCCAGTTTGTTATACATTTTGTTTCCCTCAAAAGACAAGCCGCTGGGTTGCGCGGTGTCTGTGGTTTTCTTTGGGTTCGGTGGTCCCCTGGCCAAATGCCAGTTGAAATGACATTGGGAATTTAACAGCCAATTGGAAAATTGTGTTTTACAATATGACCAGTCTTGATTTGTGTATAGGTATCGCCTCCAGTAATGACTTAGACTACGTTTGTTGACGATAAAACTACTTTAGTGATGGTACCCAACCCTTCCCCTTCGGTACGGTAGATTAGTACGGTAGACTAATACAATATTAATACAATAATTATTATCAATGTTATCAATATTATCAATATTATCAATATTAACAATTTGTTTAAGAGACGGTTTTAAAAGTACCTGTTTTTAATTATCAATCGATGTTTATTTTGAGCATAACAAAGTGTACTTTTCACAAAGGAAATTATTTGACGCTTGAAATGTTGTTTGTCTTTTGTTACTGAAATCATAGACTAAAACTATCCAAAGATCGTTGCCAATTTGCTTCTGAAATTACTCTGGCGATCATACTAACTCTCCCTCTTCGGTACCATAGATAAACACATTAACACTTGACAAATTCATTTTGTTTTCTTCAAAGTATCGCCTTAAAAGTTACTTGTGTTGTAATAATCACGGGCAGTTATATATTTATAACAGATTTATTCGACATGATTGATTTTTTCTCCCGAAAATCTGATCTGTGTCCAACTTGTTATTTTTGAGTAATAATATTAATGCCAAAAAAAGCGGAACGCCATCACAAGTTATTACCCAACTTTTAAACTATTAAATTATTAACATTTAGTTCGGCACAGGCAAGCGTATACATATTTAAATGGGCAACTGTAAGTGACTTTGCGGTGACGTTTTTCAAGCATCAGGACATTTTTATTAGTTGGTTAATTTTATTGCGGATCGCGGCGATGTTTTTTTCTTGGAAAAAAACAAAACAAAAAACAATCGAAATCCACACAAATTGTAGTTGTGTTCGCCCGGTGGCGAACATACAACATTTTTAGTTTACAATAATCCATAATTTAATTCAATTTTGTTTCATCACACCGCCCCCCGCCCCCCCGGCAACGTAAACAATTTTAAGGTATGGATATACGTTGACCTCATTTTTATTTAGGTGAAGGCAAACGGATTACTGGTCGTACCCAACCCTTCCTGTTCGGTACGGTAGATTAATACACATGACAATCATATTAACAATTTGTTTTTGAGTCGGTTTTAAAGATGTTTTTTAATAACCATCGCCGTTTATTGATAAAAATGTACGTATCACAATGGAATTATTTTGCGCTTATGTCTTTGGTTAATGAAGGACTAGAACACTATCCAATGATCGTTGTCAATTTGCTTCTGAAAATACTCTAGCGACCGTATGTCCGTAACTCTCCCTCTTCGGAACCGCGTGGATCAACATCTGACCGTAAATTTATTTTGTTCAAATAATTAACCTCGGGCGATATTTTTTCATTAAAGATTTATTTGACATAATTTCGTTCTGGTGCTGTCTTTGGTTTTAAAACCACACTAAAATAATATTGAAACAAATCGAAATCCATATGTTTCGTGTCCGCCCGCCCGGCGACGAATAATAATAATTTACAGTTTTGGTCAAGTTATCTTAACATTATGAATAATTGAAGTCGATTTTGTTTTCTTATATCCACACCCCCTGTTTACAAAAATACAAATTTTAAGCTATGGATAATATACGAATAAGGGTTGAACTTTTGATGATGTTGACCTCATTTTTATTTAAGTGAAGGGGGGGGGGAAGGGGGGGGGGCATAGAGCTCTATATTTAGCTCTCTCTATGTGTGTGTGTGTGTGTGGGATACACTGTGTGTACTTTAATTTCCATGGCCCGATCTATTAACCTACACAAATTTCGCATTGCAGGCGAATAGGCAAAGCGCTTACAAAAAAAAAAAAAAAAAATTGACACGGCTGATGGGCAACAACTTTTAGATTCTTATTACTTACATTACAACGATTTCTCGTGCAATACTCTTAAAATTCAAGTTTTTTTTGCTTTTTACTCGAATCTACAAAAACAAAAATTCAATCAAAATAGCAACATCAAAACATTGTTTTAAATTGTTAAACTAACGAGCAGTTAGTGTTGAGCAACTCGGGCAAAAGTACTATGAAAATAGGCGAAAACATTTATATATACATTTTTCAAACCCATACAAACAACCAAGCCAGCACCCCATAATGTACCCATCTATCGTTCAAAAGGTATATATAAAAATGTATAATTAAAAAAACGGACACAATTAAATAAAGCTGATAGGCGAGAAAACACTGCTTAGCTAAATTCTTTGCTGTATAAAAGCAAAATATGAGTGGGGCACAAGTTGCAACGATGTCAATTTTATGGAATTTTGTCTGGTACACTGTGTCTGCTAAGCAATTGTTTTTCTGTGCTTAGCATATTTCTGTGATTATGGGCTTTATGAATTTGAACCCTCTTTGAAGAAAAATAACTGACAGACAGACTTCAACTTCGCGCTTGAAGGGGACACAGCAATTTTCCTTAGGTCTTCTTACGTTCTTATGCACTTCTTTTGGGGAAAATAAGTTTGTATTGGAACCTTGCAGCACTGCAATTTTAAGGCCTGCGACTTTCCTTAACAAGATTGTAATAAGAATGATATGAAAATAGCAATATTCAGAATGATGTGTACAGCTCAACTTGTTCCCTCTTCATTAACGCAGGACTTATTTGGCTTAGAAGTTTTTTTTCAGTACTTTACGTTTCGAGGAAAGCATATCTGCCATTTAATACATGTTTAATAAATACTGTGGCTAAAAAATACTGGGGGTGATTGACAGCTCCAATGTTCAACGATTCCTCTGTGGTGCCGCTGGTTGAATTGTTGTGGCCTTTGATTGCGGGACATTCTGTTGATGGTAATTCAATCCGACTGGGGGGACAGATTGTGCATTTGCAAAGATTCGAGCGCTTCCTAGCAACAGTGTTGCCATAGAGCACCAAACTGAGTTTCAACATTGTGCCCGGATTAAAATTAATAATCGACATTCAAGTATTTCATGCCCAAAAATACAAATGTACTGGCTTTTAAGAAAAGTTTCTTTAAAGGTGATACAAATTATACAGCAACATTTTTTTTTTTTTGGGGGGGGGGAATTTACTTGGGTGTTTTTTAGTTTTTTACTGTTTCCTTATTTGGTTTTGGGTGATTTTTTATACATATTTTTTTTTAAAGGGATTAAGGGGTTACCCCACCCCACTGCACCCAACCCCAACACAAGGCTTAGCGGGGGGGGGGGGGGGGGGGGGGGGGAGAGACTAGCTTCCATTATTGGATTATAGTTGCACATTTAAAACATTTAAAAACCAAACCATACCGAGCCATTAGCCACACATCGCTGAAATTAAATGCACGTCATGAAAGCGCGAGGGATTGGCAAAAGGAACATAAAATACCTATAAGTTTTGAACGTGAAATGGTAATACAAACATCCTATTATGTATATAAAATGTTGAACATGATTAAGGACGATTTTATTTTCTTACTCGGATGGGACGTAAAGTGAGGGTCCCTCACCTATACGTCTCAAACAAACCCCTTACCACATACTTTTGACGAGTTTGCTTCCTTTTCCAGAGTGTATTAACAAGTTGAAATTTTTGACAATTCATGCAAACCGTTGCTGTTCATTGTTAATAATTTATATGAAAATAGTTACTTCAAATTTCAATAAAATATTTGAAAATGTATAGAATGGAAGTGGTTGTCCATTGATGTCCGTCCCTCACGCATAAGAATGACCCAGCTCTCAAAGTCTGATTTCCACTCATACGAGATTGTGTTTTGAGAATCTACGTCTAGATTGTACAACAGTGTGCACGTACAACCGCACGTAGGTAGCGCCTATGTACAATGTATGCTGTAGTGAAAAGGTGCTACTGATCTAACGTAACAAAATGGATGTTTTCCTACACACACAATGTATAGGGTTATTTTCATCTAAAAAAATCGATAACGAAATCTAGTTGTGTGTGGATAATACGTGTGCACATTGTATGTATGCAGTCTGTGCAGTAAAGGTCTGTGCAGTAAATAATGACGGCGTATTCGAATCTGCCAGCTAGTGTTGAATCAAAACGCCAGCGAGTACATTTTTCATCAAGAAACTAATGCTTGACACATTCTTTGCTGAGCAAGAATTTAGTGGGCACCAGTCACAACAATTTAAACTTTATGATGTAAAAGTTCGGCTGGTTACCTGTTTATGTAATACCTTTCTGTGCTTATAGCAGGCGACATGATAGAGGTGCTAACATGCTTAAATTATGGCAGGGCCCAATTTCATAATGTTGTTAAACAAAAAAATATTGCTTAGCAAATGTCTATACTAAGCTTAGTAGGCAACCAGTTGCAAAAATACAACCTTTACGGAACTTTGGCTGATTACAAGTTTCTTTTAAGCCAGATTTGTCTGTGCATGCTTGGCGGTCAGTTTTTATACTTACAGGCCTGATGAGTTCATTTCATAGCAGATTCAAGTTCAGCTTTATGAAAATCAGAATTTCGGATTTCCCCCCAGTTTTTCAGGAAGGGTTGTCCATTTTAATGCGGATTACACAACACGCAAAACATAGACGTAAGCACTGTAAGCGCAGTTTTTTTTTGCCTACGGTAACAGAGACATGAAACTATGAAACTGGACCGGGTCATGTATCATCAGCATGCACTGTGTGTCGTTGCGTTTATTACAAGTCAAACTCAAAGGCCTGATTTTTCCCATGAATGGACAGAATACATTACACATCCAAAGTTGCTATAATTGTGCAGCTGATACAATTAATATTAGGCTGTGCTTAAAAAAATAATAATAATAGAATGGTTTTATAGTGTCGGACCTTCCATAAAATATTATGTAATCCGACTGGAGACACGTGCATCGGTAATGGAAAGATCCTCGCGCTTCCTAGCAACAGTGTTGCTATGGAGCGTTGCCGCTAACATTGTGATAATGTGATGCCTGTGGTTGTATTACTACATTGTTGTTGATTAACTAACTTGATTTTTTACAAGAATAGTGCAGACTTCAAAAATGTGACGAAATTTGTTTCGTCTTAGCAGCTTTAAACTTAACTTTCTAACTGAAACAAAACCATAAAACTTATTTCGTAAAGAATAAATTATTCCGACAATCAGTTTTTGAGAATTACCCCAAATTATCCATGCCAAAAAGTAAAAGCTGACTTTGTGGTGTATTTTTTTTTTTTTCTCCGAGCTTTTGTATCCTTAACTAGGAGAAATGACAGCTTCACGTGATGTTTGTTTGGTCCGAGTGTCTGTGCTAAGCAAAGTCCAACCAGCTTTACATGAGAAAAATTTGTATTCATTTGCCGCCAAACAGTGGATGTTCCTCATGAAACATTGGTTGTGTATATAGTATATAGGCCTAGTTGATAAACTAACCTTAAATGATACTCTATCTAAAGAATATTAACTTTATAAGTTAAATATAGTCTCCAAGTAGGGCCAGTGAAAAATAGAAACAATAATTTACAGGGGGGGGGGTACGATTCCTCTGTGGTGCCGCTGTGGTTTGGAGTTTCTTTACTTTATAAGCCTTCACATAAAACAGCAGATTCCTTCAACATAAATACGTGATTGGTTGATTCTGTGGATCGGGGCTTCTCTCTTTTTGTGGTTATATCGCTTGCGTGTGGAAATAATTGATGCGACAAGGCCCATGCTTTGGAATATTCTTACGCTGCTCGGAGTATGGTGCCTAAATAAAGAACACGTCCACACGTCCTTTGTATTTTTTGGAATTAAATCGCTCTTCCATCTCATGTGGAATAATTAATTTAGCGCGTGGAATCCATTAATTTAGCGCGAATGCTTATCATTAAGATCAATTGGGACTTATCGCGTGGGGGAATAAGGTTCTGTACTATTAAAAAAAACAGATACATTACAACATTATCACTGGATCGTAGCCAAGTCCGACGATTCTCAAACCACAATGTTATGTCATGACCTTTTTTGACGCAATTAAATATTTACTGCTCCCGCAACTAATTGTTTTCTATTGTTATTGCGTTCACCTCTACCGAAATTAATTAATTAATCGATGTTCAGCAGAAACTGATGCTTATAATAATAATAATAATAATAATAATAATAAAAATAATAATTATCTCAGATCTTGCTTAGATTCAACCAATGTTCCTTGGTACAGGCTTCTTGAGTTTATTTCATACCCAGTATTTTCCGTTTTAATAAGGAATTTGGTCTTGTGTGGGTGAACTCCTCAACGCAGAGTCCATGCCAACTTTTATGGCTCTGCTTACCGCCGGCAAAACTTGCATCACCATTCTCCGCCTTTTGTACAAGCGCCCCATTTCTGTTAACTCTATCAGATTTCGGGAAAGGGTTGTCCACTTTTGGTCCTCTTTTTATGTAGGCAAATAATGCTTAGTAAAAACATGGAGAACACAAGCACACAAGCAAAACACCGTTGCTATAAACCTTAGAGGTATGCTAAAACCAATCCGTGAAAATGCGCTATTATAGATGCTAGGCGAAGCACCCCGTAAGCGCAGTTTTTGTTTTGCTTATAGCTTAAGGTAAGAAAACTGGGCCGGGTCATGTAGTATGTGTATCGTCCGTTGCGTTTATTACAAGTTGCGTTTATTTCAAGTCAAAGGCCTGATTTAACCTCATTCATATTTCTCACGAACGGCACAGAATACGTTACACATCCTTAGTTGCTTACATGTATACAGCTAATACCATAAATGTTACGTTTTCTTTAGAAACTGTTATCGATCGGACTTTTTATAACTTATTAAAAAGTGCCTTTTAGGAAACTAATCTCTGTTACCTGGTCTGGTTTCCCCGAAGTAGATCCACATGTATATTTTTACCCCTTAAAATTATCTCCGTCTATTAATGTCCCTGATGCTAGATTTCCATGAAGTGATTGACACTTTGAACTGCGTAACGAGGTTCATCATCACAGAAACACGATTCCTTTGTGATGCCGCTCTAGTTTGGAGTTTCTTTGTTGTAAAGCCTTCAGACAAATCTGCCGATTCCGTCAAAATAAAGACGTAGTTTGTTGATGCTGTGGATCAGACTTCTGTCATTTTGGGGCCTACACCGCTTTCTCTATGAAATAATTGCCGCGGCAAGGCCAATAAGCTTTGGAAAGGTTCTTACGCCGCCTAGCAACAGTGTTGCCATGGTCAGAGGAAGGTGCCTCCAAGAGCACGGCCACTCTGCAAGAGTCTCTGACCGACTGTTTTTTTCACTGATTACTATTTTGTTCAAATGTGCGGCTCCGAAAACCATTTGGCAGCTAACGGTTTTTACCCTGCACACGTATGTTTGGTATTTTTGTATTAACCGATTCCAGCAACAGTGCGGCTACGAATCGGAGCGTTGCCGCTTACATTTTGCTGTGACGCTTGCGTTTGTATTGTTACAAAAACCTTTGTATTGTAACTGATCAATCTACCATAACTTTTCAAGAATAGCGCAGGCTTGCAATTTATGATTGTTTTTTTTTCGCCTCTTGGCAGTTTCAACTTTTAAACCCAAAAGTTATTTTCGATACAGTATAAACAATTATAAAACAATCCGAGGAAATATCTTGGTTTGTTTCTTACTTAATATGTTGTGAATGCCTCGTGCCTGAAGCTGAATTTGTGATGTTTTTTTCCCCCTGCTCCTCCTTATCCATATGCTCAACAAAAAGAATCCAAACATTAGTATTTTCCCGCCAAAGAGTGGACGTTCCTCCAAATTGTTTTTATTGATAACTTCCAGGAAACCTCCAATGAAACTCGTTCGAAAGTTAAATAAATTATTTAATTAAAATGTCATCTTTAATCAGGGTCATTGAAAAAAAGCAGAGCGGTTTTATGCCACAAATAATAAGAAGAGTTGAGAGATTAAGCCAGTCTGAGCGTTGCGAACACTGTTTCATTGTCTTCAATTGACATAACTTAAATCAAACTTTCCTTTCAATAATTTTTATTTTAAATGCTACGAGCTATATTTGAATTGGGATTATTTTGATTAATTTATGAACCAGGGAACCTTCAATGAAACTCGATTGAGAAACAAGTTAACCCTTTAATTAAAATATCTTCTTTAATCAGGGCCATTGAAAAAAAGCAGAGACAATCATTTATTCCACAAACAGTAAAAAGAGTTGAGAGATTAGTCTCCACCAGTCTGAGCGTTTCGAACATTGTTTCGGTATTGTCTTCAACTGACATAACTTAAATCGAACTTTCGTTTCAATAATTTTTCTCCTAAATGCTAAGAGCTATATAGGAATTGAGATTATTTTGATAATTGAATTAGGGCCTTTCAGGAAATTATTCTCCATTAACTTGCCAGTTTCCCTCGAAATTAATCCCCAAAGAATGGTTGGTACGTCTTCAAAAAGTCCCCTCTATATTTTTCCCAAGTGATTGACACTTTTTCTGATGTTCACCGCGTTCAAACCTGGGGGTGGGTAACAAGGTCCATCTTCAGAGAAACACGATTCCTTTGTGATGCTGCTGGAGTTCAGCATTTCTTTATTGTTAGCCTTCAAACAAATCTGCCGATTCCGTCAAAATAAAGACGTTATTGGTTGATTCTGTTGATCGGACTTCTGTCATTTGGGGCCTACCGCTTTCTTTATGAAATAATTGCCGCGGCAAGGCCCAAAAGCTTTGAAAAGGTTCTTACGCCGCCTAGCAACAGTGTTGCCATGGTCAGAGGTCGGCGCATACAAGAGCACGGCCACTATGCAATAGTCTCTTACCGACTTGCTTTCGTTTCATTGCATACTGTTGTGTTCAAGTATGTGCGGATCGAAAACAATTTGACAGCTTAGTTTTTACCCTGGCTTAACGTGTATGTGGAACTCAGATATTTTTTAACTAACCTTAGTGATTCCGTTGCTGCGAAAAATTTGATGTGACGCATGAGGTTGTATTGTTAAAATTACCTTTGTGTTTTAAATGATCATTCTACCATAATTTTTCAAGAATATTGCAGACTTGAACAAATTTGATGGTGGTTTTTTTTTTCTTCTTGGCAGCTTCAACTTTTTAACCCAAAACTGATTTTCATGTAGCATAAATAATTATTAAACAATCCGAGGACATATCTGGGTTTTGTTATTCAACATATTGTCCATGCCTCATGCATAAGGCTGATTTTGTGAAGTTTTTCCATGCTCCTCCGTATCCGTAAGCTCTAAAACAATGATAATTCGAACATAAGTATTTTTCAGAATTGTTTTTATTTATGAACCAGGAAACCTTCAATGAAACTCGTTCGAAAATTAAATTAATTATTTAATTAAAATTTAATCTCTAATCATGGCAATTGAATTTATTCCGCAAATAATAAGAGTTGAGAGTTTAATAGTCTACGCCAGTCTGAGCGTTTCGAACACTGTTTCGGTATTGTATTCAAATGACATAACTTTAACAGAACTTTCGTTTCAATAATTTGTCGTTTAAATGCTAAGACCTATTGGAATTTGGATTATTTTGATATTTGAATTAGGGCCTTTTAGGAAGTTGTTCTCCATTAACTTTTTAATTTTTCTAAAAATTAATCCCCAAAGAACGTCTTGAAAAAGCTTAGTCTTCAAAGAAAAATGATTCCTATGTGATGCCGCTGCAGTTTGAATTTCGTGATTGTTAAGCCTTCAAATAAATCTGCACATTCCGTAAAGATAAACGACGTATTTGATTGATTCTGTGGTTCTGAATTCTGTCATTTGGGGTTACGCGCTTGCTTGCTGAAATAATTCCCGCGGCAAGGCCCATAAGCATTGGAAAGTTTCTTAGCAACAGTGTTGCCATGGTCAGAGGATGGTGCATGAGCACGGCCACTTTAAGGAGTAGTGACCGACCGTCAACTTGCTTTCTTTTCAATGTGCGGCAAACAATTTGGCAGCCAAGGTTTTACTCCACCTATTTCTATACGTGTGTACGGGTTGTTATTTACCTTGCAGTTGAAAACAAAACAAAAAAATCCCCGAAATCACGTGGTTGAACATTTTTGCCTGCCTCCCTAAAACAATGGGGTTTTTTCCTGAATTTAGTTACTTTTCATCATTTTTTTTATTGGCATTTGTTTAATGATTTGTTTTTTACTTATGGTAACAAGAGTTATATTTATATTCAAAGTTGAAAACCAACGGTTCTTTTCAAAACCACCCAAACTCATTAGAGAGAGTTATCACATGGTGTTACCGCAAACCTTTTTTATATCGTTTTTCCACCATGCACAAGTTTCAAATCCTACTTAAATTCAAATTATTTTGATGTTATAAAAGTTTTGTATTGGTTCGACTACCTTGACTAGATTATATGAGTCCAATCTTACTAAACATTAATTTAATTTGAACAGCATCTAGAAAATGACATTCTACTTCAAGGAGTTTTTTATCCCGACATAATTGATCTCATGATGTTGTCATCTTACGTATACGTTTTGCAGCATCAGAGCAAGAAAATAAAACGTATCAAGGAGGCGATATCCTTCTCTCAGGCTGTCGACTTTGTAATCATAAATTATTTCTGTAAGACGACATCCTATTTTTGAAGAACTATGTTAAAGCAAGTTTATGTTTCCTTTTTATAGCACATAATTGAAAAAAACTCACAGGGCCGAACCCCCCACTATAAATTTATCCCGACCAAAAAAATGCACACCCTTCAGTAAGATGAGTGACAGCTCCATTGTTCAACGGTTCCTTTGAGATGCCGCTGGTAAAACATTTAAGAAGCTTTGCTTAAAAAGTGTGGTTTTTGGGGGATCCGACTTTCCCATTGATGGGAATTTAATCCAGTGGGGACAGTGGCAAAAGAGGACACCAACACTTCCTATGTGATGCCGCTAGCTTTTTATACTTGTTTCTGAAACTAGCTCGTCCAATAAAACGGGCTGTCTCCTTCCAAATAAAGACGTAGTCGTTGCCTATTGGGGTAGTTTTAGGCGGTAGGTTTATACAAAAGTGACTGTATAGAACTTTCGTGCATTGGTTCATTTGGAATGGGTTGTCTATACGCAACAATTCCTTTGTGATGCCGCAGGAGTTTCAAACTTCTTTTCAGTAAATAGTTCTTCAAATCAAACCGGCTTTTTCCTTCCAAATAAAGCTGTAATAGGCTGTAAACTGTGGTTGCTTTCAGCTGGTAACAATAATGAATCACATCTCAAGCATTCACGCAACCATACAAGGAGAATGGTCCAGCATTTTTCGCGTGGAGATTGTCGCGTGGAGATTGTCGCGAAAGAGTACCGCCTACGCGCGACTAATTGCCGACGGCTGTTTACGCATTTTGTTGTCTGGCGCGATAAGACCCACGCGTTAGGCGGCGCAACAGTCTATCGCGCCAAGGCATTTCTATCGCGCTAAATTTATCGCACAGCGTCTAGTTATTTTCAATCGGTACTGTACATGCAGCAGGCTAGTGAAAAAACCTGCGGGCAATCAAGAATTTTGGTTGACTCGCCTGGCGGGCGGTTGAATACAAAGTTATTCTGATGGGCGGACAAGGTTGGTGGAGTCGTCGAAGTTGCGTTAAATTTTTATTTAGAATTTTATTTAGATGATTTTCCTGTCTATTAATACTTGTTGAAAAAGAATGAAATGACAAGAACCAATTTTTGAGTTTATTGAATGCACTTCGTTGAGAAATTGTCAATGAACACAACTCAGTGAAACATGGCTTTTCTCTTTTACTAATGTGCTCCTTTTTGAAATGAAATAGTCTAGATTTTGCGGCAGTGATCGGACATGTGTCCCTTCATCCTTAGTCTTGGCCCTTGACGATGGTGCTTGATTCTGGATAGTGTACTACGCGCGGTTGAATCGCCAAAGCGCGCCCGCCACGGTATGATTTAGTTACGTGGACGGCTCGAAATCCAGACTACACTCTGCCAGCTACCATCGTCTTGGCAATCCTGTAGCGCTGCGTGCACTGTGGGCGTTGCCGTAATATGTAAATAAGGCCGTTGTCGAGGTTGTGTAATATGCATATTCAATATGTGAACAACATGGCAGCGCCCAGCAGCATGAAATGAAGGCGGGCCACGGTCGGACGTACGGGACGAACGAGTGATACTATAGTATGGTTTGCCTAACCATACTAAACGAACGCAATGCAGGGATTTAAATTCTACATCCCCTTTTCCCAGAAAACCAAATAATAATTGTTGTCGTTATTCTGAAGAATAGCTGACTACAGAATGTCTGAGAGAAAACTGACTAAGGAGGAATTAAGAAACAAAATGCTTGCATCTTCGTTACGTGTCGTGTTTGTTTTATGGTTTTATACTTCCCGAATGATTTGTCGTGGGTAGATCACATGAACCACAGACAGACGAACTATATATACCATGAAGGTACCTCCATGATTATACTCACATGGAGGTAGAAACCTCCATGATACTACCGTATATAGTAGTTTTACTACAGCAAACACTATTCACTGTACATGTACAATTTATTGTCGTTCAGGCATCGACTCATATGACTTTGCACATGTATTAAACTTTAGGGCTACTAATTGTGTCACAATCACATGAATACCTAATAGTCAGTATGTTATAATTAACAATGATGTATTGTGTCTAAAAACAATTGATACAGTTTAATTAAAATTATTTCTAAATAAAGGCCAACACAAATTACTTCATAAAATTGATTTCTTTATTGCCAAACACAAATTCTTCACAGAACAGTGGCTATTAAAATGATCAGGTTTGTAAACAGGCTATAACAACGATACCCCACAATTAAAGCCTGAGCGACTAGTGAAATTTGCTTCTCAAATACTCGTGCCTCAAATAGTCGCAACTGTAACACACTAGTCATTTTTCATGCCCCAAAATGCATTGCGAAGTATTATTTGCTGCAGGTGCAGTAGAGTAAAACTCACGCTGAAAGGATTTAAGGATTGTGTCACTTTATGTCTAGGGCTGGGCGACTAGTGCGACACAGTGTCAAACTTGTCGCACAGTCGAGATTATTAAAATAACTAGTCGTGTTGCGACTACTTTTTTTAATTCCTAATTGAATAATCGTGTACTACAAAAATAGTAACAACTTCCTGTTTGGTGAACTGTCTATTGTATCGCTCACGACTATTCATGGCAACATAATTTACTTACGAAACACAGTCAGTGACACCAGTGACAATCCTTCAATCCTCTAAGCACGAAATTTACCATATTGCCCCTGCGGCAAACAAGTCGTGACTAGTGTCGTAGTCATGACTTTTTGAGGTGTGACTAGTCGAGTAGTAACTTACACTAGTGGCCCAGGCTTACTGATGTCTGGTTGTGTTTCATAGGTAAATTATGTTGTCATGAAAAGTCGTGACTGTGAGCGACACAATTTGTTCAGCAAGCAGGAATAGCCGCAACTATTTTAGTTGTTGTGGTGGCTCGATTTACGGCGTAGGTGAATAATGGCAGTCGCAACTCGACATCAATCATAGTGCGCACCACTAGTCGCCAATCACAGGCTTCCCCACAGCAGCATTTAAAGTGCACAGGTATCACAGCAGTTATACACAATACTGTTTGCACTATGTACTTGTGTGAGTGGCTGAGCCTACGACCACTCTTCTACATTGTGGGGTGCAATGCAGTTTTCATCTGATTCTTTGTGTCTTAGATAGTTTATGGCAGTTGAAAGACCATGTTGCTCATCTCGCCCAACTCTTCCACTTAGTTGTACATTTTCATCTTGGTGTTCAAAATAATCCCAGTCCAAAAGCATCGGTTGCTAAGAGTATGCACACAGTTCCCACAGTGTTGAAAAAGCTATGTAAACTCATCTTGAAAGTCAATCTCTGTATTGGTATGGTATGATACATGTCGACAATTAATTGTGATACAGTGGTGGAACTTTGCAGCAAAATGTAGAGTACAGTTCATCACATACGTCTTTCTAGATTGAGTTAATATGATGTTCCATCTTTTCCTTTTCTCTTGAGACTTCCTCTGCAAAACAGCAAAATATCTCTTCCACAATTATATACGCTTGAATCTTTATTCTGTCACAGATTTGTCCCTCTTGAATCAAGAAGTCCATTCCTCAATTGCAGATCAGTCGATTACCCATTCATCTGACAAGACGAGGCCTAAAAAGGATCAGTACTCCAAGGTGGGCATGCAGCAGTTCTCTAAAAGCCTTTCCTGGAAATGTGCCCTATCAGAAGAATGAAACAAATACAAATCATAGAATAAATTCAGTGATTATATTGGGTCTCATTGTGCTAAACTTTTTCTGCATCAAGCTTAATGTAAAATGTATATCTGTTTTGATTATTAATATTAAACCGTTGACCAGCGAGGGTTACGATCATCAATCAACCCAACTATAGCAATTGCAAACAAGTGTTAATTGCTTGTGCACAAAAGAAAAATGTAAGTTAAAAACAAAAAATGTCAACCAATGAGCCATTTTCAAATCGAGGGATATGTATCTGTGTGCATTGAAGTGTTGGTGACTCGAGTCAGACAAATCCAATCTCACATAAAGCTGGGCTATGTTCGTTCCAAACCGAAACAAAACCAAGGAGTAGGCTCATACTTCCTTCGAATGCGAATGCGAAGTGGATTTGGTGAGGCAATACTTTTACGAGCTGCCCTTCCATAAGTGAGACACAAGAAAATTGTGCTTCGCATGATGAAATAGCACTGCTATTTTGTCATGCAAAGGAGGTCTACCTACATGAATAACAACAAGTTTTGAAGTATTGAAACATGACAAACGGACTACTTATGACTTTACGTTTTCTAATTCTATACAGATTCGATCAATATATAAACAAAATTCTCTCCACTCACCACTTTGTGGCACTGACAGTTACATAATGACTTGGGATCCATGACTTGCTCAGTTGCAAACGTTGGTCGTATGTATCATGCTCTAGTTTCCCCTAGTTTATTCACACCCGGACATGGTCCAACTGCCTGCATGCAGCAGACCAAGCACACGAGAACTGACGGAGTTTATCGCAAAACCAGACCGTCCGCAGAGAGGGCACTAGCTGGTGTATTTTGACATAGTTGTTCATTAATTGCCATCTAGATAGCAGATCAATATAGCTTCGGCTCACTTGCTCATCTTTAGCATTCATAATCGTGAATATTTCCTATTTTCTTACGATTTTTCCTCCACGACAAACACGGAGCTGCCAATGCCGTGTAGTCATAACATGAATGACCCCGGGGTCAACTAATATATTATGTTAATTTATTACAACGATCGCACGGTGATTGGTCCTACAGAAAGCTGTAGAAGAAAACAATGAAAAAGTTAACACAGCGCTGCAGGATTGCCAAGACGATGGTAGCTTGCAGAGTGTAGTCTAGATTTCGAGCCGTCCACGTAACTAAATCATACCGTGGCAGGCGTGCTTTGGAGATTCAACCGCGCGTAGTACACTATCCAGAATCAAGCACCATCGTCTTGGGCCAAGACTACTTCATCATGTGCTTCTGAACTTGTTTCTCCACTCTGCATTGCCTTCTGATGAATATTTGCAACTGCAAGCTTTTCAATTGATAAATTCAACACTCAAAAATTCTGCCTATAGTAGTCTACCTACCCTATTTTGAGATGGGATTTAAATCGTAAACAGAATATTAATTTTATTTATTTTACCCTAACATTTTACTTTAAAACTTAATAAGTATTTATTTTCTATGGCTCCCTGGACATGTTTTTTCCTTTGACAATGGCTATGTCAAGGCACAAATGGGCAAGAGAGAGCCTGGGGAACCCATCAAAGCTTAAACAAAACCTAAAAATCTTCAGCTTCCAAAGACGCTGCCCCTGTTGATCCCACCGGGTTGTGAGGCGCTACGCTGCCCCTACATGTACACCCACCCTCTCGACCATGCTCTCGACAAAATTAGCCGGCATCCAATTTGCCCTAGCTACAACCTTGCCAGCATGTGCAAACCATGTTAACAGTCATCCAACTTCATGTATCTTAGACAGGGTTTGCCACAGGATTTTTTAAACTGTGGGGCTTTTCAATCTGGCTATGTTACAATCCAAGTATGCGAAGCTCCTTGCGGCATAGGGTCGGAGGCCCGCCTAAGGGCCCCAGGGAAGTTTGAAGTACTAGATGCTTCATTCTGGTGCATGTTAGGGCCTTTCAAATTGCTACTTTTACAAAATTTTATTGTTGGAGAAAGTTAGCAACATAAGAAGGAGACCTTAAACCAAAACAAAATGCAATATAATGGTCAAACAAGGGCAGTTTTATTTAATATACATGTTTCATTAAAACAAATTGCCCAGGGGTTCCCCTACGGGCGGTGAACCCATTTCAACTGATTTATTCTGATTTATTTTCAGTTTACACCCCAAAAGATTCTCTGTATATTCAAAAGAAGTCAAAATAAATTTGTAAAGAACGTGATACATGTATCAATTAAATTTCCTTGTAAAGTAAACTTCCTCAAGTAGCCCAATTATGAAACAAAATAAAACAATATATTTAATATCAATGAATAAAACAAATAGCATTACCACAATGTCGGCATTGGATGCTGGCTTGTCGTATTAGGCCTTCATTCCTTCCCGATCACTCCATTTTGTTTAACAGCCACTGTTGAACAAACATGCTCTAACCATGAACGCACATGCTACGCATGTAGCACTGGTTACGCATGTGGGGTTGAGCGTTCAACATGCTTGCCCTTTTGGGGTCGAGAATGAGCATGGTTTAGCTGGTACCGGTCTTTTGGAAAAGGTGCACGCAGCATCAATGGGAAACAGTTAACTGACTTCCCTGGGCATGTGTGCTTTCTCGATCGATCGCTACACACACGCATGCAAGAGAGGAATGCGTTGTTTTCTGTATTAGACCGTGATTGATTTCAGCGGTGCGCCGGGAATATATATTGTACATAACATCTATAGATCAAAGACACACACATGACGCTTCCTCCATGCACGAAGAAAGCAATGGAGAAAGCTTTACTGATGGATTATAAATTCAATGGCCAAGGCACTGGACAGAGACTGATAGTATGATATGGAAAGGTTTGCGGTAACACCATGTGATGACTTATCTCTAATGAGTTGGGGTGGTTCTGAAAAGAACTGTTGGTTTCAACTTGACGTTTCGATCAGTCAGAGCATACTTTTACACATACCAATGAGACATGAAATTTTGAATTTTTCAGCCTCAATTTTGAACTGAAAGACAAGGTCAAAATGGGGTCATGTCTGGGAGGCGCTTACAGAGTTTTTAATGGCCCTTCCGATGATGTACCGATTGTTAAAAAGTTATGATTTTTTTAAATAATAAACTTTGAATTTTCATAACTCAAGAATGGATGACGTCATCATAACGTAACTAACACATTTTTCCTCTTCTAGTGAATATCTAACTATGTATGTGCCAAGTTTCAAGTTCATATGAATTTGGAAAAGGTGCTTTTGTTACGAAGAAGAAGAACTATACATTGAGAGTGTGTGAACAAAGTCTAGGTTTTGGGTAACCGGGAGTAAAAGCCTAGTGTAAAATACAAATATTACACCTTGCTTTGTTCTCAAGATTTGTAATAAATGATCAAAATTTCAGAAATTTTCAAAACAACATGATGATGTCATCATGATGTCCTTGACTGTCACCACTATCCCCAATATTATATAAAAGAACTAATGAGTGATGACCCCGAGTAATAAACTAAATAAAACACACGAAGAAATGACTACATGAGACCATGTTAAATTTAGATAATATATTTACAACAAAAATTATTTACAATTATGTACAACATTGGGTAAATCGGTGTAATTGTTGGGCGCGATCGGTCAATCTGCGCGATCAACCGATCGCGCTGCGCTATTGAACGATCAAATTAAGATCAATTGGTCACGCAGCAATCGGTCGATCGCGCAACAATCGGTCGATCGCGCAACAATCGGTCGATCGCGCAATGACATCTTTGCGCGATTGATCGATTGCGCTACGAGTATTTTTTCCCGTTATCAGCGGATCGCGCAGGAAAGGCTTTGCGCGATCTACCGATCGTGCAGGAATGGATTTGCGCGATCGACCGATCGTGCAGGAATGGTTTCGCGCGTTCGACCGATCGTGCAGGTAAACTATTCCTTAGGGCGATTTCTCAAAGCAATAAAATTCATAGCAGGACAAATTTTCAGTATCACCATAGTGATTTATATAGTGACGTCACACTACGATTGGTTTGCAGTTACAATCAATGTTACATCTTTGTGAATTCGGCCCCTGAACATCAGCCGATCGTGCCAAACAATTCCTACTTCAAAGATACGGTAGCTCGTCTCTATAGTCTTTAGTCTCCCTGTACGTTCACTTACGATGAATGGCGATTGGCACGCAGTCTATCGGTTGATCGCGCAGATTGACCGATCGCGCCCAACATAATCATTAGTTAAACCCACAGTCAATTGAATCACTTATTATCGATCGCGCAAAACCGTTCCTGCACAATCGGCCGATCACTCATAACCATTCCTGCACAATCGGCCGATCGCACAAAATCATTCCTGCACAATCGGCCGATCGCGCCGAGCCATTCCCGCACGATCGGTTGATCGCGCATGTTCGTTGCCGAATGTTGCGCGATCGACCGATTGATGCGCGATCGACCGATTGCTGCGCGATCGACCGATTGCTGCGCGACCAATAGATATTTCAATAGCGCAGCGCGATCGGTCGATAGCGCAGCGCGATTGGTTGATCGCGCAGATGGACCGATCGCGCCCAACATAATCATTAGTTAAACCCACAGTCAATTGAATCACTTATTATCGATTGGCCAAAGCAATCTCCTATCAATTAATGAATAAAAGTTACAGATACTTGTACTTCAAAGATACGGTAGCTCGTCTCTATAGTCTTTAGTCTCCCTGTACGTTCACTTACGATGAATGGCGATTGGCACGCAGTCTAGTATGACATCACACAGATGATGTTAAGTTTAGTCTCCACTTCAGGAGTTCACAGCGGCCCTCGTCTTTCAGTTCATCTCAAATAGGGAGTCTCATGGACGGGAGATCGAAGCCCCAAATAATGGCCATCTAAACAGTAAATAAATAACCGAAATCCTTGCAAGCTTTTTGGATATATCTCAACATAAATAATACAGAGAATGAATGCCATTGAATGAATTCTCAAAACAGTAACCGCCAATTCACAAATAATCTCTGTAAGATAATCTCTGTAAATTCTGAAGAACTTCTGAATTTCCTTTTGCCCACAGCAACTTCATAATTCAATCTAACGATGTCTGCCCATTCAAAAATGTCCATGTCAATATGCAACTTTAGCAGAGTATCAATAGTATACAGAATTCTTTACACGTCAGAAAAATACAATATTAATCATCAAACAAAACTTACGGTTATTGTGCGGGCGAACTAACTTGAGGCGTCTTCAGGCTGAGTGTTGCTGTGTCGACCGGGGTTAGGAAGAATCGTTACTATGGCTCTGTTTTGCCTATAGTTTTTTGATCACAGATCAAACAAGACAGAATTCTTGTTGACTGTCTACCTGTTGCTTCAGGAAGCTTCACGCAGTTGGTACAGTCTCTAAACACTCAAGCTCACCATCAAAACATGCTTTCAGATCGCTGATCAAAATCGTTCTGATCAAAACTAACATTCAATTTCACTAGCAAACTCACTCACTCCTAAACTCCCAAAATCAACAAAAAAACAAACACCAACAAACGACAGACTAAACAACAACAATAACAGAACTAAACGGGGACAATTTCACCGGGGACAATAACAATACACCAAGTTTCACCTTAGTCAAACTTTTGGTTTGGCAGACCATGGAGGAAGGAAGAGAAGGAGCTCGAACGAATGGACTTCAAAAGTCAAACCCGTGGTACCGCATCGTTTAACGACACCTCGTAATCACCCACATACCTTACACAAACAATGGGCGACCTGGCGTTTGTGAATTTGCGCGTGCGCACTTGGTTCTTCGCCAAACTATGGCGTCGTATGGATATAACAGAGGAAAAACTACTTTTTTGAGACGCGATAACATTTTTGGACGCTACTGTACACCTTAACGATTAACACAATTAAATACCAACCACCCTCGTGTGCCTATACCCAAATTTTGATCCACGGCTATTGACCGGAAAGTCACAAAAAATGTAAAAATATGCCATGATGTTTCAGCGAATCACCACAAACGGTAAATGAAAACGTGTATATTCACAATTCTTGTCTCCAATGATTCAACTTTACACGAAGGCAACGGTGCAGAGCGGCGGTACCACACGTTCTGTACAAAGAGATCTAATCCTGCTCGTTAATCGGCTGTCCAGCTGGAGGTCTCCTATCTTTTTCCACTGGTCAGACAGGGGCATTGTCAGGGTATTCTTTTGATACTCTGCGGTTTTGCAGGTCGTTCGAGCTCCTTCTCTTCCTTCCTCCATGGGCAGACACACATGCTTTGAAAAGTGCACCTTTAAAGCAATACCATGTGACACATCAAGACGTCATCAAGCTAAGACTCCACAGATATGTTGCTATTATAAAGGAGATTATGTATACTAATTTTGAAACAATTGTCATAAACTCTGACACAATCATCTAGTAAAAGTGTTGTTTTTTTTTTGTTTTTTTTTTTTAATCTGCTGCTAGAGGGCGCACTTATTTTTGGTGACGTCATCGGTATTATTGTTTTAAACCAGACCTTTGCCAGACTTGTATTATGTGATTGTAAAGCATTAAAAGGTGTATATTTCAACCTAAAAGCCATCAAATAACGCCTTTGTAAAGCGTTTTACAGTCACTTCTGGTTCAAACAGATCAAAAGGTCAAGAAAAGGTCACCAACATATCCAAGTTTGTAAAGCCCTTTCATATGATGTAAAGATTGTCAAAATAGCTTATGTGGTTGAGGAAATATCAACTTATGAATTATTGATGACTGTAGAAGAGACTAACTAACCGAAAGGAAAATGTATGTTGAAAACGCCTTGAACGAAGACTATGACATAGGGGAAGCATCATGCTCTATGGATGAGCACTTGAGCGTGACTCTGCATGGACCGCTTACACTACACGTGCTATAGGCCTTAAGTGTAAAATCTTTGAATTTTTCAACATCAATTCTGAAACGGAAGACTGTGTCAAAATGGGGTCATGTCTGTGAGGCGTTTATGGAGTTTTTGAATAATGTATTGATTGTTAGAATCCCTCGCGTGGATCAAAAGTTATGAATTTTTTTTAATAATAAACTTTAAATTTTCATAACTCAAGAATTCATGATGTCATCATGACATAACTACACAATTTTTCCTCTCCTAGTGAATATATAACTATGTGCGAAGTTTCAAGTTTATACGAGTTTGGGAAAGGTGACTTTTTTAGCGGAAAAGGGACGCTGAGAAGAAGAAGTATGAAGAAAAAGCCGAACACCTTCAGAAGAAGAAGTATTAAGAAGTTTTAAAAAAACAAGGAAAAAAAAGAAGAGGTGTTTGGGGCAAACTACCCGAACACCTAATTACTTTTTGTAAATATAATTGCTTGTTAGGTTTTGCTTTTCCTTTTCACTTGTCTCTGTCGTGCCCTATTTAGTTCTTTTGGTCTATTATGCAAAATCAACTAACATTTATTGATTTTGTGTGCACAGGGTGAAGAGTTTATGGGAAATTGCAATCAATGAAGCTGATCAGCTTGGGCAACAACAGAATGGTAAGAATTTTAATAAACAACCAAGTTTATACTAATTCACCATTACTCACTGAACAATCTCCTCTACAAATGAGTAGTACAAAGCGAGCCATCAGACTATTTTCAATCAAGGAATGCAGCCCATGCTTCTGCTCAACATTCTTCCTAACTCCAAAAAAGGCTTACAGGGAGTGACTGCCAATTTTGAATCAAGGGCTAGGCAATAAGTTTATCATAAGTTTATTAAAAATATTTAAGAAAACAAAGTAAAACAACAGTAGGGTGCCCAGAAGAGCATAAAAGTTAAAAAAATAACTGTCGCCAAAAGGCGTATGTCTCCCAAAACCCTAAAAAAAATACATTAAGGCAAGAGGGGGCATATAAAAAAGCACTTCTCCATCATGGTGTCATCCAAAGGATTGATTGGCCCAACATCGACCTGTTAACAATGAGAATAATCATGAGCCCAGCAATTTCTTTATTTTCTTACTGCATTAAATCTGAAGCTTCCCCACATACTTGATCTTATTTTAACGCGTGTATCTGATGAATTTGTTTTTGCTGTCTCTGCAATACACTACCTGTCTTCAGACCACTCTGCATTGAAATGCGCCCTTAAGCATTGCTAAACCAGAGGCTGTCAAAATGGAAATTCAATTTTGCAAACTTCATTACATAGACAATAAAGTTCTTCGCAAAAACATTTTGGAGTTTGATCTCAACTCCACTACTTGCTCTGATTTAAATCATCTTGTCATTCATTATTAATTTGTCCTTACTGGCCTATTGGACAAATTTGCCTGTTTACAAAGAAAATTAAATAACTTGCCGACCACATGCACCTTGGCACTGTCAAACAAAATCTTAGTTGCCTAGAACGCCGGTGACGATCTTCAAATTTGGTCATTGATCTGCTGATCACCAAATATTCAGAGCTTAATGTTGAAAATACAGGCACATACTATTCGAGAAGAATTGATCGACTCTGCCTTCCAACAACAACTAAAGTTCTTCCTTCAGACAAAGAAAGCATCACGCCGCTCACTGAATGCTTTCTGAAATATTTCTCTGACAAAATAGATGCATACTACAAGAGTCTACTTCACTCTACTTACCGGTAGAGTCGAATTACTAATTTGCATATTCCCTATGCCGCGAGGCAGAATGCTAAGACTTTTACACACAATAGCGCCCTCCACCGTCCTACCCATAATGCCCCGCGACATGCCCGTCACGGAGTCGTCCTCTTTTCTCTTAGCCGCGAGTGGGTGAGGTTGTGTTTTAAATCTGTTTCACAGTTCAACCATTATCTAAACCTTTCCTCGCTAAGAGTGCTTAAAAAGACTTGAAAAATAATTGTAGAGTTGTAGTTGTTGTTGTTGTAGTGAGTTGTGAAATAAACTATAGTTTGATTTCGTTGATAAGATAATGAGTAGTGTTGAGAAACTGGGGAGGGCTTCGGCTGTCGCTACTGGGGTTACGTCCGTTTCCCCGGGACAGTCGGAGCTCTCGGGGGGCTGCACCGGCGACACTCCGTCGCCCGGCTTGCAGTCCTCCAGCCGGCCCACGCAGCCTCTGTTGGCTACGTCGGCCAGATTACCCACCGATCAAAGAGGGGTTGCTTCCCGCTCCCCCTCTTCGGTCAGTGTGCGTGGGTCGACCCAGTCGAAGGTCAAACGCCCCGGCAAGGCCAAGAAAACCGGTGCCGGGGCAGCGACCAAGAGAGGCAGGGCAAAAGGTGGCTCCGTTCCGAAGCGCACCGCCCACTCTCCCAGCACCGCCTCGGGGTCTCTGCAGCCGGAGGGCATCCCCCCTCCGCACGGCTCAGAATACCCGGCCCGCACCGACACCGTGGATTCCCCCACGACGGTTGGTGATGGCCTTTTGCGAGGTTTTAAGACCCACAAGGCACCTGCCCACGCCATAGGCTGTGGGGCGCTGGCCATGGGGAGAAGGATTATGGGTGCGGAGTCGGGTACCTGGGACTCCCCCGGGATACCCCACTCACAGGGCCCGCCCTCGTCTTCGGGATTCACCCGTTGTTCGGGCATCCCTGTCACTCAAGTTTCCTCAGAGAGAGCCTCGGATTCGTCCCGTGAGCGGGTACCGAATAAGCGGCAGAGGACCAGAAAAGACCGTCATCTTCGGTCGTCTGACGACTCCTCTCCTGACGGCCATAGGAAGCATCATCGGGGTAGCGAGCCGCTCTCCCGAGACGAATTCCTCACAGCTTTCCAAACCTTAGCGGCCTCAATATCCGGCCGGCGCGAGGTTCAGGAATTTTCCCAATTTTCGGGACCGTACACCCAGCCCGACCAGTCCGGTCATGGCTGGGTGCGCCAGGATCGAGGCGGCGTGCCGTGCACGGTCAGCCGGCCACCGGCCTCCCCTCCCAGCCACCGTCCCACGGTCACCACACAGGAGGTTGCATGGGGTGTGATGGAACAGGGTGATGTGCGGTCACGCACGGGTGCACGTCCACAGTCCCAGACGGGGATTAGCATACACCCCTCTGGATCCTTTGTATCCGATCGGGATGCAGAACACCATGATTTGTTAGACACAGCCCTGCCTTTGGGTCAACAATCAGTGAGTGTATCCGACCCCCCCGGGTCCGGCGACTCGTCCCCGGAAGAGGACAAGTTGACCACGGCAGTTCAACGGCTTTCGATTGCCGAAACTGAATTGCGCCTTGTCCAAAGGGACATGGCCTGGGTGTTAGGTCTCCCCGCCGAGGAAGCGGGGGACGCCCCCGATGAACGAGGGTCTTTTAAGAGGAGGACTGGCCCCGCTCCGAGGAGTGGGAATGTTTTCCCGGCGATGCCGCTAGACCGTGTATGCGCTGACCGCATCGAAGGCATTATGTCGGCATCCTCTTGGACGGCCTACCCCAAGCGGGCGGATTTATATTACCGATTTCCCCCCGGGGATTTCGATAAATATTTCTCGACCCCAGTCCTGCCGGACTCCGCGGCAGACAAGCTGACTGCAGACAGGGGGGCAACCTCTTCTAAACTTCCCTTCGCCGACAAGGCGCGGGGGAAGTTGGAGGAAGCAGCCAGGAAGATAGACTCAGCATCGCGCTTTGGCATGCGAACATCGTCTTTTTTGCTCCTTCTGTCCGAGTACCTCACGCTTGCCGGCGACGAGGACTCGGCAATCCCAGCGGACATGATGGTGGCGGCCCTCCATTGCCTGGATAATGGCCAGCGCACGGTCCTAGATCAGTTTACGAGGGTTTCCACCCTAGCAACATCTGCACGTAGGGCAAACGTCCTAGACGCTCTGTTCCTCCCGTCCGTCGGGGCTCGCAAACGACTTGATGCGCTCCCCCTAACGGGACGAGACCTGTTTGCAGGGAAATTCCGAGAGTCCATGGAGGCCGAAGCCAGACGCCTCAATGCCACGGATAAAATCAACTTAAGGAAGCCGCGGACCTCTGTACCGGCGGCAAGGAAAGGCAAACACGTAGGCGCCCGTGGCGGTTTTCGTGGGAACCAAGGACCACCGAACGCACGCACGCCGGCCCAAGGCCAACAGCGGGCCCAGCCGGGCCGTGGTTTTCGTGCGTCCGCCCCCCGGTATCCTGGGGCGTGGCGGAAGTGACCTCCCGGTCTCCAGGCGACCTCCCGCCGACGGACCCGTGGGAGGCCGCCTTCAGGAATTTTTGGGGTCCTGGGCTCAGATCACGTCCGACAGATGGGTCCTCGAGACGATCGAGTGCGGCTACACACTCGAGTTCACGAGGACCCCCCCGTTGGACATGCTGGTACGGCCAACGCCCACCCCGTCCGACCCTCTCAAGCGCCGTGCCCTCGAAGGGGAGATCAGTTCCCTTCTCCTCAAGCGGGCAATACGCGTTGTCCCGACCAGGGGACACGGACGGGGTTCATGTCCACTTTCTTCTTAGTTCCCAAGAAGGAGGCGGACGCTTGGCGGCCGATCCTGAATTTAAAGCCCCTAAACCGATTTATCCGCCCAAAGCGCTTCCGCATGGAAACGCTGCGGGCAATCCTCGAATCAATCGAAACGCCTGCATGGGGGGCGAGCTTGGACCTTCGGGACGCTTACCTCCATGTCCCCATCAGGGCCGAACACCGCAAATTCCTGCGCTTCCTCTACAACGGAACGCTATACGAATTTGGGGTGCTCCCCTTTGGGCTGTCGACCTCCCCTCAGGTTTTCACCCGAGTGGTACAGGCGATCGGGGCAGCACTTCGGAGACGAGGACTGCTGATTTTTCAATACCTCAACGATTGGCTGATTGTGGGCCGATCATGGGAGGCAACGGACGCGGCGCTTACACTTACTTGGCGCCTCACGTCCAGCCTGGGGTTCCTCATCAACTCCGAGAAATCGCACCCGATCCCCTCTCAGGTGCCCACCTTTCTCGGTGCGGCTCTCGACCTTCAGAGGGGGCTAGCCCGCCCTTCGGCGGAACGGGTACAGAACTTACAGCGGTGCGTGGCCCTTTTCCTGGGGGCTACGGTGGCGCCAGCGGTAGCCTGGCTCAAGTTACTCGGTCTTATGGCCAGCATGGTAGACCTAGTAGATTTCTGCAGGCTGAGGATGAGACCTATCCAGCTCCATCTCCTCTCCTACTTTCGGCCCAGCCGTCATTCGGTCAACCTCCCGGTGCCTACCACGCCGTGGCTGACCCCCCACCTTCAATGGTGGGTGGAGGACGCCAACCTTACACGTGGTCGGGTGTTCCGCCCGCCCCGACCATCAGCGACCGTCGTCACCGACGCGTCTCTGTACGGCTGGGGGGCGACCCTCGACCCCCGCCAGATAGCGGGGGTGTGGGGCCCGGAACACCACTCGACCCACATCAATGTCCTGGAAATGCTGGCGGTCCAAAATGCCCTCCAGCATTTCCGGGCACAGCTAGTGGGGCAGGCCGTCCTGGTGCGCTCCGACAACGCTACAGTGGTAGCGTATATCAATCACCAGGGGGGCACCCGGTCGGCCCGGCTGTGTGCACTAGCGTGGGACCTGATCCACTGGTGCATACAGCAGGGCATCGCCCTGTCGGCGGTGTACATCTCGGGGAAGGAGAATGTCACGGCCGACGCTCTTTCCCGGGGCTGGATCGTCCCGACAGAATGGTCCCTCCGCCCCTGTGTGGCCCAGTCGCTCTTCCTGCTTATCGACCGACCTCATGTGGATCTGTTCGCCTCTCGGACGAACAATCAACTGCCGATCTACTGCGCCAGGGGCCCCGACCCCGGGGCATGGCGGATCGACGCTCTGACTATGCGATGGGAGGGGCTGTTGGCATACGCCTACCCGCCCATCTCCCTCATTTCACGGGTGCTGACAAAGATCGAGCAGGATCACTGCAAAGTTCTCCTGATCGCCCCTTTTTGGCCCCGACAGCCCTGGTTCCCACGGCTGGTCAGGCTCCTGGTACACAGGCCGGTAGTTCTCCCACAGCACCCGGACCTCATATACCAGCCCGGGTCCAGATTAGTGCATCCGACTCCGAGGGACCTGCACCTGACGTGCTGGGTGCTGTCACAAGATCCCTCAGAGCAGCGGGCCTTTCGAGACGGGCTGCGGAAGTTGCCGCCCAGTCCCGAAGGGCCTCAACCCGAAGAGTTTATGACTGCCGACTACGCCATTTCTTTAAATGGTGTAGGCGGCGAGCTATTCATCCCGCCGATACTTCTGTAGAGGAAGTCGGGGATTTCCTCCTATATCTTTTTGATAGCGGGCTGGCAACGGCCACGGTGAAAAATTACCGTTCGGCCATTGTGGCAGTCCACGGAGGATTCACCGACGGCTCGACAGTCTCAGATAACCGGGCGATTGGACAGCTGACTAAGGGGATGTTTGTCACCCGTCCCCCGGTGCGCAAACTGGTCCCATCCTGGGACCTCTTTAGCGTGCTGTCAGCACTAACAAAACCCCCTTTTGAGCCACTGAGTGGGGCCACGCTACTACATCTAACGGTCAAAGTGGCCTTTTTGTTAGCGGTCGCTACGTCTCGCCGACGTAGCGAGCTACACTCCCTTACGGTGGCGGCGGGGCACATCCGGTGGGAACCCGGAGGTGTCCGCCTGGTCCCTGCGGCGGGGTTTTTAGCCAAAAATCAATCCGGTGCTTTCGAACCCCCGGATATTTTTCTTCCCGACCTTAAAACCTTTTCGGCGGTCGCGGGGGACAAGCTTTGGTGCCCGGTACGGGCGCTAAAGTGGTATATCGATCGCACAAAGTCAATCCGAACCGGCCACGAACAGCTGTTCGTGTCCACGGTTCCACCATTCCGACCAGCGTCCCGCGATACAATCGCGCGTTGGATAGTCACAGCCATCCGCTCGGTGCCGGGCGGATGGCCAGCGTCCGATGGTCCAGTTCATGCCCACGAAGTACGGGGAGTGTCGGCCTCATGGGCTTTCTTTAAAGGGGTCTCCATGAGTGACATTACAAGGGCGGCCTCCTGGAAAAGCCCGTCCACGTTCTCTGACTGCTACCTGAAGGACGTTCTACAGGTGGATGGGAGAGCGGGTAGAGCGGTTTTACAGGCGGCCAGCCGAGCTGCAAAGCCAGGACAAGCTCCACCTCGGCAGTCACGTGTTTAGGTGAGTTTTTCCACGGTAATACAGTGCTAACAATACTTATAATGTTTTGTTCACCCGTGGGACGATACCCCCTGTACGTTTTGGGCATGGACCACTATCGGGCCTAGCAGCCGCGAAGCGTTCTCTGAATTTTGAGCGCGCCGGGGTCCTACGCCCCCCCACTTAAGACATGCAGTAGCACCGCGTATACCCACCACCTTTCCTCGGTGCGAGTCTATGCAAATTAGTAATTCGACTCTACCGGTAAGTAGAGTGAAGTAGACTCCCCCCCCCCCCACAGTAGTGTGGATGGGGTCTACGAACGAATACTTACCGGTAGAGTATCCCTCCCTCCTTCCCCACATACTCGGTCCTTGGGTGCTTACATTTAGTAGGGCTCATCGAAAAGAGGACAACTCCGTGACGGGCATGTCGCGGGGTGTTATGGGTAGGACGGTGGAGGGCGCTATTGTGTGTAAAAGTCTTAGCATTCTGCCTCGCGGCATAGGGAATATGCAAATTAGTAATTCGACTCTACCGGTAAGTATTCGTTCGTAGACCCCATCCACACTACTGTGGGGGGGGAATTTGGCTGTTTCTCACTAATCTGAAAGGAGCAGCTGATGACACTTATTTCAAAATCAAAGTCAACATCATGTAGTCTTGACCCTGTTCCTACCTCCTTGATAAAGATGTGCATGAATGAACTGGTTCCAATTTACCCGTATCGTCAACTTATCACTGGTTACATGTATTTCCCAGACCCACTCAAACATGCTCAAATTTCTCAGCTCCTGAAAACCCCCAAAACTTGACTGTGAGGAGCAATTATCGACCGATTGCTAATATGTAGAGTAGGCATCTTCTTTTTTATATGCGCCATTTGTAATTCTGCAATTCGGAGCCCTGACATTTCCATAAGTGAAAGCGATTTTGTTTAAATATACATTGTAATAAACCAAGAGGTACCTGGCACAATTTTGACAGCCCATGCCTTTCAACTAAATCAAGGTAGAAGATTTTGAGTCCCTAACTTCAGCATTTTTGACAGACCTCAACAACCTCTGAGATAATTGAGGTATTTAAATGATCAAATGTTCATATTTGCAGGGGTATTTATTTATCTCTGAATGCGCAGGGGGTGGGGGATGTTGACAAATAATCTAACAGCAAAAGGCAATCAAACTCCGACAATTAAAATGAGATGATGAAAATCCTTTTCACAAATATTTCGAAATGTAATGTGGGTGAGGGTGTTATACGTCTCTCTTAATATTTATGCATGGCGTCATAATTCTAACCCCAAATGAGGCTATGGCGCACATTGGCCACTACTTGCAGTGGCTGCGCCCACAGCCTCGTTTTGGGTTAGATTGACGACGTACCTTAGCTCACATATTAAGAGAGACGTATTCGGAGGGACAGAGGTTATAATAACTTTGTATAATTGGATTGGGAATTGTATTTAAAATGATTGAGGATGTTAAGCTTTAAAGATTCATATAACATTCATAAAATTTCTATACTTTTATTATTTGAGGGGGGGGGTGTTTGTCTCGTCATGTCGTTCTTTTAGATTTGTAAACTGTTGATTGGTGTAACAAAAATGGTAGTGTTACAGGGGTGTGGGAGTCACAAGATAGTTGCTCACTGTGTGTTCCCTTGTTGGACTAATTGTTATGCTAAATATTGAAATAAGATTAAAGATTGAAATATGAAGTACATTATAATAAACCATATCCATTCTATCTTTTCCCACTTCCCACCTGTTAATTGACCATTGTTAGTTGCATCATGATGCAACTTGCTCTCTAATCCTACCCTTTCATGTCTCCCTGCATTGTTGTCGAACAATACATTTACCACTTTTATGGTCCAGTAACCCATCCTTTCATTCTAAACATCCTTTGTCCTCGCCACTTTACTCCTACTGGTTCATAGCCACACATTGTCTCTGAAATAGAAACTGTGATTGGCTGTTATTTTTCCGCTTCTTTCTGGATCCTTTCCTTTATCCCTTTCCCCCTCTCTTTTTCTATAAATGGATATGTATTTGTTTGTACTTGTTTTATGCCTCTGAAGAAGGTCCGGATTGAATCGAAAGCTAAGGCCATCTACCCTATTCATTGTTGTACATTATAATAAAGGATATAAATATGAGGTTGTGTCAATTATCTATCCTTGATGAAGAAAAAGTAAACACATTATCCGCATAAATGGATTATTTTGTCCCGACTTTTGAGCATAGTTTTCATTCAATGGGCTATGTCAGTGTATTAATTTTATTATCTCAACTGCACTGAGTATTTCCCCGCTAAGCCAAATAATAAGGGTAATTACCTAGTGGACTAAAATTATAACAGGTCCTTGCTCTATGGTTAAAATTACACGGTATTTTCTTGTACGGAGCGCATTGGGTATAATTCACGTGCACGCAAGTGTCTTCACATTGGCGACCAATCGGGGGGTATTTGTTGAAGAACCAATCAGACCATAGAGCAACTATGATCAGACCAAAACATTTTTCTAACCTGATGAATTTGGCATCAGTGGTATTTTGGTTCCCTTCTCAACAAATCATCGGTACCTCCATGACCAAATCCATAGTCACCGTCAATAAACGTGCCGAGTTACTCGACCAAAGGCTCGTAAGAGATTGGTATAATAGCTTCCTCAACAATAATCATTGGTATAGCAGAGGAGAAATCGGACTTAAAAAGTTTGAATAGTCACAGCCAATATCCGCAGAGTTTATCCGACTTAAAGGGAAGAAAGTAAACACCTTATTAAAAAAAATGCACTGGTTGGCGGTCCGCAGGTTTAATCGTGTTGAACAGATGGTAGCAAAAAGGTTCAACGTTATATCTGCAAAATTGTATTGAAAATAATTGTTTGCTTTATTTCCAATAACGCTACGATTTTAGAATCTTGGGCCCTTTACTTGTGCATCGCGATTTATGGAGCGCCACGTCCCACTATACATATCGTTAAGTTGTACATATCGTTAAGTTGTTACAGCACTAAATAGAGCGAGTTTTCGGAACATGCTGGGTGTATCTACTGTTTGTTTACCACCGCTTTTTGTTGGTGGTGGTGGGGGGGGGGTAAGAGCGTCGGAGGTTATTGGAAGTCCGAGGTCGCGCCACCCCTTAAATGATCCCACGGCGACCTCCTTCACCAAGCAGCAGGTGGCCTGTCTCAAAACCAGACAACACACCACTCACAATACACTGATCAGAATGTAAGGTTAGGTTGGGCTCCATTTCACATGCTTACTTTATTTGTGTAAGCCCCCCTCCCCCCCGTCCTCGTCCATTTCTCATGCCGTTTGGAAGTCAATGCTTTTTTATAAATTATTCTCCATTTAATCTTTTCAACAATTGAGTCACCTGTCAGAAAGATTTCTAGGAAGTCTGGTAACAACATCGACCAGTGGTTGACATATGGTCGCCTGCGAAACATCAAACTGAGTTACTTCATTCATTCAATGCAAATTCGTGAGATTTGTTTTGTCCTGGCACCCAGCCTCTTCGACCCTGCGCGGCAATGAATGAACCACTCCGGAGAACCATGCTTAGCACAACGCGAAAGTAACCCGACCAAAAAGGGCGGATCGAATGCCGAGTGGGCGGGCAAGGGGCAATGGGTGAACCAATCTGGAGAACCATCTGCGAAACACTGTCCAATGAGTCGCCTGTCAGAAAGATTTCTAGGAAGTCTGGTAACAACATCGACCAGTGGGTGACAGACGGTCGCCGCCCAAACTTCCTCCAATCGGAAGACTCGTAAGTGGGAGTTCGGGTCAGGGTTTTGTAGACTTGCAACCCGACGTCTGAAACGACACAACGGTGTTGAATTCCACAACGATGTTGTTGAACTCGGCAAGGATGCCATGCCACTGGGCCTTCTAATTTCAATCCAAGATGGCGCGGGTTACGCTTTTAATAGTATAGATTTGTATTGTAACAATGATTGCTGCCATACCTGGTCAAGAAAATATCGTGGGGCATTTATCGGGAGTCCATCCAACAGCTCCAGATGAAAAACCAAAACGATGATTTACAATGGAAATACTTCCTTCTAAATGCTAGTTTTTGGAAATTAAATCAACTTCTGGTCAAGAACTTTTTATTTGGATTGAGCAAAGGTAGTATAGGCTCTGATTATCATTTTGCAATAAACTTAGCCTTGCTCAAGGCAGTCGCATTATTCGCTCCGAAAAGACGCCGCTGTAAACCCACCCGTATACCCTGTGCGTGGTGTGTGCGATCACACCGCATGACACACTCGTATACACACTGTCACATTGTGCAACTATTGTGCACACAAGCCATCCGCACTCGTACAACTAACCGCATGCGGAGGCCGTCAGGCCGACAGCCTTGTCGGGTCTGTAACTTCCGGGTTTAATGTGTTGTATTGAAAAATTTCCACGGTCTCCGCATGAGGATAGTGTACGGGGGCATCGTGTTGTGCGATGTTACTCACAGTGAATACGGGTGGGTTTTTATACAACGGCGGTCTTTTTTCGAAGTGAATAATTCGACTGCCTTGAGCAAGGCTACAATAAACTACGTCTAATTTTTGGAATCTCATGCAAAATCCGTCATTTTTTCAGGAGCGTCACTGAAAATCCTTCAAAAATGGCGATCGAAACTGACGTTTTTGACCTAAAATAAAAAATATGGACGCTTGACAATGTTTAATTTTGATAGATTTTAGGTACTGTATAAGGGGCTGCAAAACTCATAGAAATTACAGTAGTGCTGTGCCAGAAAAAAAATTACTGACAGACAATATTTGCTTTGTTTTTGGTTAAATTTGTTGCAACATGGAAATTGCAACATGTGGGCCTACTATTTACCCCAACCTGACTCCCATGATTATACCACTGAGTCTACCAGGGTAAGTTACAATGCTAAAAAAAAAAAAAAAAAAAAAACTGATCACAATTGATCATGAATTTGTCATATCACCCTCAATTTTGTAAGCTACAAAGGACTTACCTCTCACAAATTTGAAGGCTGCGCAACCTAATTTTCGTACCCTTTACAAAAGTGAGTAATGCATGAACTATTTTCAGACTTTTTGGTGAAAATTGAGTCCAAGCTATCCATACTTAAACCTTTCCCCCAGAATCGTATTTTTTTTATTCGGCAGCCATTCAAAAGTGTTTAGGTTTTTTTTGACACCCCGGTATACAAATGACCTGTGCTACTTTTGACAGTATAATTTATTTGATGGGACTTGTAGCTACATGTATGTGGCTCGCTTCACCAGGTTGGGATACAAGGTGTGACATGAAAGTGAAGTTTTCAAAAGTGTTTGATTGTTACTTGTTTAAAGTTTTTATTTGGGAAATATGTTACATTTTTGTATTTTAAAAGCAGTTTATCGGTTAGTTTCCAAAACTTGATACCAAATTGCAGTGCAGATGTAACATGGACACGTTCATGTTCATATTAAGCAACTTTAACAGTTTTGGGGATATAAGAGCAGCCCAATGGCCATATGCAGAAACTAACCTTTTAAGACATCAACAGAGAAGCACACGTGAAAACTGTGCACATTGCAGAAAGTGCAAACACTATTTATTTATTGAAAAGTAAATAAATACTATACAAAATCAAACAACAGAAAATTCTTAGACGTTGGACTGGTAGTGGTAGGGGGATGGACAGGGTTGCCTGTGTTCTGGCTATTGCCAGAATTCCAGCTTTTTCAAATTTTCCCGAATTTTTCCGGCGCTCCGTGTTTCATAAGGACGGAAAAAAATATCTGGAAAAAAAATTCCGGCGCTCTGTATTTCATCTGGCCGGAGAGTATATATATATGAAAAATGATTTCCGGCGCTCCCTAAATAATAATGTGCCGTCAACTCAACAACACGCAGAGGGCAGGTATGAACTAGTCTTTACTCAATGCGTCAGCGATCAATTAATATAAAGTGCAGTGCATACTACATATGCAAAACCAATCATTGACACCTTGAGCCAAGACTATTCCTATAAAGACTATAATGCAGAAAAAAGCCCTCTGTTGTCGATGTTGTGAAAGGCCCTGTGAAAATGCAAGACGGCTTTGTAGCTTACTAGTAACCTAGCCTTGCTCAAGGCAGTCGCATTATTGGCTCCGAAAAGACGCAGCTGTAAACCCACCCGCTGTATACCCTGTACATGGTGTGTGCGATCACACCGAATGACCCACCCGTATACACACTGTCACATCGCACGAATACTGTTCACACAAGTCATCGCACTCGTACACCACTAACCGCATGCGGAGGCCGTCAGGCCATCAGCCTTGTCGGGTCTGTATCTTCCCGTTTTAATGTGTTGTATTGAAAAAATTCCAATAGTGGACGAAATTGGGGGGGCTCTAGGATATGCTAGTATGCAGCTCATGAATATGTATATCGTTCGTCAGACCTATCAGACAACACAGGATGTGAGGCAAATGAATTATTCATTTTGACGTCCAATCACGCACTTCCCTTATCACGACCTTTGGACCCTATCATGCGTCCGTGGTGGTGGTGTGTGAGGTAAACATGTCTCGTCTTTCGCGGGCATTATGGTAATGAGCTGACCGTGGGAACTCTTCGCTTATTATAGTAATGAGGTCAGTGGCTTCAACACAGATCCTACAAGGCTGTCGGCCTGACGGCCTCCGCATGGGATGCGGATAGTGTACGGGGGCATCGTGTTGTGTGATGTTACGCACAGTGAATACGGGTGGGTTTTACGCACAGTGAATACGGGTGGGTTTTTATACAGCGGCGGTCTTTTTTCGGAGTGAATAATTCGACTGCCTTGAGCAAGGCTACTAGTAACCCAAAATTAGTAATAATTGCAGCAAATCTGGGAAAAAATTGGAAAGAAGCTGATTTCAACTGATAATGGTAGGTACATGTATGGGTGTCAGTTACCACCAAAAAAAGTAAGGACCAATTAGGGGTGGGGAAATCGTTTCCCCGGGGGGTAATTAAAACCCGGGGGTTAATTACCCAAAATTTACCCAAAGTATGTTGTGTTTGGTATCACATGAAAGGAAATTTAATTTTAAACCAAGTAGGTGATGTTCATTTTGTCATTTTATCATCCTGTGAAAAGTTACACTTGATTTAAGATGTGGCGCTTGCTAACACAGGATCAACAAGGTCAATACACACATTCTAATGTAAAAACCTTAAAACTATTATTTTACAATACTATGTGTCTATCAAAGTGTACCACACTGTTTGAGGGTTCAAATTAACTTGGTTTAAGACATTTTTAGTGGATACTACTGGAACTGACAAGCTGCTACATTTCATGGTTTGGTACTGCCTCTCCCCTTCCTTGCAGTTGCAGCAAATTGTTGTTAAAAGATTGCTGGAGCGATACTCCGACAAGCATCTTGAGTCCCAATTTATTGTTGGTATAAATCTCCCAGCCTCTTCCAAGGAGCTCAAAGAGCGGTTTTGAGATGCTTCAACATCACAACTTGGAGGTGTTCATGGAGGGAGTGTTGTGCTGTTGCATTTGGTGTTGGTGGTACACGATCAGGATCTATTTTTTCCTTGGCTGCTTGCTTTTGGCAACCTTGCCAGGACGTAATGTGGTCAGTGCATGTCAATGCATTGTTACATAGCTAACTTTGAAGAACGTCCCATAGTATCATGAAGGCACCTCCATGGTAGTATGCGGTAGTTAACAGCCGGAGGCAGTGAGGGAAGTTGGAGAGAGAGTTTAAAGTGAATGAAGACATTTTTTGCATGGCTTTTCTAAGAAAATAAATCATTTTAAGGATCTTCAGAGTTGTTGCTGGCCAGATCGGTTCCCTGAGGGAAGGACAACAGCAGGTATGCCGGCAGTTGGAGTGGACCAGACAACCCCTACCCAAGAAAGCACTCCCCTCGTAACCTGACATCTCAACAGCGATAGGATAGAGGAAACTAAAGATAAAAGTCAAACAGATTTGAAGATCTTGAAAGCATGTGACACCAGGGACGTCAGTCAAAAATCCCTTACACTGTAAAAAAAAAAAAGATGAAGCTAGGGTGCCTGTTTAATCACTGTAAACTTTACTGTGGAAGTTTTGTAAATTGTGCCTTGAAGGGGTAGTTTACAAAACCTCCACAGTAAAATTTACGGTGCTTTACCTGGCAGCATAGGGCGCCAGGTAAAGAACCGTAAATTTTATAGTTTTTTTTGTACAGTGTAAGAAGCAAGCTCACAACAGCGACCCAAGATGCCCCAAAGATGCCCCCACAGACACACTAGCAGCTCAAGGGCCACCATGCCGGTAAATCAAATGGTCGGTTTACTGAAGAAGGAGTTTCGCATTATCAGCCAGTTCGGTGAATCAGGTCACGATAAAACCTTGTTCCAGCATCTCAAAATTGCTGAGAGTAGAGAGATAGATGTTGTTCGTTTAGCCACGCAGAAAAAAAACCAAGCAAGCTGTAAGAGTGCAGGAGGTGAGTGCCGTCAAGACCAACCTGATGAAGCAGCTCCAACAGATTCAAGCTGACTTGGCTGCTCTCAAAGCTTCCACCTTAACCATAACAGCAGAGAGGCCCAAATGCTCCAAAAACACTGCCCTCTCATGAATGTGGCTGTAACGACAAGCCAGTAAACGACCTGAATATGATCACTGCTTCACCTGTGGTAGCTCTAAGCACTTCAGGAGAGGCTGCAAACAATGACGACGACCCCAGCAGGCAGGAGACGGCAACGTGGCGAACGGAGGGATGAGTAGCCGTCCTGACATCCAATCAATCTCAAGAAATTCAATGTCTTCAATTAACCAAAACCTCTATACACTCACTTTCATTTGATACCAAACACAACATACTTTGGGTAAATTTTGGGAACATTAACCCCCGGGTTTTAATTACCCCCCGGGGAAACGATTTCCCCAACCCCAATTGGTCCTTACTTTTTTTTGGTGGTAACTGACACCCATACCTACCATTATCAGTTGAAATCAGCTTCTTTCCAATTTTTTCCCAGATGAATCCTAATATAGGGATACTATACAGATAATTTTTCAGGTAAATAGTTGACATACTTGCTCACGGTCAAAAAATGAGGTTTTTTTTTTACTTTGTTGGTGGAAGGGCCTTGGGCTGCAAGTAAACGAAATTGCATTTTCAATTCCATATATAGCCAGTTGCCATGGTTACGGCTCATTTTGTTTTTTGGCCATTTTAGGCCGATTTTGGGGTCTGAAAAACTGGTTTTTAGCTCATATTTACAACTCCACCCCACCAAAATGCAAAATTATTTCAAAAAAACTTGTATATCACTACAAAGTATCATCCTTTGCCTTCCTTCAGAAAAAAAATTATTGCTTTAAATACATGTATCACCCTTGTGCTATTTTTGCATCGTGCATTATAGTATGTTTTTAGAACTTGCAAAATCGCTATTTTTACCCTATTTTTGGACCCCAAAATGTCCACTTGCCAGGGGTCTCAGAAAATTTTCCTTTCGGCTGTGATTAGGGCCAATATTGGTCTTTTCATATCTGGTGAGAAAAACTTGGGCAATTGTATCCTGTTGTGACAGTACTGCCTCAAAACTAGACTTTTTTCCCCAAAGCGTGAAAAAAATGCTTTTTAAGGGTCTTTTCAAATAATATTGACATACGTGTCCACGTTGAAAAAAAAAGGAACATTTTTCTGATACTTTGTGGATGGTAGGGACTTGGGGTCCAAATAAACAAATTTTACATTTCAAAGCATTATATAATACGTTGCCATGGTAACATTTCATTTGTGTTTAGGCCATTTTTGGCCGAGTTGGGGGTCTGAAAACTGTTTTTTAGTTAATATTTACAACTCCACCCCACCAAAAATAAAAAAAAATTCATAAAACCTTTTCCATCACTACAAATTATCATCCTTGGCTTTACTTGAGACAAAAAATTATTGCTATAAATTTCACCTTTGTGCTTTTTTTAGAACGTGCATTAGAGTATGTTTTTAGAACTTGCAAAATCAACATTTTCCACATATTTTTGACCTCATTTTTTTTTTCTTTTCAGGAGAACATTTTCCTTTTGGTTTTGAATAGGGCCAAAATTTGTCTTTTTATTTCTTGTAAGAAAACCTTGGGTAATTGTATCCTGATGTAACAGTACTGTCTCAAAAATAGACCCTTTTCCCCAGAAACATGGAAAAATGCATTTTGAAATATTTGCTTCATTTTGAATTTATAACAGAAAGAAGTATTATTTTCCATCAATCTGGCAGATCTTCATAAGCACTCTGTAGGCTTAGTGCATTACCCAACATTGATCAGGACTTGTTGATGACCTAAATCTTATAATAGATGTTAAATTTGCATCAGGGATAAAGAACATTAATTTTGGTTTTTACTCATACACCGATGTGTGTTAGCACTGTATACTCAGTACTTTCCCGAGTCCTGTGAAAAAATATCACAGGCATGTTACTCGGGTGGGATTCGAACCCACGACCCTTGCAATTCTAGAGCAGTGTCTTACCAACTAGACTACCGAGGTTGCCCGGCAGCTAGAGGCAGTTCGACCTAAATCTTAGATTTTGCCCCACCTCGGCTCTGGCCCAATCATATTTCTTGACATTTCATAAAACAAAGATTTGTGAACAGCGGCTCTTTTTTTGGAAGTCACATTTTTGAATTCCCTTTACAAATCAAGAAAGTTTGTGCAATCTAAATTTGTATTGGTTCTCAGAATATTTCAATTTTGGTTGTGATTGGGCTATCGTTATGGTTTGCATGTCTGCTGGGGCGAAACACTTTGGTGTTGTGACACTTCTGCATCAAACATGGTAATTTTTGTAAAAACAAGAAAAATGCATTTTGAAGATATCCCTTAGTTTGAATTAATAAAACACAAAAACGAGCATGATTATTAAACAATCTGGCACTGTTTCCATGCTCTTTAAAGTAACAAGTACAATGTGATTATTTTTAAGCCATAACCATGCTTTGCCACTGAGAGTTCTTGTTTTGTCATGACTACTTTACCTAGTTGTACAGGTATGATTCACATTGCAGGAAGAGAAGTAGTGCGATGAGCAGTCTTTACAAGTTGTCTATACATGGCCTTATAACAGTCTCCTTGGTCCCCTGCCTGCTACCATACCCAATCAGAACAAAGAGGCTCTAAAAGTGCGCAAGTACTGTCTCCAAAGTATCTAAATGGCCATTCACCTGCTTTAGCCTTCTGTAAGCAGTTCCCCCACCCATGGTGGGATTCCTTTAAATTGTACTGTTGCAAACAATAACAAAGGTTTATTTTTCATGTGATAAACACTTCAGCAGGTAATGTTTGACAATGTTTTTTGTTCATCGTTCTCAGAGACATATATAACAAATGAATTAGTAAGATAGTGAATGGAAAAAATAATCAAACTAGGATGAATAAACCTTTGTCACTGCAATTGCATCTTACTTATTTATGTTGAGCAGGTGCAAGTAGTTACAACTTCTATCAATGTTGTTTCATTAAAGGAACACGTTGCCTTGGATCGGTCGAGTTGGTGTTTAAAAAGCGTTTGTAACCGTTTATTTCAAAATGCATCACCCCAAAACATGTTTCTAACCATATGCATTTTATAACAAACGGTTACAAACGCATTTCAAAGACCAACTTGACCGATCCCAGGAAACATGTTCTTTTTAAATGATCTCTTACGCTCAATCTTGCAAATCATTAGTATCATTGTTTTTAACAACACTTTTATGCGGAGGCTTTTTAATTTCCCACATTTGTGTTGGACATGATTGTTTATGATCTCTATCTCTATGAAAAGTTTTACATTTGGTAGCAGGCAGGGAACAAGGAGAGTAGGCCCTGTATTAAAGACAACTTGTAAAGAATGCTAATCGCACTCTACTTGCAATGGGATCACGCCTGTACAATAGGTAAAATAGCCAAATCAAGAACTCTCAGTGGCAAAGCACTAGTTATGGCTTGGTTGGATACCATTATGTTTAAATATAAACTTTGTTTTCAATACTCAAAGGGCATTCAAACAGTGCCAGATTTTTACAAGCATGCATTGATTTTGAAAAAATTACTACACTATTGAGCCAGGTAGTGTCACAACAGGATACAATAAACCCAAGTGTTTCTCCCCAGAAGACATGAAAACACCAATAATCTCCCCAATCACAACAGAAAGGGAACACTTTCAAAAAAGAGGTGCTATTCACAAAACATTGTTTTATGCAATTTCAAGGAATATGATTGGGGATGGGCCGGGCAAATTCTAAAACGTATGTCCTCAATCATTCCTGATCAATGTTGGGTAATCCACTAAGCCTACAGAGTGCTTAAAAAGAGAAGCAAGATTGATAGAATTATTACTTTTTAATGTTATAAATTCAATTTGAAGAAAAAACAATTCAAAATGCATTTGTCTGTTTTGGGAAAAAAGGTCTATTTCTGAAACAGTACTGTTACATCAGGATACACTTGCCCAAGTTTTCGTACAAAAAATATCAATGTTGGCCCTTTTCAAAACTAAAAGGAAAATATTCAGAGACTACCCCCTGAATTTTTTTAAATTTTGAACGCAAAAAATATGGTAAAACTGTTGATTTTGCAAGTTCTAAAAACACACTCTAATGCACAATCTAAAAAAAGCACAAGGGTGAAATTTATAGCAATAACTTTTTGTCTCAGGTAAATCCAAGGATGATACTTTGTAGTGGTGTAAAAGGTTTTATGAAAGATTTGTGTTTTTTTGTGGGGTGGAGTTGTAAATATTAACTAAAAAACAGTTTTTCAGACCCCCAAATCGGCCAAAAGTGGCCTAAACACACATGAACTGTTACCATGGCAACGTATTATATAATGATTTGAAATGTAAATTTTGTTTATTTGGACCCCAAGTCCCTACCATCCACAAAGTATAAGAAAAATATTCTTTTTTCCCACCGTGGACGACGTATAACGATATTATTTGAAAAGACCCTGTTTTGAGGCAATACTGTCACAACAGGATACAATTGCCCAAGTTTTTCTCACCCGATATGAAAAGACCAATGCAAGCCCTAATCACAGCCGAAAGGAAAATTTTCTGAGACCCCTGGCAAGTTGACATTTTGGGGTCCAAAAATAGGGTTAAAATGGCGATTTTGCAAGTTCTAAAAACATACTATAATGCATGATGCAAAAATAGCACAAGGGTGATATTTAAAGCAATAATTATTTTTCTGAAGGAAGGCAAAGGATGATACTTTGTAGTGATATACAAGGTTTTTTGAATAATTTTGCATTTTGGTGGGGTGGAGTTGTAAATATGAGCAAAAAAAAACAGTTTTTCAGACCCCAAAATCGGCCTAAAATGGCCAAAAAACAAAATGAGCCGTAGCCATGGCAACGGGCTATATATGGAATTGAAAATGCAGTTTCGTTTACTTGCAGCCTAAGGCCCTTCCACCCACAAAGTATACAAAAATTATTTTTTTTACCGTGAGCAAGTATGTCAACTATTTACCTGAAATGACTCTTAATTGATATATATATCTAGTGTATCCCAACCTGGTGAAATGAACCATACATGTATCTCCATATGAAGATACAGACCTCTAAAAATGCCAAAAACACAAAAAGTCAACTCGAAGGGGCGGGGCTTAATTTTTTAGGGGGTCATATCTCAAAGTTTTTGAGGAGAAGGGTTCTAAATTTGTGGGTGTGTTCATGGCACCCATAGAGGACTGTTTAAGTAAATAAAAATTGCAAAATCTGAGATGGAGCCTGCCAACCCATCAAGTGATTTAGCATAGAGCCATTTATATGTTGTTGATATTGATTTAAAGGCAGTGGACACTATTGGTAATTGTCAAAGACTAGCCTTCTTAACATTTAAAAGCATAAAATAACAAACCTGTGAAAATTTGAGCTCAATCGGTCATCGAACTTGCGAGATAATGAAAGAAAAAACACCCTTGTCACACGAAGTTGTGTGCGTTTAGATGGTTGATTTCGAGACCTCAAGTTCTAAATCTGAGGTCTCGAAATCAAATTCGTGGAAAATTGCGTCTTTCTCGAAAACTATGGCACTTCTCACAATGTTTTATACCATCAACCTCTCCCCATTACTCGTCACCAATAGGCCTGGGCGAATTATTCGAATATCCGGTTAATGGCGAATAGGTTTTCCTATCCGTAACCGCGAATGCCTTTTTTTTTCTAACCGGATATCGGCATAGGGCGCGAATAGCTATTTATAAACCGGATAGTTCTGTAATTACAACCAAGTAACCGGATATTCTTTAATATCCGAATATCCGCGGACGTCGGGCGACAACTGATATGAATGTTTTGTCTGAATCCTTATGAAACTTCTATTAAGACAGCATAAAACAGCATAAACTAAGTATTTAACTATGCTCACCTCCGTGAAGAGTTAAAACAATGACATTTCTGACATAATTTGTTCAAAGATTACAAAAGTTTTCCTTCACGTAGAGTCAATCACGATCAAAAGAAAAAGCAAATCGCCATTTTTAAATTAGATCCGGTCATTTTTTATGAATGAACCGAGTGACACTGTCTAAAACTAATATCAGGCCGCCCATAAGATCTCATTCACAAACGAACAGCGCCCTCTAACGGCAAAATAAAAGAAAATAATTTTTTTTTTTTATTCAATAGCGCCCTCTAGCGGCGAAAAAAACTATTCGAATATCCGGTTAATTTCGGATAGTTGGCCGGCGGTATCCGAATAACAAAATTTCACTATTCCCCCAGCACTAGTCACCAAGTATGGTTTTATGCCATTAATTTTTTTGAGTAATCACCAATAGTGTCCACTGCCTTTAACAAAGTACATTTAATACCAAATAATTAACTCATCTCAACAGACCTTGTTTAAACAGACTATAGAAAATTACTGGTGGTTAACAATCTGTGCCATCTCTTTCTTTTATTTTTTTCAGACAAGTTGGAAGGAACACAAACTGGAGCAGAATCTACTGTCATCTTTATGGGAAGCAAAAGTGCTGTAAGTGCAGATTGAGTGCAGTTTTAAATTTGTAAGAATATCCCACTTTTTCAGTATTTTTTCTCCTACTAGTTGTAATTATTTGTTCAATGTTTATGGTAAAACAAAAACTTTTGACGGACAGTGATCTCATCACACGTCTTTTGGGAGGGCGGGCCTCCCTCCTAAAGTAAAAGGCTTCCCAGCCAAAGAATAAATGGCCCTGCTAAAATGTTTGGCCGACCTGCCAAACAAAATTACGATCAGACTATTTTTAGCCTGCATTTAATACGATCGAAGCCGACTACCAAATTCCAAATTGCAGCATTAAGCTTAGAAGATTTCACGATATTATCGAAAATCACGATACCAGTTCTGGAACAATTAAGATACCGACTTGGACTCCACAGTGAGGAGTCTGACTTGGATTCCTCAGAGAGGACTCTGACTTGGATTCAATAGAGAGGACTCTGACTTGGACTCCACTGAGAGGACTCTGACTAGGATTCAACAGAGAGGACTCTGACTTGGAATCCACATTGAGGAATCTGACTGGGTCTCCACAGTGAGGACTCTGACTTGGATTCCACAGAGAGGACTTTGACTTAGATTCCACAGAGAGGACTTTGACTTGGATTCCACAGAGAGGACTCTGACTTGGATTCAATAGAGAGGACTCTGACTTGGACTCCACTGAGAGGACTCTGACTTGGATTCAACAGAGAGGACTCTGACTTGGAATCCACATTGAGGAATCTGACTGGGTCTCCACAGTGAGGACTCTGACTTGGACTCCACAGTGAGGACTCTGACTTGGATTCCACAGAGAGGACTTTGACTTGGATTCCACAGAGAGGACTCTGACTTGGATTCAATAGAGAGGACTCTGACTTGGACTCCACTGAGAGGACTCTGACTAGGATTCAACAAAGAGGACTCTGACTTGGAATCCACATTGAGGAATCTGACTGGGTCTCCACAGTGAGGACTCTGACTTGGACTCCACAGTGAGGACTCTGACTTGGACTCCACAGTGAGGACTTGGATTCCACAGAGAGGACTCTGACTTGGATTCTACAGAGAGGACTCTGACTTGGATTCCACAGAGAGGACTTTGACTTAGATTCCACAGAGAGGACTTTGACTTGGATTCCACAGAGAGGACTCTGACTTGGACTCCACAGAGAGGACTCTGACTTGGATTCCACAGAGAGGACTTTGACTTGGATTCCACAGAGAGGACTCTGACTTGGATTCCACAGAGAGGACTCTGACTTGGATTCCACAGAGAGGACTCTGACTTGGATTCTACAGAGAGGACTCTGACTTGGACTCCACAGAGAGGACTTTGACTTGGAATCCACATTGAGGAATCTGACTGGGTCTCCACAGTGAGGACTCTGACTTGGACTCCACAGTGAGGACTCTGACTTAGATTCCACAGAGAGGACTCTGACTTGGATTCCACAGAGAGGACTCTGACTTGGATTCTACAGAGAGGACTCTGACTTGGATTCCACAGAGAGGACTCTGACTTGGATTCTACAGAGAGGACTCTGACTTGGACTCCACAGAGAGGACTCTGACTTGGATTCCACAGAGAGGACTCTGACTTGGATTCAATAGAGAGGACTCTGACTTGGATTCCACAGAGAGGACTTTGACTTGGATTCCACAGAGAGGACTCTGACTTGGATTCTACAGAGAGGACTCTGACTTGGATTCCACAGAGAGGACTCTGACTTGGACTCCACAGTGAGGACTCTGACTTGGATTCCACAGAGAGGACTTTGACTTAGATTCCACAGAGAGGACTCTGACTTGGATTCCACAGAGAGGACTCTGACTTGGATTCTACAGAGAGGACTCTGACTTGGATTCCACAGAGAGGACTCTGACTTGGATTCTACAGAGAGGACTCTGACTTGGACTCCACAGAGAGGACTCTGACTTGGATTCCACAGAGAGGACTCTGACTTGGATTCAATAGAGAGGACTCTGACTTGGATTCCACAGAGAGGACTCTGACTTGGATTCCACAGAGAGGACTCTGACTTGGATTCTACAGAGAGGACTCTGACTTGGATTCCACAGAGAGGACTCTGACTTGGACTCCACAGTGAGGACTCTGACTTGGATTCCACAGAGAGGACTTTGACTTAGATTCCACAGAGAGGACTCTGACTTGGATTCCACAGAGAGGACTCTGACTTGGATTCTACAGAGAGGACTCTGACTTGGACTCCACAGAGAGGACTCTGACTTGGATTCCACAGAGAGGACTCTGACTTGGATTCCACAGAGAGGACTCTGACTTGGACTCTACTGAGAGGACTCTGACTTGGACTTCATAGTGAGGACTTTGACTTAGATTCCACAGAGAGGAATTTGACTTAGATTCCACAGAGAGGACTCTGACTTGGATTCCACAGAGAGGACTCTGACTTGGATTCTACAGAGAGGACTCTGACTTGGATTCCACAGAGAGGACTCTGACTTGGACTCTACTGAGAGGACTCTGACTTGGATTCTACAGAGAGGACTCTGACTTGGACTCCACAGAGAGGACTCTGACTTGGACTCTACTGAGAGGACTCTGACTTGGACTTCATAGTGAGGACTTTGACTTAGATTCCACAGAGAGGACTTTGACTTAGATTCCACAGAGAGGACTCTGACTTGGATTCCACAGAGAGGACTCTGACTTGGACTCCACAGAGAGGACTCTGACTTGGACTCTACTGAGAGGACTCTGACTTGGACTTCATAGTGAGGACTTTGACTTAGATTCCACAGAGAGGACTTTGACTTAGATTCCACAGAGAGGACTCTGACTTGGATTCCACAGAGAGGACTCTGACTTGGATTCCACAGAGAGGACTCTGACTTGGATTCTACAGAGAGGACTCTGACTTGGATTTCACAGAGAGGACTCTGACTTGGACTCTACTGAGAGGACTCTGACTTGGATTCTACAGAGAGGACTCTGACTTGGACTCCACAGAGAGGACTCTGACTTGGACTCTACTGAGGGGACTCTGACTTGGACTTCATAGTGAGGACTTTGACTTAGATTCCACAGAGAGGACTTTGACTTAGATTCCACAGAGAGGACTCTGACTTGGATTCCACAGAGAGGACTCTGACTTGGACTCCACAGAGAGGACTCTGACTTGGACTCTACTGAGAGGACTCTGACTTGGACTTCATAGTGAGGACTTTGACTTAGATTCCACAGTAAAACACCAGCATTTTACAAGTGGCTCATTAAAATACCCATTCCGTCTGTAATAAACAATCGCTTACAAATCATTTTTTTCAATCTAAGAACATCGCTGTAATGATGCTGACAGAAACCTGGCTCTGACATAAAGATCTATGCATAATGCATGAGATCATTAACCACCTCGTTTCACATTCTTCAATGTTCCCTGTCTAGCCAACAGATATGATGGCAGGGTTCTCCACAGGCGGTTTTGTCTGGGCTCTGCGCCCTTCCAAAATGCCAAATGCGCCCAGTCAAGAAATAATTCGCCCAGACAAAATTGTCTAGCGCCCAGGCAAACAGTTTTGAAAAATACATCATAACACACACAAACAACTGTTTCAATGGGCTAGTAGATTAAACTTTTTGTATAAGTAGAGTGCAACGACTGGTACCTATTTCATAACGACATGGATCGCTTGCATTTTTCTCTGTGTCCCTGGGCATCCTGACTACATGTTTAGCCGAAGACTCAATAATTGAGTCAACCTCGCGCTATCATGAGAGATATTATTATTGTACATTGTCCATGAGGGGCCTGAGGTTGACACTTCTTTGGTTGTTGAAACAAACAGCGTGGTAGGAGATCGATCAGAGACGCAAACTTGAAACTCGCATTCCAAATGGGCGGGATCTTATTAAATATGCACATGTGTAAGAATAGTCATGCGCAGTAAACACTTTAAATGTGTGTGGAACTAATAGGCACAGGTTTTCACACCATGCGTAGCAGTACGTCAAAAAAATGTATACCTTGACTGAATTTTCTAGCGTTTTAGTTTTGTCTAAGCTTCGTGAAATGTTAGAATTTTAGACTTCAAATCAAATTTCGCACCATGGGTAGTAGAAGTAAACCCAAAGATGTATACCTCAATTTAATGGAATTTTATACTTCAAAAATTCAATCTCGAGATGATTGAATATCGCGATGTTTTTTTGACAGATACATCTTGGGTTAAAAAAAAGCAATATCGCCCAAGCTTACTATTGATGTCAGTCCATTTGAAAACTCAGTCATTTGTGACTAACATAATGTATTCACTATGTGATCATCTACATACTACCACCATCAGTAAAGAACCAATTGAAAACATCTACATTGTACCTTCCTGACAGATTTTGGTAACTTTATGATGCAACTAAGAATTTTTTTTTTTCCATTCCATGTTTTTCTTGCGGGCTCCGCTTTTTTCCCCTTCCGTGTTTTTCTTGCGGGCTCCGCTTTTTTCCCGTTCCGTTTTGGTCTTCTTTTTTTACATCCGAAATAGATCATCAAGCAGCACGTACCTGGAATCGGGAAGCACTTTAATTGCGATTTGATTTCGACTTGTGAGTCGGTGGCTAGACCCAGTAAAATGCTCCGCGTTGGTCTTTCATTGGAGCTGTTGTTGTTAATTTTTCGTTTAGCGCGATGTCCATTATAAATGTACTTCAATGTCATTGTTTCATTGCACCAATAGAGGGCACTTTACTAAAAGCTGTATTAAAAACCCAACAACTGAGACAAGACTAGGCACACATAGTTTTCCCCCACACAATGTATGTTGTTTGTGTGTATTTTTGCGACAAGTAAATAATATGGCAGTTAGCGACGAGGACGCATCGCGCTTGTGGAATTACTCCTAAGGAATGCTACAAAAATATCTTGAAAATGAGGATGCACAACACATTGTTACATTTAAGAATTGTGTCCTATGTTTCTGTGAATGTCTGCGCTGCAGTTTAAAGCCTTTTACTTTCGTAGTGCTGGCCCAAAATCCGGACAAGTTTCTCGATGGCCCAAAATCCGGCAAAACAACTTTCCGATTTTTTTTTCATGATCCACTCACAGGCCTGTTAGGACTAGTCATACAGTGTAGGAGATATATTAAAACATATGGCTAGTCCTAACGTATTTCTTAGCCTACATACACACACAAACAATTGTGTATACACCTGCAACCGTGGACCTCCTATCTAGACAGAATAGAGACTTGAGATGAGAATATAAAAACGCAGACACAGTAAAGACATGGGTAGACTCATACTGATGGAACACAATCAGCTGTATTTGCGATTCATGTAAATCAAGGATTCTACTACAAAAGAGGTTTTCCGCGTAGCGCACAGCGTGAAGGGAGACCGCAAATTTATTCAACTCTAGCTGATACAGCTACACCTCTTCTAATCAAATATTTTGAGGGTGAAAATAAAGGAATATGCAGCTTCTTTCAGTAGATTTTTATTGAAAATATTGGTAGCAAAATCATTACAATGAGGGCAATGTATAAAACCACACTTTTGTGCACTAAACACATGACATCATGTGAACATTCTCTAGAATTTCCAATTTGGTGGAACTGTCAAGTCTTTAATCTCAAGCCTTTTTTGCATAATTTTACCAAAAGAGGGCTTATGGCGTCTTCTTTTTTATATGGACCATTTGTAAGTCTGAAATTCGGACCCTGATATTTTCATAAGGGACTATCCCGGTTTCTGAGTTTTGAAGACCCTAAAAATCATGACTGTCCCAATTTTATTTTTAAAAAGTTAAAAAGTTACTGGTAAACAACTGAAACAAGTCTAGTTGTATGTGGGAGTAAAACAATGGTTCCTTGTTGCAATAAATGATGGTACGGTGTTTTAAAGTTCGTAAAATGGTTTGACAAGTCGTGATTTTTCGCTATATTTATTGTGGCTGCGATCGCCCCGCGAATATATTAACGCATGCACTGGTCCTTCTATTTGCCGTCAACTCAACCACTACGCAGATGGACTAGTCTTGGACTTGACTAGTTTCGACACAAGATGTCAGCTTTCATTTAATAAATATTCATAAATACCCCAGACAGTTTCTCTACTCCTATTGGTGAAGAGAGCGTCACGTGGGGGTGTTTAAACAAACGGTTGATAATGACCAGTGTTTATAACTGGCTGGCTTCCGCATGTCAGGTGCACAAGATTATCACGCAATTCATAGCTATTAGTAGCAGCGCGTAATCTACTTCTAAGCGCGCACGTAATCTATTTTACACAACCCACGCGCAACAGACTCTTCACAAAGTTTTTGAAAAGAATATTTCAAACCTCGAATTTTCAACTGTCAAAGTGTCTATAATTGTATTTTTTAAAAGTTTTTTTAGCAAAAGAACATTTATGAATGGGAATAAAAGAGTAGTGACTCGTTCTTAGACATCCGTTTAAAACCTTGCAGGGTTGTTGCCGTGCGCTAAAGGCCCTTGCCTTCGCCTCGGGCCTATCACACGGCAATTCGACCCTGACGGCTTTAAACGGCCGTGTAAGAACTCGTCGCTACCCTTTTATTCCCTTAATTACTCATTCACCATTGATCAATCAACATTAACATAATATGTAAAACTAACATTTATTTAATTTTGTTGTGTCTTCATTTCAGGGAAAGACATCTATAATACTGCGATTTCTTGAGAAAGAGGAACCTCCCAAACCAACTACAGCACTTGAATATACATTCGGTAGAAAAGCCAAAGGACATAACATGGTACATGTAGTTTTAATTACATTATATTTTGAAAATAGAATTAGCCGTTGCAAACTGCTTACCAATTAAAAAGACCTTTGGTTCAATTAAAACAAGTATCTAATGACCTGAAATTTTGACCCTAGCAGAGTCTTGACGGCTAAATGGCAACACAACACATTTATGATTAAGTATACAAATGTAATAGAAACAGTCAAAATAGAAATATATGAATATAGCGGGGGGGGGGGGGGTGATTAGAAGAAGCTGATCACTTATCGTTAATGAGGGGGACTTCTCATTTATTAAACCCACAAATGAACATCAATACTTCCACTCGACCAGCTTTCACCCTGCCTCTGCAAAACCAACATTAGCCTAGAGTCAGGACCTCATCCGACTCTGTTTAATCTGTTCTGATTATATCCACCACCCACAGGGACTTAGAAAAAAACACACCTTGTCTCCTTGGATCATGTGTGTCAGGGCTATCAAGCAGTCCATTGGGTAATCTAGACAGCCCATAAGGCTCTTTCTAGGGAGTCGATACTTTCCCAAGGACCCAGGCAACCAGAGAGCTGCAAGGGGAAAGTTCCTTTTGTTGTTACCTACATGTACCCTCACTTCCTCCCATTCCTAAAATACCCAGTTCTAACTATCATATTCTTCACAAATGACAATGACTTCAAAATGCTGTACTGGAATAACCCAAAGTTGCCTACAGATGACCGCTCAGTCTCAGGGATCTCATCGCTCGGGCAGAAGTCCCGTGGCCCCCCCCCCCCCCCCCACCCCAATAACGATTAATCCTCCTTGGAACTTTTAGCTGTTCCAACACTTCCAAATACATCGTTTGCAGACAACACATCAGAGAATTACACTCCTTCACCAGCCATACCGTTGGTACCACATTAGCCAAGGGGTCTTTGTGAAGTTTCAGTATTCCTAATCACTCCATACTGACCTGAAATAATGAAAACCTTAAATGGTCATAACTCCTGATTGCAATGATGTTTTTAAATATTGCTTCTTACATGTAGATTTATATGACTTGAAACTTAAATTAAATCAAACTATTGCTTTTTACATATAGATGTATAAGAAAAGATGAACCTCAAAGAATTAATCAATGGTTTCAGTTGAGTGAGCTAAAATAATGAAAAACTTGAATAGGCATAACTCCTTGTTGCCATGATGTACTGACTTGAAATCTAAATCAAATATTACTTTTTACATAAATAAGATGCATATGAAACACTAAAACTCAAAGAGTGCATCACTGAAGAGTGCAAAATGTTAATCAAATATTACTGCTTACATGTATATAATATGAAAAGATAAAACTCAAAGATCACTTGCTCCAGTTGAATGAGTTAAAGCAATAACAACCTTAAATGGTCATTACTTCATACTTGTCAATGTCCCCACCCCTGTGACCATCAGTTGATCAAATGATTGGTTTTTCTGTCAGTCATGGGTTCTATTTGGTAATCAGCAACTTGCCATGGCAGCTTCGCTGTTCTAGTATGTTAAAAGCATAACAATTTTGAAAAATCTTTAAACAATTTGTTGTACATTTTTAGTTTTTGTCACAATCAACATCAACATGCACATGATGCTCAACCAGTGACTAGCGCGTAGTATGCATCTATCTTTTCATATTCCAATCGCACTTGTGTGATAACTTATATTAGTACCCGTACTTATTCTATTATTACACACACAACCCAATGCGCACCAAACATAATTCTTTGAAAATTTTACCAACTTAAAAAGTTTGCTACGAAGCAGATTGTCACTACGAGAAAATTGTCTATGTTTAAAAAAAATAAAAATGTTTTTTTAACAAAGAGGCCTTTATAAATGGGAATGAATAAAAGAGTGATGACCCATTCTTAATTGTTTGTTTAAAAACGAGTCACCACTCTTGTTTTCCCTTATTGAAAACTAGGCTGTACGTATGTATGTGATTGGAAATGCTACTTCCATTTTAGTGTAAGACTTAATTTATTCTCAGTATTCACTGTTAATAACGTTTTATTCCGGTGGATTTTTATCTTAAAACTTGTACATGTACATCTAATAATAAACCAACGGATAATGGATATTTGCAATATATCGACAACTCAATTGGATGTTCAAGAAATTGATATTTAAGAATCATTATAAACCCCACCATGGGGTTCTACACATTATCAGAAAGGATTTTTTTTAATTTGACACAAACTTTTCTCTAATGTGGCCTTTTCTTCTGGTTCATACCAGAAGTTAAAAGTAGAAAATAGTCAGCGTATAATTCACATAAATTGACTCACCTTTTTGCAAAATGGTGTTATAGGTTTTGTACACGTTTTGATAATGAACAATGATGTGAATCAACAACAGTATTTATATATGTTTTTTACAGACAAAGGATGTTGCTCATATGTGGGAGCTTGGAGGAGGTACTTTCCTATCTGAGCTTGTTGAAGTACCAATCAAACAGGATATGTTACTGTAAGTACATGTAGAATGGTTTCTGATCATTTAGACAGAGCCATTACCATATGTTTTGGCCTATAAGTTGCAAGGAATTTAAGCCACAGCACTAGTCAATCACCCTCCAAAAAATATCACAGGTCATTTTATAAGCCGCCTGGAATAAGCCCCATCAGAAAATTTTAAGTTCTCAGTTTTATAGAAGAAGACAGGGTTTGAAGAAGGGGATCAGTCAAAGCACTTCTCTTTGCAGGGGAGAATTCAGGATTTTACCAAGCAGCAAATGGTGAATGCAATTTGTGGCGTCTGTGAGCCTGTAACGTGAAGCCCTAACGGCATGGGTTACGGGGCCTGCTTAAATGCTCCTTAGCAGTAAGGATGCTTGATGCTCTGTGGTGCGATCTCATGCGATATCTGACTACTGTAACCAATTTATAGCGTAGCACTGATTCATCAGTGGCCACGATAAGCTGCAACTTCAGGTGTCTACTCATTTTTGTGCACAATACATTTTTCATGCTAGGAGTGCTTTGATATCTAGATATTTGAAAGTCGGCCCGTCTTAAGTTTGTCCCCATTGATTGCTTTGAGGCATGTACCCTTGTCATCCGTATTGTATGCCATGTACTTTGTCGTCTTGATGTTTAACTGCAGACCCACTTTTTGACATTTAGTCTCCACCCTTTCAAGAAGCTCTTTGGCTTGACTGATTTGTTCTGTAAGTAGGGCAATGTCATCTGCAAAGTCAAGGTCCCCCCTCCCCCACCCCAGAGGTCTGTCGATGTTGGACTATAGGCAAACCAAAACGGTCCGTATGGCACAACACTGGACAACACTGGCTAAGATAGTTTGTGAAAAAAACAACACTCTGTTCTACATTTGTCAAATGTCAAGAAACGGACTGGCTTGCAGGGCGTTTTCAATCACAACTTTTCTTGTTTGTCAGTATCTTTGTTTGGGCTCTGCCACTCAGAAGCATATACCGTATTTTCCTGCGGATAAGACGCTCGGCGGACAAGGCGCAGGACGCTAAAATGTCCCCAAAAAATTCAAACGTCAGCAGACAAGGCGCACCGCCGCACAAGGCGCACTTTTAACCGCACACAAAAGAACACCTGGCGCCACCCGGTGTCAGTACATTGACACAAAGACGTAATTTGTTGCCTTTGAGAACCTACGTATACCGACCTTTATCCAATCAGCCAACGCTGTACATTGTATATTGTTAATAACATAAAGTTCGGCCCAATCAGCGGGCAGAAACCATGGTCCACGCACCGTCTGAAGTTAATTTTATTTGCAACATGAACACAATGCCTATCTGGACATCCGACGTCCCACAACGAGGATCTTTGCTGATACAGATACATTGCAACGACAGACGGACGTAGCGTGTGTTTGTAGTAATGTATCGTACGGCCGGGATGTCGCTGCATGCACATTAATATGCACATGTACACTGTGGATTGCGCTGCTCAATCTCGAGATTGCACAACAGATGTTGGAGACATGTGGGCACCGTATTGAGCGATGTTCGCCGACGAGTTGCGCTACGCCCTCGCATTTGCGCTGCCTGGAAATGCGCCAAAATTCCCACGTGACTGTGCGGATCCCAAGCGCAAGCATGCTCAGACATAGCCTGAACGTATAGATACGCAGTCAAATTCCAATGCGGACTTGAGAGCAGTGACTATTTGGGCATCTATGTCACTGCACGTTCAGTGTATCCAAAGGGAATCACTGGATCTAGCGGCAGGGACGCGTCTTTATCCTTGCGGAGAAAGACACCTCGAGTCGTGTCTCAATGCGTATATTGCTGGTTCGTGTAATTTTTACCAATAGAGGGCGTTTAACCTCACGCAATTACATTGTTCCAAAACGCCCTCAAGCGTTCAATGTTTCTTGTATTTATTGTCACAAGCACAGTAACAACGACTATAGGCGTGATATCTGCTTTTGTGTTGCGTGATTAAATTTACAGACCTCGGAACGGTTGCGCTTTGGGGCTAATTTTCTGTGTCATTTTGAGAGATTTTCGAGTCTGAACTTGGACATCGTTGATTTTACAGGCAAGTTTCATGCAAGGGCAACCATGATTTTAACAACCGTTCCTACCCGAAGTTTTGAAGCAATAAAATAATTCAATAAAATAAAATGTGGTTTCTTCCCTATTTTTTTTTGGCTAGTGTTGTATTATTTTATTTGGCATTACAAACAAATACAGATCATATCCTAGTAAGATAATGCTACGTTCCCATAATACTTTTTAAATGCAAACGTCTAAAAAGAGGCAATAAATATTCAGCCTAAAGCACACTTTAGAGATCGTTGTTCTCTACAACAAAAACCCTCAAAGTTTCCCACACAATAGCGGTTGGGTGAATGACGTTTGTATGAAGTTATTGACTGTCAATCGTTTTCGGAACGAATACCCGGCCACACAGAAAACTGTTTGTACGCCGCCGACGTCTGTTCCAAAAACTAGACACATTGCGGCATTTATGGAATGAAAGCACGGTCATGGGGAATTAACACGTTGCAGCATTGTTGGAATAATTGGACCGTCTGGGGGATTGCGGCATTGTTCAAACGAAAATACGGTCTCAGTGTCTGAATAGCCTTGTTCGACTGCATTATTGAGTAAGGATTCTTCACACAAAGATCGTTGATTTGAACTGGACATAAAGGTATTTTTTCTTTCCCCAATGCAAATTTAACATCTATTAAAGGTATTTTTTATTTCACGCAGTGATCATAAAAAAAAATCAATCGTCAGCAGACAAGGCGCACCGAAAGATAAGACGCATCGATGATTTTGGGGTCTAAAAAGCACGTCTTATCCGCAGGAAAATACGGTAATCACTAGCCGTTGTGTCCATAGTCTTGGCGCAAGACTATGGTGCTTGATATTGGATAGTGTACTGCGCGCAGTTATAATGGGCCAAAGCGCGCCCGCCACGGTTTTTATTGGACGGCTTGTAATCTAGACTATACTGGCAAGCTACCATAGTCTTGGACTTCTTGCAGCGCTGCGTGCACTGTGGGCGTTGCCGTATTATGTAAATAAAACCGTTGTCAAGGTTGTGTACATGTAATGCATACATGTATATTCAATGTGTGAACAACATGGCAGCGCCCAGCAGCATGAAGTTGGGCCATGGTCGCATGGTCGGACGTACGGGACGAACGAGTGATAGTTTGCCTGGTTTGCCTTACCTTAAGGCTACGTATGTGTGGGGGTATGTACCACACGTACCACACATTGTCACACTAGTCGCACAGTCGAGACTATTAAAATCACTAGTCGTGATGCGACTACTTTAGACTACAAAAATAGTCACGCCTACCTGTTTGGTGAACCAATTGTATCGCTCATGACTTTTCATGGCAACATAATTTACTATGAAACACAATCAGTGACACCAGTCCATCAATCCTCTCAGCACGAAATTTACCATATTGCCCCTGCGGCAAACAAGTCGCGACTAGTGTCAAAGTCATGACTATTTGAGGTGTGACTAGTCGAGTAGTAAATTTCACTAGTGGCCCAGGCTTACTGATGTCTGGTTGTGTTTCATAGGTAAATTATGTTGTCGTGAAAAGTCGTGACTGTGAGCGACACAATTGGTTTAGCAAGCAGGAAAAGTCGCAACTATTGTAGTTGTTGTGGTGGCTCGATTTAGCGAGTAGGTGAATAATGGCTGTCGCAACTCGACTAAGCAATAACTAGTTGCGATCAGTCGTAGTGCGTACCACTAGTCGCCCATCACAGGCTTTCCCACAGCAGCCTTTAAAGTGCACAGTTATCACAGCAGTTATACACAATACTGTTTGTACTATGTACTTGTGTGAGCGGCTGAGCCTACGACCACTCTTCTAAATTGTGGGGTGCAATGCAGTTTTCATCTGATTCTCTGTGTCTTAGATAGTTTATGGCAATTGAAAGACCATGTTGCTCATCTCGCCCAACTCTTCCACTTAGTTGTACATTTCCATCAATTTCCCTTGGTGTTCAAAATAATGACAAATATCAACCCCAGTCCAAAAGCATCAGTTGCTAAGAGTATGCACACAGCTCCCTCAGGGTTGAAAAAGCTATGTAAACTCATCTTGAAAGTCAATCTCTGTATTGGTATGATACATGTCGACAATAAATTTTGATACGTTGGTGGAACTTTGCGGCAAAATGTAGAGTACAGTTCATCACATATGTCTTTCTTGATTGACAGTTAATATGATGTTCCATCTTTTCCTTTTTTCTTACGTCCTCTGCAAAACAGCAAAATATCTCTTCCACAAATACATACGCTTGAACCTTGATTCTGTCACTTGAATCAAGAACTCCATTCCTTAAATGCAGAGCAGTCGACTGCCCATTCATCTGACAAGACGAGGCTTAAAAAGTAAACTACTTCAGTACTCCAAGGTGGTCATGCAGCAATTCTCTAAAGGCAGACTCATTTCCTGGAAATGTGCCCTATCAGAAGAATGAAACAAATACAAACCATAGAATAAGTTCAGTGATTTTATTGGGTCTCATTGTGCGAAACTTTTTCTGCATCAAGCTTAATGTAAAATGTGTTGTTTTGATTATAATATTAATCCGTTGACCATCGAGGGTTACGATCATCAATCAACCCAACTATAGCAATTGCACTGAAGAAAAATGTCAGTAAAAAAAAAATGTTAGCCAGTGAGCCATTTTCAAATCAAGGGATATGCTTCTGTGTGCATTGAAGTGTTGGTGACTCAAGTCAGACAAATCCAACCTCACATAAAGCTGGGCTCATACTACTCCTATGATGAACTATATGTTCGTTCCGCTACCGAAACAAACCTCATGTAGTAGGAGTAGGCTCGTACTTCCTTCGAATGGGAATGTGAAGTGGATTTTGGTGAGGCAAAACTTTAACGAGCTGCCCTTCCATAGTGTAACACAAGAAAATTTTGCTTCGCATGATGAAATAGCACTAGCAGGAAGAAGGAGGCTATGTACATAACAACAAGTTTTGAAGTAAGGTTTGTTCAGAGCAAATTAGGTGCCACAAACAATGACTACTTTATGACATTTGGTTTTCTATACAGATTCGATCAATATAAACAAGATTCTCCCCACTCACCACTTTGTGATACTGACAGTTATACATTGACTTGGGATCCATGACTTGCACAGTTTTTGCAAACGTTGGTTGTATATGGTTGTATACCATGCTCTAGTTTATTCACACCCGGACACACAGTCTAACCATGGTCCAACTGCTTGCATGCAGAGGCACTTGAAGAACTGACAGAGTTTATTGCAACACAGACCGTCAGCAGAGAGGGCACTAGCTGGTATATTTTGACATAGTCGTTAATTCATTCCCATCTAGATAGCAGATCAATATAGCTTCGGCTTGCTTTTTCATCTTTAGCATTCATAACCTTGAACAATCTTAATATTTTTCTTACGATTCGTCCTCCACGACAAACACGGAGCTGCCAATGCCGTGAATTCATAACATGAATGACCCTGGGTCACAGAATACATTATGCTAATTTATTACTACGATCGCACACTGATTGGTTGTATCGGTTCCGTCGGAAAGCTGAAGCAGAAAACAATGAACAAGTTAACACAGCGCTGCAGGAAGTCCAAGACTATGGTAGCTTGCCTCTATAGTCTAGATTACAAGCCGTCCAGTAAACTAAATCATACCGTGGCGGGCGCGCTTTGGCGATTTACAACTGCGCGTACACTATCTATACTATTAAAAGCGTAACCCGCGCCATCTTGGGTTGAAAATTAGAAGGATCAGTGGCATGGCATCCTTGTGGAAATCAACACGGTTAAGTGTGTGGAATTCAACACGTTTGTGTGGTTTCAGACACTGGGTTGCAAGTCTACAAAACCCTGACCGAAACTCCCACTTACAAGTCATCTGATTGGAGAAAGTTTGGGCAGTGACCGTGTGTCAACCACTGGTCGATGTTGTTACCAGACTTCCTAGAAATCTTTCTGACAGGCAACTCATTGGACAGTGTTTCGCAGATGGTTCTCCGGATTGGTTCACTCATTGCCCCTTGCCCGCCCACCCGCCATTCGATCCGCCCTTTTTGGTCGGGTTACTTTCATGTTGTACTAAGCATGGTTCTCCGGATCGGTTCATTCACCGCCGCGCAGGGTCGAAAGGGTCAAAGAGGCTGGGTGCAGGACAAAACCGAAACAAGTCTCAGAAATTTGCATTGAATGAATGAAGTAACTCACAGATTGATGTTTCGCAGCCGACTATGTGTCAACCACTGGTCGATGTTGTTATCAGACTTCCTAGAAATCCTTCTGACAGGTGACTCATTTGTTGAAAAGATTAAATGGATAATATTTATAAAAAAACATTCACTTCCAAACGGCATGAGAATTATCATGATGGACAAGGATGGGATCAAACGGAAGCTTTATAATTTGGAAACATTGGGTAGGGCCGGCTATAGGTTGGAAGGTGTCTAAGGGAACTTTACAATTAATAACATTTTGGGGTGGGGGGGGGGGCTTACGCAAAGAGGCTAGCCTCTCCTTACATTCTGGTCAGTGTATTGTGAGTGGTGTGTTGTCTGGTTTTGAGACAGGCCACCTGTTGCTTGGTGAAGGAGGTCGCCGTGGGACCACTTTAGGTTGAAAGTGGGTGGCGACCTCGGACTTACAAAAATCTCCATACAGAAATTGCACTATTGATGCAAAACTTATCTTGCTGTTTTTAAACTATGGACACTATCTTTTGCCAGTAAACTCAAATGAGTACATGAATACTGTTTTAGAATACGGTCTGTTCATGGAGGTATAGTGTTGCAGTTTCAGAGTTTACCCCATCACGGAAGTTTGTGAAACTTATACACGTACGTCTAAGGCTGTTTTGAAGCTGTAAAAAAGAACTTTGCATTTGGTCAAAGTTGTTAAGCAAAACGACAACAAGTTTCCTTTTGAATAAGTCCATTCACAAAATTGGTTAGAGCAGTGTGTCGGTCAGGTCTCAGAATGTACATTTTGCCTAATCCATTTTGTAGCCTAATTTAGCAATCGGCCCGTCGGGTTGGTTACTGGAGATAATATTAACAAAAGAGACCTCATGCAGCTGAATGGGGTACATTTTTAGGAGTTTGTATATTGACCCAAACTGGACGTAACAAACCCTAAAAATAACTTGACATGCTTTCTGAAAGTGAAATAAGTTAGAGAAAATTAAGGAGTGAGGACAAATTTATCGTTTTTATTTAGTTTGTACAATATAGGGTTCCAGAGATATGGGATGTATGGAAGTTTGTTCCTAGAGCAGCATGAACATGAACGCGGTCAGAAATTGTGTCGTTTGTCGTTAAAATTTCGTGAGATGCAATAAGCCCAAAGTGACAATAAACAAAACACTTTTTTGATGTTCACGTTAAGTGCTCCCGTAACATGCAGCCTATTGACAAGACAGTTTACGAGACCAATTCAGATGAGAATAAATTAAAAAGAGGCCTACGCTCTTACCGCCCCCCCCCCCCCTGAAAAAAACACCCAAAAAACAGTAGATAAATTAGATTTGTGGCACACAGCATGTTCCGAAAACTCGCTTTACTTATAGTGCTGTAGCAACGCTATGTATCGTTGGACGTGAAAATGTCATTTTTTGACGATGTTTTTTAAAAAGGAAATGCAAGCATTATGAATGTTAATTGAGTGTGTGGGGAAAGTTTTGGTAGTGTAGTACAAATAAACTTTAGTTATTGCTGGCTAACGGTCAGTTTCACCTATCAACGCTGATTTGAAAAACGTATAGCGTTAAGGAGGCCCAAAATATTAGACCCCTATAAGGCTCACGGGGGAGCCTTATAGTTTCTAGAAGTATGCATAAGGCACGTCGTCTAACCCGAAACGAGGTGGGCGCAGCCACTGCAAGTAGTGGCGGACGTGCGAAATAGCTTCATTTTGGGTTAGAATTATGACGCCATGCATAAATATTAAGAGAGGCATATAACACCCTCACCCACATTACATTTCGAAATATTTGTGAAAAGGATTTTCATCATCTAGCGGGGTGCCGCGCGAAGTGCGGCATCCCGCTAGTCCAATATCAAGCACCATAGTCTTGGGCCAAGACTACTGTGTCCAGAGATCACACCCAAATCTCTGCTGAAAACCCATTCATTCCTTTATGCCACAGTTTCTGATGCATTCTTAATTGTGTTAAATGCTTCCTTTGGTAAAGGGGTAGAGATTTAGGGTACTCTGTGTTGCTTGGTTTATTTACCAGAAAAAAATACAAATAAACAAATAATACATTTTAGTATTTATTATAATATGCAAACCGATCCTATTTATAATTCCTATGCAGTTCTTCTTCATTCATGCTGATTCTTGACCTTTCCCATCCTAATGAACTGTGGATAACTATGGACGTTCTTATACAAACTACACTGAAGAGGATTGAACAGGTTATCTCAAAATCATCTGTTTCAAATCCAAAGATTAATGCGCAGATCAAGATGAGATCGAGAGAATTGTTTGGAGAGGATCATCCTGTGAGTATACAGAAATAACATTGTAATTTTGGTACATTTTTTTTTTCAATGGTCACATGATTTCAAATATTCATGGATAATATCAATTAGCTACATTAGCTTGATTTTTATTTGAATTTTTGCTGATTGGGTTTATTTAGATGGTACTGTGTGTTTGTTTTATCAACAGGACAAGGATATGATTGATCCTTTTCCACTACCTTTGGTCATTGTTGGCACCAAGTACGACATTTTCCAGGTATGGTTATTAAACAAATCTTTTAACCACTCAACCACTAACAGTAACACATGTTTCACTTGAGTTGATTTTACAATGATTCATCCAAGAATTTCTAGACACATACACCACCAACAATTAGACTAGGCAATAGAGCAGGTCAAGATTCTCTAGTATTTAAAGGAATATTACACCATTGGTAAGAAAAAAACTTGTCTAAGATCACAGATATACATGATTCTATTACAGAAAATATGTCGCCTCCTATTTATCTGCGCATGCGCAAGCAACTCATTTACACAAAACCAAAGGCTATAAAGTTGTCACCCACACACACTGCACCTCCCAGTAGCCCATACAAATCGTCCTTATTTTAGCGTGGGTTAGCTGTACACATGTTTTTAGGTCTGCTTTTAGCGATACATTTCGACACCACACCGCTGAATCCAAATCTAAAGATTATGACAGCGAACTGCAGAAATACTTGCCGTTCGTGTGGTAGTTCATTGTCGCCCTTGGACTTTGAAACATCCAGCATGCTTCCGCTGTCTTCTTTTTTTTCACAGGATAACCCTTGCGGAATCTGTTCTTACTGAACATCAGTACAGTGGAAATCTTTTACTTCATGGCTGGATAAAATCATGTCAGTTCTTACACTTTAGGCGACATAGTACAGTCCCCCTCATTGTGAATTATACCTTGTCACAGGCTCATTAGATACATACATATAAGCGCCACTCCAAACGAGACATCTGATCTGTCCCTGGTCAATCCCCTGCCATTTCCTGATCAGGATGCGTCGCAATCCCTCGAGAGTGGTGTCAGGCTTGATGGACTTGTTCACTTTCTTCTACTGCAGAAGTCACACACGGGCGGCCACTCCTTGGCAGGTTGTCCACATTTCCCTGAGCTTGGTAGCCATTCCACCATTTTACTGACCGTCGCTGGTGACGTTCCAACTTGATGAGCTGCAGCTCGAATCGACATACCGGCTTCTATCAAACCAATGATCCGTCCTCTTTCCTGTTTGGTCAGTTGAGCCATCTTTCCTGTTATCTTGAAACACCTTTCCCTGTCTTACCATAATCAGGGATTCTGGCTCTTAACCCATTTTGTTGTATGCCTCCCATCTTTGACCCCTTTGCTTGGTTACTGACAATTATTGCTGATGTTCATCGCAACCGATTTATCCAAAACGCAACAAACAAATAATTTATAAAGGGCGGGCAAAAGAAATGCTGATCTTACTCGTCACAATACAATGATTTAGCTTGAATAGGGGCTTTTGCAACTTTTGAAATTCGACCTTAAGCCACTCAAGTGCCCATAAATCCACCAAACAACATCGTAGCGCAACATAAGATGTGTCAAAATATGCAGAAATTAACGGTGAATAGAAATGAATAATTATTTTTGGGCATACTATTTCAGGTTCCGATATATCTGACCATTTGTAAGTGTTTAGATACTTTATTGGCGCAGTTTACTTGACTTGTGCTTTACCAATAGCCCTTCATTTGTTGTAAGTACTGATGTCATCTCGGGAGTCAGTGACCACAACGCAGTCATAGTCAACATTTCTGCTAAACCGAAACTCTTATGTCCACCTAGACGTAAAATTTATTTGTATAACAAAGCTAACATTGATGAATTCAATATAGAAATTTTAACACCAGAGTACATCAAACAATCAACCCTGGATCATCTTGTTGAAAACTTCAGCAATTTCCTGATCTGCACTATAAACCAAGCTTACGTCATCTAGCTGGAAACTACCGTGGATCAACAACTCAATAAAACGCGACATCTGCAAGAAAAAATGCCTCTACAAGAAAACTGAGCAACAACACAAGACCTTTTTGGAACTTCATCAAATCCAAGAGACAGGAAGTATTCGGTGTTTCGACATTATTAACACCAGATGGCGATACTGTTTCTTCCCCAACCGACAAAACCAATGTCTCAAATAAGCAATTTAGCTCGGTATTCACGACAGAAGACCTTAGTTTTATTCCACCTACGAGGGACTCATCTATTCCAGACATAGAAGTTGTTAAAAGACCTGAATCCCTCCAAGGCGTCTGGTCCTGATGCAATTCCAGCCAGAGTCTTGAAGGAATGCGCCTCTGCACTGGCACCCGTTTTTACCTAGATTTTCCAAAAATCACTTGACTCGGGCAAATTACCGCATGACTGGTTAGATGCAAATGTAACGCCTTTATTTAAAAAAGGCGACAGAAAGGACCCCTCCAACTACAGACCAATCTCCCTAACATCCATCCCCTTCAAACTTCTAGAACACTGTCTTTATCACCACATAATGGCTCACCTCGAGAAACATAACGTCCTGGCAGACAATCAGCACGGGTTTCGCAAGGGTCATTCCTGCGACACACAGCTAGCGGCATTAGTAAATGACATCGCAAGAATTCTTGACAACAAAAGTCAAGCAGACCTAATCATATTGGACTTTCGTAAGGCCTTTGACTATGTGCCCCACCAGAGGCTCTTGAAGAAGCTTCACAGCGTCGGAATCAGGAATGGTCACCTTAGCTGGATGGAATCATTCCTCACCTCACGTCATCAGCAGGTGGTACTAGAAGGAGCATCCTCGGCGAAATGTAAAGTTACCTCTGGTGTCCCCCAAGGTACCATTCTCGGACCACTGATGTTTTTGATTTACATTAACAACCTCCCTCAGGATTTGCTCTCCAAAGTCAGATTATTTGCAGATGACTGTATACTCTACCGGAAGATTACCTCACCTATGGACTCGATTTCACTCCAAAATGACATCAACACCCTTAACAGATGGGAAACTGACTGGCAGCTATGTTTCAACACCTCCAAGTGTCACTTGCTGAGGATTACACATAAGAAAAAACCAATTGTGTCTAGCTACCATATTGGCAACTCAAACCTTGCAGAAGTTAAACATCACCCATACCAAGGAATTGATCTCAGCCACGATCTGAAATGGTCAACACATATTAGTCAAATAAGCTCCAAGGCCAACAGGATGTTAGGGCTCCTAAAGAGGAACATCTACTACTGTAATAGCAATGTGAAATCCATAGCATACAAAACGTTAGTCAGACCACTACTCGAGTATGGCTCTACTATCTGGGATCCCCACTTCAACACAGACATTAAGAAACTTGAACAGGTCCAAAATCGGGCTGCCAGATTCACAGTTCGTGATTACAGCCGTGAGTCCAGCATTACTGCAATCCTAGGAAACCTCAACTGGGAATCACTCCGGGACAGAAGGACTAAATCTCGTTCAACATCCATCTACACAGAAACACATGGTTTAACACCTACATGCAATATAAAGGAATATCTCAATTCATGCACCGGCACAACCACAAGATCATCTAGTAGCCAGTATACATATAAACAAATCCGTGCCCATAAAGACTGTTACCAGTTCTCGTTATACCCCAGGACCTTACCATAGTGGGTCCTACTTCCCCAAGACATCCGTACAGCACCTGACCTTAAGTCATTTAAGGCTGCGCTAGACTCTATCAACATCCACCAAGTGACAGAAAAAGTGCATTACAACAACTAATGGTTTGTCAAGCTGCGTTGCGTTTAGACCCCTACCCGACGTACGACAACAACCTCAACAGGTGTTTGTACGGAGACCAATACAGATACAGATACAGACAATAGCACAAGCTACAATACATTGTTATGTTTCATCAGATTTATTAAAGCATTGGAATGTGCTGGTTGTATGCCGATGAATGTTTTACGTATTATAATTAATAAGTGAAAAAAATAAGGTTGATAAGATTAAAGGGACATACTGGCTCACCGTTTATGCAATTTAGTGGTGTAGAATCATAACTAAGTTCGTTTAAAAAATATCATGTAATTAGCGAAAAATTATTTTAAAAAACCAAAAGCAGTAAAAGGTCAGCGTATACACTTTTCCAGTCGTTGCAACTGTCAAATCTTTGTGACATTGTCGCGCAATGTTGTAAGTAGACTGGTGCTTTGTTTATATATCAATGTTTTACTGTGACCCAGTATAAGGATCCAGTCTACATATCCTTGTATTATAAACAACCAACATAAAGACACTGCTCTAGAATTGCAAAGGTCGTGGGTTCAAATACCACCCGAGAAATATGCCTGTGAATTTTTTCACAGAACTCGGGTAAGTACTGAGTATACAGTAATTACACACATCAGTGTGTATGGGGGAAAAACAAGAAGAAATATATACATGTACATGTGGGTAACTAGAATTATTTAAAAACAATTGTTTGAAAACTGGCTCTTCTTGCCCTTCGGGTATCTACCTGGAGTCTTACTTGTATTACAAATAAATACATTAATCATCACAACCTGTTTGAACCACTCCAGTCACCATACTCCATCATTGACCCAAAGATCCTGTTAGATGCAGAATGTGCATTGTTCAATTTATCTGTTTGTGTGAAAGACATTCAGCATTGGATGGTGGCCAACAAACTCAAACTTAACGCGGATAAAACTGATTTCATCATAATTTCCTCCAAAACTGCCAGTAAAGCTCTTGGTCACCTCAAGTTTACTTTTGAAAACACAACTATTTCACCTGCCAAATCGGTACGAAATATGGGAGTTGTGTTTGATGCCAGGATGTCAATGGACGATCATGTTGCACAACTGAGTAACAACACAAATTTTCACCTACGAAATATCGCCAAGATATGTCCATACGTTGATGAGGATACATGTCATTCCGTTGTTAGATCACTTGTGCTGTCAAGACTAGATTACTGCAACTCGCTTTTGAAAGGAATCACAAAGAAAAACATAATGATAAATCGTCTCCAGAAAGTTCAGAATAAAGCAGCCAGACTGGTTGTCATGACAACATTTCACCGCTACTTCAGAAATTACACTGGCTGCCCATCTCAAACAGAATTGACTTCATATCTGACATGCTACAACCATATGTCCCACCGCGTTCTCTACGCTCTTCCTCAGAGAACCTCTTGGCTGTACATCGCACAGTCTCCAGAGCTGGTTCGCGTGCATTTTCTGCTGATGCTCCAAATCTGTGCAACTCATTACCATCACATCTTCGCCATGCAACTTAACATAAACAATTCAAGAAACTACTTAAGACTCATTTGTACAGAAATACTTGACTCTTTACTTCACTTTACATTGGAACATCTTGAGGTTTGGACTTCTTTGTTGCATCTTCTGTAGGCGCTTTGTAACCTTGGGAAGAAGGCGCCTCTTATAAATGCTGTTATGTATGTATGTATGTATGTATGTATGTTATGTATGTATGTACATGTATGTATACAGGCTAATTCTTATACGCCCATTGTACCTTGCGATATTAACCACTTTACCTCAAAAAAATGTTTAAAAACAAATGGTGGAACTGGCTCTTCTAGTTCTTCGGGTATCTCCCTGGAAGTCTCATACATTAATCATAATTATTCACAGTTTAAGGAGTGGACATTATCATAATTATTCACAGTGTAAGTCACTCTTATTTCACTCTGCGTTTCTTTAATTTGCTGTGGGTCTTCTTTGGGTCTTCCCAGTAGTTACAATTCTTTCTACAGTTATTCATTAAGCAGGCCTTTGATGTTTTTTTTAAGAGGAAACTCTGTCAGATAATGCTTTCAGGTTTCACATTCATCAGAATTAAATACAACCCAAGTTATTTGCAGTGAATAGTGTTTGCTGTTGTAAAATTACTATGTACAGTAGGTTTCTACCTCCATGGTAGTATGCACTGCAGGTAGTTTGTCTGTGGTTCCTGTGATTTGTCCCCATGACAAATCATTCGGGGAATTATGAAACCATGAAACAAACACAACTGACGTAACGAAGATGCAAGAATTATTTTTCTTCCTCCATAAGCAGACGTACAATCAATGATATTCTGTTTTCTGTAGTCAGCTATAATCTTTAGAATAACGACAATAATTATTTGGTTTTCTGGTAAAAGGAGATGTAGAATTTAAATCCCTGCATTTTGTTTGTTTTGGCCATTACACACAGCCTTATGGTTAGGCAAACCAGGCAAACTATCACGCGTCGTATGTCCGACCGTGGCACGACTTAATGCTGGTGGGCGCTGCCATGTTGTTCGCATTTTGAATATACATTACATGGACACAACCGTGATAACAGCCTTATTTATATACTACGGCAATGCCCACAGTGCACGCAGCGCTGCAAGATATCTAAGACTATAGTAGCTTGCCAGAATAGTCTAGATTTCAAGCTCGCCAGTAAATTAAATCATACCGTAGAGGGCGCACTTTAGCGATTTACAATTGCGCGTAGTACACTATCCAATATCGAGCACTATTATCTTGGAGTCCATTACATATAGTAAATTTTTCAATAGTTTTGTAAGATAACTCTTTCATCAATGAATACCACTTCATATTCCTGTTCATTGTTTTATAAGATTTTAATCAATTCTTGGCTTCTCTGTTTGCCTTTTAGGATTTTGATTCTGAAAAGAGAAAGATGATTTGCAAGACATTGAGATTTGTTGCACATAATTATGGAGCAGCTTTACAGGTATGAGTTTGAATTGTTAACTGATGTCTACACATACCTATAATGATCGAAGATGAGTATAAATGCATAACTGAATTGGAAGGGGGTCATCACAAAGTGCTTGTTACAAACAATTGAACTTGCTTATTGACATCATGGAGTAAATATACAAACTGTGCACAATTCTCTGATCAGAAGGGTCATGTTCGAATTAGTTAATATGGGTATTTAAAGCTGATAAAATGATGAAGATGGTGAAATTTTTGTACCTGTGCAGGCAAACTTTTGCTATCTGGTAGGTGAATATTATGCAAAATTGTAGGTATCTGGTTTTAGTAGTGCTGTCTTTAAAGTGTGACAGGTCATTTACATATAGCCCTTGCGCAGCGCCCTCGCTTGATCTCAAGACTCTCTTACTTATCATTGTCTATTGTTTAGCTTATCTGTTCTAAGAAGTAGTGAGTCATTCATACCACAGCACATGTACAGCCAACATTGTTATCTGTTCTGTGGCAAAAGATCCATTTATTTCACACATTTCTAATGGATTTTCATGGTACAAGTTAGAAAGGAGAAGTTTGGAGGACCACCTCATGATGATCTATAGTGACTAGGCTGGGGTAAGTCTATTTTACATTGTATTTTAAAGTTGGTTTGTTACTGCTTTTCTAGTCTCTAAATGTTGGGAAAGTTACTTTGATTTGGAACTTGGTTTAACTTCTTCAGATATTTCTTAGTGTTTCCTTTATTAAGTTCACTTTATTATTACTTCTATTAGTTGTATTGTTCATTTATAGCTTTAGTTTCATTTGTATTTGATTTAGTTTGAAAGCACTCTTGTGGGTGTTGTGATCAAACTTTTCCACCATTGGCATTGTGCAATGTCAGTTGCCTCTTTGTGTGAGAGTAGAAGTGCACTGGAGCATATGCTGGGTGATGTTTGTGGTTAGGAAGTGAGCATATCGATAGTCAGTATTGCTGCACAGCATAGCTTATCGATATAGCATCCTTAAGTGTACACTGCTACATAAGGTTCAGTCAAGCAATTGATATGTGATCACTGGTGTGTTGCCTGTATGTTCTAGTGTTACACTGGGTTCTTTGTTTATTGTTAATCTTGATAAGAGTACACTAGGGAGAAGTAGGTTACTATTCTCTACTGTAAACTCATTATGTATTCGGTCTAAAACAAGTACTGAGTGCCAGAGCTTATGTTTCATTATACAAGTCTTTGGAATGCCTAGCTGCAATGTTATTGTACTGCTATTGGGTTTATTAATTCTAAGGTTTATTGTAGAACAAGTCTATGCACTTTGACTAAGTTTTGTGAATTAATTAATTAAGAGTCTCAAGTCAAAGCAATCACTTGCCTTGTACATTCTTGATTATAGTCTTTGATCAGTATTAACTTAAGGGTTATGGTTCAAGTTCTTTATTAGTTCTTTATTCATAAGGATGTGATTGGACTAAGTTGAGTTCAAGGTTTATTGAGCAGAAATAGAGATAGAGGTTATTTCCACATATATTTACTTAGTTATTTGTTCTTCTTTTGACTGTGCAAGTTAAAGCATAAAAGTGCCTTGTATTCCTAAATTGAACTTTGACTACTAACTCTCCAGTTAATGTAAATTGTTTTGTTCTCACATTTATACTTGCTTTTCTTATTTTCCATCGTCATCACTATTCCTTGTATGAAGTCCTTTGCTCAGTTGGTATTTTCCAAAGCTTAGTATTTATATGGATATTGTTTATTGTATCATTTCAGGTTTTTATGCTAATGCCATAATAAAAGAACAAGACAGAGTTAATGTACATCATCCGCATCTTGTCACATTTTCTCGGTGGCACATTTGGCGTAGTCGGCAGGATGGCGTAAAGGCAGCAACCCCAGCCTAGTCGGAGGTGGAGACAGTTGGTCGTCAACAATGGAGGCAGACGGTATAGACCAGCTGGGTGCCGAAATTGAAGATTTTGAGCCTGCTAGCAGTTCCAAACCACACAAGGTGTTTTATACCTCGGGACGGAGGTTGGACCGCTTCCGAGGGAAGCCGGAGAAAACTACTGACCCATCCATCTTGGAACGGGTCAGCGATGTGACCGGTCAAATTGCAGCGAGAGAGCTGAAAGGAAAAGACGCTGTCGCCTTCGTCATTGACCATCTCGCTGGGAAAGCAAGACAGGAGATTCTCGGGAGAGGGAGTTGTGATGACCCCGAAGCTATCTTCAAGGTGCTTTTAAAGGTGTTTGGAGACGGGAACACCTTGCCCCAACTTCAGCAGAAGTTCTTTTCTTACTGTCAGGGTCCCAACGATGACCTGCTCACCTGTTCTTTGGAGCTGGTGGAGCTGTTTAACTCAATGGTGCGCCTGGATGAATCGTTCAGTGCAGTGAGACAGAAAACGCTCAAGGGGAGATTAGCAGAGGCTGTCACCGATGAAGGTCTGAAGAGGGAGCTGAGACGCCTAAATATAGACTCGCCAGCCTTGTCCTTCTTCGATGCCCGAGATCGTGCCATCGAGTGGCTTGGCACCACCCATGTTTCAGCACAGAAGGTGGCTACTGTGCAAGAGGTGAAGGCTGCAAGTCCCGATGTACGAGCTCTACTGGAGATGCAGAGCAAACAACTGCAACAACAGCAACAGCAAATAAACACCCTCATCAAGGCACTTAATGGAGATAGACCACGTCCACGCTGGAGTCAGCAGAACCCCCGTAGGTGTTATAATTGCCAGTCACCGGGGCATCTCCAGCGAAACTGCCCCCATCCATCCAGAAGTAATAACTCTCCTTCAGAACGAGGGCAACAGAGCCAGTTCAACCCTAGTGCCAGTCCATTTCCAGGACCCCAGACCAGCGCCCCCAAACACCCGTTAAACTAAGTGAGCCTGTCGTTGAGAGCCACACGGCAGGCATAAAGGAGTCAATTGATGGAGGCTCGATATGTAGGAGAGCAGTAGGTTCCTGCCCGGAAGCTACAATCCAGCTAGAAGCAACGGACGTGCGATGTCTGCTTGACACAGGGGCGCAAGTTTCAACCATAACAGAATCCTTCTTCAGAGAACACTTCTCCCAGGATCGCTGTATAGATGTTTCTTCGTTCCTCAGCATATCCGGTGCCCAAGGCTTGGCTATTCCCTACATCGGTTACGTTGAATTGACCCTGAAGGCGCTAGGACGGTCATTTCCAAACATGGGTTTCCTCGTCGTCAGGGACCCGACTGGCACCACCATAGCAGAGAGGAAGAAGAGGGTACCCGGAGTAATTGGCTCAAATATTTTCAGAGACATCAGGGAGACCTTGAGAGCAGAGGACGGGTCGAATTACGTACATGCCTTGGATAAGAGGACTGACGGAGCAGAGTGGGCACATGTCCTTGCCCTCTATGAGGAAGTCAGAAGTGCTCCTTGTCAAACGGAAGTGTCAGGCAAGGTTCGAACAGTCGGTTCCAAGCCAATTTTAGTTCAAGCCAACTCCCTGCTTGTGATCGAATGCTCAGTGAAACCTGCTGCAGGTGTTGTAACTTATGAAGCCATGATAGAGCAGCTTGACGCAGAAGCAACCCACATCCCAAATGGTCTAGCTGTAGCCCCCACACTAGTCTCCATCGACAAGAGAGGCAGAATACCTCTACAAATTGCTAACTTCACCAATAATGACGTCTACCTACCCCTAAGAACTCCAGTAGCAAAACTGAGCAGTGCAGTCATCGAGCATCCCATTGAAGCTACTAACGCGGTTAGTCAAGAAATGCAAGCAGATGTAGCAGCAGGTTCAAAACCCCATGCTGACGAAGCCCAGGCCTTACTGTCACGAGTGAAAATTGGTTCAGGGATCAGCAACGAACAGCAACAAAAGCTTTACCAAGTAGTTGCCAGCCGTGCCAGAATATTCAGTAAGGATGAAGATGACATCGGGTTCTGTGACAAAATCTCACACTCTATCGCCACCACTGATGACTTACCAGTCCGAGTGCCTCACCGGCGCATACCGCCTCACCAGTGGGCTGAAGTTCGAGACTACTTGCAGAAATCTCTTGACAGGGGCGTGATCAGGGAGTCATCCAGCCCATATGCTTCACCAATCGTGCTTGTGAGGAAGAAAGATGGAAAGCTGAGGCTTTGTGTGGATTACCGGGCCCTTAACGCAAAAACCCACAGAGATGCCTATCCACTCCCCCGCATTGATGAAGCTCTAGATGCACTGGGCGGAGCGAAGTTCTTTTGCAGCCTGGATCTTGCCCATGGATTCCATCAAATCCCTGTTAATGCAAAGGATATTGAGAAGACTGCATTCCGTGTAGGGACCGGAGGCCTTTACGAATTTACACGCATGCCCTTCGGTCTTTGCAATGCCCCAGCCACCTTCATGCGCTTGATGGACAGAGCATTTGGTGACAAGAACTTCCAGTCCCTCATCGTTTATCTTGACGACATCTTGGTCTTTGAGCGCACATTCGAGGAGACGCTCGAGAGACTACAGCTTGTGCTGGACCGACTCACCGAGTTTGGCTTGAAGGTTAAACCAGAGAAGTGTAACCTGTTCACAGAACGACTGAGATACTTGGGCCATTCTATATCTGATGGAGGGATTTCTCCAGATCCTGAGAAGATCAGTTGGGTGAAAGAATGGAAGAAGCCAGTCAACGAGCGTGAACTTCGTGGATTTCTTGGTCTAGCCAGCTACTACCGGCATCTTGTACCGGGATTTGCCAAAGTCGCTGCTCCACTCCACGCACTCTTAGGAGGAACAGGGAAGAAGAACCACAGAAAGGTCAGTCCCATCAAATCCACATCAGATGCATGGGATGAGTCTTGTGACAAGTCGTTCGATGACTTGAAGCGACTTCTGCAACTGCTCCCCTCCTAGGCTACCCCGATTTCTCTCGTCAATTCATCCTGGAGGTTGATGCTAGCTACCAAGGTCTGGGTGCAGTTTTGTCCCAACAACAGGAGCAAGGTTTGGTAGTCCTGGGTTACGCCAGTAGAGGCTTGAGAGAGAATGAAAGGAACGTGACAAACTACAGCAGCATGAAGTTGGAACTGTTAGCATTGCGTTGGGCGATCACTGTAAAGTTCAGAGACATACTTCTCGGTGCAAGCTTTGTTGTTTATACCGATAATAACCCTCTCAGCTATCTTCAAACGAACACGAAGTTGGGAGCGACAGAGACCAGATGGGCTGGAGAGTTGGAACAGTTCCAGTTCACAATCAAATATAGGTCGGGAAAGAGTAACCGTAATGCCGATGCCCTCAGCAGGAAGACCACTCACAGTGAAGATCTGCAAACTGCCCACTCTGAAGAGATGTTCACTGAAGAGGTCATTTCTTCATCTTTTGCTCCCACTCCCATCCCCTCCACAGTTGTTTCGCAAGTGAAAGACACCCTGGTTGAAGCTGGACTGAATGAACTCCGCGCCAGACCAGCTGTGACAACACCTGCTACGATGTTCACCCTTCCCTCCATATCTACCGAAGACATGGCTACACTTCAACGGAACGACAAACACCTAGGCCGGTTGTGGACCTACTGGGAGAGTGGAAGACAACCACACATCAGTAAGCTAATGAAGGAGGACAAGCCAACGCGGAAGTTGCTGAAGTTTTGGAATCACCTGGAGGCAAGAGACGACGTTCTCTACAAGAAAACGAGACAACCGAGTGGCGAGATCAGTCAACTTCTACTCCCTGAAGTTCTACGAGAGCAGTTGTTAACTGCAGTCCATGATCAGGTTGGACATCAAGGAGTGGAAAGGACCCTCGCACTCGCTCATAACCGATGTTTCTGGCCAGGGATGATACTAGACATTGAAGAGCATTGCCGGAATTGTCAGAGGTGTATGTTAGCCAAAGCTGGGAAGAAGCTCCATCCCACCATGGGTTCTTTAATCGCCAAAAGACCTCTTGAAGTTCTCGCCATGGACTTCACAGTCCTGGAGCCCGGCACGAACAATGTGGAAAACGTGCTGGTTCTCACTGATGTCTTTACGAAGTTTACACAAGCCATACCATGTAAGGACCAAAAGGCAAGAACTGTGGCTCGATGCTTAGTGAGAGACTGGTTCGTCCGTTTTGGTGTGCCTCGCAGACTTCACAGCGACCAAGGCAGGAACTTCGAAAGCAAAGTCATCCGGGAACTCTGTGAGATGTACGGTGTCACTAAGAGCCGAACAACGCCTTACCACCCCGAAGGGAATGGGCAGTGGGAGCGTTTTAATCGAACCATGCACGATCGCTTACGAACGCTGCCCCCGGACCAGAAGCGCAGGTGGCCAGAACACCTCCCAGAGCTGATCTACGCATACAACGCGACACCCCACTCCTCAACAGGTTACTCCCCCTACTACCTCTTCTTTGGACAGGAACCAAGACTACCCATAGACCACCTTCTTGGGTTCAGGAGAGAGGAAGATGATGATCCTGAGCTTGACCAATGGGTAGCAGACCATTATGTGCGAATGCAGCATGCATTTCAGAAAGCTGCAGACATCACAGAGAAAGAGGCTCTCCGAAGACAGCAACGCTACAATGAGACAGCAAGAGATGAGGATCTCCATGTTGGCGCAAGGGTCTTTCTGCGGAACCGTTCTATCAAGGGGAGAAACAAGATCCAAGATGTGTGGGACAATCGACCCTACAAAGTTGTGAGGAGGCCGAACCCAACCGGCCAGGTCTATATCGTTGGTCCACTTGACGGAGAGGGGACAGAGAAGACCCTGAATCGAAAAGACCTCCTAGACAGCAGAGCCTTGGTACTGGATGAGGAGGAACCTCCAGCTACTGGGTGTCATCATCAAGACGAGCCAGTTTTGCCAGTGCACATTGACAAAGATGAGGAGGCAGAAAAGGAGACAGACGGGGCGATCATCATACCGGAGACGGAAGGTGAGACTCCGGCGATGACAACGGTTCAACCAGAGTCAGAGAGTACACCTGCTGCTTTTCACAAAGCAGGGGAGCACCACCTTGAGGACCATGCCCCTCTATCTTCAGATGTGCAAGATCCAGAAAGTGAACCAGCTGCTTTATACACAGCAGGGGAGCTTAACCCTGACGATCTAGCCCCTTCACCCCCATCAGAAGTGGAAGATACCCCATCGGAGCCCACTACAGAGGAAGAAGTCCCACCTGCCAAAGCAGCATTGCGCCACACCTGCCGTGCTGGAGCAGGACAACATTCCAATCCCCATCACCTCCCAAAGTCTGTTGTCCAGTCCGAATTACCGGCCACAACTGTTAGAGCTCCTTCGATCGATCTCCAAGTTCTCGCAGACTTCAGTCGGTCCCAGTTGCTGTTAGCGCAGATGTTGGCAGGAGTCCAGCGTTGATGACTTCATTGTGTATAGTAACAGATTATATTTTGTACTCTCTTTTGTATTAATCATTAAAATAATGTCATATACATGTATTTAGTTAAGTTGTCGGGACGCCAACCTTTAAGCAGGGGAGTATGTGACAGGTCATTTACATATAGCCCTTGCGCAGCGCCCTCGCTTGATCTCAAGACTCTCTTACTTATCATTGTCTATTGTTTAGCTTATCTGTTCCAAGAAGTAGTGAGTCATTCATACCACATCACATGTACAGCCAACATTGTTATCTGTTCTGTGGCAAAAGATCCATTTATTTCACACATTTTTAATGGATTTTCATGGTACAAGTTAGAAAGGAGAAGTTTGGAGGACCACCTCATGATGATCTATAGTGACTAGGCTGGGGTAAGTCTATTTTACATTGTATTTTAAAGTTGGTTTGTTACTGCTTTTCTAGTCTCTAAATGTTGGGAAAGTTACTTTGATTTGGAACTTGGTTTAACTTCTTCAGATATTTCTTAGTGTTTCCTTTATTAAGTTCACTTTATTATTACTTCTATTAGTTGTATTGTTCATTTATAGCTTTAGTTTCATTTGTATTTGATTTAGTTTGAAAGCACTCTTGTGGGTGTTGTGATCAAACTTTTCCACCATTGGCATTGTGCAATGTCAGTTGCCTCTTTGTGTGAGAGTAGAAGTGCACTGGAGCATATGCTGGGTGATGTTTGTGGTTAGGAAGTGAGCATATCAATAGTCAGTATTGCTGCACAGCATAGCTTATCGATATAGCATCCTTAAGTGTACACTGCTACATAAGGTTCAGTCAAGCAATTGATATGTGATCACTGGTGTGTTGCCTGTATGTTCTAGTGTTACACTGGGTTCTTTGTTTATTGTTAATCTTGATAAGAGTACACTAGGGAGAAGTAGGTTACTATTCTCTACTGTAAACTCATTATGTATTCGGTCTAAAACAAGTACTGAGTGCCAGAGCTTATGTTTCATTATACAAGTCTTTGGAATGCCTAGCTGCAATGTTATTGTACTGCTATTGGGTTTATTAATTCTAAGGTTTATTGTAGAACAAGTCTATGCACTTTGACTAAGTTTTGTGAATTAATTAATTAAGAGTCTCAAGTCAAAGCAATCACTTGCCTTGTACATTCTTGATTATAGTCTTTGATCAGTATTAACTTAAGGGTTATGGTTCAAGTTCTTTATTAGTTCTTTATTCATAAGGATGTGATTGGACTAAGTTGAGTTCAAGGTTTATTGAGCAGAAATAGAGATAGAGGTTATTTCCACATATATTTACTTAGTTATTTGTTCTTCTTTTGACTGTGCAAGTTAAAGCATAAAAGTGCCTTGTATTCCTAAATTGAACTTTGACCAATAACATTCCAGTTAATGTAAATTGTTTTGTTCTCACATTTATACTTGCTTTTCTTATTTTCCATCGTCATCACTATTCCTTGTATGAAGTCCTTTGCTCAGTTGGTATTTTCCAAAGCTTAGTATTTGTATGGAAATTGTTTATTGTATCATTTCAGGTTTTTATGCTAACACCATAATAAAAGAACAAGACAGAGTTAATGTACATCATCCGCATCTTGTCACATTTTCTCGGTGGCACAAAAGGATTGTGGGACTTTTTGAAGGACACAAACACAATGTCCACAGATTTACATTAAAGGCACTGTACACGTTTGGTAATTACTCAAAATATATATTAGCATAAAACCTTGCTTGGTAACGAGCAATGGAGAGCTGTTGATAGTATAAAACATTGTGAGAAACGACTCCCTCTGAAGTAATGTAGTTTTTGAGAAAGAGGTCATTCTCACTAAAATATACAAGACTTCTGGCCAGAAGCCTTTTACTCCTATCTGAAAGCACACTATTTTGTACAACAAGGGTTTTTTTTCTTTCATCATTTTTCTTGCAACTTCAATGACCAAATGAGTCCAAATTTTCACAGGCTTGTTATTTTATGCATATGTTGGGATACACCAAGTGAGAATACTGGTCTTTGACAATTATCAAACGTGTTTAGTGCCTTTAAACTCAGAGAGGCAACTTTTCTGATTTTAATCTGAATTCTGACTTTGTAGATTTTTACCCCCAAATATGTTTTTGCTGAAAGGAAGTGGACACTATTGGTAATTACTCAAAATAGTTATTATCATAAAACCTTACTTGATTACGAGTAATGGGGAGAGGTTGATAGTAACAAACATTGTGAGAAACGGCTCCCTCTGAAATAGGGTAGTTTTCGAGAAAGAAGTCATTTTCCACAAATTTGATTTAGAGACCTCAGATTTAGAACTTGAGGTCTCGAAATCAAGCATATGAAAGCACACAACTTCGTGTGACAAGGGTGTTTTTTATGCCCCGCCGGCGAAGCCAGCCGAAGGGGCATATTATAGTGTTTGCCTTGTTCTTCCGTGTGTGTGTGTGCGTGTGTGTGGACATCATCCTTGTCCGAGCGATATCTCAAGAAGGACTTGGCGTATCAACTCCAAACTTGGTTTGTTGATTGGTAATGGAATCCCCTAGACGCCTATTGTTTTTGGACCCCCTCAAATATTAAGCTCATTTTGGCTAAAACCATAACTAAAAAAGGACTTGGTGTGCAACTCCTATATTAGCGGGGCATTTGTGTTGTCAACACACCATTCTTGTTTTCTTTCATTATTATCTCGCAACTTCGACGACCGATTGAGCTAAAATTTTCACAGGTTTGTTATTTTATGCATATGTTGAGATACACCAACTGTGAAGACTGGTCTCTGACAATAACCGATATAGTGTCCAGTGTCTTTAATATCTAAAATGTATAACTAGAATTGAAAATGTCAGATATTTCCCAGATTTATGCGACCAAATTTGCTGTTTTTAAATCTGAAAAATTTGAAAATCACTGTTAAAACTTTAACACAATCCCATCTGATATCATCCGCAATCGCGCACGCACATGCACCGGTCCTACTTAATGCCGTCAACTTGCTTGTGTGGTCAACTCGTCAATTCTATGGCTCTTTTGTGGATTTTAAATTACATTCAGAGGAGTTAACGGCAAGATGACGGCACTAAGTGAGTTGACGGCGAGTTAATGGCAAGGAAGTATTTAGGACCCTATTTATACCTCCATGGTATTTCACAAGGTGGTTTGCTCACCGATCCTGAAACCACAAACATTTTATTGCAAAATAAAAAATTTTATACAACCGATCCTCAAATCACAAACCCATAAAAATGGTTGTTATGAAAAAAGTATTATCAAGGGCAGAAATTAGCGGGTAAGATCGTCCAAAAATGAAAAATTGTTTGCATTAATGTTGCATTAATGTTAAAGTGGACTAGTAAGAAATTTTGTTTACAACCCACAGTTTGTTTGAGCCCCAAAATAGTTAAGTATTCTGTTTTTGTATGTTCACCTCCCTCGACAAAAAAAATCAGTCAAGGTTTTTCCCTTTTGCTGGGATCAGATGTTGTCCAAAACGTCACCACAACTTTTTTCAGATTTGTTTTCAACACCTGGTTGCATCTCTGTAAACTTACTCAGTTTGAAGATAATAACTTCACAAACAAGCGTACGATTCTTACTTTAACTACCAGAATGATAACTCAAGCTACCTGAATGTCATTTGGTTGACTTGGGGAAGCTACTTTAATGCTTGTTTATAACTATTCAATAACTTGCTCATTTAATGTTGTTGTCAATTTATTTGCTGGTTAATACCCTTATTTAGTTTTGCAGTACTAAAAATGAAGGCTTGATGAATCGCACTAAAGCATATGTTGGTCATCTAGTCTTTGGTTCACCTATGTCAACTAGGTAAGTCGGACTGATCCAACTACAAAATTTCAGATATATCCTTGATTGATTACAATTATTTGATTACAATGATTTAATTGTCGTACTTTGCAATTTGCATGCCTGATTAGCTTTGTTTCTTTTACAGTGCAAAATTAGTTAATTTTGATCACAATCGACCCATAATGGTTCCATTTGGGATGGACTCGTTGGACCAAATTGGTGAGTATAAACAAATTAGTAATTTTAATTTGTAGCTCAAGCTTGTTGGTTATGCCCCACTGGCGAAGTACATCAGCCGAAGGGGCATTGTAGTGTTTGCTTTGTCCTTCTGTATGTGTGGCTGAGTAGGTATACACATTAAAACCGAGGACCTATACAACAGAGGACGATAGTCATCGTCCCGTTTCACCAAGTGAGGGTGCTTTACACTTTGAGCCAAGACTGGGGGTGCACTTGGCCTTTCACTTAATGTCCATTACGTGTGGGTGTGGGCATGTCTACGCATTCAAACCAAGGACTCGGAGAAGGTTATAACAAAAGGGATCCGGGAAAAAGCCACACCGAGGACGTCCTTGATTCGATTTCGTGTACAAAACCCAATGTGGACGTCTGAAAAATAAACTATGTCCAAACAATGGGAGAACAAAGAGAAGTCTTCGGTTTACACCATTAACACAGCCCTTTGGTTGCGTGTGTGTGGTGTATGCATTTTGATTACACGTCGTGCCAGATGGGTTTATGCGATAGCAAACAAAAAATAAGGAATGCCACAAAAACAACTTGAAAATGAGGACGAACAACACCATTGTTACCATGTAAGAATTGTGGCCGAATTGTGGCAGTTGAAAGCCTGTTAACATCCGTAGCGAAGTTTCCGCTTTTTCCATGACCCTCACACATTTCTGGTATAAACAAAAGAGGGGCAATAGGAGGTCCACGATTGCAGGCGTTTACACACTTTTGTGCATGGGTAATCATTGTCCGAGTGATAACTTCTAAAGGACTTTGCATATCAACTCCAAACTTGGTTTGTGGATTGGTCTAGGGGTCCCCAGAAGCCTATTTTTGTTAGACTCTGCAGTTAAATATTAAGGTAATTATGGCTAAAACAAAGAAATGTTGTCCGAGCGATATCTCAAGAAGGACTTGGCATATAAACTCCAACTTGGTTTGTGGATTGGTCTAGGGATCCCTAGAAGCCTATTGTTTTTAGACTCTGCAGTTAAACAGTAACGGGCCACCCTGCCTTCACGCGCAATGCGTCCAAGACTGTATTTACACTGACTCCAAAACAATCGGCTCTTCTCCTACTATCGTACAGAATATGAGTCATTAATTTACAACTATCAACAAGAAAATAATCACAATAACATTCACAATACCACTGGCATGAAAACTAAATCAATAAACAAGAAGTATTAAACTATTCCTAAATCCTTAATTATCTGATCTATTTAGTCCTACCCGCCACCAAAGTTCTTTTGTTTCCGGCTGTGAGTGATGTGGAATGTGACCGTCCGGTGTTGTGCCAGCAGAGGTCCAGAAAGGGTTATGCAGGTTCTTTGGTCAGTCCCAATAACAAAAATAATAATAATAATAACAACTTATTTATACCGCGCCAATTCCAGGCAAACCTGTTCAAAGGCGCATGACAATGAACTATAAAAATATTAAACCATCTAGGAAGTAAACAATAAAATATAAAATACACAGAGTTTAAAGCCATTGGACACTTTAGGTAAACAGTGTTGTCCAAAGACCCACACTTCGTGTATCCAAACTAATATATAAAATAACAAACCTGTGAAAGTTTAGGCTCCATCGATCATCGGAGTCGGGAGAAAATAACGGGAAACCCACCCTTGTTTCCGTACGTTTCGCCGTGTCATGACATGTGTTTAAAATAAATCCGTAATTCTCGACAGCGAAAATTGATAATTGTTTTAATGTTTTCTCAAAAAGTAAAGCATTTCATGGAATAATATTTCAAGAGAAGTCAATCACCATGACCTTCTGTACACCCTGTAAGTTATTTGTAAATCTGTGAACTTTTTAATTTTTTTCTGTTCCGAAAGTGTATAATGGCTTTAAAATGCAGAGAACCATAAAAATTAGAAAAAGAGACAACCAAAATTAAAGGCTCAAAAGTGAGGGAATGCAACACAGATCAAAGGTGCAATGAACAATAAAAAGTAAACCATTAAAATACAATAGTGAGGTCGGGCTCGTCACTTTGCCCCGTCCACTTCAGATAATTCTCAATCTCAGCCCAATCTCCTAGGAAGCCCTGGAAATATTGATATGAAAACCAAAAATAACCAGATCCTAATCTTACAAGTTTACAATAGTCCAAATCTATCTCGAAATACAGCAAAAAACAAAGCATCCGGGCCTAGTTTTTGGCGTGTTGTCCTAGCCCACAATTTACTTAATCCAAACGAATTTCACCAGCGCTGTACTTCTCAAATCATAATTACATCCCCAAAAGGAAATATTTTGGTAAACTAATAATTGTTTTTTTACTGCAAAACCAAGCAATTTAAACAACCATTAAATAAAGAATTAAAGATGCAGTGTCAACTGGCTTCCTTATGCATGTACATATACAAGAACAGGCTCGGTGCCCAACTCCAGTGTATCCACAACTTCTCCAACTTTCAGCTGCCGCTGGAGAATAATTGGCCAATAGTATTGCCAAAGACGTCCACAGTCTCTCTCTAGGCTATCGCCCAACTCTCTGGGGGAATTGACAACCACAAACATAAAGAACCCATAGACGGACAGTAAGGGGCGCTAAACTGTAATTTTGTAACTTTCTCAAACCGTGGGCAGAAGTGAATTTACGTCGCACTTTTTTGCACACTTTTAAGCCGTGTCTTAATTTGAAACGAGATTTTCATAAGTAAAATAGATTGTCAAAGAACAAATGAACTTAAGGAAACCCCCAGAATGAAAAAAACCATTAAATAATTTTATTTAGGTTTAAAAAGAAAGATTTTCGATCTCTTTTCGAAATAACAAATGTCCAGAAAGAGACAGTATACTTTTCTTTAAAATTTCCCACTGTACACTGAACTCACATTTTATTGCAAATCCTTACTTCGACTTGCCTTGCATGCACATCTCGGCACGTTTTGTGTACGCCTAGGCGTAGTCTCATGCGTTGACTCATGCACACCAAACACTCGCCATAGGCGGCGCGTCATCATGCACCTGCACAATGCACGCACCGATGCGCACTTCGGCCGGAAAGTGTGTGACGAACAATTTTGGGGGGAAAATCCTTCTACTGGCATCGTTTTGGAGAAAGTTCAGAAAAAAGAGGAGAAACGGCAAACAAGTATCGTGAGAAAAGGTATCTAGTTATTAATTGAACATTATTTTAATAATTGTTGGTGAATTTGTTACCCTTAAAAGACAAACTTGTTACCATCACCTCCTCATTCACCCATTGCTTTACACGTTGTTTTGCCTGCGTTTTCTGGATTTTGCCAACGGTTTTGGGTATTTTCTGGTGCTGTCAAAATTACGGTATCTAGACGTTGATTTCCATAGGTGCTGTCTGTCAATGGGTTCTTTATGTCTGTCCCCAAAACTCGATCATTTTTAGATTACTTCTAAAATAAGATTGAGCTACAGCTTGCACTTGATGCTACCGCACCCTTTTTCATGAATCTCTCCGGTTCTCGTTTTCTTAGGAATGTCCAATGTACTTCTTACGAGAACACACAGTCCTGTACTGCACACAATAGTACATCTACAATTAAAGTCACCTGGAAGTGGTATTTTTTCAAAGTAAAGCTTTTGTCAATAAGATATGTGTTTTGATGAGTGGATTGTGCATTATACAGTTAACTAAGGTTCACAAAAATTAGTTATCATTGTATTTACAAATTTAAGAGTAGGCCCCGACCCGAGAGGGCGCTGTTCGTGACGTCAATTGTGGCGCAATATTTGAAGAGAAATGTGTAGTCTGGGCCCATACACTACGTCTGGGTACCTGATCGCTATAATGCCTATGTACAGAGCTACGGTCACGGAGCAGACTGCACGCACTGTATACCCTGCACAGTGAATCGCAAGCTAAAAACATGCTCTCAAAGTTCAAACTTACCCGATTATTTTTAACGTTTGGCATACACCTGTACGCTCTGTTTGTTGTCACGTCTTTCAGGTACCTTCTCTGACTTCCCACTCTGGAAAAGTTGTGGGGATCGCGTCATGTTTTAGAATAATTTTTCTCTTCATGTCAAATGTGTGGTGCATTCTGGATTCGAAGCGCAACGGCTCGAAGTGTTCGCTGCACAGCGCTGAAAAAGACGTCGGACCGGACCACTATTGCTCTTGTGAGTCTGACTTTCGCGGCCCACATCCGCCCATACTTGGGATCTGCAGGAAACACATGCAACCTGACCCCATCTACACGTGGTTAGCATTGCCGGAAACATACAAACTTATAATTTGGACCGTACATGTACTTTGCACGTGTGTTTACTCTACGCATTGCAGGCAAAGTCTGCCTTGATCAACGTCACAAAAGGGGTAGGCGGAGTCAGCCCCCCAAACAACTTTATCTATTTTTTAAACATATAAATCGTGACTAACAATTACTAAAAAAATTGTTTTATTGTTCAAAAGCATATACTGTTATGTTTGAAAGAAAAAAAATTATATTTCCAGGTGACTTTAAAGGCAGTGGACACTATTGGTAATTACTCAAAATAATTATTGCCATAAAACCTTTCTTGGTGACGAGTAATGAGGAGAGGTTGATGGTATAAAACATTGTCAGAAACAGCTCCCTCTGAAGTGCCATAGCTTTCGAGAAAGAAGTAATTTTCCACGAATTTGATTTCGAGACCTCAGATTTAGAACTTGAGGTCTCGAAATCTACCATATAAACGCACACAACTTTGTGTGACAAGGGTGTTTTTTCTTTCATTATTATCTCGCAAGTTCGATGATGAGCGATTGAGCTCAAATTTTCACAGGTTTGTTATTTTATTCATATGTTGAGATACACCAACTGTGAAGGCTAGTCTTTGACAATAACCAATAGTGTCCGCTGCATAAACACAATGGAAGTGCACTGTATGATCTGCAGCTTATTTCACAAAACTTATGCAACTGCTTAAAGGGACACACCGGCTCACCGTTAACGCAATTTAGGGCTGTAGAATCATAAATAATGTTTTTATAGATGGTTGCTGTAAAAAAATATTCATCAAAATGTCACGTAATTAGCGAAAAGTGATTAAAAAAACCAAAAGCGGTAAAAGGCCAGCTTGTACGTGTTTCCAGCCGTTGCAACTGTCAAATCTTCGTGACATTGTCACACAATGTTGTAAGTAGACTGGTGCTTTGTTTAGGAACGTTTTACTACGACACAGCATAAGGATCCAGTCTATCCATAAATTATAAACAAACAGCACATACGGATCAGGCAAATCCTTCGACGATGGAGGTAGGCGTGCTTTGACGTACATCCAAAGATCGCCATAAGGAACACAAAAAACTAACCCAGAATATGATGGGACAGTGACAAGTAAATAAAGCATTCCTGGCACCAACTACATGTAGGCCTACTACTGCATAGCCATGATGCAGTTCGTGGCATACATGCTCCCGATGTGCTACTCCTAGAACTATTTCGGTTTCGTCCGGCTGGGAGACGATAGCCAGACAAAACCGAAATAGTTCTAGGAGTACCGACGAGCCAGGACCCAATTTCATAATGCTTGTAGGCCTAAAAAGGAACAGAAATTTGCTTAGCACAAAATAGTTTTGCATAGCAGAAACTGATACCAGCCAACTTTTAATTAAATTTGAAATGTTGTGAACTTGTGGCTGGTGCCTGACTAAACTTTTGAATAGTAAAGAAATTTTGAAAGCAGTATTTTCTGCTAAACAGATGAAACTGATCAATGGGCCCTGTTATTTACAGTGAAACATTTTTTTATCTTGGAGGGGGGAGGGGGGAACCGTGAGGGATTCAAAAGCGTCCTTATGAGAATGTATTTTGAAACGTATTTTTAAGGCCTAGCTTGACTCTGGATTGAAAGCGTAATTTTTTATTATAGCGTAACGAACCTAAACGATGTATATGGATTGTATAAGCGTAGCTGAGTAGCTTGGAAGGTACATGTAACCTTATCTTTTGGAACGCTTTCAATCCTTATGCTTGGAAGCATATCTTGAAACGTAAGCGTAGCTGGGTATCTTGGAACGTAAACGTTGCTGCGTATGGAACGTAAGCTATCGAATATCGCGATATTAATTTGGAAACGATTTCGATATCGGATGGAATTGGTTTTAATCGAAATATCGATATATCGCGATAATCGCGATGACAATTAAATATCGCGATGTATTTGCTAGCTGAGACATCTCGCACCCCATAGGTTTGGAGTAAAACCAGAAGAATAGGTCATTAGAACACCTCTCTTATGCTATGACTGTCTCTTCTACAACTTAAATGATGTCAAATTTAATTAATTGCGATTATATCGAATATCGCGATATATTGTCGGCGATATATCGTGAATAAAATAAATCGATATCGCCCAAGCTTAGTGGAGCGTAAGCGAAACTTGACTCAGGATTGAAAGCGTACCTTTTGTAATTATAGCGTAACTTGAAGGAACGTAAGCAAAACTTGGAATGTAAGCGTAGCTTGGAACATCATATCTTGGAAGGTAAGCACTGCTGTATAACTTGAATGTAAACGTAGCTGCATATGGAACGTAAGCATAGCTTGACTCGGGCTCAACAATCTCCAAAATAACGCCTCATTCACAGAATTAAAAAATATTTTTTTGACAAAATTATGCTTTGAGGGAATTTTTTTTAATCATTTTTTTTCAACCTTTTATACAAAATTATTATCCACCTGTTCTTTTTTCGATCGGGGCTTTTATATCCTTTTTTCTTCATAAAACATTTTTTAAGCTACTCGCACAATAACACTTTCAATATAAAAAAAAAGGCGGTATTCCTTTGTTTTGACATCATCAATCTTTTTATTTTGGAACGTTGCGATCATAAGAAATAACGGATTCAACACGAGGTGTACTGACTGACAAACCCACGATGTCAAACATGTACTCTGATGTCTGGCTCCCAACCCCTCCCAAGCTCACGGCGAGACCCGCAAGCTGGGACTTCGTAGCGCCCAGGATTACACCTCCAGCTCCTCACGAGACACGGCATGTTCGGTACATGATATGCCCCGAGGCTTACGTTCCGATTGCTCCACGTCTTGGGGCCATATAACAAGCTTCCGTTACACGATCTCTTTGAATGCGAATCTTACGTTAGATTTGTCACCATTATTCACATTTTGTAGCGATAATTTGAATACATATACATGATCTTTTTCGTCAATTACTCGTTAATAATTTTGTAAAAAAAAAGATTTAAATTTGGTTTGGTAAGTTACTTTTAGACGGCTGGAAGTAAAACTAGCCCGGAAGGTCACGTGATTGTTTGTACTACTTTTTGGTTAGAACAATCATGCGACCTTCGTTTTTGTTTTTAAAATGCTCAAAAACGGCCAAATTTTATGATTTTTTTAGGGACTGTTCTTCTTCATTCCTGGAAGACCGTTGAATTCATTTCTTAGTCTATTTTGTAGCCCAAATAGCCCAATTTGGCCGGTGTGTCCACTTGCGCAACTGCATAAGTCCACTTGCGCAACTGCATAAGTCCACTTGCGCAACGTTTATGGAGCAACCTCCGCCATTAACGTTGCGCAAGTGGACTTGAAATCGGCCACTGTGATGTATCTCCCCACCCTAAAAATTTGCATAGTAGTTGAACGTAGAGTAAACTTTAACAAAAATATCTCCTTCGTGTGACAGTCATATTTGATAAGAAATAAATAATCTAACTTCGCGTTTGGAGTTTATCGCTCAGTGTACGTTTTATTAATTTTTATTTGCCATCGATGCAATGCAAAATTTGTAATCAGTTTTCACTATTCTCTCGTGACCCAAACTTCTACAGGTTGGTCAGTTTATGTGCATACACTGCCAGCAACTGTTTTGTTGGCAAAAACCAATTCTGTAATGTTCCTTTAAGTGTGACCCTAAACCTGTAACCCGTCTTCATTCTGATACTGAATCTAAAGGAAATTTCAAACAGAAAGGCCAATAAGTATTTATCACTAAAAAGAAATTGATAATCGGGTTTGTAGTTCTTGAGATATGGTCCCACTTCCGATTGACCCAGAAGTAAAGGTCAACATTGAACCAAGTAACCCAAGTTCAATCTTAAATGCTACAAGGATCAATTACTGAAAAGGTTGAAATCGGCTGTTTAGTTCTTGAATTTTCGTCCCACTTCCAGTTGACCCAGAAGTAAAGGTAAACCAGGGTCACGGTATGCCAAGTTGAATCTTCAATGCTCAATGCTCAAAGTGTCTATAACTGAAAAGAAATTGAATATTAACAGTGTTGTTCTTGAATTAAAATAATAGTGGCAATTTATAATGCGCCATGTCTGTCTAAAAGACACTCCTGGCTCAGGAGAGATGCCGAAAGCCAGATTGCAAAGAATATAGTTAAGCACACAAATAAGTTTTCAAATGGGTTTTGAAGCTGGAATATGTAGTAAATTTAGGGGGGAGTTCGTTCCATAGTGATGGGCCAGAGTGTGAGAAGGAGCGGGCTCCCCATGAATGGCGTGTGCGTGGAATGTTTAGAAGTTTGGTGGACGATGATCTGAGGTGCCTGGGTGGAGCATGAAGATGTAGCAGGTTCTGGATGTATGTTGGTGCTGTGCCCTGGAGAGACTGATACACAAGAAGGAGAATTTTGAAGTGGTTGCGCTTTTGAACTGGGAGCCAGTGCAGGGCCTTTAGGATTGGAGTGATGTGTGTTGATCTTTTAGTAAAGGTGACAAGTCGGGCGGCCGAATTTTGGAGTCGTTGGAGACGCTTGATCTGATACTCTGGCATATTGCTGAGAATGGCATTGCAGAAGTCAAGTCGTGATGTTATGAGAGAATGCACAACCTGCTCTGTAGCTTTGCGAGAGAGGAACTTTCGAATGTGGGAGAGGTTGCGAAGCTGGTACCTGACGGATTTAGCGATATGTGATATGTTGTTGTTGAACGTCATAGTAGAGTCGAAGACTACTCCAAGTTTTCTGCATTTGTGTGTCGGACTGTGGTTTGCTTCGTCAGTTGTGAAGACTGGCTCAGTGACCTTGTTGAGCATCCCCTTCGAGCCTAACAGCATGAACTCCGTCTTGAGCCCATTGATTTTAAGATTGTTGCGTGACATCCAAATTTTAATTTCAGCTAGGCATTCCTCTAAATGTCTGAGAACAGAAAGAAGATTCACATCTGACGGAGGAAAGGAAATAAAAAGCTGGATGTCATCAGCGTAAAAATGGTACTGAACGTTGTGCTTGCAGATGAGCTCTCCAAGGGGTTGTGTATATACAGAAAACAGCAACGGTCCACACACAGAGCCTTGAGGGACTCCATGTGTCAGAGGTGTTGGCTCTGATTTGACTCCATCAATGGACACAGACTGAGAGCGATTACTAAGGTAAGACGAGAACCACCGAATGGCATTAGAAGTTACTCCAAAGGTTTGAAGGCGCTTGATCAAAGTTGTGTGACAGACTGTATCAAAAGCCGAGGAAACATCAAGCAAAACCAGAGCCGTCAGGTTACCGGTGTCCATCTGCCGTAGTATATGGTGTGTCAAACTCACAAGAAGGGTTTCAACACTGTGATTGCTCCTATATGCAGACTGGTGACTATCTAGTATGTTGTTATCAGACAGATGCTCTGTGAGCCTGGAGAATGCAGCCCTCGCCATAACCTTGGAGAGGAAAGGGAGATTTGATACCGGTCGATAGTTTTGCAATGAGTTGATGTCCAAGCCATTCTTCTTCAACACGGACACAAGGTCGGACATTAGCGTGCTTCAGAGTATTGGGGAATTGTCCACTTTGAAAGCTGGAATTTATTATGTTGGTGATGGCTGGAACCATAACTGGCAAACATTTCTTAAGCAGATGGGTAGGCAATGGATCAAGGTCGCAAGACTTAGTGGGAGATTTATTGATGATCAACCGGACCTCAGTTGAAGTGATTGGGCGTAGATTGTCCAGAGCTGCTGCTGTGACCGGGGTTGAAGAGTGGACAGCTTCTCCTCTCTGTTTATCTAGGCTAGTACAAATCGCTTCCACTTTGCTCCGATAAAACTGACTGAATCTGTTCGAGAGTTGCTGTTTGCTTATGTGATCAGGCAAAGGTGTGTCGGACTTGCGATTCAAGAGATTATTTGTTATTGAAAACAATTTCCTTGAGTCACCACAGCAGTCGTCCACGAGGTTATTGTAGTAGGAGATCTTAGCTGATCGTATGAGAGACTGGACCAATTTGCGGCTGACGTGCAAGGAAAAATCAACATGGGGTCACTGTTACCCCAAAGCTAATTTCCAATGCCCATCAAGGAGTTTACAAATGAAACAAAATTTGAAAATCAATTGTGTAGTTTTTAAGATATGGTGCCACCTCAGGTTGACCCGGAAGTAAAGGTCAACATGGTCATGGTTACTCAAGGCTAATCTGCAATGCCCCAAGGAGTCCAATAACTGCAAACAAAATCTAATCGGCTGTGTACTTCTTGAGATATGTTGCTCTGCAATGCCCCAAGGAGTCCAATAACTGGAAAAAAATCTAATCGGCTGTGTACTTCTTGAGATATGTTGCTCTGCAATGCCCCAAGGAGTCCAATAACTGCAAACAAAATCTAATCGGCTGTGTACTTCTTGAGATATGTTGCTCTGCAATGCCCCAAGGAGTCCAATAACTGCAAACAAAATCTAATCGGCTGTGTACTTCTTGAGATATGTTGCTTCAAAGATTGACTAATTAAAAATTAAAATAAAGCTCACGTGGTTAATTAAATAATAATCATTATCCATCACACAAGATGCTCATGGCGCAAACCGGAAATCAAATAGAAAGAGAAAAGTATCATAAATACAAAGCTACTGCAAGAACCAATGAAGTACTTGGTTACATTTGTAACTATACCTTCATGACCTATAATATGATACAAGATTGGTTATACCATGGAGGAACTAAGCCAAGTATGATTTTTGGAGGTCACAAAATAAGGTGGAATCTTTAGGGGAACAAGGAATAAGAAGAACAAATAAAAATCCTAAAGAGAAACTAGAACTTTTCTGAAAAGCATTTATATAGCACTTTGTGCAAGGTCTCAATATACAAAATTACAAAAATCATTGCACCTGCAGCCGATTTCACATAACTGTGTAAGTCCACTTGTTGTTGACATGTTATAAGTTTCTTGTGGGTCACTCTCTTGTGTTCTTTATTCTATATTAAAAAGAAGACAAAAGGCCATGTTTTTAAAAAGGTGATGATACAGTAAATGATCATCGACAAATAAAGCGTGGGATTTAAAGAGTATTGTTCATAAAGCCCCATTTTCAAACTAGCATCTTCACAAAAATTGCAAAACAAATAAGTTGATTATATCACATTTCTAGAAAAATCTAGGAATAATGGTGAAAACAATCAAATTGTGACAGCAGCACTCAGTAAAGCTATTTGAAAAAACCTCTACCATCATCAGGGATAGTTGGACAAAGCTGCTGAAGTTTTAAAAATGTACCATTTTGAGCTTGCTAATAATAATAAGATATAATTATCAATTGTGTGGATCACTGACACTACGACCGTATTTAAAAATTCTGTATTTCATCTACCTCCATTGTCACTAATTTGTACAGTTCTCTTCTCATTAATCCCCAAAATATGTAGGTTTATGCACGTTACATCCAGGCTCCAGCGAAGGTCACAGTAAAACAAGGTTTTAAACTATTGAGTTCTGATACAAACAATACGGCAAGTCCGCCATGACTGTCTGTGTGTACACGACGTATCATCACAGTATCGCATTCACACGTCTTTTCGTCTAAAATAACCTGGAAAGCGAGTGTCTGATACTGTTAATCATTTAACTAGTCCTGTCTATAAATGTTTACAAACTTACGTTTACAAAATCGTAGATTAGTGGTTGAAGTTGAGCCATTTTATCTCGACAATTCCTTCTTCCTGTGGCGTTTAGGCTTTATCCACTAAGACACTTAGACATGTTAGATTAGACTGATTCATGGTCAGACATCTTGGATTGGAACTTACAGACTTAACAACTTCAGTCAAAAGAGGGAGGTTTAACAACTCTACACTACCCCCTTTTTTTAGATAATGAAAAGAAATTAATTTTTCTTTTTGCTGAGATGTTTAAAAAAAAGAATTTCTCAAAAGTCTCTTTGAGTATAAACAAAAATGGTTGATTAGATGCATTCTTAAAATATGTCTCATCTGTGACTTCTGTTGTGCATCATGTTCTCTGAGAAGGGCGTCATGTTTGTGAGATTGCATTGGAGTCTGCAATTTGGGTAGCTTACATTTCAGCTTTCTGGAGTTCAGAGCCTCACTTGGAGATACGTTTGTGCGGAGTTGCTCTGTATTGACGGAGATTTTTGTACAGCTGCTGCTTCCAGCTTCCTTCTGACTCGACTGTGCGTATGACTTTTTATTATTATTACTATTTGTTTGACCTCAACAAATACAAGTACATCAAAAAGCACAGCAAAAGTTAAACGATAAGCAACGAACCAATCAAAATAATAGCAAATACAATAATTATTCAAGCAAAAAGCACACAATAAATATTTTTTTGAAACGTTCTGTTCAGTCGACGTTCGACTTCACCGTTTGCTCTGAGCCATAGTGGTGTGACTCTGCGATGAGTGAAACCAAGGTATGCTGAAAACCTAGCAAACTCATGACCATGAAATGGCAGGCCATTGTTTGTCTACACTACATCAAGAACTCCTTGTCTAGCGGAAATCGCATCTAGCTTTGGAATGGTTGCTTTGGATGAAGTAGAAGTGACGATTTTGACTTCGGGATAGCGACTGTATTCATCAACAACCACAAGAAGATATTCTCCTGACGCATATGGGCCAGTGAAATCCACTGCAACTTCTTTCCATCAACTTCTTGTCATTTTCAGTGGCTCTTGTCTTTCTGCACCACTGGTGGTTGGTGCTTGGCATGGAATGCATTTTTTCACTTTGTCTTCCACCATGCTGCTGTTCCAGGAAACCAAACTTTCTCTCTCAGGAATGCTTTTGTCTTCACGATCCCTTGGTGACTGGCATGAGCAAGATTTACAGCTTTGGATCTCAGGGATGTGGGCATTACTAAGCAATTGGCTCGCAGGACCACTCAATTGCAGATTGTTAGCTTGGATCGAATTGGTTTGAATGATCGCATGACTATGTCATCCCAGTCGTTTGACTTTCCAGATTGAATAGTCTTCATCAGCCTTTGCATGACTTCATCAGCTGCGGTTTCTTCGTGAACTTCATCAAGGGTCATTGCTTTAGGAACTGACTGTATGTTACACGTATCATTGTCGGTGTTGAAGGAGATTAACTTCAGTTGTTTTGCTGTTGAATAGGAGAGTATGTTAATTGTGTCGGTATCAACTATGTGAAAGTCTGCAGGACAAGATGTGGAACCGTCGGTAACATTAGCAGAGAAAACACAGAGTACTGGCAAAGGTGTTGCAGTGCTGTATGAGAATACTTTGGATTTCGGCTTTCTCATCTGGAACGAATAATTATCTTGTTTGAGGAGATTGAATGACTTTGAGTCAAGAACATTGACAAATGCTCCAGAATCTATCATGGCTGTCATGGTTGTTTTGCCAATGTTCATCTTACAGGTAGGCAAGTTTGTAGAGTGGATAACGAAAGCACTTGCATGATTAGCCAATACGTAGCCTGCATCAGTCTCACAGTTGTCATCATCTTGATCAACAGTGTGTACAGCTTCGTTGGCTTTTGCTCAGCGACAAACTGATGCAAAATGTCCCATTTTCCTACAGTGCCGACATTCTTTTCCGGTGGCTGGGCAGGTATTGTGTGGGAAAGGACCTCCGCAAAACCAACAAGTCCGATTACCTTGTTCTGGTTGTCGGCGTTGAGGCTGTGATTTTTGACCTGGAGATGGATTCTGCTTGCTTGGGCGGCGGTGATTGGAATTTGACTGCTTATAATTATCCCGCCTGCCTCTATCACTGACTGCATTTATAAGTGGTTTCTTGACGACCGGCTTCAACTAAATCAGCTTCACGCTCACTTGTCTCAAAAGAACGGCCAATGGTTAGTAGTTGGTTGAGGGTCATTGTCTCTCGCAGGGCTCTTCTGCGAAGACGTTGAGATTGACAGCTTAAGATTATCTGTGCAACTATTTCATTGTCCATATTGTCAAACTCGCAGGTCTGAGATAGCTGTCGCAATCTGGTGTGGAATGTATCGAGTGTCTCATTACTTTCTTGCTTGGCTTGTCCGAATTTGTACACCTCATATGCTTTGTTTCTCTGAGGGTTGAAATATTTTGTTAATGCATCGACTGCTGGTTTATATTCTTCATCATCCCCCGTTTGAAATCTCATCTACTTTCTCAGTACCAGCATAATAAAGAAGTAATGCCCTCTTTCGTTTTTCACTGGTGATTTCCATAGCTACCATCAACCTTTCGAACCGTTGCAGCCTTTTTTTTCCATCTGGGGCCTGCGTTACTATCGGCATGGACGTCAAACCTCTGAAAGACTGGTAGGATTGACATGTTGTATTGAGCGTGGCTGACTTGACAAAATAATGTTCTGATTCTGTGCTACTTTTTCTGGATTTATAGAAGTAGAAAATGCCAATAAATCTTCGGCAACTCACCCGAGCTTGCTTTATCCTTTTATCCTTGTCGCCAAAATTTGGTGATTAGGCGTTATCTACTGAGACACTTAAACATGTTAGATTAAATGATAGGTTTGTTATTGGTCAGACATCTTGGGTTGGAACTTATAGACTTAACAACTACAGTCAATAGAGGCCGGTATAACAACTCTACACTTCCGTTGAAACTTCACTGTGTAGCATGTTGTTTTCCCTGTAAAAAAGATCGCGATTTAAAATGGCTGCCGCTGCGGGTTTTTTCTAGCGGTTTCAGGCAACAGTCATTGAAATGTTGATATTAGCCTCGTCCGCAGTGTTTGTCATTAATTAAAACGTTGCGCAGCTAAGACAAGTTTCGTGAAATGCAACTTAAGGAAGTGGCGCAGCTGCGCAACATTTACATGTACGACAGAGTAAGGAGAGAGATTTTATGACATGGTGCAAGTTGCGCACTACTTTCGTGAAATTGGCACAGGTTTTGTTCGGATTAGCCTACGCTATTCCTTCAGCAGCGACGATGGTTGGTTCAGTGCCGAAATCTGTATTTCCTTCTTTCGTTTAGCGAAACAAAACAAACACATAGATCATCAGCCATTGGTTTACAAGTACAATTACTTTTAAACCACACGTTTTTTAATTTGATAAAATCGGCCACATTTTGGGGGGTTATTAAAACCAGTGATCGTTTGGTTGTTGCCACAATTTCAGTAAACACTTTCGTCTTTTATTAGGCCTACTAATTTGTCAATCATGAACTCATCGGTTCCGATCAACACCACCCATCCACAAATCAACCCTGAATTATTTTTCCAATATAAACTAACTTTATTTAACCTCCCATAAAAAACAAAACAAAATAACTAATACTTTCATTCAAAACAGACAAGTCCAAATAAATTAATTTAAATACATTCTTAAATTAAATTATGTTTAATCTATAAAAAAAAAATTAATTTTTGCAGCAAAATATTGATTTTATATGATTTTATGTTGTTCAGTGTTGAAATACAGCAAGTGAGAAGACTGGTCTTTGACAATTACCAATAGTGTCCAGTGTATTTAACCAGGATAAATGCTTCACACCCTCAGTCAACAATTTATTATTATTGATGTAGCCTATGCTCTTGAAAAGGTTGGCTATAACGTAGTTTATGTCACAGATGACAGATTGCTGCAATTACAGTTTTGTACAAAATGCACACCAGTCATAACCCTTCAGATCTTGGAGCTATGCTGACATCTCCATATGAAAGGTGATGGGCAACACTATCCAACACATTCTGCCTCATTTCTCTCCTTGCCTTGTGCTACAACCCTGCACACAGCAATCAGAACATGGAACAACCTCCCAGAAGCTTGATGTCCATTCTTTTAGGACTAGAGTGCTTTACATGTACTTACCATAACTTGGTTGGTCTGAGTGTAAGCAAACGTAGGCTAGTTCCCTATCTTACTAGAGCACTTGTGAATACTGTTCCAGCTGGGCTTGTTCTTTAGCTTGCTGGAGAACAGTGCAGTGTGCAGTGAGATCAGGTTTCAAGTAGGTTTGATTATAGTAAGCCTATATTGTACATGTATTTAAGTTAATCTACGCTCATTTGTGTGTTTTATGTATAACATTTATTTAATGTATTTCTTTTAGTTAACCTCCCCATAATTAATCAATTTGTCTCCTTCCTGTGTATCAGTTTCTTCTGTCTACTCTGAACTGTAGTGTACCAGTTGATTGGCCAAATTACCTCATTTTGTCAATTTCTGATTTGGCTGTTGTACACAATTACTCTTTTTATGTGTATGCTAAAAAACTGTGTGTTTGATAATTCACAAAGATAACAAAATGTTGGTTGTAAGTTAAACTATGTATCACACACTGGAAGTCTAGATGTATGCGCAAGTCTACATGGATATACTTTATATACTTACTAACTGTGTGCTGTACAATGCAGGTCTACCTCCTATGACAGAAGCTGATATTGGACGTCTAGATGCACAAACACCATTAGACCTTTGGAGGAAGGCGTACTTATCCTTGTTTCCTCAGCAGGTTTGTTGCTCCATACATTATATGAATTTCCCCTTTCCACCACACACAAAGCCCTTACACAACATATGTGTTATGTACTAGATTGGCCAGTGAATTTGATCGCGTAATCGTGATTGACTATATCTGAGCACACATCGGTCGGAAGTCACCTGAGCCCAGGTCGGACAAGTTATAGACTCTGAACATTGAAAATGATAGCCTTGACTAATACCGTGACCCTATGTTGATCTTTACCTCTGGGTCAAATGGAAGAGGAACCATATATCTCAAGCACTAATGGAAAGCTTATTCCACTGCACGTTTATCCAATGAAAGGATCAGACTGAAATAATTGGATCTGCAAAACCAGTGACTGTCTTTATCTTGCAGGTAAAGACAGGGGACGGCATTTGTTTATTTTCTTTAAAAACACATTTTTGGGCTTATAACTTTTGATCTACACAATAGATTCTTACAATTGATACGTCAGCGGAAAGGTGGTTAAAAACTCTGTGAACACCTTGCAGACATGACCCCATTTTGACCTTGTCTTCTGGTTTTAATCGGAAATTGAAAATAAAACATTCATATCTCAAGAACTACGGATGTACATGTACGACCAAACGTCGCTGAATGTACCAGTTCTCATCTTAGATGGGAGACCGCTTGGCAATACCGGGTGGCGTAGGATTTTTTATAGATGGACCTGAGAGCTCTTTTCTGAACCATTTCAATTTTATTGCACAGATACTTTGGTAGGGTACTATGCCAAACTTGGCAGTCATATTCCAACACAGGCCTGATCACAGATAGATAAATGAAAAGAACGTCTTTTTGGCCTATACCAGCACGTTGAGTTGATATAACACGTAGTCTTTTACCAAAACCAATCAGTAGCTTTTGAGTTTTGTTTGCATTGATGTTCATGTCGTTCTCCCTCAACCACTGGCAAGCTATGTTGGCTGATTCCTGCAGTATCAATGCCGAATCTTTCTTGCAGATCTCGAAGATAATACTATCATCCACATATTTGTAAATCGGGCAAGGAGTGGTGAGATCATTGATTTGTACGAGAAAGTCTTTCGGTCCTGATAGTGGAACGCCACCGTTCGTGTAAGTACATCCAGTCATGACAGATCCCACCCTAACACGTTGAACTCTGTCAAGCAGGAAAGCAGCCATCCAATGCACAAGATGTTCATCTAGGCCGATGTTGATTAATTTCTTGATGAGAATGTGATGGTTGATGTGGTCAAACGCCTTGGAGTAATCCAGTTGTAGGATTTTAACAAAAGTACCTGCATTGTCAGTGGCCTTGTACCATTGATGAGTCATTTCGACCAGTGCGTCTGATATACTGGTCCCAGGAATATAGCTGAACTGATTAAAGTCTATTTTGCCCTTGATTCCATCAGGCACCCAATCTAGCATGATAGACTCAAAGACTTTGGCAGCATCGGGGTCAGAGATATGGGTCTAATATCGCTCCCTACTGACCTTGGTGGGTGTTTCTTGGGCAGTGGGATGACATCTGCCGTTTTCCAACTGGATGGAACAACTCCTTCTCTCATTGAACTGTTGAAAATGACAGTCAATGGAGCAGCAAGCAAGTGAGAAAATTTGCGAAGGATCCAAACTGGTACTCCATCGGACCCGTTAGCCTAATTGACATTGACATCGTCCAGGGCCTCTTTAGTTTGATCCACGCCGATTGTGAACTTTGCATCCTGAGGGTCTGTTATCTGGAATATTGGATGATTGTCATCCAATCGGGGGCAAGTCGCTGCTGACAGAAGGGAATAAGTCATTGATGTTATCAGCAAGTAACTGGAGATCGCCATCTGCCACGGTATTAGCGAGACCCTACAAGGCTCCGTCGCTGCCGGTAGAAAGTCCCATGAGTGACGTCATGTGTTTCAAGCAATCTTGGACTGGTAAAAGTCCCATCGTAGGCATATGGCAGCACGGTTCACCTTGTTATGAAGGTGTCTCGCTAGTTCCGTGTTACCTGCCAGCCTTGCGCGCTGACGTCTCCGCACTAATTTCCTAAAAGCGTCGGTGACCAAGGGTTTGTCGTTGGTGTGACGTGTGACTACCTTGACAGGGAAACATGATTTTGAATTTGTTCACATTTAGTGCAGTTGTTTGCCTCAAAGTACTGTAACAAGGTCTTAAACATTTACCCATACATTTCCATGTATGTTTTACTTAGTAAAGTTCTATGAATGCATTTTATAAGTTGTTTGCTTATTCCTTATTCTTTTTCGTAGTTACATTGGTAATATTACATTGGTAGGTTACTTCATTGTAACTTTTATCATTACAGAATCTTGGTGATAAATTGACTCAAGATGACCCGGCTAAAGACCCACAGTATGATGAGTCGGCTGTCGACACAATGCGTCAACAAAAAGACAAAGTAAGTTTCACTCTGTATACTATGTACATCTACAACCCAATTTGTCACAGCCAATCCTTATAATAATAATAATAAGAGACATTTATATAGCACTCTTACACAAGGTACCACAGCGCTTTACAAGAAACTGAACAAAAGCAAAAAAATAATGGCACTGATAATGGGAAAACAGTCACAGCAATCAGTCATTGAACAGGAAAGTCCTCTGGGGGACCCCAGCATTGGTTGGTTCCCAGCTGGAAACACTACCATCATATTGAACAGCTTGGCTTCTGTTTATTAAAAAACTACATACCCATGGAATAATTGAAGTACGAACACCAAGGTTCAGAAACTTTTCAACAACAATCTGAGGGTTTACCCTGTCACCGGCTTTTGAAAAATCAGTAGCTACTAATACAGCAGAATGTTGGGGTCTATCGGTTCCCTTAAAAAATTTATCTAACAATTTGACCAAACAATGAGTTGATAAGAGTCAATGGAATTTTTGATATCAGCTATGATCCAATTTACAACAAAATCCTCAAAAACGTTAGAAACCAAACATGTGAGTGAAATAGGACGCAGATTGTCAATAGTAGGGGGATTGCACTTAGGGACGGGTATAACAAATGCCCTTTTCCAAATGTCAGCGAACAGTTGATTATTTAGCAGAGAGGGAAGCTTTATAGTTCATAAGAGAATTCTTTAATCACACATGGTGGGAAAAGGTCCGGTCCGCCACTCTTGTTGATGTTTAATTTCTTGACTTTCTTGAAAACGTCATGTGGAAAAACAGATGGTGGTGATGATGTCATTGGAAGGTAGGCAGGTAGGCAGCTGAGATCAAGTTTTGGGATATCATGAGCTCCTGATATGAATTGATGATTGATACTATTTGCAGTAGACTCTGTTGAAGGTCCAGGTAGAGTAAAGCTTCTCTTGCAGTAGTGACCAGTATAAGTTTCTTGATATGTTGATGCCATTGTCATGGCCGGGTTAAAGGCAGTGGACACAGGCAGTTGGTAACTGTCAAAGACTAGCCATCACAGTTGGTGTATCTCAACATATGCATAAAATAACTAACCTGTGAAAATTTGAGCTCAATCGGTCATCAAAGTTGCGAGATAATAATGAAAGAAGAAAACACCCTTGTCACACGAAGTTGTGTGCGTTTAGATGCTTGATTTCAAGACCTCAAGTTTTAAACCTGAGTTCTCGAAATCAAATTTGTGGAAAATTACTACTTTCTCTACGGCACTTCAGAGGGAGCCGTTTCTCACAATGTTTTATACCACCAACCTCTCCCCATTACTCGTCACCAAGAAAGGTTTTATACCAATAATTATTTTGAGTAATTACCAATAGTGTCCACTGCCTGGAATTGTAGAACACTTGTTTAGCACGTTTAATAAGTCTAATGGTTTTGTTACGGATCATGCGCCATAACAACAGTTTACCGCTGGAGAAGCTAGCCTTTTGTCTTATAATGATGAGGGATTTCAGTTCTGGAGTTAGCCAAGGTTTGTCATGTCGGTGCGCAGAGATAACCTTGGTCGGGAAAAAATTATCAATGGCCTTGTTCAGAGCCTCAAAGAACACAGAAGTTTTGGTTTCTGCTGTGATTGCAGCTTCAACACCCTCCCAATTGTAGTTTGTGATCCATTGGCCAAAGGCTTGTTGGTCCAAGTCTTTAATTGGGCGAACAACTCGTTTATGGTTGACACTAGTCGTTTTCATGGTGTTCAGGGGTTGCCACATAACAGTATTATGGTCGCTCAATCCAAGCAGTGATGAAATGATCGGCTCGTGATATAGATCTTTCAAGTTAGTTAACATTTTATCAAGAATGGCTTGACCTCGCGTAGGGGTTTTGACGACTTGAAGGAAGCCGGACAAGCGGCAGATGTTGTCAGTGTCCAGTTTATTAAAATCTCCTAAAAACATAACACCAGCGTTGGGATATTTGGTTTGAAGTGTGTTCAAAGATGACAGTAGGTGATCGGTGAGTATATTATCATGTGGAGAGGATGGTGGATGGTAAACGACACAGATGATAATACCACTCACTGATCTGGGAAGCCGTCGTGGGCGAGTCCAAATCCATAAAACCTCAAGATCATCGGAAACGTTGATTTCGCTCAAAGTTCTAAACTCTATGCCATTTCTAACATATAGAGCGACACCTCCACCGCGTTTATTGATTCATGGTTTACTGGTTAGTCCAAATTTGGGAATAGAGAAAACACTAGAGTCAATGTGAGCAGGAAACCATGTTTCAGTAATGGCTGCTATGTCGATGTTACTGGTGTCGAGCATTATCTGAAGTTCATCGATGCGTTGAACCAATGATCTAGCATTGATCAGGAACACAGGAGGTGTACTAAATCCGTTAGTGTAGTCATTTGTAGATAAACCAATCGGGACAGAAATCAGGTTTGACACGACAGACCCTCGCCGTGTTTGTGTGGAGTTGGCAATGGGTTGTCCATGTCCGCCCTGCATGATAACTTGAATTTTTCTCCGTTTGTTTCTCATCGCTCTAGAGCCTCGTTTGAGTTTAACTTTGGTTAGTTTGCAGGATTTTAAAGTCTTCCAAACCTCATTAGAAACAACCGATGTTGACTCACCAATGTTTCTCAAATTTAGAAGTTCTGATCTTGAGTACTTATAACGTCGGTGATACAACTGCTCGTCGCCATTTTGTGATGGTTCCAGGTAATGGAGTGTGTGTGGAGAGACACGTAGATCGGGCGTGGCGCTCTGGGTACCAGCGACACTGCTGAGAATGTCTATTGTAAACGTTATGTTGTACAGCAATACAAAAAGCCCGTATAAAAGCATGGCCATGACGGTGGTTTGCTGAACCATTGAATATTCCTCAGCTTTCCGGATAAAAAGACGTTAAAAACAGTCAAAGTTTCCAAACGGGAAGTGAAATAAAAAGACAAATACGTACAACATACCTCGACTGACACGAAGAACATGTAAAACTGGAACAAAAACTAGCAGAAATCACAAAACTATAAAAGAAAAACCGGAGCTCTAACAGCTGCGATGTGGACGCGCTGAAGAACTCTGAAGATGAGTCCAATATTATATATATCCAATTATCCTATATGTTATATATTCAATGTTATATGCGTCCAATATTGCGGAGATGGTAGTGGAGCGAGCGACAAAGAGAAGACAAGATTGTGCTATGGAGAACTTTTGAGAGTAAATTCTGCCAAATATTCTACGATGGTATGTACATGTACATATACACATTGACTTTCCGTTGTTGTCTGCCAACTCGTGTAGCGTACACAATGCGTCTGTGAATGCACTCATCGGTAGGATCGACCCTTTTGACCGGTCCGAGGAGGACTGGCATACATATGTAGAGCGCTTAGATCAGTATTTTGAGGCCAATAACATCAAGGACAAAAAGGTTCCTGCTTTTATTAGTTTAATTGGGCCCAAAACTTATGGACTGTTGAAGAATCTGCTTGCTCCGGAAAAACCAAGCACCAAGTCATACAAAGAATTGGTTGACATTTTGGGGAAGTACCTTGCCCCCAAACCACTTGTCATTGCAGAGAGATTTTGCTTCCACAAGCGTGATCAGCGGGAAGGCGAATCTGTCACTGCATACCTTGCAGAATTGAGGCGGTTGACCGAATATTGTGAATTTGGAGACTATCTTAGCGATGCACTTCGTGATCGTCTTGTGTGTGGTCTGCGAGCCGGAAACATCACTAATCGTCTGCTTGCAGAGGCAAAGCTCACACTCAAGAAAGCCATTGACATTGCAACAGCTATGGAAGCTGCAGCAAAGGATGCAACTGAATTTCAGCAGCAATTTAAACTGGAGTCAACCGTTCATAAATTTGTGTCAAAGAAACCAACGTCTTCCACTGCATGTTTTCGCTGTGGAAGGGCGGGACATTCCCCGAACCAGTGTCGTTTCAAGGATGCAACATGCCATGAATGCAACAAAAAGGGACATATCCGACCAGCATGTCGATCAAAATCTGACCGACAATCCAGTCGTGGCCCTCGAAAGCAAAAGGGAAGGGGAAACAAAAGTCAAACCTATGAAATCAGTGGAAGTGACAGAAAATGATGATGATGCTTCGCCAATGTTTGTCGGGCAACTGGCCTTTAACAATTAGTTGGATCAAAACAAAGATAGTACCATTTGGCTGACACAATCCATTAATGGTACACCCTTGCGCATGGAACTGGACACTGGATCAGCAGTATCAATCATCTCAAAGGGAGATTATCTGCACAAATTCTCCAAGTTGGAACTGCACCCAACCCGCATGAAACTTACAGACATACACTGGTGAGAAAATAACACCAGTTGGGTTGTTGCGTGTGAGTATTGCCAATCAAGGACAACAATTCTGTGGAGAGTTATACGTTGTCGACCGTGGAGGACCAGCGCTATTAGGACGCGACTGGCTCACACATGTTAAGGCACCTTGTCAAAACTATCCACGGGAATATTCAGGGATGTCTGTCCCGGTCGGCTGTCTCCTGGTGGTGGGCCACTCTGTCCCGGTCTTTGTTTATACTCCCCTGCTGAGCTTTCTGCGGTTTGGCGCTGATAAGATCTCACACCCTCCAGGGCTTTTCAGCAGCACAGGGCTTGAAATCTATCAACTGTGATTTTTAAATAACCTTTGCCAAAACAATAATGTTCCAAACATCAATCTGTGCTGCTAGTTTTTGGTATGCTAGGATGGTGTTTAAATAACTTGTATTAAAATTGATCCCTTATTGTGAATACCATCATGAATAAAGTTGTTTGATTAGGCATCATCGTGGCACAATATTTTTTTTTTACCCAATATGGAAGAAGACTGCATGGAAAACCTTTTTTAGGACAACCTACCTCCATGGAACAACATATGAACTACACGTTGATTGTTTTTGAACCTATGATATTTAGTTGGAGAGGGAGGGTTACGTACTACTATCGTCGCAAAAGTTGTGCAGCATTAATAGCAGGACTCACTAGTGTAGCGATATTTCTTCACACGATTAAAACAATAGGTCAAAGTTCTTGCATTTCTCCAGTTCATATATGCCAAAAAGCAACAGTTTAAATGATTTCTTAACATAAATAAACAACTGTTTGTTCTTACTTTGCAAGTAGAAATCATAAGAGTTTAGTTATAAAATCCCAAGTCACCGTCCATGCTCAGAATAAACAGGGAGTGTGACAACTTTACACCTGTGTGACAACTTTACATGTACATGTATGTCACCATGCAGTTTGTCCACGCCAGTTGTGTACATACATGTAGGCCTACAATGCGTGTGTGTCTGTGTGGGAGAAGCCACAGTCCCAGAGACGAGTGTTTCCATAGGCTGTTGAATGTCCACATAGCGCGTAAGAATTGTTTTCATTGGTCGATTTTGCCCTACTGCTAGAGCGGTGTAAACAAGTAAATGAAATCGCGGAAGAAAGCGTTAGTCGTCGCCGGTGATTTTTTATTAATTTAGCGTCGTTTTTCTTGCGGGAAAATATAATCAGTCCCTGCATGGAATACACTAGAGTTGCTTTTGAAAATACTAGTATTGCAGACCGGTCTGAAATAGTTGCATGCTCATTGGAAGCATAACTTTTCGATTTATATGTTTATAATAGAGAAGCATTTAATAGTATTAAAAAAATGTTTGAAGTTGCTTTCATTCCATACTGTTAAATGATTGATAGGGCGTCTAAATCATTGAAGGTGGCGGGGTGTGGGGAGGTTGCGCTCGTTTTTAGGGGCGGCTGACTTTTCAAAATAAACGTGAAAGAAAACCACAGTGAAATCAAGTACAATGGATATAAAAAGGTACAGTACCACAAAAAAAAATGTAATGATGTTTGAAGTACTGTGAGGTAAAAATATGTGAGACTATTACTTATGTGGGAATTTGTTTTGTTAAATGGTTAGAAATGTGAACTGTGTCCGAAGTGTGTAGGATTATAAACAAAACAAAAACCCTTCAAATAAAACTCAAAGTTAAATCCAAGTTAGTTAATGTTTACACGTAACAAATCAGTAACAAAAAAGTACAAAACAAACCAACTCTACAAATTATTTTTAGTTCTTATACAATGTTTTGAGAGAATTGTTTTCATGATGTCATCCAGGATTTACCAAAATGCTAAATGATAACTGCATAAAAACTAGTGTACTTGTGTAGATCCCAGTTCATATCCCAGTGTTGGCTTTATCTGGTTGAGAAAACCACAAGCAGGTGACCTCGCTCAGTGGTGACCTCAAACAAGGCTTCCAGTAGATAACGATCTGAGTGCTTGGGGCTAATCTTAAAAGAATGAAAACATACAGCTCAGCTGTCAGTGAAGTGTCTCGGAATAATCCCGTTATGAATTTGAAACTGTCCCCGGGTTAGAATATCCTTGTGTTTTCCCAGGGATAGTTTTGACAAGGTGCCTAAGTTGGACTAGCCAAATATTTTGTCACTGTCTGTGGAAAATCATACTGACACTACAGCTAAGCTGACAGCTTTACTTGAGGAGTATGATGAGCTCTTCAAAGAAGAAATTGGAGAACTTAAAGGTATTAAAGGTAACCTGATACTTAAAGAGAATGCTCAACCAGTTTTCCTGAAGGCTAGACAAGTGCCGTATGCACTGAGGCCTAAAATTGAAGCAGAACTTGTTAAGTTTCAACGTGAGAACATAATTACACCAGTGGAGACTAATGAATGGGCAACACCCGTTGTGCCCGTCGCAAAGAAAAGGAAGCTTTGGCACTAGTTTGGGGTATCAAAAAGTTTAATAACTATCTACAGGGACGGAAGTTTACATTGGTTACGGATCATCAACCACTCACTTCCATCTTCCATCCTGCTAAGAGTGTTCCCACGACAACAGCATCACGTATGTTGCGACACGCTCTTTTTCTTGCTAGTCACGACTACGAAACGGAATATAAGAACACCACTAAGCACTGTAATGCAGATGGACTTTTGCGACCGCCAGTACCTGAGTTTCGGACTGAAGACATTGACCCGGATGATCTTCTCCACATGTCTCAGCTTGAGAAAATGCCAGTCACTAGTGCTAAAGTACCCAAAGAAACAGCTCGCGACATTGTGCTCTCCCAAGCTTGTGAATTCACCATGAAAGGATGGCCAAACTCATATGACACGGAACTAAAACCCTTTAACGTACGTGAAGAATGAACTTTCACTGCACGATGGATGTCTTTTGTGGGGATTACGCGTGATAATTCCACTACATGTAAAACTACGTGAGACCATTCTTGCTGAGTTGCATCAAGGTCACTTGGGAGTTGTCAAAATGAAAAATCTCGCACGTGGATATGTGTGGTGGCTCGGACTCAAAAACGACATCGAACTACTTGCGAAAGGTTGTGCTGGATGCCAAAAAGTACAGCACAATCCCAAGTCAGCACCACTCCACACATGGGAATGGCCCACAACACCATGGCAGCGTATTCATATTGACTATGCTAGCCCATTTCTTGGCTAGATGTTTCTTGTAGTTTTGGACGCCCACTCCAAGTGGCCTAAGGTTGTAAGCACGAAATCTGCAGACTCTACGCGCACAATTGCAATTCTACGCAGCATTTTTGCTCGGAATGGAGTGCCAGAGCAGTTAGTCAGCAATAACAGCCCACAGTTTGAAACTTACAGACATACACTGGTAAGAAAATAACACCAGTTGGGTTGTTGCGTGTGAGTTTCAAACATTTTTGAAGCAAAACGGGATAAAGCATATTACATCTGCCCTGTACCACCCTTCTATGAATGGGCTTGCGGAACGATTCGTTCAAACCTTCAAACGAATGCTGAAATCAATGAGTGGGGAGAAGAGTTCCACAGCAGCCAAATTGGCTAACTTTCTGTTTGCATACAGGAGTGCCCCACACAGCACGACCGGACAATCTCCAGCAATGTTGTTCTTAGGGAGAAACCTTCGTTCACAATTGGATATTCTAAAGCCTAATGTCACGATTGGATATTCTAAAGCCTAATGTCCGTCGTTATGTCAACAACAAGCAAATGGATCAGACTGATTCACACACATCTGCCAATATAAAGCGTGAGTTTCACATTGGTCAAACTGTCTCCGTTCGCGACTACAGAGGCAATCAGAAATGGATACCTGGTGTGGTACATGCTCGCACTGGCCCTGTGTCCTATGAAGTTTGTGTCGGTCCAAACATGATCTGGCGCCGCCATATTGACCAACTTCTCGACTCGGACATTGGAAAAAAACCTAATCTCAATGTACCTGTACCCTATGATGTCATACCACAGATCGTACCATCGGAAATGGACAATCCTACACCAACACCAGTTGAACCAGACCTTACTGAACCTAGTGAAACGTCATCACCTACGAAACCTTCCATGTCGGGTAGTCCTCATGTTGTTGAACGTCGCTACCCCGCACGCGAACATAAACCTCCTGATAAACTCAATTTATAACTGACTGCACATAAAAACAAAACAAAAGAAGAAGATTTTGTTGAAAGTCAAAGTTAAGGTGTTTTATTTAACAAACAAAAATGTTGCCATGGATTACTTCGATGTTTAATGGACTTTACTCTTTTTTTTATGTTCACTCAAACAAGTTGTTTTGAACTGTTGTTTACCTACATTTAATGGATCACTGTTTATTATTTGTTTTACCGGACTCGTTGAACATTGAAATCAACTTCATACTTAGTGGGGAGGAACTGTGATATATTTGCTTTGGCCCACTTGGTTACACCCAGCTCATAAATATTAAGTACTGTCTACTTTGCATACAGCTCATGTCAAAGGTCACACCATGACCTGCATTCCCAGGTTTAGAAAAACGTTTTTCCAGTATGGCAGCTCCTTTGCACAGTGTGTGTATTATTGTCTACTATACCACGCGAAATACACCACATGAACAGTAGTGGAAGGATAACTTCAACAAATTATGTTGGTAATCGATCTAAAGACAGCAAAAAAAGTAACGCAGCTGTTTAAGCACAAAGCTGTTCCGACCTAGCGTCGGAACAGGTATTGTTTTCGTAGAGATTTTTTATTATTAGCTGTTCAAACCTACTGTCGGAACAGGTATTGTTTCTGTCGTGATTTTAATTTTTTTTCTTATTCTTTGTTTCTGCCTAAAACCCATAGCATTTGTACACATTTTTTTCTTTAAGCCTAATCTCCCAAACCATAATACGAAAGAGTGAGTTTATTATACCAAATTGTAGCTTAGAACATAAGCTTTACTCTAAATGTAAAGAAAAATAAGAATCCTGATTAATTAACCACGTAATCTTCATTTGAATATAACTGGATGCAGTCGCTTCCATGTTATTGTTAAATATTATCTTTGGTAAATGCCATACAGTATGTACTAGGGCTAGTATGTACCTATCATGAGTTGTGACTTCTTGAGATGAGTCTACGCGTTTGAATTTAACTGGATGCAGTCACTTCCATGTTATTGTTAAACATTCTCTATGGTAAATGCCATGCAGTATGTACCTATCATGAGTTGTGATTTCTTGAGTCTACTCATTCTGTTTTCCTACCATCGTTCAGGACCCATAACAATCTAACCGGCCGAGTTCCGGGCCCATATACTTTGCACGCGACAAAGTACGAAGGTTTAGGGATTTCGTTCAAACGAACGTGCGTAATTGAATAGGGGTTTTTGACAACGACGACACATCATGGTGTCCACAGATTTACACTAAACTTAAACAGTTTGAAGATAATGATAGTTGAAAGCTTCCCTTAAAATATTACTTGCTGTGGTGTTGTAGTTTTTGAGAAATTAGTGAAACAACTGTCAACGTATCACTGGGACCGAGTTGGTTTGGGACCGAGTTGACCGGGTTCGTTTTTGAGAAATGAGTGAAAAAACTGTCAACGTATGACTGGGACCGAGTTGGTTTGGGACCGAGTTGACCGGGTTCGTTTCAGGCGACGAGCGTGGACGACGAAAATAGAACGGCGGGGATTTGGAATCATTTACGGGTGAAGTCACCTTGTTTGCACCGGGGACCATTTGCCTTAACTAATTCAAGTATTTCGCTTTCTTTTCGGTAATTATACCATGACATACAAAAACTCTTTGGCAGGAATACAAAAGCAGCGATTTTATTATGCTGACGTTTCTCTTGTGGTTGAGTGGGTCATTTGTATAGAGCTGCTTATAATAAATAGGCAAAACATTTTGCTTTATAAAAATGCAGAAATTGAGCAGAATACCTGGATTCACGACTTGTACAAAATGAGGAATGGTATTTGCTGTGTTTAGCTGCTTTTTGTGTTTTAAAAGCTATATGTAGTTTGGTCTGGTCCTGTGCCAATGACTTTTTAAAGGAAGAAACGCAGCGCTTACGTAATCAGGGAATTGTGCTTACGCTAAGCGTAGTTAACAGCTTTGCAGGGAATGTGTTCTTGAGCGTCACAATTCGCAACAACAAATTTACTACAGTTGACTAATTGTGCTCAATTCCTGTGAAACTGTCACTACAAAAACAGTGACTCAAAAATTTGATTTGCATTCACAGGACAACCGTGCTTTATAATTAGTTGTGCAAAAGTAGGCCGGGGCGACTAGTGTGCTTAAGCGTTAAGGCCCGGTCACACAGGCCCCGATAACGAGAACGAAAACGATAATGATAAAAATGCACACCCTTGTTTGGTTGAATGAGCGTGGGCGTATTCTGCGTGGAGCAATTCAACCAATCGCGAGGCCTATCATGATGGGAACTTGCATACTGAAAAATCCTGTGCGAATGGGCCCAATATGCTCTGCTCTGGAAGCAAATATTCAGTGCTAAGCAGAAGCAGTGTTTTCTGCGCTTACGTCAAGCGAAATAGACTATTAAGCAGGGATTTATTTTGTTTGTGTGCTTCCAAGCTCGCACTTTGTATTCCGTGCTTGCACAGTAAGCAGAAAATGGTGATCGAGTTTGGTGGCCGTTAAGAGTTAGGCGAAATCCACTCGTGCTAAATCAAACATCAAACCACTGACCAAATACAAGGATTTTATCCTTAATGTAGTTTTTTGTGACATGACATTGGACTCTTAAATTACTGCATTAAACTCAAGAAACCAACAAATCAAACAATTCTGAGTCAAATATTAGTTTTATTTACATTTATTTAACTTTTTAATTGACTTTTTTGAGATAAACATTTCAACTGAACATTTGACTAGTAATAACATCTCCTCTAGTATACAGACCACTCATATTACATACCGCCCTCTAGTGACAGTAAAAAATATTTAACGGAAGACAACAATAGCAAATTTGTAAACGCTTTTTGTTTCAGCCTATTCTCCTAAACCATAACTTGAAGAGAGTTATATCATATATCAAACTACAGACTAGGACCTAAGCTTAATTCCTCATGTAATTTTTTTTTTAGTTCGATTAATTAACCACGTGACCCTCATTTGCATATTTAATTGGGAAATCTTTGTAACATCATATCTCAAGAAGTACCGGGCCGATTTTTAACATGTTTTTAAACTGAACATTTGACTAGAAAAAAGGAGATGTTGATAGTAAGACCACTCATCTTACATACCGCCCTCTATTGACCAGTAAAAATATTTAATGGAAGAAAACCAAAGCATTAGTTTGTAAACGTTTTTTTTTTTTGCCTTATCTCCCAAACCATAATACGAAAGAGTGCATTTATTATACCAAATTGAAGCTTAGAACATAAGCTTTACTTAAAATGTATTTTTTTTTTTCTTAATTAGTTAACCACGTGACCCTCATTTGCATATTTATTCTTACCCTGTTTGTAGTTAAAGACTCTTTGGGGATTGGAGATTAATTTGGAAAAACCGTGACCTCAAGTTGACCTCTACTTCCGGGTCAACCGGAAGTGGGACCATATCTCAAGTACTATACAACCGATTTTCAAACATTTTTTAGTTTTAGACCCCTTAGGCGTTAAAATAAACTTTGAAACACCGTGACCTCAAGTTGACCCCTACTTCCTGGTCAACTGGAAGTGGGACCATATCTCAAGTACTATACAACAGATTTTCAACTTTTTTCAGTTTAAGACTCCTATGCATTAAAAATAAACGATGGAAAACCATGACCCCAAGTTGACCTCTACTTCCGGGTCAACCGGAAGTGGGACCATCTCAACAACTATACAACCGATTATCAAACTTTTTTCAGTTATAGACTCCTTGGGCATTCAAGATTAGTTTGAAACAACTTTGACCCCATGTTGACCTTTACTTCCGGGTCATTGCAAATTAGTCTTTGGTAGCTGTGAGCCCATGTTGACCTTTACTTACGAGTCAACCGGGAAGTGTGACCTTATATCAAGAGCTACAAAACTGTTTTGAAACTTTTTTTTCAGTTATAGATTCCTTGGGCAATGAAGCACATAATCCAAGCAAAACAACACGGAACAGCTTCGTGTTTGTTTACAAACACTTAATGTCTAGTTTTTTATTGTTCTTTGTTTCCGCCTAAAACCCCATAGCGTTTGTACAGCGTTTTTGTTTAGGCCCCGTCTCCTAAAGTATAAGGATAAAAGCGTTAAATCATATATCAAATTGAAGCTTAGAACATAAGCTTTACTCTAACAAAAAAGTGTTAAACTCCTTAATTAATTAACCACGTGGTCTTCATATGAATTTTTAATTTGTAAACTTGATGCAGTCACATTCATGTTATTGTGAAATATGCTATTTGGTAATACAACACAGTATGTACCTCTATGAGTTGTTGACTACTTGAGAGGAGTCTGTACTATTTTTTTTCCTACCTGCGTTCTGGACCCATTACTGTGTACACGCACAAAGTACAAAGGTTTAGGGTTTTCGTTTAAACAAACGTGCGTATTAGACGACGACGACATCGTCTTAAGAAAAACCTAAAGGCATCTCAAACATTTCAACCCTACATAATAGTTGTAGGTGTTAGCAGTTCATATTTAGAGACAATGGTCGCAATGATGTGTAAAAACCTGAGAGTTTCATGCTGTGCCGTGATAGCTTAACGGTCATCGGTCATGACTTCAGAGGTCCTCCCTAAGTAATTTTTGTTGTTATCCCCCCCCCAAAAAAAACTAAAAACATATTTCTTGTTTTAATATTTAAGAGTCAGTTCAGGTAAATAGTTGACATAGTTGCTCACGGTCAAAAAATGAATTTTTTTTATACTTTGTGGGTGGAAGGGCCTTGGGGTGCAAGTAAACAAAATTGCATTTTCAATTCTATATATAGCCTGTTGCCATGGTTACGGCTCATTTTGTTTTTTGGCCATTTTAGGCCGATTTTGGGGTCTGAAAAACTGGTTTTTAGCTCATATTTACAACTCTACCCCACCAAAATGCAATATTATTTCAAAAAACCTTTTATATCACTACAAAGTATCATCCTTGGCCTTCCTTGAGTAAAAAAATTATTGCTTTGAATATCACCCTTGTGCTATTTTTGCATCATGCATTACAGTATGTTTTTAGAACTTGCAAAATCGACATTTTTACCCTATTTTTGGACCCCAAAATGTCAACTTGCCAGGGGCCTCAGAAAATTTTCCTTTCGTCTGTGATTAGGGCCAACATTGGTCTTTCCATATCTGGTGTCAAAAACTTGGGCAATTGTATCCTGTTGGGCCAGTACTGCCTCAAAACTAGACTTTTTTCCCCAAAATGTGAAAAATGCCTTTTTAAGGGTCTTTTCACATAATATCGACATACGTGTCCATGGTAGAAGAAAAGGAATATTTTTCTTATACTTTGTGGATGGTAGGGACTTGGGGTGCAAATAAACAACATTAACATTTCAAATCATAATATAACACATTGCCATGGTAACTGTTCATTTGTGTTTAGGCCACTTTGGGCCGATTTTGGGGTATGAAAAACTGTTTTTTAAAGTTAATATTTACAACTCCACCCCACCAAAAAACAAAAATATTTCATAACCTTTTACATCACCACAAAGTATCATCCTTGGCTTTACTTGAGACAAAAAAATATTGCTATAAATTTCACCCTTGTTCTATTTTAAGAACGTGCATTACAGTATGTTTTTAGAGCTTGCAAAATCAACATTTTTACCATATTTTTTGCCCTCAAAATTCCATTTTTTCAGGGGTCTCAGAATATTTTTCTTTCGGTTTTGATCAGGGCCATAATTTGTCTTTTTATTTCTGGTAAGAAAAACTCGGGCAATTGTATCCTGATGTAACAGAACTGTCTCAAAAATAGACCCTTTTCCCCGAAAACATAGAGAAACGCATTTTGAAATATTTGCTTCATTTTGAATTTATAACATGAAGAAGTTAACAATAATTCCATCAATCTGGCAGCTTTTTATAAGCACTTTGTAGGTTTAGTGCATTACCAAACATTGATCAGGACTTGTTGATGACCTAAATCTTATAATTTGCCCCACCCCGGCCCTGGCCCAATCATATTTCTTGACATTGCATAAAATAAAATAACAGTTTTGTGAACAGCACCTCTTTTTTGAAAGTCACATTTTTTAATTCCCCTTGCACATCAAGAAAGTTTGTACTGTCTTTAATGTTTTATTGGTTCTCAGAATATTTCCCTTTTTGTTTTGATTGGGCTATCATTATGGTTTGCATGTCTACTGGGGAGAAACACTTTGGTTTATTGTATCCTGTTGTGACACTTCTGCCTCAAAAATGGTAATTTTTCCAAAAACAATAAAAATGCATTTTGAAGTTATCCCTTAGTTTGAATTGATAAAAAACAAAAACGAGCGTGCTTGTTAAAAAAATATGGCACTGTTTCCATGCTCTTTAAGCCACTGAGTTCTTGTTTTGTCATAACTACTTTACCTACAGTTGTACAGGTATGGTTCACATTGCAAGAAGAGAAGTAGTGCGATGAGCAATCTTTACTGTTCTTGTCTTTACATGGCCTTATAACAGTCTTCTTGGTCCCTCTAAAAGTGAGCAAGTACTGTATCCAAAGTATCTAAATGGCCATTCACCTGCTTTGGCCTTCTGTAAGCAGTTCCCCCATCTATGGTGGGGTTCCTTTCAATTGTACTGTTGCAAACAATAAAAGAGTTGGTTTATTTAACGTGATAAACAATTCAGCAGGTAATGTTTGACAATGTTTTTTGTTGATCGTTCTCAGAGACATATATAATAATTATGAATTAGTAAGATAGTGAATGGAAATAATAATCAAACTAGCCTGAATAGACAAAAGTCACTGCAAATGCATCTTACTTATTTATGTTCAGCAGGTGCAAGTTTTTACAACTTCTTTCAATGTTGTTTCATTAAAGGAACACGTTACCTTGGATCGGTCGAGTTGGTATTTGAAAAGCGTTTGTAAACGTTTATTAAAAAATACATTATGATTAGAAAGATATTTTAAAAGTAGAATATAATGATCCACACAAGTATCACTCAAAAACCATGCATTTTAAAACAAACCGTTACAAATGCATTTCAAAGACCAACTTAACCGATCCCAGGCAACGTGTTCCTTTTAAATAATCTCTTACGCTCATCTTGCAAATCGTTAGTATCATTGTTTTTAATAAGATCTTGGCAAACTTTTCCAACACTTTTAAGCGGGCTTTTTAATTTCCCACGTTTGTGTTGGACATGATTGGATGCTCCAAACCATCTGCCGCAAGCACAGAAACTACATTGTTTATGATCTCTATCTCTAAGAAAAGTTTTACATTTGGTAGCAGGCAGGGACCAAGGAGAGTAGGCCCTGTATTAAAGACAACTTGTAAAGAATGCTCATCGCACTCTACTTGCAATGGGAATCATACCTGTATAATAGGTAAAGTAGCCAAATCAAGAACTCTCAGTGGCAAAGCATTGGTTATGGTTTGGTTGGATACCATTATGTTTAAATAAAAACTTTGTATTCATTACTCAAAGGGCATGGAAACAGTGCCAGATTTTTAACAAGCATGCATTGTTTTTGGAAAAATTACTATACTTAAGGCATGATCAGTGACAACAGGATACAATAAACACAGTGTTTCTACCCAGAAGACATGAAAACACCAAAAACAACCGAATGGGAACACTTTCAAAAGAAGAGGCGCTATTCACAAAACATTGTTTTATGCAATGTCAAGAAGTATGATTGGGGCTTGGCCGGGCAAATTCTAAAATTAAGGTCATCAACAGTTCCTGATAAATGTTGGGTAATCCACTAGTGCTAAGGAAAAGCTGCAAGATTGATAGAATTATTACTTTTTAATGTTAGAAATTCAGTATGAAGAAAAAACAATTCAAAATGCATTTTTCTGTTACAAGGAAAAAAGTCTATTTTTGAGACAGTACTGTTAACATCAGGATACACTTGCCAAGTTTTTCTTACCAGAAATAAAAAAGACAAATTTTGGCCCTGATCAAAACCGAAAGGAAAATATTCTGAGACCCCTGAAAAAAATGAAATTTTGAGGGCAACAAATCTGGTAAAAATGTTGATTTTGCAAGTTCTAAAAACATACTCTAATGCACGTTCTAAAAATAGCACAAGGGTGAAATTTATAGCAATATTTTTTTGTCTCAAGTAAAGCCAAGGATGATACTTTGTAGTGATGTAAAAGGTTTTGTGAAATATTTTTGTTTTTTGGTGGGGTGAAGTTGTAAATATTAACTAAAAAAACAGTTTTTCATACCCCAAGATCGGCCTAAAGTGGCCTAAACACACATGAACTGTTACCATGGCAACGTGTTATATTATGATTTGAAATGTAAATGTTATTTATTTGGACCCCAAGTCCCTACCATCCTACCATCCACAAAGTATAAGAAAAATATTCCTTTTTTTTTTACCGTGGACACGTATTTCGATATTATGTGAAAAGACCCTTAAAAAGGCATTTTTCATGTTTTGGGTAAAAAAGTCTAGTTTTGAGGCAGTACTGTCACAACAGGATACAATTGCCCAAGTTTTTGACACCAGATATGGAAAGACCACTGTTGGCCCTAATCACAGCCGAAAGGAAAATTTTCTGAGACCCCTGGCAAGTTGACATTTTGGGGTCCAAAAATAGGGTAAAAATGTCGATTTTGCAAGTTCTAAAAACATACTGTAATGCATGATGCAAAAATAGCACAAGGGTGTTATTTAAAGCAATAAATTTTTTTCTCAAGGAAGGCCAAGGATGATACTTTGTAGTGATATAAAAGGTTTTTTGAAATAATGTTGCATTTTGGTTGGGTGGAGTTGTAAATATGAGCTAAAAACCAGTTTTTCAGACCCCAAAATCGGCCTAAAATTGCCAAAAAGAAAACGAGCCATAACCATGGCAACGGGCTATATATAGAATTGAAAATGCAATTTTGTTTACTTGCACCCCAAGGCCCTTCCACCAACAAAGTATTAAAAAAAATTCATTTTTTGACCGTGAGTAACTATGTCAACTATTTACCTGAACTGACTCTTAAGTTTGATTCTTATCTTTAAATCGATAGTGTTACCTTTTCTTTTCCTCAATTGTTAGCCCAGCATAACCCGTGTGCATGCATGATGTTTGAAAAACACAGTTAGCGGAAAATGGTGATTATAAGCACAGAGTTTGGTGGTTAAGAGTTCAGTTAAATCCTCTCGTCGTACTACTATGTGTAGATCAAACATCAAACCACCGACCAAATACAAGGATTTTATCCTTAGGAGTTTGTCACATGACAATGGACTCTAAAAACACTGTCATGAACTCAAGAAACCAAACAAATCATACAATCCTGAGTCAAATACAAGTTTTTACATTTATTCAACTTTTTAATTGAACTTTTGGGGATAAATAATTCAGTTGAACATTATTTGCCTTAAAATAGAAAGGAGATGTTGTTACCACTCATCTTATATACCGCCCTCTATTGACAAGTTACAGTAGAAATCTTTGCAGCACCATATCTCAAGAAGCACACGATCAATTTTTAAACTCATTGGGGCATGGAGATTAATTTTGAAAAACCTTGACCTCAAGTTCACTTCTACTTCCGGGTCAACCGGAAGATGAGACCATACCTCAAGAACCATTCAACCTATTTTTAATTGTTTCAGTGATAGACTCCTTGGTCATTTTAGCACATGATCCAAGCAAGAACACGGAAACAGCTTTGTGTTTGTTCACAAACACCTAATGTCTAGGTTTTAAATTGCTACTCTAACTCTAAAAATGAAAATACCAGGGGACCGACAATTTAGTTATAGTGATTTTGACACCTTTGTTTGTAACAATCGGTCGAGTATTGTTGTCGCGGTATGTGCCTACAGGTTTAAAGTATACATTTCCATTGTTACAGTAATTCCTATTAACAAGAGCAACTAAGCAAAGTTCCCACTATTAGCTTCACGCTGAGTCAGAGGAGAGATCAATCATGTAAATGGGAGTAACTGCAACAATGGAAATGGGCTCTTTCACCTGTAAGCACATACCGCGACAACGATACTGGACCGATTGTTACAAACAAGGTGTCAAAATTAAATTGTCCGTCTCCTGGTGTTTTTTGTTTTGTTTTTAGAAGACAAGTAACAATTTTAAAAATAGGTGCTTTTACAACAGCTGCTGTACTTTTTTTTGCTGTCTTTATAGTGGCTGGAACTGAGACTAGCTGCTGGTGGAAAATCAGGCTGCATGTATAAACTGTAATTTTCACAAGTGATCGAATAATGAACTTGAGCAAGAAACAAGTCTTAAAGCCAATAAACTATGCAAGTCTTGTGCAGTGTTTTTTTTTCTGAAATCAAACATTTGTTTTAATTTATATCTGTGAAGAAATGTAAACAATAAAAATGCTCATTACAATTTTCTTAAAATAAGTTCTAGCTTTTAACCCTTAAGCACGCACGCAAAATTATACATATCGCCATTCACTCCTCACTGCACCATAAAAATGCAATTGATTTCCGGCCACACTCTGAAAACTTCAGATAACTGTCCGTGTGATTGTTTTCTTGCGTTACAAGTATAGTTTATTTTGTAGAGGATGAAATTATCTTTGAATGATTTAAACAGTTGTTTTGTTTGACTTGAGCACCAAATTCAAGCTGTCAGGTTGGAAGCATAAGAGAGATCAAAAAAAAGTTGAAAACATTGTTGCGTATGAAGTGGAGGTTTGTTTACCTGGAAAGTTTTCTCAACTTTACTGTCATCTGACAGGAAATAAAAGCTACAAAAAGTGGTTGAAAATAATCACAACATACCTTTAGAAATGAAAATGATTGCCTCTATTACCCACAGATAACTTCTGTTCCTAAAACCTTTTGTAAAATCCTTTCAAATCGTGGTATTCCGTGTGTAAAAACACCATTAAGTTGTGAAACAAGCGGGAGATCGCCATTACTGCGTACATGCGCGTGTCGTACATACATGTACGTGGTACATTCCCTATACTGTCCGCCCACACAGAGCTTGGGATTGATACAAAATTAAAACACTGCGATGTTTACTTGATCTTAACTTTTTAGAGACCCATTTTGTTAATCTTTGACCAATGGAAAGTATTTACTTTACAGTTTGTGATCGGAGCTGGGGTTAGTTTTCTTTGTCACATGAAACTTAAATACAGTGGACACTATTGGTAATTGTCAAAGACTAGCCTTCACAGCTGGTGTATCTCAACATGTGCATAAAATAACAAACCTGAGAAAATGTTAGCTCAATCGGTCATCGAACTTGCGAGATAATAATGAAAGAAAAACACCACCCTTGTCACACAAAGTTGTGTGCGTTTAGATGGTTGATTTCGAGACCTCAAGTTCTAAACTTGAGGTCTCGAAATCAAATTCGTTGAAAATTACTTCTTTCTCGAAAACTATGGCACTTCAGAGGGAGCCGTTTCTCACAATGTTTTATACCATCAACCTCTCCCCATTACTCGTTACCAAGTAAGGTTTTATGCTAATAATTGAGTAATTACCAATAGTGTCCACTGCCTTTAAGTTAAATATTAAACAATTGACAAAACAAAATCTCACCAAGGTAAAACTCCATAATGGTTAAGACCACAATGGTCCCTGAAGGTTAAATACGTGCAAGACTTACACAGTCTCACTCATAACACAGACCAATCCTGATCCATGGGTTTGAATCCCACCCAAGTAATATGCCTGTGATATTTTGTCCTGGATAGGAAAAAAAAGGAAAACAAATTCTTTATCCCCGATGCTGTATTGTTGCGGTACCCGCTGCCAAAACATAGGATTCGAACTGCCTCTAGCTACCGAGCAATCTCAGTAGTCTAGTTGGTAAGAAACTGCTCTAGAATTGCAAAGGTCGTGGGTTCGAATCCCACCCAAGTAATATGCCTGTGGTATTTTTTCAAAGGACTCTGGAAAGTTCTGAGTTTACCGTGCTAACACACATCAGTGTATGGGTAAAAAAAACAAAATTAATATTATTGAAAATGGTGCGATAAGAATAATAATAATAACTAGAGATAGTGATTGTAAACAATCACAAAGCTGTTCCCGAATGTTTTGTTAATTAAAATTGCTATGCTACAACAAAACACACACATTACAACTATATGATATGAACTGGTCTTTGTATCTGATACTAAATCTAAAGGAGCTTTAACACAAAAAATAAAGGTCAACATGGCGCCATGGTCATTGTGTTGAATAAATTTAACTCAAGTTCAAAAATCGATTGTGTAGTTCTTGAGAAAGAATCCCACTTCAGGTTAACCCAGAAGTAAAGGTCAATACTGGGTAACGGTAACCCATGCTCGACGTTCAATGTCCAAAGAGTCCATAACTGAAAAAAAAAAATTGAAAATCTGTTGTGTAGTTCTTGAAATAAGGTCCCACTTCCGGTTGACCCAAAAATAAAGGTCAACATGGGGTCACACCTACCCGATGCGAATATCCAATGCCAAAGGAGTCCATAACTGAAAAAAGTCTGAAAATCGATTGTGTTGTTTTTGAGATAAGGTCCCACTTCCGGTTGACCCGGAAATAATGGTCAACATGGGGGTTAAAGTTTTCAAAGTTAATATTTTATGCCTAAGTAGTCTATAACTGAAAAAAGTTTGAAAATTGGTTGTGTAGTTCTTGAGAAATGGTCCCAAATCTGGTTGACCCGGAAGAAGAGGTCAAAATGGGGTCATTGACTTTCCCCAACAAAATTTAATGCCTAAGGAGTCTATAACTGAAGAAAAAAATTAAATCGGTTGTGTAACTCTTGAGATATGATTCCACTTCCGGTTGACCCAGAAGTAGAGGTCAAATTGGGGTCACGGTTACCCAAAGCAAATCTCCTATGCCTAAGAAGTCTATTACTGAAAAAAACTTTGAAATCGGTCGTACACTTCTTGAGATAAAGTGCTGCAAAGAAAAACTCATTACGCTTCTAATTAGCATAAATTAACATGTGATGACGGCACAGTCTTAGTTTTTCGTACCAATAAATTTCATTAGGTACACGATGGTATGTAACTTATCCCAATCCAATGCCTTTTACAAAAACCTATTAAAACATACGTTCGCTTTAACAAAAACCCTAAACCATCGTAGGAATCCAATGTACAGTGTAAGCCTACATGTATGTGTACAAATCTAATGGAGTATGTACAAAGTAAAAGGTCCAGAACGCGGTTAGAAAACCAATAAAAAGTTGCCAGCGTCATGACAACGTTATAGACTCCCCTCAAGAAGTCCCCGACCCATGAAGATGAACATTGTATTGCATTAACCATGGAGAAAGTGTATCACTGCTATGAAAGCGACTGCATCCACTTTATGAAGTACATGTATCACGTTGTACCCATGACGCCAAGATTTTCAATTAATCGTTAATTATTGACGTTCTTTGATTGCTTTTAATGGACTGAAACATCTCTTATTAGAATCAGTTAATTTTTCAACAAAGAATATGAAATTTTGAAAACGAACAGATAAATTATTTTGAAGTTATTGTCAGTTATTGTGTTTTTGACTTGTAAAACATTTCCACTTTAGCGCCATATGTTTTGTACACAGAAAATAAAACGCGCAAACGTATAACGTCATGATGGCGTGACTGAAATTGTTAGGCTGGAAATCATATGCTCACGTATCCACCCTGCTGGGTGTTCAAGGTGCCAGGTATTTAAAACAAACTTATCCCACGGATAGAGAGGGCCTCCTTGTACGATCGATACTCAAAGCTGCATAATAATAGTAATAATAATAATACTCTATTCAAGCATATCACAATACATACGGATAAAACACATTAAGAAAAACACAATTAGTTCAAAAGTATAAAATAATTAGAAAATCAACAATGACCAAAAGAAGACTGGGCCTTGATGACATCAGACAGATCACACAATGCCGGCTTCTCTTACCAGAGCAGACTGGCTTCCGACCGGGGGTATCATGCTCTAGCCAAGTAATCAACTTGACACACAGTCAAAGGGGCGGATGAAGGATTTTCCAATTGTGGGTCGTGAACATTTTCCAAGCGAAAATGATAAAAGCAATGTTTGGCACTTGCGTGCAAGAAACACGAAACACTATTGGCATGGGCGAAGCAGCAAGATTGTTATTTACAATAATTAAGGAATGTTCACATGTGCAGAGAGAGAATATTATAAACATTCAATTTTTTTCCCCAAAAAACAAGGAAGCAAAATAAATTGTCTTTCACCAAGCAGGGAGAAAATAAGCGGCGTTCAAATTGAGGGCAGATTCAGGTATTTTTAAGTTGGCAATTTTGTATTACATTTTGTGCACTGATACAACTACATGTTAGAAACGTGTAACAATCTGAATAGGAAGAAACTATAAATAACTAGAAATGTAGTGTTTGTGAAGTTACAAACACACAAACACTAGGAAAAGCCATTAACAAGGTACTCTTCTTCATACTCTTCTAAGGGATTCACCTTGTCCCTAAAAAATCTTGGTGGACACTGGTGTTGGCGACCATGACGATTTTCTTGTTCGTCATCCTCCTCTTGTGCAATTAAGAAGATTTGTAGCCCATCCATCCTGTCCACCTTTCTACTTTTCTGTGTACATATCTGGCTTCTAAATGGCTCAGGATACTCGCTAAACAACCCCCGTACCATGTTTAAGAATTGCTATTGTTTGTTATACATGTAAACACATGTTTAACTCTAATGGTCATTTAAATGCGGCTAACTTAAAGCAAGCTTTGTAGTACCTGTTTGAAGTTAGACACAAGGTTTATACAGTGACTACTAATTTATACGCATCTAATGGGTTAAACGGCTTTCGTAGTTACGGCCCTAAATGTCTACGTTGTGAGTAATTTTCATAGATAAAGTTACACACATTTTGTTTCAAAAAATAGTCCCTTGAATAAGAAGCAAGACTGGTGGTGGAGGCTGACACTGAAAACCTAAAAACTTCACTATGGTTGGGCTCTACTTGTTTCTTAGATCATTATTGGTATTACTTTTCTGCCAACAATTGTTGCTTCGTCTATGGCTCATCATGTGTTCTTATTTGTTTAAAGTTTATGATAATTCTTGTATACAAATTTAAGAAATAGAATAATAATGATTGTCTCAATCACTTACAGGAACTTGAGAGGTATAGCAGACAAGTGGAGCGGAGGTCTAAAGATCGTGTTATTGGAAGTGGTGACATGTAATGAAGTGACTGATGTGGAAGTGCTAATGTTATTCATCAAAAATGTTTCTACCTGGGCTACATCGACGAAGGTCTCATTTTATACAGTAGTTGACCCTCACTGGCAACTTAAACGGGTTTCCCATCAAGTTCTGACATGGTGTTTATTTGCTCAGGTGATGCACAGGTGGTTCGGATGGGATTGAGCCACATTAAAAAGGAAGGGAAATCAACTTTGTGACGTGCACATTTTCCAATAGACACAGTTCTCATGTGTGTGTTTTTTATTTTATGTTATTTGTCATATAATTTGGTCACATTCATAACTTTTTTGCAAAATCACTTTGCTTGGGTTACAAATGTATTACTAATGTGAAATTGGTGACAGGAATTCGTTTTGAAAATTAAAAGATAGTATGTGTTGAGCGTTGTTTTGCTGCACATCATGCTATCTTTCAATTTCGAAAGACGTAATTTTCAAGTTGACCTATTCACTTTAGGAAGAAACTATAAATAAATAGCAAACTTGTGGGTACAACCATGTGTAATGGGAGCGTTGACTCTGAAAAGAGCTGGTTTCGAAGAGCATGTTGCAAAGCTTCAAGCAATACTTTTCATAATGTATAAACAGTAAAGTGTAACAACTTCTACAGTTTAGCCTGGTTCATACTTCCATGGAATGCAAGGCGAATTTTAACGTCACAAAAAAATTCGCAAGGAATAACTCACAACAGTTTAACTGTGTTCAACTCCTGCAAAAGGTGTGCTGCAAGGGCAGCCCTGTGATGTCAAAATTTGCTTCATTTTTGCAGGAAGTATGAACCGGGCTTCAAGTCTAGATTCGTAACGAATCTACAGTTGAGTTGCAGATTCATAAAACTAATCTACACTTTCATCAATAGAGGGACGTCACAGAAACGGTTATAGAAATGGTACAAATAAATTAGGACTTTGTTCAGTGTTTTAACACACTTACAGAACCCAACAAATACTCAAAAAGAGTTGATGATCGGATGCATACTTTTTGAGACTGGTCTCAAAATTTGCTAGTTTATTATGTGATTATGAGTCAATTAATGAACGAATAATGCTCATTTAGTTCTTTTAAACTTCATGACTTAAGCTTTGATACGGCTTACAACGTGTGATGATAGCACTTTTTTTAATTAGGCTCTATATGATTCTACAGTGGCTGATTTCCGCCTACAGCAAAAGACCTTTTCAGTATGCCGTTTTAACACCCCATATAGCATTATAACGCTCTTTTACAGCATTGTAATGCTTTCAAGTTAAAGCGTTATTATGCCTATGGCGTACGCTGGTTTTTTTTAGTGTACTTGGACATTATGACATATTAAGCCTATTTCTGTGACGTCACTCTATTGTTAAAAGTGTAGATTATTTTTACGAATTTACACTTAACTGTAGATTCGTTACGAAACTGTAGATTGAGTGTAGATTCATTTGAAACTAAAGTAGGCCTAAATAGTTCAACTTGAAGTTACTGTCTTTTCACACTGAAAGATAGCATGAAGTGCAACAAAACATAGCTGAACAAAAACATTTTCCAGTTGAGTAAAATCATTTTAGTATCACTATTTTTTTAAACTGAGCAAACTGACGTCGTACACGATAATAATGCAAAAAAATATGACCAATCGTCGCTTGACAACGTATACGAAATTAGATAGAAACTAGTTGTACCTGTTAGTGTTGTTACTAATTGAGAAATCCAATTGATTAAAACTGTTTCATAACCAACGGGGGTAGAGATTAGAGACTCTAAAGTGTAGATTTGTTATTACAATGTACGAGCATTCGGCCCCCTAATTCTATTCACAAATCTACACTTTCTCGTCCATTCTCCTTAACATAATGTCCTAATTTACGACATTATAACGCCCTAGCTAAGTGTGAAAAGACATACTTTGGGATTAGGACCGTTTTATTATTTATCAATACCATGGTCAATCAATTTCGACATCAATATTGTGTCAAAATAAAGTTGATTTAACCTCGGCAAAAAAATATTATGTCCAGGTCAACAATTACCAATTAGTATACATTGCACACAAAAACAATCAGGCATCCTTTTTGACTCTCCCTTCGTCCACCATTTCCACCACAAATGCCGCACCTTTACAGAGGAGTTTCAAAATGCAGCATTTATTTCATCACAATATTGTTGACATTTTACACACATATTGAATTAACAGACGTGTGCGTAGTATTTAACTTATTGTAAAAAAAATTTGTAGATGATTTTACCATGCATCTTAAACATTGTTCTGACGTTGCTTCAATAATAAATAAGGGAATAAAAGGGTAGTGACGAGTTCTTACACGGCCGTTTTAAGCCGGCAGGGTCAAATTGCCGTGTGATAAAGGCCCGAGCCGAAGGTGAGGGCCTTTATCGCATGGCAACAACCCTGCAAGGTTTTAAACGGACGTTTAAGAACGAGTCACTACTCTTTTATTCCCATTCATAAATGCCCTTTTGTTAAAAAACGTAAAATCCATACAATTACAGACACTAGCTTTGACAGTTGAAAATTCAAGGTTTGAAATATTTTTGCAAAAACTTTGTGAAGAGTCTGTTGTGCGTGGGTTGTGTTGTGTGCACGCTCTGTTACTTATAGCTATGAATTGCGCGCCTGACACTCGAAAGCCAGCCGGTTATAAACACTGGTCATTATCAAGCGTTTAAACACCCCCATGTGACGCGCTTTCCACCAATAGGAGTAGAGGAACTGACTGGGGTTTCATGAATGCTGATTAATAAATGAAATAGTCAAATGATGATCACATAGTTAATTATAAAGGGTATATGTACTTTTCCTAACAAAAAACACAATGTCCACAGATTTACATTAAACTTACATAGTTTGAAGATTGTGATAGTAGAAAACTTCCCTTGAAATTTTACTTACTGAGGTGCTGTAGTTTTTGAGAAATGAGTAAAAGTAATAATTTTCGTCTCGGTTTAGCATGTAAAAACGTATTAACCAGTTATGCTATGGCTTTGGTGTAATATCATAACTGGATTTTACATGCTAAAATCATTTTGGTCTCAGGAGACAAAAATGATTTTGTGACTTGTTTTACTAATTTCTCGAAAACTACACAACCTTAGTTAGTAATATTTGAAGAGAAGCTTTCCACTACCATTATCATCAAACCCTGTAAGTTATGTAAATCTTTAGACATTTTAAAAATCTAATCGCCGCCAGAGGGCGCCCTTGAATTTTCTTGTAGGAGATGTTTTTGTGGCAAATTTTATGATAATTAGCCGTTTTGGTTGGACTTCCCACAGGTTGTTAAAGCCGCGTCAAACTACAGCACCCCCAAATTAAACATGCCACTAGAGGGCACCCTTGAATTCCCCCCCCCCCCTCTAACGAGAAAAGGTACCTGTCGCTAGAGGGCGCTCTTGATTTTCCCCGATAAATAAAAGGGCGCCCTCCATCAGCAGCTTATTATTTGTTTCCATTTTTTTAAATATTTGTTTTTTAAGGATTTTGTTGTAAAAGCTTCCCTTACCGAGTTGCTGTAGGTTTTGAATAATTAAATGTCACACAAATAATTCTCGTCTTAGTTTGAAAATAAATTGACACAAATATTCTTCTCACTGAGATAAAAATACAGCACCTCAGCAAGTAATATTTTAAGAGAAGTTTTTACCATCATTATCTTGAAACTGTGTAAGGTGAATCTGCGGAAACTGTGTTTTTCTTAGGTTACACAAGTAAAAACAATTACACAGTTGTTTTAAAGAGGCTGTTCGATTTAATACCGAATTTCAAGGATTTAAATATTTTAAATGAGGTAGATGATTTTACTCATTTCTCAAAAACTGCAGGACCCCCAGCATTTTTGATTTATGATTTTTGTCTCCGAAGATTTTTAAAGATTTAAATATTTTAAATGAAGCAGAATTTTCGAGCGTTGTCTTTATTGGTACCCACATTTTAAACCATTTCCGACCACGCTGAGATTGAACCAGCTTCAGCACGCTCATGCTTCTTAAAATACATAAACTATTAATTAGCTTAGTCTGACTCTGAGCACTTTTAATTTGTTTTCGTCTCCGATCTCACAGTAGCTCCAGCACACCCATGCTTCAAATCTCAGACCAATCTGAGCTCTTTGAAATGTGTTGCACATGTCTTTAGTCTGAGCGGTCTCAAACTTACACCGTTTAAAGATAATGACAGTAGGAAGCCTTACCTTAATTTATTACTTGCTGAGGTGCTGTAGTTTTTCAGAATTTTGTTTGTGGACATGTTTTGTGGACATGTTCACTTTTAGCAAATTGACTCCGATCTCTGAAATTCGCCCATACAGAATCTCAGTTCAATTTGAACACACACTCGCACATCGAGGACTTTTAGCACAGCGAGGACGTCCTCGCTTTGAAAAATTGTGATAAATGCAGCATTATAGCCAGTATGGACGCCACTGAGATATCTAAGCTTTTGGGACTAATCCTCGGTTTACGTCATTTACGAGAGGAGTATGTATGAGTTAACACCGTTCTGTTGCCGGTTAGCATTCTTGGATGGTTACATCGCCCTCTGTTGATATGAAGTTTCCTTTAGTAGAGGCGGCCATTTCTAATTCTGAACTCATTTATGCATGACGGTTAGCATATTCGATTTGAGTCGGGTAGCGTGGCCAGTTGCAGCTGTCATGGGGACGCATCATAAACATTGAGTGCATTGCATCCACCAGGACCCTAGAGTCAACCATTCGACCCATGGCAGCTCTCGAGAGAAGACAAGAAATGGTGAGTGATCTGAGTGTAAATAAACTTCCATGTAATCTTTACTGTACTGACTACATCACTATATACAGTCGTTTGACCAGTTAACGATTCCTTACACTTGTCAACAAACACATAGTTAAATGATTTAGGACATAACCAATGTATGTTTATGCATGTGATAACCCCTAATAATACGTACCCCAGTTGGAATTACACAAGTTCATTCGAACCAAAGTCAATTCGTACCCAAGTAAATTTGTACCCGAGTCAATACGTACCCACCAAGTTCATTCGTAGCCAAGTCAATTCGTACCCGGCTGTACTGATACCCAAGTAAACTCGTACCTGAGTAAATACATTGGTTTGCTACTGATTCAGAATGGACAAAACCCATCCCTTACCGGTCAAACGGTTAACGGGTGACGATACTCAACTAAAATACTAGAAGCAACTAGTAATATTTGTGTCAATTATTGGGTGAGGGTGTTATGACACGGTCGCACTCAATACGGACAACTCACGACAACTATTTTTAAATGCACTTAAACAGAACATTTGAACGTAATTCAACCATTAAATATGTGCACAAGAGTCATATGCATCGAAATCACTTTCAAACTGTTGAAGAAATTGTATTTGTAACTGTAAAAAAGGTGTTTTTTACCCCGAGTTTACTAACGAACGGAAATATTTTCGCCATTTTGTCTTTCGACGTACTTGGACGATTCTATTAAACCGCAGGGGGCGAGGTAATTTCTGAGCGCTGAGTTTTATGTTTTCGTTTTGGTTTTAGCTGCCGATTGTTTCTTTCTTGTTAGTAACTAAGCCGCCACTCTGGAATTCGGAGTTAAAAGGGGAAACTGAAATATAATATTGTTTTAGACTCCATGAAAGACATTTTTAACAAGAGTAAATACTCATCTTGCATATTGTATCACCCCTGCGGTATAATAGAATCGTCCAAGTGCGTTGAAAGACAACATGGCGGATATTGCCATTCGTTACTAAATTCGGGGTGACGAACACCTTTTCTACAGTTACAAATTGTTTCCACAGTTTGAAAGTGATTTGGGTGCATATGACTCTTGTGCATATATTTAATGGTTGACTTATGTTAAAATGTTCTGTTAAAGTGCACTTAAACATTGTTGTCGTGAGGGGTCGTGAGTTGTCGGTATTTAGTGCGACCCTTATGACATGTTCCACTAAACCGATCGACTTTTGTTCGATGAATAACGTATATGTGACATCATTTTTATGTCTTCTTTCTAGTATGAAGAAGGGGACAGCGTCATGGCACTGTGGCCTCCAAACTCGTCATGGTATCCAGCTGTAATCACCTCCATAACCAAAGGTATTTAAACAAGTATCATTACTTTTGTACTGTGGACACACGAAATTACAGTTCCACACCCTTATTGTGATCCACATCACGTGAAGAGCACGTTTTAAAGATGTCACAAAGTTGTATGTTTCCCCCCCCCCCCAAATGAAATACAAAATAATAAACCGTTTGCCTTTCATTTTTCAGGGAAGTCACTAATCAAGTACTGTGTGCGTTACAATGATGATGGCATCACACGCTCCTTATTTGAGCACCAGGTGAGTAAATGATGATGTCATGTATTAATTCCATGCTATGTTTCTTCATAATATATTATGTTCTGTACAATTGGGACGTTTTTCCAAGGTTTACGTGTTGAGGCAAACCAATGTCCTATCTAAATGTAACAGAGTGCAAAACCACTTGCTGTTTACGGCAAGCGACTCGCTTTATAGTAAAAGCTGCATAATGACCAATCCGTGCCACCCCCCCCCCCCCCCACCCCCTGTTGGAAAGGATGCATTAAAGTACAGGGCTGTATGCTTCGTTTTTGAAAGGGCAAGGGCACCAAGGCATTTTCTATTTGGCAAAGGGCACCCTATGAGGAAATTGTAAATTTCTACTGGAGCATTTCAAGGGCACCAAGGCAATGACAAGGGGCAACGGAGGCAATCGCCTCCGTTGCCTCCGTGAAGTATCAGCCTGAAAGTAACACGTTGCCTTGGATCGGTCGAGTTGGTCTTTTAAAGCGTCCCGTAACCGTTTGTTATAAAATCGATATGGTTAGAAAGATGTTGTAAAAGTAGAATACGATGATCAACACAAATATGCCTCGAAATTGCGTGGTTTTCGTTTTACCTCGTTGACAAACACGGTCAGCCATTAATGGGAGTCAAAACTTGGATTCCCATAAATGGCCGACCGTGTTCGTTCGCGACGTAAAATGAAAACCGTGCAATTTTGAGTGATACTTGTGTGGATCATTATATTCTATACCATATGTATTTCATAACAACGGTTTCAAACGCTTTTCATAGACCAACTCGACCGATCCAAGGCAACGTGTTCCTTTAAGTTCTGACTAGCTTAGTGCTTATGTATTATTTGCCTATCAATTTAAGGCACGCTGATCCACTCAATCGTATATATTTAATTCGTGTCATAATCCTAATCATATCTCAGTGGTGTTAATTATGTCATTTATCTTTTCCTTGCTAGCTGGCCCATCAAACATCAGTTTTCAGTCTGATCCTTCAAGTTCTGTCAACCCCAACCTGGAATGACGATGACCCACAAGCTATTTTTCAGTCTGATCCTTCAAGTTCTGTCAACCCCAACACCAGTTCCTGGAATGACGATGACCCACAAGCTATTTTAGAAACTGCCGAGCTTCACCAAAGCAATGAAGCTGTATGATGTGAAACAAATGATTCTAGTGAGAAGTGTGTCGTAACAGTCATGCAGACCGCTAATGTCGGTGGACAAAGGAAATGGGACAAAAAACACTATTGCTTTTACTGTGATGAGCCTCAGGCCAAGTAACCCCGTCATCTTCAGTCGCGTCACAAAGAGGAGGGAAGTTGTAGAGATAGCATCGGAGACCGACGTTAGTGCCCGCAAGAAACTGCTGTTATACATCCGCAACATTGGTAATCACAGACACAATTGCCAAGTCCTTAGAGAGGGAAAGGGTGTCCTTATTATAGTATACAGACCAAATCCTGAGGCATCTCCACACGCAGATGGACCATGCATACATTGATATGGCTATTACGTGCGTCTTGATCTTTGGCGTCATCAGTGCCCACTTAAGCCTGCGCTACCTGCACAGACTGATGGTAGCAGTAGGATAGGTCGTGTTAGGGGCGAGTAGCTAACAAGAGTGATTTGTTAAAACCACCCCCTGCTGGTGTATCTTTCCAGTTGAACAAGGTTCTTAGTTCTATGAGGAGAGACAATGTTGGTCTGAATGTCAAGAATGATTCTTTGATTCTGGAAGTTGCCAAACGTGAATACCTTAGACTTGGCCACGATTTTACACAACATGGCTACATTCGGAACAAACTACGAGAACTTGGTCGTCTTGTTATACAACTGAGACAAAACACCCACCAACCAAATGCATCACTGGAAGTAATCGTGCATCCCCGCCATCTGAATGATATCGTCAAGGCTGTTCATGATGTCGCCGGATTCAGTGTAGGAAAACAGATGTACATGTATCACGTTCCATCTCTAGCACTCAAGATTGGACATTCCATCAAGAGATGTGCACTCATACTGCAAGCAAGTGCTTTAGAGTTTAATCTTAGGCAAAAAGCGGAACAGGCCGAACAGTTTAGCCAGTTATGTGAAATTAAATGGCCAGATCTTGTGTCAACCCATGCCCACAGAACACTGTACCAAGGAAAGCGCAACAAACGTGCTGATCTCCCCACAAATGCAGATGTGGTGAAAATCTCATCGTTCCTTCATGAAACTGGCAACAGGGAAGTGCAGCTCCTACACTCTGCTAAGGGCCATGAAATTACACCAGCTTGGAAGAAATTGAATGAAGTCACACTGTACTATCTCATTATCTTCAACTGCAGACGACAGGGGGAAGTATCCAAAATGAAACTGGAAGATTTTCACATGCGCAGTAGTGCAGCCATTGTGAATGGTGATTGCGTGATGACTGATCTTGAACCGCACCTCTGTAAAATGTTCAAAGTCATTGAAATAGTTGGTAAGACGGGCAGAACTGTTCCTGTGCTTCTTGGTACTGATGTGATGGCGTGGTTGAAGGCTCTGGTCGCAAATAGAAATGCAGCTGGAGTGGCACAAGACAATATGTTCTTATTCGCACGAAGTTGTTACGGAGGCTCAGGTCATATACGAGGAAGCGACTGTCTACGAGCATATGCAAATGGCGGGCCTTGAGAATGCTGATAGCATGCTGTCTACAAAGCTTCGTAAACATGTAGTGACTGTTTCACAAATTCTGGCCTTGAATGAACATCAGCTTGAAACACTTGCAGACTTCATGGGTCATGATTTGCGGGTCCATCGTGAGTACTACCAGTTGCCAGACACAGTCCAGAGGGTTACCAAACTGTCTAGACTTTTCCTGAGCTTGGAGAGAGGCAACTTGGTTTCGCAACATGGCAAATCTGTGGAGGAGTTGCATGTTACTGGAGGTAAACAAACCCGTGTCTATTTCATTCACTTACCCAAATAGCCACTACTTATGCATATTTCATAGCCGACAGGCTAATTCGCTAGAAAAATTGACAACCAGAGGGCGCCCTCTCGCGCCCACCCAGCATGCTACGTAGTAGCTCTGCCAAAATACGTCCTCCTTTTTCTAGCGACCGTACGTGGTAGACGTGAGTTTTTTCCACCCTCTTGCTTTAGCTAGAGTACTTGTACGTTCGCTTTATTCCTATAAAGATTACAACCAGTTCATTAGTAGAGTTTTCAGTCATTTTGAGTGACATTTTGGAAGAACCAGAGACGTCTTTTCTGTTACACTTATCCCCGAATTCTTGAGAATTATTGCATGATTTGCTAAGATATATATTCTGAATTCTGTCGAGACCCGAGCGCGAGTAGCACTCGGGGTCCTCGGGGATCGAGTACATCCCCTTACCTTAATTTCCAAGTGTATATATATTATTGTTGTGTCTCCGTGTCTTCCTTAATTTAATTAATTACGATATATAAATTAACTAGCGTCTCACCTCCGTGTGGGACTCCCTCCGGGAGCAGTACTCCCGTCCGTGGTAGAAAAGCTATTTTTTCTAGGGTCAGTGTTCCACACTCGTGGGACTCCCTACTCTCCGAGAGAAGTACTCCCGGCCGTTGTAGTAGGAGGCTGACTCCAGGGCTCAATAATTTACGATTGGCTAACGTTCTTCTGGTCGCGACCAGTCGAACTCCCCCCGCCCGAGAGAAGTACTCTCGGCCCGGCGCAGGAAGTTAGCGGAGAGAGCTTGGGTATACCGGCTAAATCCGTTCCCTTCCCCTGCTCGCTCCCCCTCGCTCCAGCGGAGAGCGTGGGCGCAAACGAAAATATATACGGGGTATACCGGCCCCTGGCCTCTCCCTTGCCCCGTCTGTTTTCGTACTGAGCGGGTCCCCGAGCTACCAGGAATCTATGCCGGTAAAGCCGTTCGATAAATTCCATGGTCAGCCATTTTCCTTCCTCGACACCGCGGTGACTTGGATCGAGGGACTATTGAGGGCGCTGTTGTGAGAAACATCGACCGGACGGTCTTTTTTCTTCCCACATACACAGTACCGCCCGGAAAGAGGGACGAACTTCAGTACCGGTCAAAATTGAAAAAGACTGCGCTACTGCACGTACAGACCCTAGCGTCTCCTATCACTATCCACGTGATATTAACGCATTAGCGATTTTTTCTTTCGCGCGATTTTCCAAATAATAATAATAATAAAAATATAAAAAAAATCTTTTTTTTTTTTTTTTTTTTTTTTTTTTTGCGCGACTTACCACAACATATCACGGCGCTCCGCGCGTGACTATTTACAATGGTAAAGAGCACAACTAAGGGCTCGAGTAGTACCAAGGGTAAACCCATGAAAAGTACATCACACTCGAAGCCAACGACTGCAACTTCATTCAGTCCTCGGGCGAAGATTTCCTCAGGATCCTCTACGCCTCAACTATCTTCTGGACTGTTAGCCCAGGCAGGTGAACAAAAGCGAGTGGGCTCAGAATTAAAATTTTCTTCGACCCAATCTTCGCGTTCCGGGCGCTCTGGTCCCCCGCCCGTGGGGCGGACGGACCAGGGACTAGGAGTGAGGGAATCACAGTCCACCTCATTTACGGACCGCTGCTCGGGAATACCAATGACTGATTCAGAGTTTTCCCTGGCCAGCGTGGCTTCAGTCAAGAAGACCAAGCAAAAGCGTTCAGTCTCCTCTTCTGATGACTCTTCAGCTACATTGAAGGTCAAAAAGAAGAAGAAAGAACAGGATACCATATCCCCGTCAGCCTTTATGAAGGCGTTCGATTCAATCAACGCTTCATTGGCAACGATCGCCCAACAGCGATGGGGAGCGGCACCCACCCCACAGTGGCAGCTCCCCCACCATCCACCTTCCCGGACCCAGACCCGGGATTGGTTGTTCAGGGGCCTATCAGAGCAGCCCCAGTCGTTACCAAACCTCCACAGTTGGCAGAGGTAATCGATAGTGGGATGGAGGTGCCTCGCACTCCGGGGCATGAATGGCAATCTTACGGTCATCTCGCTGCACCCTTCAACTACCCTTGAGGCATCCAACGGGGAGGAACCCGAGGGGGAGAGGAACTCACATGAGGCACGCTCTGAGGAAGACGGGCCAACATAACCGGGCAGTTTCTCTTCTTTTGAAACTCAGCTCCGACTGGTGCAACGAGACATGGTTCGGGTACTCAACCTACCAACCGATGAAACCCCAGGGGACTTCCAGTACCCGCAAAAGGACTGTGAGGATTTCTTCACCGTCCCCACCATACCGTCTACTGCAAAAGACAAACTCCAAAGCGATAGCGGTAAAGCCTCGGCTAAGGCGATCTTTGCCGACAAGGGGAAAGCCCGACTTGAGGAACAGATGAGGAAAATCGATGAGGCAGCTCGCTTCGGCGCCAAAGCCAACGCTTTTCTTCTACTGCTCTCGGAATACACTGTCTGCGCCTGTGAGGAGGGCACATCCACCCCAGCGGACATGCTAGCCATAGCTTTTCGCTGTCTAGAGGAAGGCCTTAGGATGTCCTTGGAGCAATTCACCAGAATTTCACTCCAGACTACTCGTTCCAGAAGGACAAATGTACTTGAGACTCTGTACATTCCCTACGAAGGGGCCAAGAAGAAATTAGAGGATATCTCTCTTCTTGGGAACGACCTCTTTGGAGGGCAATTCCAAGAGGTTCTTGAGACAGAGGCAAAACGCTTAAAAACCGCAGTCAAACTAAACCGGGAGGGTGGAGGCGGTGACGCCCTGCTTCCGACTCTGGCCCCCGAACCGGGACCCGTCGGGGGCCGTCTCAGAGATTTCGTAGGGTCTTGGAGCGAGATCACGTCCGACGCATGGGTGCTCGCAACGGTCGAACACGGTTACTGTCTAGAGTTCACGAGCACCCCTCCGTCAGACACCCTGGTTCGCGAAACGCCAGTTCCGGCGAACAGGGAAAAGCGCCTGGCTCTAGAGAAGGAGATATCCTCCCTACTAGAAAAGCAGGCAGTGCGTCTGGTAGTGGACGCAGAACAGTTCCAGGGGTTCCTCTCGACGTTCTTTCTAACGCCAAAAAAGGGAACTATGGAATGGCGACCTATAATCAATCTCAAAGCGCTCAATCGGTTCATCAGACTGAGACGCTTCCGGATGGAAACACTAAAAGTGATCCTGGAATCGCTACCCAGGGCGGTATGGGCAGCGTCAATCGACCTCAGAGACGCTTACCTCCACATACCAATCTCTTCAGGGCACTCCCGATACCTCCGATTCAGATATCGGGGGCGCACCCTGGAGTTCACGACCCTCTCATCTGGACTCTCAACGTCACCAAGGGCGTTCACAAGAGTCACACGAGCAATCGCAGCCTATCTACGTCGTCGGAATATCATGATCTACATGTACCTGGACGACTGGCTGATTGTCGGCAGATCGGAAGAGGAAACAGCCCAATATCTGCAGACCACCTGCGAGGTGACGAGGGCTGTAGGCTTCATTATAAACGAAGAGAAATCTCGTTTCATACCAACCCAGTCTCCGACCCTCCTAGGAGCGGTCATTGACCTTCAGAACGGCATTGCCTTTCCCACAACGGAGCGCATCACAGCTCTATATCAGTGCGTGGACCTGTTCCTATCATCCACCACGGCCCCAGCACGGGCCTGGTTAAAACTTCTGGGCTTCATGGCCAGTCTGGTAGATCTGGTTCCATGGTGCCGACTCCGAATGCGACCACTCCAGCTACACCTCTTGTCACATTTCAGGCCGAAAAGGGACTATATATCAATCCTCGTACCAATCAGCAGCCACATCCTTCCTCATCTGCGATGGTGGCAAAAGGAGGAAAACGTCAACTGCGGCCTTGGGTTCCCACTAAGGGCTCCCCAGGTCACAATCTTAACCGACGCATCCAACAAGGGCTGGGGCGCGTCCCCGGGCCCACGGCAGACAGCTGGGGTGTGGGACAAGTTCTTCAAGTCCCAACACATCAACATCCTGGAGCTCCAGGCGGTCATCAATGCCCTACGGCACTTCCAAACCGAGGTCAGGAACCGTGCGGTCCTCATCAGGACAGACAACACGACAGTCGTGTCATATATAAACAGACAGGTAGGCATGCGGTCACCTCAGCTGTGCCTCCTCACCTGGGACTTGAACCTCTGGCTCATCGAGAACGAGGCAACTCTGCATGCAATCCACATTCCGGGAGTGGAAAACACGATAGCGGATGCACTGTCAAGGGGTACAGTGATCCCTACAGAGTGGACCCTGCACAACGGTGTGACCCAACAGATCTTTGCGACAGCGGGTCGACCACACATAGACCTTTTTGCGACAGAGATAAACGCCAAACTCCCGGTATTCTGCGCAAGATTCCATCATCCCAGGGCCTGGGCCACCGACGCCCTAGCCATAGACTGGACAGGCATGTTCGCATATGCGTTCCCTCCGATATCCCTCCTTCAGAGAGTCATAGGGAAAATAGAGCAGGAATCGTGCCGGATTCTCCTTATCGCTCCCTTCTGGCCACGCCAGCCATGGTTCCTAAGACTAGTGAGACTTCTAGTAGGGGACCCCCTGATTCTCCCGGATCGACACCATCTCCTATACCAACCACACTCCCGACTACTACATCCAGCGCCGGGAGACCTCCACCTGGCGTGTTGGCCACTGTCAAACGATCCCTCATTACAGCTGGCCTTTCTGAAGAGGCTGCGACCCTTGCAGCGAAGGGGCGTCGCCTCTCCACACGAAAGGTTTACGACAACCGACTTCAACATTTTAGTCGGTGGTGTGACGACCGCGCTGTGGATCCGACCACTGCATCTTTAGCGATGGTGTCAGATTTTCTAGTTCACCTCTTTAATTCCCAACTGAAGGTGACAACAATTAAGAATTACAGATCAGCCATTGCGGCAGTCCACGAAGGGTTCTCCGATGGCTCCACAATCTCATCGAGCCCCGTGCTAACACAGATACTTCGGGGCATGTTTAACGAAAGGCCCCGAGACAGAGGCTGGTCCCATCCTGGGACTTGGGGCGGGTGCTAGAGAACTTAGCAGCGGTCCCCTATGGGCCGGCACACCGGTCTTCACTGTTGCAACTTTCAATCAAGCTGGCCTTCCTCATAGCTGCAGCTTCAGCTAGGAGGGGATGTGAAATCCAGGCACTTACGATCCAACCGGGACACATCCGGTGGGAACCGGGAGAGGTTCGCCTTGTACCCAAGGCTTCATTCCTTACTAAGAACCAGACGGCAGTTTTTACCCCGCCTGATATCTTCATTCCCGAAATTGCCTCTATATCATCTGTCCGATCAGACAGGCTCTGGTGCCCCATACGCTCCCTCAAATGGTATCTGGAACGTACCAAACCACTTAGAGGGACCTGCGGCCAACTTTTTATCTCGACTACTCCCCCGCATTGTCCAGCCTCCAAAGATACAATCAAACGGTGGATTGTATCAGCAATAAAGTCAGCAAACCCCGACTGGCTGTCAGATAAGGATACAGGCAGTCAGGGACCCATACGTGCACACGACGTCCGTGCCGTGTCAACATCCTGGGCGTTTTTCAGGGGGATCTCCTTTGCAGAGATCTCACAAGCAGCTTGCTGGAAGGGCCCATCAACCTTCACCACCTGCTATCTGCGTGATGTGCTCCAGAACGAAGGGGCTTTTGGGAGAACAGTGCTGTCAGCATCTCAACCCAGAAGGGAGACCCAAGCAAGCGACCCGTCCAGGCACCGCCAGGACAGAGCTTGAGGTGAGCCCCAAAAATATCCCCTGATTTTTATAAGCACTTCCTATCAGTTTGTAGTTTTAAGTCTTTGGTACTTGTCGACTATAGTCTGATTTTTCATAAAGGCGCCTCGCCTACCCAACCTCCATGTTACGGTGCTATTCTATGCATAAGTAGTGGCTATTTGGGTAAGTGAATGAAATAGACTCCCCCCCCCCCCCCCCCACAATAGTGTGGGACGAGTCTATGAATGATACTTACCCAAATAGCCTTCCCGCCCTCCTTCCCCACTAACGGCTCGTGTTCAGGGTTACCTGTAAGATGAGAAAAAGAAGGACGTATTTTGGCGGAGCTACTACGTAGCATGCTGGGTGGGCGCGAGAGGGCGCCCTCTGGTTGTCAATTTTTCTAGCGAATTAGCCTGTCGGCTATGAAATATGCATAAGTAGTGGCTATTTGGGTAAGTATCATTCATAGACTCGTCCCACACTATTGTGGGGGGGGATTTTAACTTGTCTTTCCAAATTAATTCAAACTGTGGTAACCCCCCCCCCCCCCCCCCCCAATAACATTCATTCACTGTACAACCTTCCTGTACGCCCCTGGACTGCCCAGGAAAAGAAAGACGTCACCGAGAGCTTGCAGATATTCATTTTGCTGAAGAAGATTCCAGGAAAACGTGACATTGAATCGTCCTGTCCTGTGGCATTGCAGACCAGAACTTGGAGAAACATTAAAGTGCGTGGAAAATGAGAAGTTTCCATTCAATCCACTTTCAAAATCTAGTTGCTGATGTATCAAACACAATATATAAGTATACAAAGATAATTTCTCGAAATTGTAAAAAGATTAAAACAAGGATTTTTTAAAAAGCCCGTGCGTCGCGATTCTGAAAATGCAGAGGTCACGATTGGTTGTTGCGCAATGGCTGTGACGTCATAAAGGAGACTGACTAAGTCTGGTACCCATACAACTCACGCACGCTACGCAAGCCCCACATGTTATGTGCGTGTATTATCCGCCGATTCTTTCCTCGACGAAGTAAACATGTCAGACTCTGAAAACTCCGGTGACGAATTTTGGGAAGAAATCAGTGTAGATTCTGATGGTTTCAGTGAAGGATCAGAAAGTATCTCAGGGGGATCGGGAGACAGCGATGACGTTGAGCCAGACGATGAGGATGAGGAGGTGGTTCGTGGGGCTGAACCATATAGATTCGAGCCACTGGCAAGACCACGCCAACAGCAAGGTGACGCTGCTGCTGCTGATGACGCCGACCCCGATGAAGAACAAGATGGGAATGACCAAGCTGCCAACAACGAGCGATTGAACAATACCGACTGGTAATTTTAATTTCTGAATAATTGACATAGTATAGTTCACTGATTTTACATAGCCTGTGTATGTAGGCTTTTGCTGATATTGATGAGGGCAAAACACGTACCCATGTGTGTATACCTGAATTTACCTGGTCATTTGGCTCATAAAATCATAGGCCTTTATACTCGCTCGTCTATATCTACACAATCATACATCATACAATGCAAAGACAGCTTTGTTTGTGAGTAGTTTTCTGTAACTGTTAGTGTCTAATTTGTCATGATGTCAACCAAGTGAAATTCAGTTGTGTACATGAATGTTGAGTTAAATTCCATGCCACAGTTCTCTAAAAAATGTCTGACTATTTAATTGTCTTGCTTTTTGAATTGAAGGTGTTCCTGTGGTAAATGTGTGGTGATGGAGTTCGTTCACAACTGCATTTGCTGTAAAGAGATTGCAGCCATACAGGAGAAAATCGTTCATACTGGAGTCGACACTGAGGGTTTCAGTTGTTTTACAGACCATCCCTGGTCTTCGGCTACATGTCTGAACCCCGGAACACTAGAGACAGCGTACTATGCGTACCGACAACAGTAAGGGGCTAGAGCTGTTGAAGGTGACCTTCCACGGTAAGAGTTAATTTTCAATGTTTTTAAATTTCAACTTTTTTTTCTGTAAGATTTTTGAACCGAAATAGAAACACACAACCTGGTTATTATATTCAGATAATCTATTTTATGAGAAACGTGACATACATGAACATGTATCAGGACACTTTTCCCACCCCCAAAGTAAAGACGACTCTCTTGATAAGCCCAATATTCCTTGTTTGAGCCCATTTCGTCAATCCCACTTATCCTGGTAACACTGATACTGGCTAGAACACTGGTCAATTCAACATAACAAATGGACAAATGATATACAGTTTGTTGATTGTAAAACAGAACGGTATTATTTTTTATTTCACAGAAAGTACAGACATGTGTCTTATCGGCAGGTGATCAGGTGGTGTTATGGTTACCTTGGAAGACACAACAGAGTGCCCCTCCCAGCATGCATAATGGGGATAACCAGAACGACTTTCCCTGATGAAGGAGGCAACTATGAAGGGTTTAGATTTCCTGACCTTGATGACATGTAGATTTACAATATAGTAACACATAACTGGATATCAGTAACACTTTTACATGGTTTAGGAGTAAATATACACTTTACAATGTAAATATGATGATAGTCTTTCAAAAATGAGTTTGAACGGTCAAGCGTTTTTGTAAAGTTAACAAAAGAGGCCTTTGCATTTTTTTATTATTTTTTTACACAAAATATTTTACATTCAAAGTTTTGGACTAAATATATTTGAGGGAATGCCATGTTAAATTCATTTTTGTGATGCACTCTTGGATGAGTAGGAAAAATAAAACAGAATTTGTACTTTACAATAAAAAAAATGTACAATTATACGGCACAAGTACATGTGTTTGTTAAAATTCAAGCTCACCACGATGTCAAATTTAAAAAATATGTTGTTGCATTTTTATTTAAAAATGTAGTGGTAGCCATGGCTAGTTATATTGGTTGAGTTCAGTCGAATAGTATTCTAGTGTGCAAACCAAGTAACAATAAATGCATGCTGAAATGAATGCATAATGAATATCAAAGGATTATGCTCTGTTGTGTCGTCACCCCCACCCACCCACCCACCCACCCACCCATATATACTGCAGCAAATGGGTCCCTACACTGACAAATTGAGAAAATATTATGACTGACGATAATCCAAAATTTTTGTTTGAGGAAAAAGGGTGTGAGATGCCATTTCGACTTTTTCAATACCCCAAGGCACAGGTTGCATTCATGAACCTTTGTTTTGGAAGCATGTTTTTTTTATCTTGAGAATTTTGATAAAATCACTGTCGGAGGCATCTTCACTGTATTACCTGTAACAAACTAAACTACATCTTCCCACTGAGCAGTGGAATGCAGACACACCAATTTCATGGGCAAAATAAAATTTCAAAAAAAATCTTTCACTTAGTTCAAAATTGGCACTGCGATTTATTAAATCTTGTGGTTTTTTTATTTTTAGTACAACAGGTTGGTCGAGTCATTAACTATCACCTTAACAAGGAAGTCCTGCTTACAAAGAGTAAATTCTTGGGTCCCAAATATCCAGTTCTCTTTGTGTTTCTTTGACAGTTGAGTGTTTCACACAGAACATCTTATTGTGTTTCTTTTTAGAAATATGAAACTGACCGCATTTGACGAATTCTTGTGTTTTGTTCAGAAGTGGGCAACAGTATAATAAAGATTGTGCACGTAAACATTTAGCTTATTTAAACCAGGCAAACGCAGCATTCCAAGTTGATATTTTTTGTGGCAATTTTGTAGGTCGGTACATGCCTTGCCAGTATCTACTGTAATGTTTCACAAGAATTTATCAAAGGTATTAAAACCAAAAAACTTCCAATTTTGTGTTAGTTGCAACAGTCCTTATCCACAAGTTTTCAATGTACCCTGTTGGTTTACACACAACTTTAACAAAATCACAAAGAATGTGCTAGCGGCAACTTGGCGTTTACTTCTTGCGTTTCTTTCTGGATGAAGGTTCTCCCTCTTGTTGGCCCTCAGTATGCCTTTTGTCAGCATGCTTGCTCTTCTTCTTCTTCTTTGTTGCCATACTTGCTGGAACAACCACACCTTCAGTCCCCTCTGGTCTTCCTACAGGCTCCACCGCTTTACCAAACCTTGACACAAATTCTTTCACAGCCTGTGTTTTGTCAGGGCGAGTTACCTTTGCTGTTAGATATCCAGGATTTGCCTTCAGCTCCGGGTACTTGGCTCTGGTGTCTGCCCCAGCTGCGCAGAGTAACAGAACCTTTTCCATGATCCTCTTGCTGAAATCTATAATGTAATAAAATCAATTATAAGGACACAACCCACAAAGTGCACATAAAACTTCATGTGGATTTGCCTAATCAATTGGTTAACTTTGATGCATGCAAAATATTGCTAGAGGAATGTGAAGGGTGAAAAACTAGGCGCAAATTGTGAAACAAGGAAAATTTTATACACAAAAATAAGGGGGTGCCCCCAAAACAAAGAAGTTGTTCATTTGAAATAAACTGTAAAAAAAGGAGACTTGAACATCAACTGTATCTTACAGAAATTTAGTCTTTGTACTGTGCCCCAAATAAAAAGTAAAAATTACTTAGATCAGTTGAAGTTTATTTGCATAGAAATTATTAATCAGGACAAGAACACCTCTTGTGCCAGCATATGTATGTACTTGCACACAACCATGCACTTACTGTGAGTGGCCTTTATGAGCACCTTCCTGACAGTATATCCCCCCGTGGTCTGCTTGGCCCTTGGATAGCGAATGCTGAATGCTGGATTGCCCTCCCTGTCCATGGCCTGTGCCCTGTTGGTGTTCTCGTTGAAATGAAGCGCAGCAAGGTATATTCTGAAATAAACAAGGATGTACTTGTATGATAAAATGCATGGTGTTGCAGTATGTACTGCCAAAACCTTGGCCGAACCTTTAAATGAAAGCTAGTGGAATGCACAAAATACTAATGCACTGTACAGGTACATTTTGTTTTTACACCTTAATCATCCAACCTAAAAGTTTCACCCAATTATGATCTACTCTTTGAAAAATTGCAAAAATCAAGGGCAGGTCCCATAAATTAGTTAGGGGGGTCAGGCCCATAGTTATTCTTTCTAGTCAATTCCCCATCCCACAGCTTCTAAGGCATACACTACAGATAGCCTTGGGAGATCTGCAGTGCACCTCAACACCCCCCCCCCCCCCCCCCCCCCGCAACCACCCTCTAAAGTATATGGTTAAACCTAGTATGTAGACCAAATTTGCTCACCTGCATAACATGCCCTCATACGAAAATGAAAACATCTTAGGCGCGTACTGGTTAATAACCGAGTGGAAGCCTTCCACCGAGGATGTCTGCATGGATGGCGACAACATTTTCACATCCTTTCTTGTCCACGTGCTGTCCAGAATGGCTGCAACTTTCTTGGCAGAAGCCGACCCTGAAAAATATTCAACAAAAGGTGTACAAACCTTTAGTGACAAATACAGTGTCTGCTGGTCCATGAGAGAACAGTTTTAAAATTCAATTACTTCAAGCTGAATGAAGTCCATGGCATGGCATTGACTTAAAAAAAAAAATAGAAAAAATTTTCAGATAAATTTTTGTATTAATTACTGTTAAATTTACAACCGCATTGAAACTTTCCCCAATGACCATGATTATGAATAATTGGACAAACGAAATCGGTGGTTTGTACATACCCTTGCTCTTTCCCTTTTGAGGTATGCACCCCCAGAGCGCTTACGAGGATCTGTACTCCATGTCTTCTCTGCGGTGCTTGTGCTAGGGCCGGGCTCATCCGACTGAGTCTGCACATCGGCGGACGTCGAAGGAATTCCCGTCGAAGTACTCGGTGTCGGACGTTGATGCATGACCGATACTGTTGGTTGCTTGGGATGATGCTTGGGACATACCCAACTTTAAGTCTGAACCGAAATGGCAAGCCAAGACTTCGCTTGTTCTTAACTGTTTCGTCAATACAATCATCGGTGAAGTGAGCCGGCCGAGCAGACAAAAGATGAACTACCTACATGTAGTGTGAAGTCGGAACGTGTGTTGTTGACGAAACGAACTCATGCTCGCTGGTAGTGCACTATCTTGGGGAAACAACAACCAAAATACTTCGGGATTTTTCAGTATATTACGTGTGCACCCGCCTACAACACACGATTTGGGCATTTTGATAGTGTCGGCACTGAACTTTAGATACACAAATCGAAGATTAAATTATACTAAACTGGGATACAACCAGAGGATAAAATTGTGAGCCCGCATCGCTACGGCGAAAACAAAGCATACACACACACGTTGAAGCTCCTAGTGTACTTCCGCGTCACGTGACTCGATCTCCTTTATGACGTTTTTGGGGTCACGTGCATATCATTATCTCAATGTCCTACTTTTACGTTTTGGGGGCAGAGGGGGTCATGCGAGTGCTAGGGTTGTCGCTTCTTTTTCAAGGTCAAATACACAGATAATGGTAAAGTAATATTTTATTTGGAATCAGTAGGGCTTGTTTTATAAAGTATATGTGTTTCCGTCCCTCAAAGCTATCATTTTTCACGGCCTTTAAGGACTTTTGTAGAAACACGATGACACTTAAACAAATTTAAGTCTCATACACCACCAAAGTACAGTCATAACCTAGAGTGACTCAGTAGGCACAGCCAAATTATTAGTCTAGACCTTTGGCCTGCCCCCCCCCCCCCCCCCCCCAAAGAACAAGAAAATACATGTACCACCCCCAACAACATTTCCTAGAAGGCCAGTATACACATTCACATTAGTGAACCGCAAGAAAAAGGATTCATGTGTTATGTCCTCACATCGATAGGTACCATTCGACTTTTGGCAATGTCCTCCATTGGATAGTATGAAAAGTATGTCCTCAATCTGCAGTGTACACATGTATTGGTGTGTGTGTGGGGGGGGGGGGTAACAAAAGAGGTGTAGATGCCACGAATTAATGTCCCCGTGTGTAAACTTTTAAGGCGTGTTTTATTCAGTTTGTCATAATTTACTTGAGGACAGATGCATGTCCTAAAAAAATGGAGCTGCATGTTACAGTAGGTGCCAGTCCCCCGTCCCCCGTCCCCCTCCTCTCCCCGTCCCACGTGCTCTAATGCCTGCCTCCGTTCTCCATGATCCCGTTCCATAGCAACAATTCGTCGTTCGTACCACGAACTGACCTAACTCGTTCACTGTTTTAAAAAAACGTGTTCGGAGAAAATGCTCTTTCGGAGTCTGCTTACCAACTTATTGTATAATTTTATGACGAAACAAAGCTGAATACTTTATTCATACAGAACTATCAATGTGTTTTCATCCCTAAAACTATTTTAATTAGTAATTAATTCCTAAACAGATAAGTCAGTGTAGGCGATTGGTGCAAAATACTGTAAGAATTGCTCAGAGAGTGATAAAAGCATGAAACTTGGCACAAGTATTCTTCAACCCATACTGATTATTTTTAGGGGTGGAGCCATTGTTTTCTTAGCAACGGTTGCTAGGTAACTCATTTACCCTAGCAACAGCGCTTTTAAGCCTCCCTAGTGCACCCGGATAGCTTTGTCCCATGTTCCAGAACATCAGAACTATCAGTGGACATGTTTCAAAGACAGTCAGTGTCATCAGGAGACAAAACAACACTGCAAGTGTCACCAGAAAACAAAATAAATTGTTTTGTTGCTAGGGAATGGATAAACAGAACAAATCCACTGTTTGTTAGAATGTTGCTTCTATTTCAAATTGTAAAATAATTTTCAAGGTTGTCATAATTGTTATACAAAACAAAAAATTAAATATTTAGTTGCTTAGTAACATATTTACCATAGCAACCATCCGAGTACACATAGAAGACTGCCTGTGAACACAGGTTTCACTTTCACTGAACTCATTTATTCTAATACTGAAAGAAGTGTTTACCTTATACCAGGAGAGCAATTGTATTTTACACCTTAAGCCTACATGGAATCCAAACTTTGTTGCTACGTACTAAATCAAAGGTATCAAAAAGAAACTAGCAACTGACAATGTTGTCACCTTTAGGCCTTCGCTTAAAGCATCATCACAAGCTCTCCTGCTTGTGCGATAAACAATGCATTAAAAATAAACAACAGTAAACAGTGAAATTGAGGGTACAACAGTGTGTATAGCCCTTTGGCCCTTTTACACTGTATATCTTATCCCTGTGTGAAACAGCCTCAGGATGCCCCGGGACTTGTTTTACTCTGCTCGTCTTCGGGGAACGCTAGACTGCTAGTGGTATTGCAGCTAAAGCAAAGTAAAGCACTTTGGGGCAGAAAGTATCCAAGTATTCAATATGTTGATTGTTGATCGTTGATTCGTTTGCGCTGGTGTGTATCAGTATGGTGGTCAGCTGCTGCTGGAAATGTCATTAATGAAGACAATGAATTGTTTTTGGAACTGTGTTGCAAGCAATGATCTTGACTTCCAGTCGATGAGATGATCTTCTTGTGATTGCTAGATGGTTGCTTATTTTGTTCAGGTGTCCCAGTATGCCATGTGATTGATGCTCATTGATTCTAGATATGTAGATTTGTGACCAGCCTCCCCGGTGCATACTTTCCCATATAGGCAGTGAGTGCAGTAAAAACAGTCTTCTGGTGGGAGGCTTGTCTGATGTGCGAAGATCTTGTTTCTTGATAGTTCGAGCTCTTCCATGAACAAATTCACCAGGACCGTGGATAGAGGGATCCCGTAGCGGTCCGCTAGGTTTCCTCGTACAACCGGTCCCTCAATCGGAAGCTTGATGGAAAAAACGCAGGTGATGAGAATATCGGCGACTTCTTGAAGAGTGAGGCTTGTACGGTCAGCTTGAAGTGTTGTTTGGCGATGATGTGCTTCTTTAGTTGCTAAGGAAAATGTGTTGCCTAGCAACCATGTTAAGCCTTCTGTATTTGCCAATCGCTCAAGATTGATGTTAACATAATAGGTTAGGTTGAATTTAAATAAAAAATTGAAATATTTAAGTGTGTTTGTGTGCAGTTTTTGTGCTGGTTGCTATGGAAAACTTAGTCGCTAAGGGTAATATGTTGCCTAGCAACCATGTTTAGCCTATTGTAATTGCCAATTGCTCCAGATTGATGTTAACATTATGGGTAAAGATAAACATGAATAAAAAGATTAAATTTGTATTTTCAAATTGCCTGTGGGCATGTTTTGTGGAAATATGTAACATAGCAACCGTTGCTATGCTGGATACAATTCTCGGTGGCTCCACCCCTGAAAAGGTTGAGAATGTTGTTATGACCATTTGTGCCAAGTTTCATGCTTTTATCACATTCTGAGCAATTTCTTCACCAATCGCTTAGACTGAAAAGCACTAAGATTGATCTTAACTTTGTATCAATCTTAGTTGCTAAGCAAAGAATGACGTCACAATACCAATTACCCTGTCCTTGGTTGTACTCTGTTTCATTGATTTTTTCCCGTTCAGTTTATTTTTGTTCCTGTCCCGTATCATTTATTAGTCCATTTCCTCTTTTCTTTTCCCGTATTATTTTCTTCTCCCGTATTATTTGTCAGTCGAATTAATTTTGTTAACCAAAGCTTAAAAATAGTTTGTCATGTGCAATGAATGTCCAATATGTGTAAACATCAAGGCTTGTTTTACTAAAACATTCGTGTTTTGTGGAGGGGGGAGGAGGTAACAGAAGAGGTGTAGATGTCGCGAGTTTTAAAATAAAAATGAATGTCACCATGGGGATGTGTAAACTTTTAGTGTAAGGCGTGTTGTATTCAGTTTGCTTGAGGACGGATGCATGTGTCCTGAAAAAAATGGAGCTGCGTGATAGGTGCCGTTCCCCCGTCCCCCTGCCTCTCCCCGTCCCACGTGCTCTAAAGCCCGCCTCCGATCTCCATGATCCCCTCCCGTAGCAAGTTTCATAAAAGGTGCCGTTCCCCCGTCCCCTTCCCTCTCCCTGTCCTACGTGCTCTAAAGCCCGCCTCCGATCTCCATGATCCCGTCCCATAACAGCTAAATAAAAGGTGCCGTTCCCCCGTCCCTTTCCCTCTCCCTGTCCTACGTGCTCTAAAGCCCGCCTCCGATCTCCATGATCCCGTCCCATAACAGCTAAATAAAAGGTGCCGTTCCTCCGTCCCCTTCCCTCTCCCTGTCCTACGTGCTCTAAAGCCCGCCTCCGATCTCCATGATCCCGTCCCATAACAGCTAAATAAAAGGTGCCGTTCCACCGTCCCCTTTCCTCTCCTCTTCCCTTGTGCTCTTAAGCCTGCCTCCGTTCTCCATGATCCCGTCCATAAACTGGATTCATTTGAAACCGCTCTAAAAAAAACACTTATTTAAATCCATCTAGTCTGTTCAGTTTCTGCTATTTCATCCCACTTTTATTTGTCATTTTTTGTTATCATACACTTCTTGTTTATCGTTTAGAAACCTGGTACTAAGCACTATAATAATGCATGTTATTATTAATATTTTATTAAATAAAAGGCGCAGTTCCCCCGCCGCCCCCCACCTCTTTCCCTCTCCCCGTCCCACGTGCTCTAAAGCCTGCCTCCATTCTCCATGATCCCGTCCCATAATACGCCTAACTTAATATTTATGCATGACGTCATAATTCTTACCCAAAATGAGGCTATGGGCGCGCGCAGCCACTGTACTGTACACGCGCTTGCATTGTACGCGCGCGCGCTGCCCATAGCAACAGTTAAAACGGCGCGCAAAACCCCACCAATTTTGGTGGTTTTCTTGCTCATAAATCTGTTACTTTTCAACGGATTTTGTTAAAATATAGATGAGTGTCAGGACGAAGTCAGCTCCTTTCTTCCGTCTAAATTTGGCAAGGTTTGATGCGGTATCCAGGGAGGAGATCCAATAACATACACACACACACACCCACACCCACCAAGGCATGTTTATGGTGCAGACCGAGGACTACTCTTTGTTCTCCCGTTGTTTGGACATACTTTATTTTTCAGACGTCCCCATTGGTTTTGTACACAAAATCTACCGAGGACTGTTCCCGTTGTGACTTTTCCCCGGATCCCTTTTGTTAAAGTTCTCGGTCCCCCCCCCCCCCCCACACACACACACGACTTTCTTTGTACATGTAGTTCGGAAATGCCAGAAAGCAAATTAGGACAAACTGAATCAAGCACACCTTGGCAAGAAATGAGGGTGTTTTGAAGCTTCTGGTTAAATCTTAGCGTGATCAGAGTCGAATTCTTTTTTCAAAATGCTCAGAACACTCCGAGATGACTTCTGCACCAAGATTGTGGGTGTTCTGAAGATTCTGGTTCAAACTTTGCGTGATCGGAGACAAATTTTACAAACTACTCAGAACACTGATGAATTCTCCACCAAGGTGTCCGCAAGGAGTGATCACGCTATATCAGCTTTTCGGGGTGGCTCAAAAGTTAAAAATGGAAGAGCGGCCATCTTGTTTTTCTAATAGTCTACTCTGGAAATCGCGTTTTGACGGTGCAAATCGACCAAGTTGAGCATCCTGAACAACTTTCCTGTGTGGAGGCATGCAAAATTCGCAAAACTTGGGAATTACAACTTTTTTGTGCAAAAGTGACGTTATATTTTGACCAAATTCGTCGATTACCGCCAAAAGATAACAATGACAGAGTTCATTTGCACCGGCACACTCGGTGGGGTATCCGCAAGAAGTAATCACGCTAATTCGGCGTTTCGGGGTGGCTCGAAAAATAAAAAGTTTATTCCCCGGGCAGGGAAAAGGGAAGAGCGGCCGTATTGTTTTTCTAATAGTCAACTCTGGAAACCGCGTTTAGACGGTGCAAATCGACCAAGTTGAGCACCCTATACAACTTTCCTGTGTGGAGGCATGCAAAATTCGCAAAACTTGGGAATTACAACGTTTTTGTGCAAAAGTGACGTTATATTTTGACCAAATTCGTCGATTACCGCCAAAAGATAACAATGACAGAGTTCATTTGCACCGGCACACTCGGTGGGGTATCCGCAAGAAGTAATCACGCTAATTCGGCGTTTCGTGGTGGCTCGAAAATTAAAAAGTTTATTCCCCGGACAGGGAAAAGGGAAGAGCGGCCATCTTGTTTTTCTAATAGTCGACTCTGGAAATCGCGTTTTGACGGTGCAAATCGACCAAGCTGAGCATCCTGAACAACTTTCCTGTGTGGAGGCAAGCGAAATTCGCAAAACCTTGGGAATAAAAACGTTATGGTGCAAAAGTGACGTCATAATTTAACCAAAAATCGTCGATAACCGCCAAAATATAACAGTGAGGGAGTTTAAATTTGCACCGGCACACTCGGGTGGGATATCCGCAAGAAGAAATCACGCTAATTCGGCGTTTCGTGGTGGCTCGAAAACTAAAAAAAATTATTCACCGGGCAGGGAAAAGGGAAGAGCGGCCGTATTGTTTTTCTAATAGTCAACTTTGGAAATCGCGTTTTGACGGTGCAAATCGACCAAGTTGAGCACCCTGAACAACTTTCCTGTGTGGAGGCATGCAAAATTCGCAAAACCTTTGGAATTACAACTTGTTTCGTGCAGAAGTGACGTCATATTTTGACAAAGTCGTCGATTACGCCAAAATATAACAATGACGTGTTCAAATTTGCACCGGCACACTCGGGTGGCGTATCCGCATGAAGTAATCACGCTAATTCGGCGTTTCGGGTTGGCTCGAAAACTAAAAAGTTTATTCCCCGGGCAGGGAAAAGGGAAGAGCGGCCGTATTGTTTTTCTAATAGTCAACTCTGGAAATCGCGTTTTGACGGTGCAAATCGACCAAGTTTAGCATCCTGGACAACTTTCCTGTGTGGAGGCATGCAAATATCGCAAAACCTTGGAAATTACAACTATTTTTGGTGCAAAAGTGACGTCATATTTTGACCAAAGTCGTCGATTACCTCCAAAATATATCAGTGACGGTGTTCAAATTTGCACCGGCACACTCGGGTGTGGTTTCCGCAAGAAGTAATCACGTTAATTCGGCGTTTCGGGGTGGCTCGAAAATTTAAAAGTTTATTCCCCGGGCAGGGAAAAGGGAAGAGCGGTCATCTTTGTTGTTCTAATATCTCGGTTTTCTCGGTCAATTTCGAAAAATGAGCAGCCAATTTAACCACGAAGCTATTCTATTTGGCACGAAATTGAATGCTACTGAAAAGGGTCATTCGATTTCGTTTTAAGACGAGTCAATTGTGCTTTTACGTTAGTCGATTTAACAAAATATTCATTCAATTTAACAATTCATCAAAGCAGCATTCAAATTCACAGACGCTTCTTGAGGCGTGTGTGTCACGAAAAGGAATGACGATACGCTAAACTGAACAGAGTGCTAAAGGGCTTTGAATCGACTCAAAACGAAATTGAACGGCCGAATTCTGAATTTGAAACGCAGTAACAACTGGAGAGGCAAAACAGTTTTAATTTGAAGCATGAAAATAAAATTTACTGCTCATTTACCGAATTTGACCGAGAATAATTATAGTCAACTCTAGAAATAGCGTTTTGACGGTGCAAATCGACGAAGTTGAGCACCCTGAACAACTTTCCTGTGTGGAGGCATGCAAAATTCGCAAAACCTTGGGAATTACAACTTTTTTGGTGCAAAAGTGACGTCATATTTTGCCCAAAGTCGTCGATTACCGCCAAAATATAACAGTGACGGAGTTTAAATTTGCACCGGCACACTCAGTGTGGGGTATCCGCAAGAGGTAATCACGCTAATTCGGCGTTTCGGGGTAGCTCGAAAATTAAAAAGTTTATTCCCCGGGCAGGGAAAAGGGAAGAGCGGCCAACTTGTTGAGGTACGAGTAATATTCATTGTGTTTCTGTAAATTGTTTTAATGTAAAAATGTCTCCAGTTATGCACCGCAACAGCTATGTTGATTTTCCGTGTAATCGATGAACGGTGTTCGTCTCCAGTCCAACTGCACAAGGTTCTCTAAGTGATAGTTTCATTTAAAGCCAGTGGACACTTTCGGTAAAACCCCACACTTTGTGTATCACAACTGATATTAAAAATAACAAACCTGTGAAAAGTTAGGCTCAATCGGTCATCGGAGTCGGGAGAAAATAACGGGGAAAACCCACCCTTGTTTCCACACGTTTCGCCGTGTCATGATATGTGTTTGAAATAAATCCGTAATTCTCGACAACGAGAATTGATAATTGTTCTAATGTTTTCTCGAAAGTAAAGCATTTCATGGAATAATATCTCAAGAGAAGTCTTTCACAATTACCTTCTGTAAACACTGTAAGTTATTTGTAATCTGTGAAGCAGTTCAGAATCTGTGAAGCAGTTATATATAGTGGGGAGCCTTGCCATTAAAAGAGCTTTGTGAACAAAGAGCGATCAGCTTGAAGATGATTTGTTGAGAGATAGGGGGCCAGTGAAGTTGTCTCAGTAATTTTTCAAAATGTCAACAGATTTACATTAAACTTACAGGGTTTGAAAATAATGATAGTGGAAAGCTTCCTGTCATGACATGACATGTTGTTTACATAGTTTCCTAAGTTGTGTGAATTTTTGCGGTTGTGCACCTTGAGTTCAAGACTAGCCACTTCTACACACGGCCGGGTTCGTAAAGTTTTCCCCGTTAAAGTTTACTCTCCAGATTCCCGTATTTTATCAAGTTTATGCCGTTATAAGGTATGTAGATCTTACTTATCTGTCGTAGGATTATTTCAGGATAAGGCAGATTCTGTCAGTTTGCATTACTCCTTGTTAAGCTCTTTAGTGTAGGTTTAGATCGTTTGTTGGAAATTCCCCGTACAGTTCTGCCTAGTAGTATGCATTCACAGCGTGAAAGCTTGCGCCATGTTTTAGGGTTGCTCTGATATTACCGTCTGATATTGCGTCGTAATTGCCCCTCTTTATACTAGTTCTCTTAATTGCTGGTGGTTTAAATAACAAGGAGTTTAGGATTTATCTGCGGTAGGTTCAGGTGTTTACTAATGTCCATCTTAGTTGATTCATTTTGGTGTATTTTGATATACGGACGTGGCGATCGTTACAACGCACTACTTTTTGTTGTGATTGGTTGCAAGTTTATTAGCGGTGCTATGGTCATTCAGTGACGCGGACTGATATTTGTCTGTGATGGTTGGTGATTTGCCGCCCAGAGTTAGTACAGTCGTTTGACCAGTTCTGGATCACTTTTTGAATTCACATTGTTTTTTGTTGCAATCTCTTTGATTTCTTAAACAAAAAAGTTTATCAGTTTACCTAAACATGACATAAAACTCACCAAGTGTTCACTGACAAAAAAAGATTAGTCCTTTCGAAGGGGCTTTGAGAAAAGTATCGTCACCTGTTTGACCAGTTCAGGATCAGTTGAATCTATTCTGAATCAGTAGAGTGCACTTTATTGCAAACCCATACTCCCATTCATAAAACTGTCTCTCAAGGACACAAAACTTCAGAGGTGTGTTGGCATGGACTTGGACTTCCTTTCTTTAGTGAATGTCATGCAATTGTCTTCAATAGCAGCGCAAAAACCCAGCGACAAAACCACAAAACAACAGCAAAGGCAAATGAAGAAGTGAAGCGAACCTAAAAAGCATTAATGACCCCTCCAAGTTTAATTTTCTCACAAAAAAAAATCTACAAGAATTTGTTAATATCCAATTGTGGGACATTAAGTAATGTTTCTCAAAATCAACTAAAAAAACTTTCTACTGCAGTGGTATGATTTTACCTTACTTAGTAAGTTAGTGTGGCACCATTTGACGCAACGAGATGTTGAGTGATCCTGAACTGGTCAAGGGCAAGTTGTCCCCCCAAAGAAGATTTTGGTAACTTCGTCTCCTCAAAAAAACAAGATGACTGCACAGCATTTACAGGAATTATTTTTTACACATTCTTATCATTTTACATAAATATTTTTTGCCCCGGCACTCCAATTCTAAAGGTAAGAAGTTTTACCAGTGTTTTTCAACCAACATTTTTAAACAAAAAAATGATCAATTTCGCAGACAACCTTCAGGAAAACGGCCATAATTTATTTGCTGATGATGTTTGGCACCTTTTTGGGGGTTTGTTGGTTTAATGGGTGTTAATCTTCACATTTATCAACAGAAATTGGTAATAATGAGAAGTGATATAATTATTTGGTTATTGCAAAGTTGAAGTGATCCCGAACCGGTCAATGATCCCGAACTGGTCAAATGACTGTATTGCTGCAGTCGTTTCTAGGTTTTAGCTAGGCCAGTGTAGTTAGGCTGTGTTTTTTGCCTTCTTGGGTGATTTTTGCTAGACATTAGTGTAGTCAGAGTTTGCTAGGGTTTTGCACAAGTTCAGAAGAGCTAGATTAAGGTGATTTGTCTCAGTTTTGCATTTATAATATGTACCTGTACTAAATACAAGGTTTCTTTATTTTTCAATTGTTTCAGGATCACACAAAATGTACAGTTGTTGAATAATACACATAATTGATACACAAGCAGCTTTCTTCGTCAATGTTATTGCAACAACGTGTTTAAACTTTATGAGCTCTTCACTCTTCCCTTTAAATATTACTAACTAAGGTTTTGTAGTTTTTTAGAAATGAGTAAAACAAGTCACAAAATAATTTTGGTCTCATGAGACCAAAAATATTTTTGCATATGTAAAATCCCCTTAACCAGTTATGATATTATACCAAAACCATAGCATAATTGGTTAATATGTTTTTACATGCTAAAACTGAGACGAAAATTATTACTTTTACTCATTTCTTAAAAACTATAGCACCTCAGTAAGTAAAATTTCTACTATCATAATCTTCAAACTGTGTAAGTTTAATGTAAATCTGTGGACATGGTGTTTTTTGTTAAGAAAAAGTACATATACCCTTTAACTGTTGACGTGACCCAAATAGAAAGATCTCTGTCTTATCATCATTTAACTTTAGGAAGTTTTGTTGTGTCCAACGTCGAATCTCTTGGATGCATTTCTCAAGTCTTGCAATAGATGCATTGGCGTTTTCTTGAGAAGATTTAAACGTAATGTATAGCTGAGTGTCGTCTGCGTACACATGGTAATTCAAATTAAATTTCAGGATGATATCACGAATCGTTAAAGTGTACAGCGTAAACCACTGCGGGCCGAGTACAGACCCCTGTGGCACAGAGTGATTAAAAACAACAGGGTCAGATACCGCGGTGCAAATACATACATGCTGAGTTCTAACAGTACGAAATAAAATAAAAAGCGAACGAAAAAATATATATAGAAGGAAATAATAGGACGAAATAAAAAATATAAAGAACGAAAATAAATATATACCGAACGAAATAAAAACATATAGAACAAAATAAAAAGTATAGAGAACGAAATAAAATATATATAGTATGACAAAATATATATAGAACGAAGTCAATATATATATTGAATGTGCCGCTACTCAGCTGAAGATCTGGCATTCAGAAACAATGGGATCAATATTATAGTCTCATGAGTCGCATTATCAGATCATTAGGAATCAATAGATACCAGCAACAAAGAGAGGTGTCATAAAGAAAGGACACAGCATACTGAGAACACATCTGCTAAGAAAAGCAGGGCAGTGAAAAGAAGTGTTACCTTTGGTCTTCTCAATGACCGCTCAGTCCGAAATAAGACATGTGAGGTAAATGAATTTGTCACAGACAATGGAACTGTTTTATTCGGGATATGTGTAACCTGGCTTAAAGAAGGCGACAGTGCAGTGACCCGAGATCTTACTCCTGAAGAGTTTACTTTCATTCATGTACCAAGACCAACGAGGCGTGGAGGAGGTGTTGGACTACTCTTCAGGAGTGACCTCAATGTTCGGACTACATCTTCCTTTGCGGAACTTAAATCTTTTGAACTACTCCAAGCTTCCATCACAGCAGATACTAGCTCTACCAATGTCATTGTGCTATATCGTCCACCGGGCTCTTTATTCCCTTTCAGCACTTTTCTAGAGGAATTTTCTACCCTTTTGGACCAGTATATTTTGCTGCCAAGATCTCTGATCATCAGTGGAGATTTAATATTCACATGAATGAGGACAATACCCAATCATCGTCTTTTCGTGATCTCATTCAGGATCTTCTATTGACTAGGAATTCGGACATTAAAACCATTTCAAAACTTCAAGTTGTCGGGGGAATTTCCGATCACTCGGCCATTCTCTGCGACCTTCCGATATCTAAACCTAAACCAGGGTTTAAGACGATCACTTACAGGAATTTCAAATCAATTGAACTGATGAAATTTTCAGATGATCTTCACAAGATGGCAATCGCTCAGCAGTGTGCCGTTGATGACCCTGACATTGCTGTTGGCAGCTTCAACTCCATTGTTCTTGAAGCGCTGAACAAACATGCTCCTGTGAAGTCCAAAGCTATTCGTACTAAGCCTAATACCCGCTGGTACTACAAGAACATATCTCAACAAAAGCGTGTCAGGAAAACAAATGGAGAGACAATGGAAGACAACTGGGCTCAAAATCCATCGTCCAATCCTCTATAAGGTCTGCCAAAAAATCCCACTTCCAGGGTCTTGTCGATGACTGCTTTTGCGATTCTAGAAAACTCTACCGCCTTGCCAACGATCTTTTTAACCGAAAGAAGGTATCTGTCCTGCCTGACCATGAATGTGCTGAGCTACTGGCATCTAAGTTCGGTAAATCCTACTGGGACAAAGTTTCAGCTATCTGTGATGGACTGACATCAGCTACCAACGGTGTCCCCTTATCACCATTGCCATTACTCGACCCTTAGAAAAATCAAGTTACATACTAAGCTTTGATTTAATATAGAACTCAAGTCTGTCATTTCTACCGTTTCTAAGATAAAGTCGCCCCAAAAAAATCGTGCGTTAAACCTACGTTTGGGGAGAAACAAAAACAACGTTCCTAAACGTTTAAAAAATCTTGATGAAAACAATACCTGTTCCGACGGTAGTTCGGAACAGCTAACTAAACAAAATTCTCTCAAAGTATCATTATTTTGTAAACAAAATATTATTTTTGAATTCTGTAATTTTACTTTGAAATTTTTGAGGTAATGATTTTGGCAACTATTATAATATCGATATCATCATATCGACTGACAATGAGGTAACTATATGTACGTCTATTCCCCCGAGGGACTTTGAGTGACTAGATGAGGGATCTCTTTCCAGAGGCCACCAGTTACGAATTATGCCAGTCATTAAGTGTTTTATAACACACCTCGGTTTTTTGTGAAATAAGAACAGAAATCTGGAAAAGAAAGGAAGTTTTGTAGTTGCTGTTCACGGTTCAAGTCAAGAGAGGGCGCTACTGTTACCAAGCACTATTTTCAAGGACTAGTGCCCGCCCACGTATAACGGACCAGTATGCTAGACTTGAAATCAAGTCGTTAGATAACAGAGTCGTCGTGCACACTTACTTATACTGCATAAACGTTGAGTTACCAATCGCATTGGCTACAAGACTGAACATGTTTACTAAACATTTCAATGAAATTTGGATCATCAAACAGCCACAGAGAGTTTTTCCCAATTTTGGGGAACAAACTGCAACTAAGCCTGATCTGAGATGATGATTTTTTAAATCTGCTCAGATTGAGCTGAGATTTATTCTTTACTAAGAAACATGTGTGTTCTGAAGCTACTCGTTGAATCTCAGCGAATTCTGAGTTGATGATTTTTTAAATCTGCTCAGATTGACCTGAGATTAATTCTGTACTAAGAAGCTACTCGTTGAATCTAAGCCAGATGTGATGTGAATCTTTTTGAAATCTGCTCAGATTGAGCCAAGATTAATTCTGTACTAAGAAACATGGGTGTTCTGAAGCTACTCGTTGAATCTAAGCCAGAACTAAGCCAGATGTGATTTGAATCTTTTTGAAATCTGCTCAGATTGAGCTGAGATTGAATCTGTAATAAGGAACATGGGTCTTCTGAAGCTCGTTGAATCTAAGCCAGATCTGAGATGATATTTTTTTTAATCAGCTCAGATTGAGCTGAGATTAATTCTTTACTAAGAAACATGGGTGTTCTGAAGCTACTCGTTGAATCTCAGCGACTTCTGAGTTGATGATTTTTTAAATCTGCTCAGATTGAGCCGATATTAATTCTTTACTTAAAAAAAAAATGGGTGTTGTGAAGCTACTGCTTGAGTCTCAGCGACTTCTGAGATGATCATTTTTTGAATCGGCTCAGATTGAGCTGAGATTAATTCTGTACTCAGAAACATGGGTGTTCTGAAGCTACTGATTGAATCTAAGCCAGATCTGAGACGATATTTTTGTGTAATCTGCTCAGATTGAGCTGAGATTGAATTTGTAATAAAGAACATGGGTGTTCTGAAGCTACTAGTTGAATCTAAGCCAGATCTGATATGATGATTTTTTTAATCTGCTCCGATTGACCTGAGATTAATTCTGTGCTTAGAAACATGGGTGTTCTACATCTACTGGTTGAATCTAAGGCAGATCTGAGATGATATTTTTTTAATCTGCTCAGATTGAGCTGAGATTCATTCTTTACTAAGAAACATGTGTGTTCTGAAGCAACTCGTTGAATCTCAGCGACTTCTGAGATGATGATTTTTTGAATCGGCTCAGATTGAGCTGAGATTAATAGTGTACTAAGAAACATGGGGGTTCTGAAGCTACTGGTTGAATCTCAGCGACTTCTGAGATGATGTTTTTTCGAATCGGCTCAGGTTGAGCTGAGATTAATTTTGTACTAAGAAACATGGGTGTTCTGAAGCTACTCGTTGAATCTAAGCCAGATCTGAGACGATATATTTTTTTTGAATCGGCTCAGATTGAGCTGAGATTAATTCTGTACTAAGAAACATGGATGTTCTGAAGCTACTGGTTGAATCTAAGCCAGATCTGATGTGATTCTTTTTGAAATCTGCTCAGATTGAGCTGCAATTAAATCTGTAATAAGGAACATGGGTGTTGTGAAGCTACTGGTTGAATCTAAGCCAGATCTGATATGATATTTTTTTGTAATCTGCTCAGATTGAGCTAAGATTAATTCTTTACTAAGAAACATGTGTGTTCTGAAGCTATTCGTTGAATCTCAGCGACTTCTGAGATGATGTTTTTTCGAATCGGCTTAGATTGAGCTGAGATTAATTTTGTACTAAGAAACATGGGTGTTCTGAAGCTACTCGTTGAATCTAAGCCAGATCTGAGACGATTTTTTTTGCAATCTGCTCCGATTGACCTGAGATTAATTCTGTAATAAGAAACATGGGTGTTCTGAAGCTACTGGTTGAATCTAAGTCAGATCTGAGATGATATTTTTTTTAATCTGCTCAGATTGAGCTGAGATTAATTCTATACTAAGAAACATGGGTGTTTTGAAGCTACTGGTTGAATCTAAGCCAGATCTGAGATGATGATTGTTTTAATCTGCTCCGATTGACCTGAGATTAATTCTGTACTAAGAAACATGGGTGTTCTGAAGCTACTGGTTGAATCTAAGCCAGATCTGAGATGATATTTTTTTTAATCTGCTCAGATTGAGCTGAGATTATTTCTGTACTAAGAAACATGGGTGTTCTGACGCTACTCGTTGAATCTAAGCCAGATGTGATGTGAATCTTTTTGAAATCGGCTCAGATTGAGCTGAGATTAATTCTTTACTAAGAAACATGGGTCTTTTGAAGCTACTGGTTGAATCTAAGCCAGATCTGAATGATATTTTTTTTTAATCTGCTCAGATTGAGCTGAGATTAATTCTTTACTAAGAAACATGGGTGTTCTGAAGCAACTCGTTGAATCTGAGCCAGATATGATGTGATTCTTTTTGAAATCTGCTCAGATTGAGCTGCAATTAAATCTGTAATAAGGAACATGGGTGTTCTGAAGCTACTGGTTGAGTCTAAGCCAGATCTGAGATGATATTTTTTGTAATCTGCTCAGATTGAGCCGAGATTAATTCTGTACTAAGAAACATGGGTGTTCTGAAGCTACTCGTTGAATCTCAGCAACTTCTGAGATGATGATTTTTTGAATCGGCTCAGATTGAGCTGAGATTAATTCTGTACTAAGAAACATGGGTGTTCTGAAGCTACTCGTTGAATCTCAGCAACTTCTGAGATGATGATTTTTTGAATCGGCTCAGATTGAGCTGCAATTAAATCTGTAATAAGGAACATGGGTGTTCTGAAGCTACTCGTTGAGTCTAAGCCAGATCTGAGATGATATTTTTTTTAATCTGCTCAGATTGAGCCGAGATTAATTCTGTACTAAGAAACATGGGTGTTCTGAAGCTATTCGTTGAATCTCAGCAACTTCTGAGATGATGATTTTTTGAATCGGCTCAGATTGAGCTGCAATTAAATCTGTAATAAGGAACATGGGTGTTCTGAAGCTACTCGTTGAGTCTAAGCCAGATCTGAGATTATCTTTTTCGAATCGGCTCAGATTGAGCTGAGATTAAATCTGTAATAAGAAACATGGGTGTTCTGACGCTACTCGTTGAATCTAAGCCACATGTGATGTGAATCTTTTTGAAATCGGCTCAGATTGAGCTGAGATTAATTCTTTACTAAGAAACATGGGTCTTTTGAAGCTACTGGTTGAATCTAAGCCAGATCTGAATGATTTTTTTTTTTAATCTGCTCAGATTGAGCTGAGATTAATTCTTTACTAAGAAACATGGGTGTTCTGAAGCAACTCGTTGAATCTGAGCCAGATATGATGTGATTCTTTTTGAAATCTGCTCAGATTGAGCTGCAATTAAATCTGTAATAAGGAACATGGGTGTTCTGAAGCTACTGGTTGAGTCTAAGCCAGATCTGAGATGATATTTTTTGTAATCTGCTCAGATTGAGCCAAGATTAATTCTGTACTAAGAAACATGGGTGTTCTGAAGCTACTCGTTGAATCTCAGCAACTTCTGAAAAGATGATTTTTTGAATCGGCTCAGATTGAGCTGAGATTAATTCTGTACTAAGAAACATGGGTGTTCTGAAGCTACTCATTGAATCTCAGCAACTTCTGAGATGATGATTTTTTGAATCGGCTCAGATTGAGCTGCAATTAAATCTGTAATAAGGAACATGGGTGTTCTGAAGCTACTCGTTGAATCTAAGCCAGATCTGAGATGATATTTTTTTTAATCTGCTCAGATTGAGCCGAGATTAATTCTGTACTAAGAAACATGGGTGTTCTGAAGCTATTCGTTGAATCTCAGCAACTTCTGAGATGATGATTTTTTGAATCGGCTCAGATTGAGCTGCAATTAAATCTGTAATAAGGAACATGGGTGTTCTGAAGCTACTCGTTGAATCTAAGCCAGATCTGAGATGATGATTTTTTTAATCTGCTCCGATTGACCTGAGATTAATTCTGTACTAAGAAACATGGGTGTTCTGAAGCTACTGGTTGAATCTAAGTCAGATCTGAGATGATGATTTTTTGAATCGGCTCAGATTGAGCTGCAATTAAATCTGTAATAAGGAACATGGGTGTTCTGAAGCTACTCGTTGAGTCTAAGCCAGATCTGAGATGATATTTTTTCGAATCGGCTCAGATTGAGCTGAGATTAATTTTGTACTAAGAAACATGGGTGTTCTTAAGCTACTCGTTGAATCTAAGCCAGATCTGAGACGATATTTTTTGTAATCTGCTCAGATTGAGCTGAGATTGAATTTGTAATAAGAAACATGGGTGTTCTGAAGCTACTGGTTGAATCTAAGCCAGATCTGAGATTATGATTTTTTTAATCTGCTCCGATTGACCTGAGATTAATTCTGTACTAAGAAATATGGGTGTTCTGAAGCTACTGGTTGAATCTAAGCCAGATCTGAGATGATATTTTTTTGTAATCTGCTCCGATTGAGCCGAGATTAATTCTGTACTAAGAAACATGGGTGTTCTGAAGCTATTCGTTGAATCTAAGCCAGATCTGAGATGATGATTTTTTTAATCTGCTCCGATTGACCTGAGATTAATTCTGTACTAAGAAACATGGGTGTTCTGAAGCTACTCGTTGAGTCTAAGCCAGATCTGAGATGATATTTTTTTTAATCTGCTCAGATTGAGCCGAGATTAATTCTGTACTAAGAAACATGGGTGTTCTGAAGCTACTCGTTGAATCTCAGCAACTTCTGAGATGATGATTTTTTGAATCGGCTCAGATTGAGCTGAGATTAATTCTGTACTAAGAAACATGGGTGTTCTGAAGCTACTCGTTGAATCTCAGCAACTTCTGAGATGATGATTTTTTGAATCGGCTCAGATTGAGCTGCAATTAAATCTGTAATAAGGAACATGGGTGTTCTGAAGCTACTCGTTGAGTCTAAGCCAGATCTGAGATGATATTTTTTTTAATCTGCTCAGATTGAGCCGAGATTAATTCTGTACTAAGAAACATGGGTGTTCTGAAGCTATTCGTTGAATCTCAGCAACTTCTGAGATGATGATTTTTTGAATTGGCTCAGATTGAGCTGCAATTAAATCTGTAATAAGGAACATGGGTGTTCTGAAGCTACTCGTTGAGTCTAAGCCAGATCTGAGATTATCTTTTTCGAATCGGCTCAGATTGAGCTGAGATTAATTCTGTAATAAGAAACATGGGTGTTCTGACGCTACTCGTTGAATCTAAGCGACATGTGATGTGAATCTTTTTGAAATCGGCTCAGATTGAGCTGAGATTAATTCTTTACTAAGAAACATGGGTCTTTTGAAGCTACTGGTTGAATCTAAGCCAGATCTGAATGATTTTTTTTTTTAATCTGCTCAGATTGAGCTGCAATTAATTCTTTACTAAGAAACATGGGTGTTCTGAAGCAACTCGTTGAATCTGAGCCAGATATGATGTGATTCTTTTTGAAATCTGCTCAGATTGAGCTGCAATTAAATATGTAATAAGGAACATGGGTGTTCTGAAGCTACTGGTTGAGTCTAAGCCAGATCTGAGATGATATTTTTTGTAATCTGCTCAGATTGAGCCAAGATTAATTCTGTACTAAGAAACATGGGTGTTCTGAAGCTACTCGTTGAATCTCAGCAACTTCTGAAAAGATGATTTTTTGAATCGGCTCAGATTGAGCTGCAATTAAATCTGTACTAAGAAACATGGGTGTTCTGAAGCTACTCGTTGAATCTCAGCAACTTCTGAAAAGATGATTTTTTGAATCGGCTCAGATTGAGCTGAGATTAATTCTGTACTAAGAAACATGGGTGTTCTGAAGCTACTCGTTGAATCTCAGCAACTTCTGAGATGATGATTTTTTGAATCGGCTCAGATTGAGCTGCAATTAAATCTGTAATAAGGAACATGGGTGTTCTGAAGCTACTCTTTGAGTCTAAGCCAGATCTGAGATGATATTTTTTTTAATCTGCTCAGATTGAGCCGAGATTAATTCTGTACTAAGAAACATGGGTGTTCTGAAGCTATTCGTTGAATCTCAGCAACTTCTGAGATGATGATTTTTTGAATCGGCTCAGATTGAGCTGCAATTAAATCTGTAATAAGGAACATGGGTGTTCTGAAGCTACTCGTTGAGTCTAAGCCAGATCTGAGATTATCTTTTTCGAATCGGCTCAGATTGAGCTGAGATTAAATCTGTAATAAGAAACATGGGTGTTCTGACGCTACTCGTTGAATCTAAGCCACATGGGATGTGAATCTTTTTGAAATCGGCTCAGATTGAGCTGAGATTAATTCTTTACTAAGAAACATGGGTCTTTTGAAGCTACTGGTTGAATCTAAGCCAGATCTGAATGATTTTTTTTTTTAATCTGCTCAGATTGAGCTGCAATTAATTCTTTACTAAGAAACATGGGTGTTCTGAAGCAACTCGTTGAATCTGAGCCAGATATGATGTGATTCTTTTTGAAATCTGCTCAGATTGAGCTGCAATTAAATCTGTAATAAGGAACATGGGTGTTCTGAAGCTACTGGTTGAGTCTAAGCCAGATCTGAGATGATATTTTTTGTAATCTGCTCAGATTGAGCCAAGATTAATTCTGTACTAAGAAACATGGGTGTTCTGAAGCTACTCGTTGAATCTCAGCAACTTCTGAAAAGATGATTTTTTGAATCGGCTCAGATTGAGCTGCAATTAAATCTGTACTAAGAAACATGGGTGTTCTGAAGCTACTCGTTGAATCTCAGCAACTTCTGAAAAGATGATTTTTTGAATCGGCTCAGATTGAGCTGAGATTAATTCTGTACTAAGAAACATGGGTGTTCTGAAGCTACTCGTTGAATCTCAGCAACTTCTGAGATGATGATTTTTTGAATCGGCTCAGATTGAGCTGCAATTAAATCTGTAATAAGGAACATGGGTGTTCTGAAGCTACTCTTTGAGTCTAAGCCAGATCTGAGATGATATTTTTTTTAATCTGCTCAGATTGAGCCGAGATTAATTCTGTACTAAGAAACATGGGTGTTCTGAAGCTATTCGTTGAATCTCAGCAACTTCTGAGATGATGATTTTTTGAATCGGCTCAGATTGAGCTGCAATTAAATCTGTAATAAGGAACATGGGTGTTCTGAAGCTACTCGTTGAGTCTAAGCCAGATCTGAGATTATCTTTTTCGAATCGGCTCAGATTGAGCTGAGATTAAATCTGTAATAAGAAACATGGGTGTTCTGACGCTACTCGTTGAATCTAAGCCACATGTGATGTGAATCTTTTTGAAATCGGCTCAGATTGAGCTGAGATTAATTCTTTACTAAGAAACATGGGTCTTTTGAAGCTACTGGTTGAATCTAAGCCAGATCTGAATGATTTTTTTTTTTAATCTGCTCAGATTGAGCTGAGATTAATTCTTTACTAAGAAACATGGGTGTTCTGAAGCAACTCGTTGAATCTGAGCCAGATATGATGTGATTCTTTTTGAAATCTGCTCAGATTGAGCTGCAATTAAATCTGTAATAAGGAACATGGGTGTTCTGAAGCTACTGGTTGAGTCTAAGCCAGATCTGAGATGATATTTTTTGTAATCTGCTCAGATTGAGCCAAGATTAATTCTGTACTAAGAAACATGGGTGTTCTGAAGCTACTCATTGAATCTCAGCAACTTCTGAGATGATGATTTTTTGAATCGGCTCAGATTGAGCTGCAATTAAATCTGTAATAAGGAACATGGGTGTTCTGAAGCTACTCGTTGAGTCTAAGCCAGATCTGAGATGATATTTTTTTTAATCTGCTCAGATTGAGCCGAGATTAATTCTGTACTAAGAAACATGGGTGTTCTGAAGCTATTCGTTGAATCTCAGCAACTTCTGAGATGATGATTTTTTGAATCGGCTCAGATTGAGCTGCAATTAAATCTGTAATAAGGAACATGGGTGTTCTGAAGCTACTCGTTGAATCTAAGCCAGATCTGAGATGATGAATTTTTTAATCTGCTCCGATTGACCTGAGATTAATTCTGTACTAACAAACATGGGTGTTCTGAAGCTACTGGTTGAATCTAAGTCAGATCTGAGATGATATTTTTTTTAATCTGCTCAGATTGAGCTGAGATTAATTCTTTACTAAGAAACATGGGTGTTTTGAAGCTATTCGTTGAATCTCAGCAACTTCTGAGATGATGATTTTTTGAATCGGCTCAGATTGAGCTGCAATTAAATCTGTAATAAGGAACATGGGTGTTCTGAAGCTACTCGTTGAGTCTAAGCCAGATCTGAGATGATATTTTTTCGAATCGGCTCAGATTGAGCTGAGATTAATTTTGTACTAAGAAACATGGGTGTTCTTAAGCTACTCGTTGAATCTAAGCCAGATCTGAGACGATATTTTTTGTAATCTGCTCAGATTGAGCTGAGATTGAATTTGTAATAAGAAACATGGGTGTTCTGAAGCTACTGGTTGAATCTAAGCCAGATCTGAGATTATGATTTTTTTAATCTGCTCCGATTGACCTGAGATTAATTCTGTACTAAGAAATATGGGTGTTCTGAAGCTACTGGTTGAATCTAAGCCAGATCTGAGATGATATTTTTTTGTAATCTGCTCCGATTGAGCCGAGATTAATTCTGTACTAAGAAACATGGGTGTTCTGAAGCTATTTGTTGAATCTAAGCCAGATCTGAGATGATGATTTTTTTAATCTGCTCCGATTGACCTGAGATTAATTCTGTACTAAGAAACATGGGTGTTCTGAAGCTACTCGTTGAGTCTAAGCCAGATCTGAGATGATATTTTTTTTAATCTGCTCAGATTGAGCCGAGATTAATTCTGTACTAAGAAACATGGGAGTTCTGAAGCTATTCGTTGAATCTCAGCAACTTCTGAGATGATGATTTTTTGAATCGGCTCAGATTGAGCTGCAATTAAATCTGTAATAAGGAACATGGGTGGTTCTGAAGCTACTGGTTGAGTCTAAGCCAGATCTGAGATGATGTTTTTTTTAATCTGCTCAGATTGAGCCGAGATTAATTCTGTACTAAGAAACATGGGTGTTCTGAAGCTACTCGTTGAATCTCAGCAACTTCTGAGATGATGATTTTTTGAATCGGCTCAGATTGAGCTGAGATTAATTCTGTACTAAGAAACATGGGTGTTGTGAAGCTACTCGTTGAATCTCAGCGACTTCTGATATGATGATTTTTTTTTTTAATACAAAGAACACCCATGTTTCTTAGTAAAGAAATGATCTCAGCTCAATCTGAGCAGATTAAAAAAAATATCATCTCAGATCTGGCTTAGATTCAACCAGTAGCTTCAGAACACCCATGTTTCTTAGTACAGAATTAATCTCAGGTCAATCGGAGCAGATTCAAAAAATCACCATCTCAGAAGTCGCTGAGACTCAAGCAGTAGCTTCAGAACACCCATGTTTTTTAGTAAAGAATGAATTTCAGCTCAATCTGAGCAGATTACAAAAAATCATCATCTCAGATCTGGCTTAGATTCAACGAGTACCTTCAGAACACCCATGTTTCTTAGTACAGAATTAATCTCAGGTCAATCTGAGTCGATTCGAAAAAACATCATCTCAGAAGTCGCTGAGATTCAACGAATAGCTTCAGAACACACATGTTCCTTATTACAGATTTAATTGCAGCTCAATCTGAGCCGATTCAAAAAATCATCATCTCAGAAGTTGCTGAGACTCAACGAATAGCTTCAGAACACCCATGTTTTTTAGTAAAGAATGAATTTCAGCTCAATCTGGGCAGATTTAAAAAATCATCACCTCAGAAGTCGCTGAGATTCAACCAGTAGCTTCAGAACACACATGTTTCTTAGTAAAGAATTAATCTCAGCTCAATCTGAGCCGATTCGAAAAAACATCATCTCAGAAGTCGCTGAGATTCAACGAATAGCTTCAGAACACACATGTTTCTTAGTAAAGAATTAATCTCAGCTCAATCTGAGCAGATTAAAAAAAAATATCATCTCAGATCTTGCTTAGATTCAACGAATAGCTTCAGAACACACATGTTTCTTAGTAAAGAATTAATCTTAGCTCAATCTGAGCAGATTACAAAAAAATATCATCTCAGATCTGGCTTAGATTCAACGAATAGCTTCAGAACACACATGTTTCTTAGTAAAGAATTAATCTCAGCTCAATCTGAGCAGATTACAAAAAATCATCATCTCAGATCTGGCTTAGATTCAACGAGTACCTTCAGAACACACATGTTTCTTAGTAAAGAATTAATCTCAGCTCAATCTGAGCCGATTCGAAAAAACATCATCTCAGAAGTCGCTGAGATTCAACGAATAGCTTCAGAACACACATGTTTCTTAGTAAAGAATTAATCTCAGCTCAATCTGAGCAGATTACAAAAAATCATCATCTCAGATCTTACTTAGATTCAACGAATAGCTTTAGAACACACATGTTTCTTAGTAAAGAATTAATCTTAGCTCAATCTGAGCAGATTACAAAAAAATATCATCTCAGATCTGGCTTAGATTCAACGAATAGCTTCAGAACACACATGTTTCTTAGTAAAGAATTAATCTCAGCTCAATCTGAGCAGATTACAAAAAATCATCATCTCAGATCTGGCTTAGATTCAACGAGTACCTTCAGAACACCCATGTTTCTTAGTACAGAATTAATCTCAGCTCAATCTGAGCCGATTCGAAAAAACATCATCTCAGAAGTCGCTGAGATTCAACGAATAGCTTCAGAACACACATGTCTCTTAGTAAAGAATTAATTTCAGCTCAATCTGAGCAGATTACAAAAAAAGATCATCTCAGAAGTCGCTGAGACTCAACGAATAGCTTCAGAACACACATGTTTCTTAGTAAAGAATTAATCTCAGCTCAATCTGAGCAGATTACAAAAAATCATCATCTCAGATCTGGCTTAGATTCAACGAGTACCTTCAGAACACACATGTTTCTTAGTAAAGAATTAATCTCAGCTCAATCTGATATGATGAATTTTTTAATCTGTTCCGATTGACCTGAAATGAATTCTTTACTAAGAAACATGGGTGTTCTGAAGCTATTCGTTGAATCTCAGCGACTTCTGAGATGATAATTTTTTGAATCTGCTCCGATTGACCTGAGGTTAATTATGTACTAAGAAACATGGGTGTTCTTTGTATTAAGAAAAAAGAAAATCATCATCTCAGAAGTCGCTGAGATTCAACGAGTAGCTTCAGAACACCCATGTTTCTTATTACAGATTTAATCTCAGCTCAATCTGAGCCGATTAAAAAAAAAAGACCCATGTTTCTTAGTAAAGAATTGATCTCAGCTCAATCTGAGCAGATTAAAAAAAATATCATCTCAGATCTGGCTTAGATTCATTCAGTAGCTTCAGAACACCCATGTTTCTTAGTACAGAATTAATCTCAGCTCAATCTGAGCAGATTAAAAAAAATATCATCTCAGATCTGACTTAGATTCAACCAGTAGCTTCAGAACACCCATGTTTCTTAGTACAGAATTAATCTCAGGTCAATCGGAGCAGATTAAAAAAATCATCATCTCAGATCTGGCTTAGATTCAACGAGTAGCTTCAGAACACCCATGTTCCTTATTACAGATTTAATTGCAGCTCAATCTGAGCCGATTCAAAAAATCATCATCTCAGAAGTTGCTGAGACTCAACGAATAGCTTCAGAACACCCATGTTTTTTAGTAAAGAATGAATTTCAGCTCAATCTGGGCAGATTTAAAAAATCATCACCTCAGAAGTCGCTGAGATTCAACCAGTAGCTTCAGAACACACATGTTTCTTAGTAAAGAATTAATCTCAGCTCAATCTGAGCCGATTCGAAAAAACATCATCTCAGAAGTCACTGAGATTCAACGAATAGCTTCAGAACACACATGTTTCTTAGTAAAGAATTAATCTCAGCTCAATCTGAGCAGATTAAAAAAAAATATCATCTCAGATCTTGCTTAGATTCAACGAATAGCTTCAGAACACACATGTTTCTTAGTAAAGAATTAATCTTAGCTCAATCTGAGCAGATTACAAAAAAATATCATCTCAGATCTGGCTTAGATTCAACGAATAGCTTCAGAACACACATGTTTCTTAGTAAAGAATTAATCTCAGCTCAATCTGAGCAGATTACAAAAAATCATCATCTCAGATCTGGCTTAGATTCAACGAGTACCTTCAGAACACACATGTTTCTTAGTAAAGAATTAATCTCAGCTCAATCTGAGCCGATTCGAAAAAACATCATCTCAGAAGTCGCTGAGATTCAACGAATAGCTTCAGAACACACATGTTTCTTAGTAAAGAATTAATCTCAGCTCAATCTGAGCAGATTACAAAAAATCATCATCTCAGATCTGGCTTAGATTCAACGAGTACCTTCAGAACACACATGTTTCTTAGTAAAGAATTAATCTCAGCTCAATCTGAGCCGATTCGAAAAAACATCATCTCAGAAGTCGCTGAGATTCAACGAATAGCTTCAGAACACACATGTTTCTTAGTAAAGAATTAATCTCAGCTCAATCTGAGCAGATTAAAAAAAAATATCATCTCAGATCTGGCTGAGATTAATTCTGTACTAAGAAACATGGGTGTTCTGAAGCTACTCGTTGAGTCTAAGCCAGATCTGAGATGATATTTTTTTTAATCTGCTCAGATTGAGCCGAGATTAATTCTGTACTAAGAAACATGGGTGTTCTGAAGCTATTCATTGAATCTCAGCAACTTCTGAGATGATGATTTTTTGAATCGGCTCAGATTGAGCTGCAATTAAATCTGTGATAAGGAACATGGGTGTTCTGAAGCTACTCGTTGAGTCTACGCCAGATCTGAGATGATATTTTTTCGAATCGGCTCAGATTGAGCTGAGATTAATTTTGTACTAAGAAACATGGGTGTTCTTAAGCTACTCGTTGAATCTAAGCCAGATCTGAGACGATATTTTTGTAATCTGCTCAGATTGAGCTAAATTGAATTTGTAATAAGAAACATGGGTGTTCTGAAGCTACTGGTTGAATCTAAGCCAGATCTGAGATGACGATTTTTTTAATCTGCTCCGATTGACCTGAGATTAATTCTGTACTAAGAAATATGGGTGTTCTGAAGCTACTGGTTGAATCTAAGCCAGATCTGAGATGATATTTTTTTGTAATCTGCTCCGATTGAGCCGAGATTAATTCTGTACTAAGAAACATGGGTGTTCTGAAGCTATTCGTTGAATCTCAGCGACTTCTGAGATGATGATTTTTTGAATCTGCTCCGATTGACCTGAGGTTAATTATGTACTAAGAAACATGGGTGTTCTTTGTATTAAGAAAAAAAAAATCATCATCTCAGAAGTCGCTGAGATTCAACGAGTAGCTTTAGAACACCCATGTTTCTTATTACAGATTTAATCTCAGCTCAATCTGAGCCGATTAAAAAAAAAAGACCCATGTTTCTTAGTAAAGAATTGATCTCAGCTCAATCTGAGCAGATTAAAAAAAAATATCATCTCAGATCTGGCTTAGATTCATTCAGTAGCTTCAGAACACCCATGTTTCTTAGTACAGAATTAATCTCAGCTCAATCTGAGCAGATTAAAAAAAATATCATCTCAGATCTGGCTAAGATTCAACCAGTAGCTTCAGAACACCCATGTTTCTTAGTACAGAATTAATCTCAGCTCAATCTGAGCCGATTCGAAAAAACATCATCTCAGAAGTCGCTGAGATTCAACGAATAGCTTCAGAACACCCATGTTTTTTAGTAAAGAATGAATCTCAGCTCAATCTGGGCAGATTTAAAAAATCATCACCTCAGAAGTCGCTGAGATTCAACCAGTAGCTTCAGAACACACATGTTTCTTAGTAAAGAATTAATCTCAGCTCAATCTGAGCCGATTCGAAAAAACATCATCTCAGAAGTCGCTGAGATTCAACGAATAGCTTCAGAACACACATGTTTCTTAGTAAAGAATTAATCTCAGCTCAATCTGAGCAGATTACAAAAAATCATCATCTCAGATCTTGCTTAGATTCAACGAGTACCTTCAGAACACCCATGTTTCTTAGTACAGAATTAATCTCAGCTCAATCTGAGCCGATTCGAAAAAACATCATCTCAGAAGTCGCTGAGATTCAACGAATAGCTTAGAACACCCATGTTTCTTAGTACAGAATAAATTTCAGCTCAATCTGAGCAGATTAAAAAAAATATCATCTCAGATCTGGCTAAGATTCAACCAGTAGCTTCAGAAGACCCATGTTCCTTATTACAGATTTAATCTCAGCTCAATCTGAGCCGATTCAAAAAATCACCATCTCAGAAGTCGCGCAGACTCAAGCAGTTGCTTCAGAACACCCATGTTTTTTAGTAAAGAATAAATTTCAGCTCAATCTGAGCAGATTACAAAAAATCATCATCTCAGATCTGGCTTAGATTCAACGAGTACCTTCAGAACACCCATGTTTCTTAGTACAGAATTAATCTCAGCTCAATTTGAGCCGATTCAAAAAATGATCATCTCAGAAGTCGCTGAGACTCAACGAATAGCTTCAGAACACCCATGTTTTTTAGTAAAGAATGAATTTCAGCTCAATCTGGGCAGATTTAAAAAATCATCACCTCAGAAGTCGCTGAGATTCAACCAGTAGCTTCAGAACACACATGTTTCTTAGTAAAGAATTAATCTCAGCTCAATCTGAGCCGATTCGAAAAAACATCATCTCAGAAGTCGCTGAGATTCAACGAATAGCTTCAGAACACACATGTTTCTTAGTAAAGAATTAATCTCAGCTCAATCTGAGCAGATTAAAAAAAATCATCATCTCAGATCTGGCTTAGATTCAACGAGTACCTTCAGAACACACATGTTTCTTAGTAAAGAATTAATCTCAGCTCAATCTGAGCCGATTCGAAAAAACATCATCTCAGAAGTCGCTGAGATTCAACGAATAGCTTCAGAACACACATGTTTCTTAGTAAAGAATTAATCTCAGCTCAATCTGAGCAGATTAAAAAAAAATATCATCTCAGATCTGGCTGAGATTAATTCTGTACTAAGAAACATGGGTGTTCTGAAGCTACTCGTTGAGTCTAAGCCAGATCTGAGATGATATTTTTTTTAATCTGCTCAGATTGAGCCGAGATTAATTCTGTACTAAGAAACATGGGTGTTCTGAAGCTATTCATTGAATCTCAGCAACTTCTGAGATGATGATTTTTTGAATCGGCTCAGATTGAGCTGCAATTAAATCTGTGATAAGGAACATGGGTGTTCTGAAGCTACTCGTTGAGTCTACGCCAGATCTGAGATGATATTTTTTCGAATCGGCTCAGATTGAGCTGAGATTAGTTTTGTACTAAGAAACATGGGTGTTCTTAAGCTACTCGTTGAATCTAAGCCAGATCTGAGACGATATTTTTGTAATCTGCTCAGATTGAGCTAAATTGAATTTGTAATAAGAAACATGGGTGTTCTGAAGCTACTGGTTGAATCTAAGCCAGATCTGAGATGATGATTTTTTTAATCTGCTCCGATTGACCTGAGATTAATTCTGTACTAAGAAATATGGGTGTTCTGAAGCTACTGGTTGAATCTAAGCCAGATCTGAGATGATATTTTTTTGTAATCTGCTCCGATTGAGCCGAGATTAATTCTGTACTAAGAAACATGGGTGTTCTGAAGCTATTCGTTGAATCTAAGCCAGATCTGAGATGATGATTTTTTTAATCTGCTCCGATTGACCTGAGATAAATTCTGTACTAAGAAACATGGGTGTTCTGAAGCTACTGGTTGAATCTAAGCCAGATCTGAGATGATATTTTTTTTAATCTGCTCAGATTGAGCTGAGATCAATTCTTTACTAAGAAACATGGGTCTTTTCAAGCTACTGGTTGAATCTAAGCCAGATCTGATATGATGAATTTTTTTGTAATCTGCTCCGATTGAGCCGAGATTAATTCTGTACTAAGAAACATGGGTGTTCTGAAGCTATTCGTTGAATCTAAGCCAGATCTGAGATGATATTTTTTTGTAATCTGCTCCGATTGAGCCGAGATTAATTCTGTACTAAGAAACATGGGTGTTCTTAAGCTACTCGTTGAATCTAAGCCAGATCTGAGACGATATTTTTGCAATCTGCTCAGATTGAGCTGAGATTGAATTTGTAATAAGAAACATGGGTGTTCTGAACCTACTGGTTGAATCTAAGCCAGATCTGAGATGATATTTTTTTGTAATCTGCTCCGATTGAGCCGAGATTAATTCTGTACTAAGAAACATGGGTGTTCTGAAGCTATTCGTTGAATCTAAGCCAGATCTGAGATGATGATTTTTTTAATCTGCTCCGATTGACCTGAGATTAATTCTGTACTAAGAAACATGGCTGTTCTGAAGCTACTGGTTGAATCTAAGCCAGATCTGAGATGATGAATTTTTTAATCTGCTCCGATTGACCTGAAATGAATTCTTTACTAAGAAACATGGGTGTTCTGAAGCTATTCGTTGAATCTCAGCGACTTCTGAGATGATGATTTTTTGAATCTGCTCCGATTGACCTGAGGTTAATTATGTACTAAGAAACATGGGTGTTCTTTGTATTAAGAAAAAAAAAATCATCATCTCAGAAGTCGCTGAGATTCAACGAGTAGCTTTAGAACACCCATGTTTCTTATTACAGATTTAATCTCAGCTCAATCTGAGCCGATTAAAAAAAAAAGACCCATGTTTCTTAGTAAAGAATTGATCTCAGCTCAATCTGAGCAGATTAAAAAAAATATCATCTCAGATCTGGCTTAGATTCATTCAGTAGCTTCAGAACACCCATGTTTCTTAGTACAGAATTAATCTCAGCTCAATCTGAGCAGATTAAAAAAAATATCATCTCAGATCTGGCTAAGATTCAACCAGTAGCTTCAGAAGACCCATGTTCCTTATTACAGATTTAATCTCAGCTCAATCTGAGCCGATTCAAAAAATCACCATCTCAGAAGTCGCTGAGACTCAAGCAGTAGCTTCAGAACACCCATGTTTTTTAGTAAAGAATGAATTTCAGCTCAATCTGAGCAGATTACAAAAAATCATCATCTCAGATCTGGCTTAGATTCAACGAGTACCTTCAGAACACCCATGTTTCTTAGTACAGAATTAATCTAAGCTCAATCTGAGCCGATTCGAAAAAACATCATCTCAGAAGTCGCTGAGATTCAACGAATAGCTTCAGAACACACATGTTTCTTAGTACAGAATTAATCTCAGCTCAATCTGAGCAGATTACAAAAAATCTCGTCTCAGATCTGGCTTAGATTTAATGAGTAGCTTCAGAACACCTGTGTTTCTTAGTACAAAATTAATCTCAGCTCAATCTGAGCCGATTCGAAAAAACATCATCTCAGAAGTCGCTGAGATTCAACGAATAGCTTCAGAACACACATGTTTCTTAGTAAAGAATTAATCTCAGCTCAATCTGAGCAGATTTAAAAAATCATCAACTCAGAAGTCGCTGAGATTCAACCAGTAGCTTCAGAACACACATGTTTCTTAGTAAAGAATTAATCTCAGCTCAATCTGAGCCGATTCGAATAAACATCATCTCAGAAGTCGCTGAGATTCAACGAATAGCTTCAGAACACACATGTTTCTTAGTAAAGAATTAATTTCAGCTCAACCTGAGCAGATTAAAAAAAAATATCATCTCAGATCTTGCTTAGATTCAACGAATAGCTTCAGAACACACATGTTTCTTAGTAAAGAATTAATCTTAGCTCAATCTGAGCAGATAACAAAAAAATATCATCTCAGATCTGGCTGAGATTAATTCTGTACTAAGAAACATGGGTGTTCTGAAGCTACTCGTTGAGTCTAAGCCAGATCTGAGATGATATTTTTTTTAATCTGCTCAGATTGAGCCGAGATTAATTCTGTACTAAGAAACATGGGTGTTCTTAAGCTACTCGTTGAATCTAAGCCAGATCTGAGACGATATTTTTTGTAATCTGCTCAGATTGAGCTGAGATTGAATTTGTAATAAGAAACATGGGTGTTCTGAAGCTACTGGTTGAATCTAAGCCAGATCTGAGATTATGATTTTTTTAATCTGCTCCGATTGACCTGAGATTAATTCTGTACTAAGAAATATGGGTGTTCTGAAGCTACTGGTTGAATCTAAGCCAGATCTGAGATGATATTTTTTTGTAATCTGCTCCGATTGAGCCGAGATTAATTCTGTACTAAGAAACATGGGTGTTCTGAAGCTATTCGTTGAATCTAAGCCAGATCTGAGATGATGATTTTTTTAATCTGCTCCGATTGACCTGAGATTAATTCTGTACTAAGAAACATGGGTGTTCTGAAGCTACTCGTTGAGTCTAAGCCAGATCTGAGATGATATTTTTTTTAATCTGCTCAGATTGAGCCGAGATTAATTCTGTACTAAGAAACATGGGTGTTCTGAAGCTACTCGTTGAATCTCAGCAACTTCTGAGATGATGATTTTTTGAATCGGCTCAGATTGAGCTGAGATTAATTCTGTACTAAGAAACATGGGTGTTCTGAAGCTACTCGTTGAATCTCAGCAACTTCTGAGATGATGATTTTTTGAATCGGCTCAGATTGAGCTGCAATTAAATCTGTAATAAGGAACATGGGTGTTCTGAAGCTACTCGTTGAGTCTAAGCCAGATCTGAGATGATATTTTTTTTAATCTGCTCAGATTGAGCCGAGATTAATTCTGTACTAAGAAACATGGGTGTTCTGAAGCTATTCGTTGAATCTCAGCAACTTCTGAGATGATGATTTTTTGAATCGGCTCAGATTGAGCTGCAATTAAATCTGTAATAAGGAACATGGGTGTTCTGAAGCTACTCGTTGAATCTAAGCCAGATCTGAGATGATGATTTTTTTAATCTGCTCCGATTGACCTGAGATTAATTCTGTACTAAGAAACATGGGTGTTCTGAAGCTACTCGTTGAGTCTAAGCCAGATCTGAGATGATATTTTTTTTAATCTGCTCAGATTGAGCCGAGATTAATTCTGTACTAAGAAACATGGGTGTTCTGAAGCTACTCGTTGAATCTCAGCAACTTCTGAGATGATGATTTTTTGAATCGGCTCAGATTGAGCTGAGATTAATTCTGTACTAAGAAACATGGGTGTTCTGAAGCTACTCGTTGAATCTCAGCAACTTCTGAGATGATGATTTTTTGAATCGGCTCAGATTGAGCTGCAATTAAATCTGTAATAAGGAACATGGGTGTTCTGAAGCTACTCGTTGAGTCTAAGCCAGATCTGAGATGATATTTTTTTTAATCTGCTCAGATTGAGCCGAGATTAATTCTGTACTAAGAAACATGGGTGTTCTGAAGCTATTCGTTGAATCTCAGCAACTTCTGAGATGATGATTTTTTGAATCGGCTCAGATTGAGCTGCAATTAAATCTGTAATAAGGAACATGGGTGTTCTGAAGCTACTCGTTGAGTCTAAGCCAGATCTGAGATTATCTTTTTCGAATCGGCTCTGATTGAGCTGAGATTAAATCTGTAATAAGAAACATGGGTGTTCTGACGCTACTCGTTGAATCTAAGCCACATGTGATGTGAATCTTTTTGAAATCGGCTCAGATTGAGCTGAGATTAATTCTTTACTAAGAAACATGGGTCTTTTGAAGCTACTGGTTGAATCTAAGCCAGATCTGAATGATTTTTTTTTTTAATCTGCTCAGATTGAGCTGAGATTAATTCTTTACTAAGAAACATGGGTGTTCTGAAGCAACTCGTTGAATCTGAGCCAGATATGATGTGATTCTTTTTTAAATCTGCTCAGATTGAGCTGCAATTAAATCTGTAATAAGGAACATGGGTGTTCTGAAGCTACTGGTTGAGTCTAAGCCAGATCTGAGATGATATTTTTTGTAATCTGCTCAGATTGAGCCAAGATTAATTCTGTACTAAGAAACATGGGTGTTCTGAAGCTACTCGTTGAATCTCAGCAACTTCTGAAAAGATGATTTTTTGAATCGGCTCAGATTGAGCTGCAATTAAATCTGTACTAAGAAACATGGGTGTTCTGAAGCTACTCGTTGAATCTCAGCAACTTCTGAAAAGATGATTTTTTGAATCGGCTCAGATTGAGCTGAGATTAATTCTGTACTAAGAAACATGGGTGTTCTGAAGCTACTCGTTGAATCTCAGCAACTTCTGAGATGATGATTTTTTGAATCGGCTCAGATTGAGCTGCAATTAAATCTGTAATAAGGAACATGGGTGTTCTGAAGCTACTCGTTGAGTCTAAGCCAGATCTGAGATGATATTTTTTTTAATCTGCTCAGATTGAGCCGAGATTAATTCTGTACTAAGAAACATGGGTGTTCTGAAGCTATTCGTTGAATCTCAGCAACTTCTGAGATGATGATTTTTTGAATCGGCTCAGATTGAGCTGCAATTAAATCTGTAATAAGGAACATGGGTGTTCTGAAGCTACTCGTTGAGTCTAAGCCAGATCTGAGATTATCTTTTTCGAATCGGCTCAGATTGAGCTGAGATTAAATCTGTAATAAGAAACATGGGTGTTCTGACGCTACTCGTTGAATCTAAGCCACATGTGATGTGAATCTTTTTGAAATCGGCTCAGATTGAGCTGAGATTAATTCTTTACTAAGAAACATGGGTCTTTTGAAGCTACTGGTTGAATCTAAGCCAGATCTGAATGATTTTTTTTTTTAATCTGCTCAGATTGAGCTGAGATTAATTCTTTACTAAGAAACATGGGTGTTCTGAAGCAACTCGTTGAATCTGAGCCAGATATGATGTGATTCTTTTTGAAATCTGCTCAGATTGAGCTGCAATTAAATCTGTAATAAGGAACATGGGTGTTCTGAAGCTACTGGTTGAGTCTAAGCCAGATCTGAGATGATATTTTTTGTAATCTGCTCAGATTGAGCCAAGATTAATTCTGTACTAAGAAACATGGGTGTTCTGAAGCTACTCGTTGAATCTCAGCAACTTCTGAAAAGATGATTTTTTGAATCGGCTCAGATTGAGCTGCAATTAAATCTGTACTAAGAAACATGGGTGTTCTAAAGCTACTCGTTGAATCTCAGCAACTTCTGAAAAGATGATTTTTTGAATCGGCTCAGATTGAGCTGAGATTAATTCTGTACTAAGAAACATGGGTGTTCTGAAGCTACTCGTTGAATCTCAGCAACTTCTGAGATGATGATTTTTTGAATCGGCTCAGATTGAGCTGCAATTAAATCTGTAATAAGGAACATGGGTGTTCTGAAGCTACTCGTTGAGTCTAAGCCAGATCTGAGATGATATTTTTTTTAATCTGCTCAGATTGAGCCGAGATTAATTCTGTACTAAGAAACATGGGTGTTCTGAAGCTATTCGTTGAATCTCAGCAACTTCTGAGATGATGATTTTTTGAATCGGCTCAGATTGAGCTGCAATTAAATCTGTAATAAGGAACATGGGTGTTCTGAAGCTACTCGTTGAGTCTAAGCCAGATCTGAGATTATCTTTTTCGAATCGGCTCAGATTGAGCTGAGATTAAATCTGTAATAAGAAACATGGGTGTTCTGACGCTACTCGTTGAATCTAAGCCACATGTGATGTGAATCTTTTTGAAATCGGCTCAGATTGAGCTGAGATTAATTCTTTACTAAGAAACATGGGTCTTTTGAAGCTACTGGTTGAATCTAAGCCAGATCTGAATGATTTGTTTTTTTAATCTGCTCAGATTGAGCTGAGATTAATTCTTTACTAAGAAACATGGGTGTTCTGAAGCAACTCGTTGAATCTGAGCCAGATATGATGTGATTCTTTTTGAAATCTGCTCAGATTGAGCTGCAATTAAATCTGTAATAAGGAACATGGGTGTTCTGAAGCTACTGGTTGAGTCTAAGCCAGATCTGAGATGATATTTTTTGTAATCTGCTCAGATTGAGCCAAGATTAATTCTGTACTAAGAAACATGGGTGTTCTGAAGCTACTCGTTGAATCTCAGCAACTTCTGAAAAGATGATTTTTTGAATCGGCTCAGATTGAGCTGAGATTAATTCTGTACTAAGAAACATGGGTGTTCTGAAGCTACTCATTGAATCTCAGCAACTTCTGAGATGATGATTTTTTGAATCGGCTCAGATTGAGCTGCAATTAAATCTGTAATAAGGAACATGGGTGTTCTGAAGCTACTCATTGAGTCTAAGCCAGATCTGAGATGATATTTTTTTTAATCTGCTCAGATTGACCTGAGGTTAATTCTGTACTAAGAAACATGGGTGTTCTGAAGCTATTCGTTGAATCTCAGCAACTTCTGAGATGATGATTTTTTGAATCGGCTCAGATTGAGCTGCAATTAAATCTGTAATAAGGAACATGGGTGTTCTGAAGCTACTCGTTGAATCTAAGCCAGATCTGAGATGATGATTTTTTTAATCTGCTCCGATTGACCTGAGATTAATTCTGTACTAAGAAACATGGGTGTTCTGAAGCTACTGGTTGAATCTAAGTCAGATCTGAGATGATATTTTTTTTAATCTGCTCAGATTGAGCTGAGATTAATTCTTTACTGAGAAACATGGGTGTTTTGAAGCTACTGGTTGAATCTAAGTCAGATCTGAGATGATATTTTTTTTAATCTGCTCAGATTGAGCTGAGATTAATTCTTTACTGAGAAACATGGGTGTTTTGAAGCTATTCGTTGAATCTCAGCAACTTCTGAGATGATGATTTTTTGAATCGGCTCAGATTGAGCTGCAATTAAATCTGTAATAAGGAACATGGGTGTTCTGAAGCTACTCGTTGAGTCTAAGCCAGATCTGAGATGATATTTTTTCGAATCGGCTCAGATTGAGCTGAGATTAATTTTGTACTAAGAAACATGGGTGTTCTTAAGCTACTCGTTGAATCTAAGCCAGATCTGAGGCGATATTTTTTGTAATCTGCTCAGATTGAGCTGAGATTGAATTTGTAATAAGAAACATGGGTGTTCTGAAGCTACTGGTTGAATCTAAGCCAGATCTGAGATTATGATTTTTTTAATCTGCTCCGATTGACCTGAGATTAATTCTGTACTAAGAAATATGGGTGTTCTGAAGCTACTGGTTGAATCTAAGCCAGATCTGAGATGATATTTTTTTGTAATCTGCTCCGATTGAGCCGAGATTAATTCTGTACTAAGAAACATGGGTGTTCTGAAGCTATTCGTTGAATCTAAGCCAGATCTGAGATGATGATTTTTTTAATCTGCTCCGATTGACCTGAGATTAATTCTGTACTAAGAAACATGGGTGTTCTGAAGCTACTCGTTGAGTCTAAGCCAGATCTGAGATGATATTTTTTTTAATCTGCTCAGATTGAGCCGAGATTAATTCTGTACTAAGAAACATGGGAGTTCTGAAGCTATTCGTTGAATCTCAGCAACTTCTGAGATGATGATTTTTTGAATCGGCTCAGATTGAGCTGCAATTAAATCTGTAATAAGGAACATGGGTGGTTCTGAAGCTACTGGTTGAGTCTAAGCCAGATCTGAGATGATGTTTTTTTTAATCTGCTCAGATTGAGCCGAGATTAATTCTGTACTAAGAAACATGGGTGTTCTGAAGCTACTCGTTGAATCTCAGCGACTTCTGATATGATGATTTTTTTTTTTAATACAAAGAACACCCATGTTTCTTAGTAAAGAATTGATCTCAGCTCAATCTGAGCAGATTAAAAAAAATATCATCTCAGATCTGGCTTAGATTCAACCAGTAGCTTCAGAACACCCATGTTTCTTAGTACAGAATTAATCTCAGGTCAATCGGAGCAGATTCAAAAAATCATCATCTCAGAAGTCGCTGAGATTCAACGAATAGCTTCAGAACACCCATGTTTCTTAGTAAAGAATTAATCTCAGCTTAATCTGAGCAAATTAAAAAAAATATCATCTCAGATCTGGCTAAGATTCAACCAGTAGCTTCAGAAGACCCATGTTCCTTATTACAGATTTAATCTCAGCTCAATCTGAGCCGATTCAAAAAATCACCATCTCAGAAGTCGCTGAGACTCAAGCAGTAGCTTCAGAACACCCATGTTTTTTAGTAAAGAATGAATTTCAGCTCAATCTGAGCAGATTACAAAAAATCATCATCTCAGATCTGGCTTAGATTCAACGAGTACCTTCAGAACACCCATGTTTCTTAGTACAGAATTAATCTCAGCTCAATCTGAGCCGATTCGAAAAAACATCATCTCAGAAGTCGCTGAGATTCAACGAATAGCTTCAGAACACCCATGTTTTTTAGTAAAGAATGAATTTCAGCTCAATCTGAGCAGATTTAAAAAATCATCACCTCAGAAGTCGCTGAGATTCAACCAGTAGCTTCAGAACACACATGTTTCTTAGTAAAGAATTAATCTCAGCTCAATCTGAGCCGATTCGAAAAAACATCATCTCAGAAGTCGCTGAGATTCAACGAATAGCTTCAGAACACACATGTTTCTTAGTAAAGAATTAATCTCAGCTCAATCTGAGCAGATTAAAAAAAAATATCATCTCAGATCTTGCTTAGATTCAACGAATAGCTTCAGAACACACATGTTTCTTAGTAAAGAATTAATCTCAGCTCAATCTGAGCAGATTACAAAAAATCATCATCTCAGATCTGGCTTAGATTCAACGAGTACCTTCAGAACACCCATGTTTCTTAGTACAGAATTAAATCTCAGCTCAATCTGAGCCGATTCGAAAAAACATCATCTCAGAAGTCGCTGAGATTCAACGAATAGCTTCAGAACACACATGTTTCTTAGTACAGAATTAATCTCAGCTCAATCTGAGCAGATTACAAAAAATCATCATCTCAGATCTGGCTTAGATTCAACGAGTACCTTCAGAACACACATGTTTCTTAGTAAAGAATTAATCTCAGCTCAATCTGAGCCGATTCGAAAAAACATCATCTCAGAAGTCGCTGAGATTCAACGAATAGCTTCAGAACACACATGTTTCTTAGTAAAGAATTAATCTCAGCTCAATCTGAGCAGATTACAAAAAATCATCATCTCAGATCTGGCTTAGATTCAACGAGTACCTTCAGAACACACATGTTTCTTAGTAAAGAATTAATCTCAGCTCAATCTGAGCCGATTCGAAAAAACATCATCTCAGAAGTCGCTGAGATTCAACGAATAGCTTCAGAACACACATGTTTCTTAGTAAAGAATTAATCTCAGCTCAATCTGAGCAGATTAAAAAAAAATATCATCTCAGATCTGGCTGAGATTAATTCTGTACTAAGAAACATGGGTGTTCTGAAGCTACTCGTTGAGTCTAAGCCAGATCTGAGATGATATTTTTTTTAATCTGCTCAGATTGAGCCGAGATTAATTCTGTACTAAGAAACATGGGTGTTCTGAAGCTATTCATTGAATCTCAGCAACTTCTGAGATGATGATTTTTTGAATCGGCTCAGATTGAGCTGCAATTAAATCTGTGATAAGGAACATGGGTGTTCTGAAGCTACTCGTTGAGTCTACGCCAGATCTGAGATGATATTTTTTCGAATCGGCTCAGATTGAGCTGAGATTAATTTTGTACTAAGAAACATGGGTGTTCTTAAGCTACTCGTTGAATTTAAGCCAGATCTGAGACGATATTTTTGTAATCTGCTCAGATTGAGCTAAATTGAATTTGTAATAAGAAACATGGGTGTTCTGAAGCTACTGGTTGAATCTAAGCCAGATCTGAGATGATGATTTTTTTAATCTGCTCCGATTGACCTGAGATTAATTCTGTACTAAGAAATATGGGTGTTCTGAAGCTACTGCTTGAATCTAAGCCAGATCTGAGATGATATTTTTTTGTAATCTGCTCCGATTGAGCCGAGATTAATTCTGTACTAAGAAACATGGGTGTTCTGAAGCTATTCGTTGAATCTCAGCGACTTCTGAGATGATGATTTTTTGAATCTGCTCCGATTGACCTGAGGTTAATTATGTACTAAGAAACATGGGTGTTCTTTGTATTAAGAAAAAAAAAATCATCATCTCAGAAGTCGCTGAGATTCAACGAGTAGCTTTAGAACACCCATGTTTCTTATTACAGATTTAATCTCAGCTCAATCTGAGCCGATTAAAAAAAAAAGACCCATGTTTCTTAGTAAAGAATTGATCTCAGCTCAATCTGAGCAGATTAAAAAAAAATATCATCTCAGATCTGGCTTAGATTCATTCAGTAGCTTCAGAACACCCATGTTTCTTAGTACAGAATTAATCTCAGCTCAATCTGAGCAGATTAAAAAAAATATCATCTCAGATCTGGCTAAGATTCAACCAGTAGCTTCAGAACACCCATGTTTCTTAGTACAGAATTAATCTCAGCTCAATCTGAGCCGATTCGAAAAAACATCATCTCAGAAGTCGCTGAGATTCAACGAATAGCTTCAGAACACCCATGTTTTTTAGTAAAGAATGAATCTCAGCTCAATCTGGGCAGATTTAAAAAATCATCACCTCAGAAGTCGCTGAGATTCAACCAGTAGCTTCAGAACACACATGTTTCTTAGTAAAGAATTAATCTCAGCTCAATCTGAGCCGATTCGAAAAAACATCATCTCAGAAGTCGCTGAGATTCAACGAATAGCTTCAGAACACACATGTTTCTTAGTAAAGAATTAATCTCAGCTCAATCTGAGCAGATTACAAAAAATCATCATCTCAGATCTTGCTTAGATTCAACGAGTACCTTCAGAACACCCATGTTTCTTAGTACAGAATTAATCTCAGCTCAATCTGAGCCGATTCGAAAAAACATCATCTCAGAAGTCGCTGAGATTCAACGAATAGCTTCAGAACACCCATGTTTCTTAGTACAGAATAAATTTCAGCTCAATCTGAGCAGATTAAAAAAAATATCATCTCAGATCTGGCTAAGATTCAACCAGTAGCTTCAGAAGACCCATGTTCCTTATTACAGATTTAATCTCAGCTCAATCTGAGCCGATTCAAAAAATCACCATCTCAGAAGTCGCTGAGACTCAAGCAGTAGCTTCAGAACACCCATGTTTTTTAGTAAAGAATAAATTTCAGCTCAATCTGAGCAGATTACAAAAAATCATCATCTCAGATCTGGCTTAGATTCAACGAGTACCTTCAGAACACCCATGTTTCTTAGTACAGAATTAATCTCAGCTCAATTTGAGCCGATTCAAAAAATGATCATCTCAGAAGTCGCTGAGACTCAACGAATAGCTTCAGAACACCCATGTTTTTTAGTAAAGAATGAATTTCAGCTCAATCTGGGCAGATTTAAAAAATCATCACCTCAGAAGTCGCTGAGATTCAACCAGTAGCTTCAGAACACACATGTTTCTTAGTAAAGAATTAATCTCAGCTCAATCTGAGCCGATTCGAAAAAACATCATCTCAGAAGTCGCTGAGATTCAACGAATAGCTTCAGAACACACATGTTTCTTAGTAAAGAATTAATCTCAGCTCAATCTGAGCAGATTAAAAAAAAATATCATCTCAGATCTTGCTTAGATTCAACGAATAGCTTCAGAACACACATGTTTCTTAGTAAAGAATTAATCTCAGCTCAATCTGAGCAGATTACAAAAAATCATCATCTCAGATCTGGCTTAGATTCAACGAGTACCTTCAGAACACACATGTTTCTTAGTAAAGAATTAATCTCAGCTCAATCTGAGCCGATTCGAAAAAACATCATCTCAGAAGTCGCTGAGATTCAACGAATAGCTTCAGAACACACATGTTTCTTAGTAAAGAATTAATCTCAGCTCAATCTGAGCAGATTAAAAAAAAATATCATCTCAGATCTGGCTGAGATTAATTCTGTACTAAGAAATATGGGTGTTCTGAAGCTACTGGTTGAATCTAAGCCAGATCTGAGATGATATTTTTTTGTAATCTGCTCCGATTGAGCCGAGATTAATTCTGTACTAAGAAACATGGGTGTTCTGAAGCTATTCGTTGAATCTAAGCCAGATCTGAGATGATGATTTTTTTAATCTGCTCCGATTGACCTGAGATAAATTCTTTACTAAGAAACATGTGTGTTCTGAAGCTATTCGTTGAATCTCAGCGACTTCTGAGATGATGTTTTTTCGAATCGGCTCAGATTGAGCTGAGATTAATTCTTTACTAAGAAACATGTGTGTTCTGAAGGTACTCGTTGAATCTAAGCCAGATCTGAGATGATGAGTTTTTGTAATCTGCTCAGATTGAGCTGAGATCAATTCTTTACTAAGAAACATGGGTCTTTTAAAGCTACTGGTTGAATCTAAGCCAGATCTGATATGATGAATTTTTTTGTAATCTGCTCCGATTGAGCCGAGATTAATTCTGTACTAAGAAACATGGGTGTTCTGAAGCTATTCGTTGAATCTAAGCCAGATCTGAGATGATATTTTTTTGTAATCTGCTCCGATTGAGCCGAGATTAATTCTGTACTAAGAAACATGGGTGTTCTTAAGCTACTCGTTGAATCTAAGCCAGATCTGAGACGATATTTTTGTAATCTGCTCAGATTGAGCTGAGATTGAATTTGTAATAAGAAACATGGGTGTTCTGAACCTACTGGTTGAATCTAAGCCAGATCTGAGATGATATTTTTTTGTAATCTGCTCCGATTGAGCCGAGATTAATTCTGTACTAAGAAACATGGGTGTTCTGAAGCTATTCGTTGAATCTAAGCCAGATCTGAGATGATGATTTTTTTAATCTGCTCCGATTGACCTGAGATTAATTCTGTACTAAGAAACATGGGTGTTCTGAAGCTACTGGTTGAATCTAAGCCAGATCTGAGATGATGAATTTTTTAATCTGCTCCGATTGACCTGAAATGAATTCTTTACTAAGAAACATGGGTGTTCTGAAGCTATTCGTTGAATCTCAGCGACTTCTGAGATGATGATTTTTTGAATCTGCTCCGATTGACCTGAGGTTAATTATGTACTAAGGAACATGGGTGTTCTTTGTATTAAGAAAAAAAAAATCATCATCTCAGAAGTCGCTGAGATTCAACGAGTAGCTTTAGAACACCCATGTTTCTTATTCTCAATCTGAGCCGATTAAAAAAAAAAGACCCATGTTTCTTAGTAAAGAATTGATCTCAGCTCAATCTGAGCAGATTAAAAAAAATATCATCTCAGATCTGGCTTAGATTCATTCAGTAGCTTCAGAACACCCATGTTTCTTAGTACAGAATTAATCTCAGCTCAATCTGAGCAGATTAAAAAAATCATCATCTCAGATCTGGCTAAGATTCAACCAGTAGCTTCAGAAGACCCATGTTCCTTAATACAGATTTAATCTCAGCTCAATCTGAGCCGATTCAAAAAATCACCATCTCAGAAGTCGCTGAGACTCAAGCAGTAGCTTCAGAACACCCATGTTTTTTAGTAAAGAATGAATTTCAGCTCAATCTGAGCAGATTACAAAAAATCATCATCTCAGATCTGGCTTAGATTCAACGAGTACCTTCAGAACACCCATGTTTCTTAGTACAGAATTAATCTAAGCTCAATCTGAGCCGATTCGAAAAAACATCATCTCAGAAGTCGCTGAGATTCAACGAATAGCTTCAGAACACACATGTTTCTTAGTACAGAATTAATCTCAGCTCAATCTGAGCAGATTACAAAAAATCTCGTCTCAGATCTGGCTTAGATTTAATGAGTAGCTTCAGAACACCTGTGTTTCTTAGTACAAAATTAATCTCAGCTCAATCTGAGCCGATTCGAAAAAACATCATCTCAGAAGTCGCTGAGATTCAACGAATAGCTTCAGAACACACATGTTTCTTAGTAAAGAATTAATCTCAGCTCAATCTGAGCAGATTTAAAAAATCATCAACTCAGAAGTCGCTGAGATTCAACCAGTAGCTTCAGAACACACATGTTTCTTAGTAAAGAATTAATCTCAGCTCAATCTGAGCCGATTCGAATAAACATCATCTCAGAAGTCGCTGAGATTCAACGAATAGCTTCAGAACACACATGTTTCTTAGTAAAGAATTAATTTCAGCTCAACCTGAGCAGATTAAAAAAAAATATCATCTCAGATCTTGCTTAGATTCAACGAATAGCTTCAGAACACACATGTTTCTTAGTAAAGAATTAATCTTAGCTCAATCTGAGCAGATAACAAAAAAATATCATCTCAGATCTGGCTGAGATTAATTCTGTACTAAGAAACATGGGTGTTCTGAAGCTACTCGTTGAGTCTAAGCCAGATCTGAGATGATATTTTTTTTAATCTGCTCAGATTGAGCCGAGATTAATTCTGTACTAAGAAACATGGGTGTTCTTAAGCTACTCGTTGAATCTAAGCCAGATCTGAGACGATATTTTTTGTAATCTGCTCAGATTGAGCTGAGATTGAATTTGTAATAAGAAACATGGGTGTTCTGAAGCTACTGGTTGAATCTAAGCCAGATCTGAGATTATGATTTTTTTAATCTGCTCCGATTGACCTGAGATTAATTCTGTACTAAGAAATATGGGTGTTCTGAAGCTACTGGTTGAATCTAAGCCAGATCTGAGATGATATTTTTTTGTAATCTGCTCCGATTGAGCCGAGATTAATTCTGTACTAAGAAACATGGGTGTTCTGAAGCTATTCGTTGAATCTAAGCCAGATCTGAGATGATGATTTTTTTAATCTGCTCCGATTGACCTGAGATTAATTCTGTACTAAGAAACATGGGTGTTCTGAAGCTACTCGTTGAGTCTAAGCCAGATCTGAGATGATATTTTTTTTAATCTGCTCAGATTGAGCCGAGATTAATTCTGTACTAAGAAACATGGGTGTTCTGAAGCTACTCGTTGAATCTCAGCAACTTCTGAGATGATGATTTTTTGAATCGGCTCAGATTGAGCTGAGATTAATTCTGTACTAAGAAACATGGGTGTTCTGAAGCTACTCGTTGAATCTCAGCAACTTCTGAGATGATGATTTTTTGAATCGGCTCAGATTGAGCTGCAATTAAATCTGTAATAAGGAACATGGGTGTTCTGAAGCTACTCGTTGAGTCTAAGCCAGATCTGAGATGATATTTTTTCGAATCGGCTCAGATTGAGCTGAGATTAATTTTGTACTAAGAAACATGGGTGTTCTTAAGCTACTCGTTGAATCTAAGCCAGATCTGAGACGATATTTTTGTAATCTGCTCAGATTGAGCTAAATTGAATTTGTAATAAGAAACATGGGTGTTCTGAAGCTACTGGTTGAATCTAAGCCAGATCTGAGATGATGATTTTTTTAATCTGCTCCGATTGACCTGAGATTAATTCTGTACTAAGAAATATGGGTGTTCTGAAGCTACTGCTTGAATCTAAGCCAGATCTGAGATGATATTTTTTTGTAATCTGCTCCGATTGAGCCGAGATTAATTCTGTACTAAGAAACATGGGTGTTCTGAAGCTATTCGTTGAATCTCAGCGACTTCTGAGATGATGATTTTTTGAATCTGCTCCGATTGACCTGAGGTTAATTATGTACTAAGAAACATGGGTGTTCTTTGTATTAAGAAAAATAAAATCATCATCTCAGAAGTCGCTGAGATTCAACGAGTAGCTTTAGAACACCCATGTTTCTTATTACAGATTTAATCTCAGCTCAATCTGAGCCGATTAAAAAAAAAAGACCCATGTTTCTTAGTAAAGAATTGATCTCAGCTCAATCTGAGCAGATTAAAAAAAAATATCATCTCAGATCTGGCTTAGATTCATTCAGTAGCTTCAGAACACCCATGTTTCTTAGTACAGAATTAATCTCAGCTCAATCTGAGCAGATTAAAAAAAATATCATCTCAGATCTGGCTAAGATTCAACCAGTAGCTTCAGAACACCCATGTTTCTTAGTACAGAATTAATCTCAGCTCAATCTGAGCCGATTCGAAAAAACATCATCTCAGAAGTCGCTGAGATTCAACGAATAGCTTCAGAACACCCATGTTTTTTAGTAAAGAATGAATCTCAGCTCAATCTGGGCAGATTTAAAAAATCATCACCTCAGAAGTCGCTGAGATTCAACCAGTAGCTTCAGAACACACATGTTTCTTAGTAAAGAATTAATCTCAGCTCAATCTGAGCCGATTCGAAAAAACATCATCTCAGAAGTCGCTGAGATTCAACGAATAGCTTCAGAACACACATGTTTCTTAGTAAAGAATTAATCTCAGCTCAATCTGAGCAGATTACAAAAAATCATCATCTCAGATCTTGCTTAGATTCAACGAGTACCTTCAGAACACCCATGTTTCTTAGTACAGAATTAATCTCAGCTCAATCTGAGCCGATTCGAAAAAACATCATCTCAGAAGTCGCTGAGATTCAACGAATAGCTTCAGAACACCCATGTTTCTTAGTACAGAATAAATTTCAGCTCAATCTGAGCAGATTAAAAAAAATATCATCTCAGATCTGGCTAAGATTCAACCAGTAGCTTCAGAAGACCCATGTTCCTTATTACAGATTTAATCTCAGCTCAATCTGAGCCGATTCAAAAAATCACCATCTCAGAAGTCGCTGAGACTCAAGCAGTAGCTTCAGAACACCCATGTTTTTTAGTAAAGAATAAATTTCAGCTCAATCTGAGCAGATTACAAAAAATCATCATCTCAGATCTGGCTTAGATTCAACGAGTACCTTCAGAACACCCATGTTTCTTAGTACAGAATTAATCTCAGCTCAATTTGAGCCGATTCAAAAAATGATCATCTCAGAAGTCGCTGAGACTCAACGAATAGCTTCAGAACACCCATGTTTTTTAGTAAAGAATGAATTTCAGCTCAATCTGGGCAGATTTAAAAAATCATCACCTCAGAAGTCGCTGAGATTCAACCAGTAGCTTCAGAACACACATGTTTCTTAGTAAAGAATTAATCTCAGCTCAATCTGAGCCGATTCGAAAAAACATCATCTCAGAAGTCGCTGAGATTCAACGAATAGCTTCAGAACACACATGTTTCTTAGTAAAGAATTAATCTCAGCTCAATCTGAGCAGATTAAAAAAAAATATCATCTCAGATCTTGCTTAGATTCAACGAATAGCTTCAGAACACACATGTTTCTTAGTAAAGAATTAATCTCAGCTCAATCTGAGCAGATTACAAAAAATCATCATCTCAGATCTGGCTTAGATTCAACGAGTACCTTCAGAACACACATGTTTCTTAGTAAAGAATTAATCTCAGCTCAATCTGAGCCGATTCGAAAAAACATCATCTCAGAAGTCGCTGAGATTCAACGAATAGCTTCAGAACACACATGTTTCTTAGTAAAGAATTAATCTCAGCTCAATCTGAGCAGATTAAAAAAAAATATCATCTCAGATCTGGCTGAGATTAATTCTGTACTAAGAAATATGGGTGTTCTGAAGCTACTGGTTGAATCTAAGCCAGATCTGAGATGATATTTTTTTGTAATCTGCTCCGATTGAGCCGAGATTAATTCTGTACTAAGAAACATGGGTGTTCTGAAGCTATTCGTTGAATCTAAGCCAGATCTGAGATGATGATTTTTTTAATCTGCTCCGATTGACCTGAGATAAATTCTTTACTAAGAAACATGTGTGTTCTGAAGCTATTCGTTGAATCTCAGCGACTTCTGAGATGATGTTTTTTCGAATCGGCTCAGATTGAGCTGAGATTAATTCTTTACTAAGAAACATGTGTGTTCTGAAGGTACTCGTTGAATCTAAGCCAGATCTGAGATGATGAGTTTTTGTAATCTGCTCAGATTGAGCTGAGATCAATTCTTTACTAAGAAACATGGGTCTTTTAAAGCTACTGGTTGAATCTAAGCCAGATCTGATATGATGAATTTTTTTGTAATCTGCTCCGATTGAGCCGAGATTAATTCTGTACTAAGAAACATGGGTGTTCTGAAGCTATTCGTTGAATCTAAGCCAGATCTGAGATGATATTTTTTTGTAATCTGCTCCGATTGAGCCGAGATTAATTCTGTACTAAGAAACATGGGTGTTCTTAAGCTACTCGTTGAATCTAAGCCAGATCTGAGACGATATTTTTGTAATCTGCTCAGATTGAGCTGAGATTGAATTTGTAATAAGAAACATGGGTGTTCTGAACCTACTGGTTGAATCTAAGCCAGATCTGAGATGATATTTTTTTGTAATCTGCTCCGATTGAGCCGAGATTAATTCTGTACTAAGAAACATGGGTGTTCTGAAGCTATTCGTTGAATCTAAGCCAGATCTGAGATGATGATTTTTTTAATCTGCTCCGATTGACCTGAGATTAATTCTGTACTAAGAAACATGGGTGTTCTGAAGCTACTGGTTGAATCTAAGCCAGATCTGAGATGATGAATTTTTTAATCTGCTCCGATTGACCTGAAATGAATTCTTTACTAAGAAACATGGGTGTTCTGAAGCTATTCGTTGAATCTCAGCGACTTCTGAGATGATGATTTTTTGAATCTGCTCCGATTGACCTGAGGTTAATTATGTACTAAGGAACATGGGTGTTCTTTGTATTAAGAAAAAAAAAATCATCATCTCAGAAGTCGCTGAGATTCAACGAGTAGCTTTAGAACACCCATGTTTCTTATTCTCAATCTGAGCCGATTAAAAAAAAAAGACCCATGTTTCTTAGTAAAGAATTGATCTCAGCTCAATCTGAGCAGATTAAAAAAAATATCATCTCAGATCTGGCTTAGATTCATTCAGTAGCTTCAGAACACCCATGTTTCTTAGTACAGAATTAATCTCAGCTCAATCTGAGCAGATTAAAAAAATCATCATCTCAGATCTGGCTAAGATTCAACCAGTAGCTTCAGAAGACCCATGTTCCTTAATACAGATTTAATCTCAGCTCAATCTGAGCCGATTCAAAAAATCACCATCTCAGAAGTCGCTGAGACTCAAGCAGTAGCTTCAGAACACCCATGTTTTTTAGTAAAGAATGAATTTCAGCTCAATCTGAGCAGATTACAAAAAATCATCATCTCAGATCTGGCTTAGATTCAACGAGTACCTTCAGAACACCCATGTCTCTTAGTACAGAATTAATCTAAGCTCAATCTGAGCCGATTCGAAAAAACATCATCTCAGAAGTCGCTGAGATTCAACGAATAGCTTCAGAACACACATGTTTCTTAGTACAGAATTAATCTCAGCTCAATCTGAGCAGATTACAAAAAATCTCGTCTCAGATCTGGCTTAGATTTAATGAGTAGCTTCAGAACACCTGTGTTTCTTAGTACAAAATTAATCTCAGCTCAATCTGAGCCGATTCGAAAAAACATCATCTCAGAAGTCGCTGAGATTCAACGAATAGCTTCAGAACACACATGTTTCTTAGTAAAGAATTAATCTCAGCTCAATCTGAGCAGATTTAAAAAATCATCAACTCAGAAGTCGCTGAGATTCAACCAGTAGCTTCAGAACACACATGTTTCTTAGTAAAGAATTAATCTCAGCTCAATCTGAGCCGATTCGAATAAACATCATCTCAGAAGTCGCTGAGATTCAACGAATAGCTTCAGAACACACATGTTTCTTAGTAAAGAATTAATTTCAGCTCAACCTGAGCAGATTAAAAAAAAATATCATCTCAGATCTTGCTTAGATTCAACGAATAGCTTCAGAACACACATGTTTCTTAGTAAAGAATTAATCTTAGCTCAATCTGAGCAGATAACAAAAAAATATCATCTCAGATCTGGCTGAGATTAATTCTGTACTAAGAAACATGGGTGTTCTGAAGCTACTCGTTGAGTCTAAGCCAGATCTGAGATGATATTTTTTTTAATCTGCTCAGATTGAGCCGAGATTAATTCTGTACTAAGAAACATGGGTGTTCTTAAGCTACTCGTTGAATCTAAGCCAGATCTGAGACGATATTTTTTGTAATCTGCTCAGATTGAGCTGAGATTGAATTTGTAATAAGAAACATGGGTGTTCTGAAGCTACTGGTTGAATCTAAGCCAGATCTGAGATTATGATTTTTTTAATCTGCTCCGATTGACCTGAGATTAATTCTGTACTAAGAAATATGGGTGTTCTGAAGCTACTGGTTGAATCTAAGCCAGATCTGAGATGATATTTTTTTGTAATCTGCTCCGATTGAGCCGAGATTAATTCTGTACTAAGAAACATGGGTGTTCTGAAGCTATTCGTTGAATCTAAGCCAGATCTGAGATGATGATTTTTTTAATCTGCTCCGATTGACCTGAGATTAATTCTGTACTAAGAAACATGGGTGTTCTGAAGCTACTCGTTGAGTCTAAGCCAGATCTGAGATGATATTTTTTTTAATCTGCTCAGATTGAGCCGAGATTAATTCTGTACTAAGAAACATGGGTGTTCTGAAGCTACTCGTTGAATCTCAGCAACTTCTGAGATGATGATTTTTTGAATCGGCTCAGATTGAGCTGAGATTAATTCTGTACTAAGAAACATGGGTGTTCTGAAGCTACTCGTTGAATCTCAGCAACTTCTGAGATGATGATTTTTTGAATCGGCTCAGATTGAGCTGCAATTAAATCTGTAATAAGGAACATGGGTGTTCTGAAGCTACTCGTTGAGTCTAAGCCAGATCTGAGATGATATTTTTTTTAATCTGCTCAGATTGAGCCGAGATTAATTCTGTACTAAGAAACATGGGTGTTCTGAAGCTATTCGTTGAATCTCAGCAACTTCTGAGATGATGATTTTTTGAATCGGCTCAGATTGAGCTGCAATTAAATCTGTAATAAGGAACATGGGTGTTCTGAAGCTACTCGTTGAGTCTAAGCCAGATCTGAGATTATCTTTTTCGAATCGGCTCAGATTGAGCTGAGATTAAATCTGTAATAAGAAACATGGGTGTTCTGACGCTACTCGTTGAATCTAAGCCACATGTGATGTGAATCTTTTTGAAATCGGCTCAGATTGAGCTGAGATTAATTCTTTACTAAGAAACATGGGTCTTTTGAAGCTACTGGTTGAATCTAAGCCAGATCTGAATGATTTTTTTTTTTAATCTGCTCAGATTGAGCTGAGATTAATTCTTTACTAAGAAACATGGGTGTTCTGAAGCAACTCGTTGAATCTGAGCCAGATATGATGTGATTCTTTTTGAAATCTGCTCAGATTGAGCTGCAATTAAATCTGTAATAAGGAACATGGGTGTTCTGAAGCTACTGGTTGAGTCTAAGCCAGATCTGAGATGATATTTTTTGTAATCTGCTCAGATTGAGCCAAGATTAATTCTGTACTAAGAAACATGGGTGTTCTGAAGCTACTCGTTGAATCTCAGCAACTTCTGAAAAGATGATTTTTTGAATCGGCTCAGATTGAGCTGCAATTAAATCTGTACTAAGAAACATGGGTGTTCTGAAGCTACTCGTTGAATCTCAGCAACTTCTGAAAAGATGATTTTTTGAATCGGCTCAGATTGAGCTGAGATTAATTCTGTACTAAGAAACATGGGTGTTCTGAAGCTACTCGTTGAATCTCAGCAACTTCTGAGATGATGATTTTTTGAATCGGCTCAGATTGAGCTGCAATTAAATCTGTAATAAGGAACATGGGTGTTCTGAAGCTACTCGTTGAGTCTAAGCCAGATCTGAGATGATATTTTTTTTAATCTGCTCAGATTGAGCCGAGATTAATTCTGTACTAAGAAACATGGGTGTTCTGAAGCTATTCGTTGAATCTCAGCAACTTCTGAGATGATGATTTTTTGAATCGGCTCAGATTGAGCTGCAATTAAATCTGTAATAAGGAACATGGGTGTTCTGAAGCTACTCGTTGAGTCTAAGCCAGATCTGAGATTATCTTTTTCGAATCGGCTCAGATTGAGCTGAGATTAAATCTGTAATAAGAAACATGGGTGTTCTGACGCTACTCGTTGAATCTAAGCCACATGTGATGTGAATCTTTTTGAAATCGGCTCAGATTGAGCTGAGATTAATTCTTTACTAAGAAACATGGGTCTTTTGAAGCTACTGGTTGAATCTAAGCCAGATCTGAATGATTTTTTTTTTTAATCTGCTCAGATTGAGCTGAGATTAATTCTTTACTAAGAAACATGGGTGTTCTGAAGCAACTCGTTCAATCTGAGCCAGATATGATGTGATTCTTTTTGAAATCTGCTCAGATTGAGCTGCAATTAAATCTGTAATAAGGAACATGGGTGTTCTGAAGCTACTGGTTGAGTCTAAGCCAGATCTGAGATGATATTTTTTGTAATCTGCTCAGATTGAGCCAAGATTAATTCTGTACTAAGAAACATGGGTGTTCTGAAGCTACTCGTTGAATCTCAGCAACTTCTGAAAAGATGATTTTTTGAATCGGCTCAGATTGAGCTGCAATTAAATCTGTACTAAGAAACATGGGTGTTCTGAAGCTACTCGTTGAATCTCAGCAACTTCTGAAAAGATGATTTTTTGAATCGGCTCAGATTGAGCTGAGATTAATTCTGTACTAAGAAACATGGGTGTTCTGAAGCTACTCGTTGAATCTCAGCAACTTCTGAGATGATGATTTTTTGAATCGGCTCAGATTGAGCTGCAATTAAATCTGTAATAAGGAACATGGGTGTTCTGAAGCTACTCGTTGAGTCTAAGCCAGATCTGAGATGATATTTTTTTTAATCTGCTCAGATTGAGCCGAGATTAATTCTGTACTAAGAAACATGGGTGTTCTGAAGCTATTCGTTGAATCTCAGCAACTTCTGAGATGATGATTTTTTGAATCGGCTCAGATTGAGCTGCAATTAAATCTGTAATAAGGAACATGGGTGTTCTGAAGCTACTCGTTGAGTCTAAGCCAGATCTGAGATTATCTTTTTCGAATCGGCTCAGATTGAGCTGAGATTAAATCTGTAATAAGAAACATGGGTGTTCTGACGCTACTCGTTGAATCTAAGCCACATGTGATGTGAATCTTTTTGAAATCGGCTCAGATTGAGCTGAGATTAATTCTTTACTAAGAAACATGGGTCTTTTGAAGCTACTGGTTGAATCTAAGCCAGATCTGAATGATTTTTTTTTTTAATCTGCTCAGATTGAGCTGAGATTAATTCTTTACTAAGAAACATGGGTGTTCTGAAGCAACTCGTTGAATCTGAGCCAGATATGATGTGATTCTTTTTGAAATCTGCTCAGATTGAGCTGCAATTAAATCTGTAATAAGGAACATGGGTGTTCTGAAGCTACTGGTTGAGTCTAAGCCAGATCTGAGATGATATTTTTTGTAATCTGCTCAGATTGAGCCAAGATTAATTCTGTACTAAGAAACATGGGTGTTCTGAAGCTACTCGTTGAATCTCAGCAACTTCTGAAAAGATGATTTTTTGAATCGGCTCAGATTGAGCTGCAATTAAATCTGTACTAAGAAACATGGGTGTTCTGAAGCTACTCGTTGAATCTCAGCAACTTCTGAAAAGATGATTTTTTGAATCGGCTCAGATTGAGCTGAGATTAATTCTGTACTAAGAAACATGGGTGTTCTGAAGCTACTCGTTGAATCTCAGCAACTTCTGAGATGATGATTTTTTGAATCGGCTCAGATTGAGCTGCAATTAAATCTGTAATAAGGAACATGGGTGTTCTGAAGCTACTCGTTGAGTCTAAGCCAGATCTGAGATTATCTTTTTCGAATCGGCTCAGATTGAGCTGAGATTAAATCTGTAATAAGAAACATGGGTGTTCTGACGCTACTCGTTGAATCTAAGCCACATGTGATGTGAATCTTTTTGAAATCGGCTCAGATTGAGCTGAGATTAATTCTTTACTAAGAAACATGGGTCTTTTGAAGCTACTGGTTGAATCTAAGCCAGATCTGAATGATTTTTTTTTTTAATCTGCTCAGATTGAGCTGAGATTAATTCTTTACTAAGAAACATGGGTGTTCTGAAGCAACTCGTTGAATCTGAGCCAGATATGATGTTGAATCTCAGCAACTTCTGAGATGATGATTTTTTGAATCGGCTCAGATTGAGCTGCAATTAAATCTGTAATAAGGAACATGGGTGTTCTGAAGCTACTCGTTGAGTCTAAGCCAGATCTGAGATGATATTTTTTCGAATCGGCTCAGATTGAGCTGAGATTAATTCTTTACTAAGAAACATGGGTGTTCTGAAGCAACTCGTTGAATCTGAGCCAGATATGATGTGATTCTTTTTGAAATCTGCTCAGATTGAGCTGCAATTAAATCTGTAATAAGGAACATGGGTGTTCTGAAGCTACTGGTTGAGTCTAAGCCAGATCTGAGATGATATTTTTTGTAATCTGCTCAGATTGAGCCAAGATTAATTCTGTACTAAGAAACATGGGTGTTCTGAAGCTACTCGTTGAATCTCAGCAACTTCTGAAAAGATGATTTTTTGAATCGGCTCAGATTGAGCTGCAATTAAATCTGTACTAAGAAACATGGGTGTTCTGAAGCTACTCGTTGAATCTCAGCAACTTCTGAAAAGATGATTTTTTGAATCGGCTCAGATTGAGCTGCAATTAAATCTGTACTAAGAAACATGGGTGTTCTGAAGCTACTCGTTGAATCTCAGCAACTTCTGAAAAGATGATTTTTTGAATCGGCTCAGATTGAGCTGAGATTAATTCTGTACTAAGAAACATGGGTGTTCTGAAGCTACTCGTTGAATCTCAGCAACTTCTGAGATGATGATTTTTTGAATCGGCTCAGATTGAGCTGCAATTAAATCTGTAATAAGGAACATGGGTGTTCTGAAGCTACTCGTTGAGTCTAAGCCAGATCTGAGATTATCTTTTTCGAATCGGCTCAGATTGAGCTGAGATTAAATCTGTAATAAGAAACATGGGTGTTCTGACGCTACTCGTTGAATCTAAGCCACATGTGATGTGAATCTTTTTGAAATCGGCTCAGATTGAGCTGAGATTAATTCTTTACTAAGAAACATGGGTCTTTTGAAGCTACTGGTTGAATCTAAGCCAGATCTGAATGATTTTTTTTTTTAATCTGCTCAGATTGAGCTGAGATTAATTCTTTACTAAGAAACATGGGTGTTCTGAAGCAACTCGTTGAATCTGAGCCAGATATGATGTGATTCTTTTTGAAATCTGCTCAGATTGAGCTGCAATTAAATCTGTAATAAGGAACATGGGTGTTCTGAAGCTACTGGTTGAGTCTAAGCCAGATCTGAGATGATATTTTTTGTAATCTGCTCAGATTGAGCCAAGATTAATTCTGTACTAAGAAACATGGGTGTTCTGAAGCTACTCGTTGAATCTCAGCAACTTCTGAAAAGATGATTTTTTGAATCGGCTCAGATTGAGCTGAGATTAATTCTGTACTAAGAAACATGGGTGTTCTGAAGCTACTCGTTGAATCTCAGCAACTTCTGAGATGATGATTTTTTGAATCGGCTCAGATTGAGCTGCAATTAAATCTGTAATAAGGAACATGGGTGTTCTGAAGCTACTCGTTGAGTCTAAGCCAGATCTGAGATGATATTTTTTTTAATCTGCTCAGATTGAGCCGAGATTAATTCTGTACTAAGAAACATGGGTGTTCTGAAGCTATTCGTTGAATCTCAGCAACTTCTGAGATGATGATTTTTTGAATCGGCTCAGATTGAGCTGCAATTAAATCTGTAATAAGGAACATGGGTGTTCTGAAGCTACTCGTTGAATCTAAGCCAGATCTGAGATGATGATTTTTTTAATCTGCTCCGATTGACCTGAGATTAATTCTGTACTAAGAAACATGGGTGTTCTGAAGCTACTGGTTGAATCTAAGTCAGATCTGAGATGATATTTTTTTTAATCTGCTCAGATTGAGCTGAGATTAATTCTTTACTAAGAAACATGGGTGTTTTGAAGCTATTCGTTGAATCTCAGCAACTTCTGAGATGATGATTTTTTGAATCGGCTCAGATTGAGCTGCAATTAAATCTGTAATAAGGAACATGGGTGTTCTGAAGCTACTCGTTGAGTCTAAGCCAGATCTGAGATGATATTTTTTCGAATCGGCTCAGATTGAGCTGAGATTAATTTTGTACTAAGAAACATGGGTGTTCTTAAGCTACTCGTTGAATCTAAGCCAGATCTGAGACGATATTTTTTGTAATCTGCTCAGATTGAGCTGAGATTAATTTTGTACTAAGAAACATGGGTGTTCTTAAGCTACTCGTTGAATCTAAGCCAGATCTGAGACGATATTTTTTGTAATCTGCTCAGATTGAGCTGAGATTGAATTTGTAATAAGAAACATGGGTGTTCTGAAGCTACTGGTTGAATCTAAGCCAGATCTGAGATTATGATTTTTTTAATCTGCTCCGATTGACCTGAGATTAATTCTGTACTAAGAAATATGGGTGTTCTGAAGCTACTGGTTGAATCTAAGCCAGATCTGAGATGATATTTTTTTGTAATCTGCTCCGATTGAGCCGAGATTAATTCTGTACTAAGAAACATGGGTGTTCTGAAGCTATTCGTTGAATCTAAGCCAGATCTGAGATGATGATTTTTTTAATCTGCTCCGATTGACCTGAGATTAATTCTGTACTAAGAAACATGGGTGTTCTGAAGCTACTCGTTGAGTCTAAGCCAGATCTGAGATGATATTTTTTTTAATCTGCTCAGATTGAGCCGAGATTAATTCTGTACTAAGAAACATGGGAGTTCTGAAGCTATTCGTTGAATCTCAGCAACTTCTGAGATGATGATTTTTTGAATCGGCTCAGATTGAGCTGCAATTAAATCTGTAATAAGGAACATGGGTGGTTCTGAAGCTACTGGTTGAGTCTAAGCCAGATCTGAGATGATGTTTTTTTTAATCTGCTCAGATTGAGCCGAGATTAATTCTGTACTAAGAAACATGGGTGTTCTGAAGCTACTCGTTGAATCTCAGCAGCTTCTGAGATGATGATTTTTTGAATCGGCTCAGATTGAGCTGAGATTAATTCTGTAACTAAGAAACATGGGTGTTGTGAAGCTACTCGTTGAATCTCAGCGACTTCTGATATGATGATTTTTTTTTTTAATACAAAGAACACCCATGTTTCTTAGTAAAGAATTGATCTCAGCTCAATCTGAGCAGATTAAAAAAAATATCATCTCAGATCTGGCTTAGATTCAACCAGTAGCTTCAGAACACCCATGTTTCTTAGTACAGAATTAATCTCAGGTCAATCGGAGCAGATTCAAAAAATCATCATCTCAGAAGTCGCTGAGATTCAACGAATAGCTTCAGAACACCCATGTTTCTTAGTAAAGAATTAATCCCAGCTTAATCTGAGCAAATTAAAAAAAATATCATCTCAGATCTGGCTAAGATTCAACCAGTAGCTTCAGAAGACCCATGTTCCTTATTACAGATTTAATCTCAGCTCAATCTGAGCCGATTCAAAAAATCACCATCTCAGAAGTCGCTGAGACTCAAGCAGTAGCTTCAGAACACCCATGTTTTTTAGTAAAGAATGAATTTCAGCTCAATCTGAGCAGATTCGAAAAAACATCATCTCAGAAGTCGCTGAGATTCAACGAATAGCTTCAGAACACACATGTTTCTTAGTACAGAATTAATCTCAGCTCAGTTTGAGCCGATTCAAAAAAAGATCATCTCAGAAGTCGCTGAGACTCAACGAATAGCTTCAGAACACCCATGTTTTTTAGTAAAGAATGAATTTCAGCTCAATCTGAGCAGATTTAAAAAATCATCACCTCAGAAGTCGCTGAGATTCAACCAGTAGCTTCAGAACACACATGTTTCTTAGTAAAGAATTAATCTCAGCTCAATCTGAGCCGATTCGAAAAAACATCATCTCAGAAGTCGCTGAGATTCAACGAATAGCTTCAGAACACACATGTTTCTTAGTAAAGAATTAATCTCAGCTCAATCTGAGCAGATTAAAAAAAAATATCATCTCAGATCTTGCTTAGATTCAACGAATAGCTTCAGAACACACATGTTTCTTAGTAAAGAATTAATCTCAGCTCAATCTGAGCAGATTACAAAAAATCATCATCTCAGATCTGGCTTAGATTCAACGAGTACCTTCAGAACACCCATGTTTCTTAGTACAGAATTAAATCTCAGCTCAATCTGAGCCGATTCGAAAAAACATCATCTCAGAAGTCGCTGAGATTCAACGAATAGCTTCAGAACACACATGTTTCTTAGTACAGAATTAATCTCAGCTCAATCTGAGCAGATTACAAAAAATCTCGTCTCAGATCTGGCTTAGATTTAACGAGTAGCTTCAGAACACCTGTGTTTCTTAGTACAAAATTAATCTCAGCTCAATCTGAGCCGATTCGAAAAATCATCATCTCAGAAGTCGCTGAGATTCAACGAATAGCTTCCGAACACACATGTTTCTTAGTAAATAATTAATCTCAGCTCAATCTGAGCAGATTACAAAAAATCTCATCTCAGATCTGGCTTAGATTTAACGAGTAGCTTCAGAACACCTGTGTTTCTTAGTACAAAATTAATCTCAGCTCAATCTGAGCCGATTCGAAAAAACATCATCTCAGAAGTCGCTGAGATTCAACGAATAGCTTCAGAACACACATGTTTCTTAGTAAAGAATTAATCTCAGCTCAATCTGAGCAGATTTAAAAAATCATCAACTCAGAAGTCGCTGAGATTCAACCAGTAGCTTCAGAACACACATGTTTCTTAGTAAAGAATTAATTTCAGCTCAATCTGAGCGGATTAAAGAAATTATCATCTTAGAAGTTGCTGAGATTCAACGAGTAGCTTCAGAACACACATGTTTCTTAGTAAAGAATTAATCTCAGGTCAATCTGAGCAGATTACAAAAAATCTCGTCTCAGATCTGGCTTAGATTCAACGAGTAGCTTCAGAACACCTATGTTCCTTATTACAGATTTAATCTCAGCTCAATCTGAGCCGATTCAAAAAGTCATCATTTCAGAAGTCGCTGAGATTCATCAAGTAGCTTCAGAACACACATGTTTCTTAGTAAAGAATTAATCTCAAGTCAATCTGAGCAGATTACAAAAAATCTCGTCTCAGATCTGGCTTAGATTCAACGAGTAGCTTCAGAACACCTATGTTTCTTAGTACAAAATTAATCTCAGCTCAATCTGAGCCGATTCGAAAAAACATCTCAGAAGTCGCTGAGATTCAACAAATAGCTTCAGAACACACATGTTTGTTAGTAAAGAATTAATCTCAGCTCAATCTGAGCAGATTAAAAAAAATATCATCTCAGATCTGGCTTAGATTCAACCAGGAGCTTTAGAAAACCCATGTTTCTTAGTACAGAATTAATCTCAGCTCAATTTGACCCGATTCAAAAAAAGATCATCTCAGAAGTCGCTGAGACTCAACGAATAGCTTCAGAACACCCATGTTTTTTAGTAAAGAATGAATTTCAGCTCAATCTGAGCAGATTTAAAAAATCATCACCTCAGAAGTCGCTGAGATTCAACCAGTAGCTTCAGAACACACATGTTTCTTAGTAAAGAATTAATCTCAGCTCAATCTGAGCCGATTCGAAAAAACATCATCTCAGAAGTCGCTGAGATTCAACGAATAGCTTCAGAACACACATGTTTCTTAGTAAAGAATTAATCTCAGCTCAACCTGAGCAGATTAAAAAAAAATATCATCTCAGATCTTGCTTAGATTCAACGAATAGCTTCAGAACACACATGTTTCTTAGTAAAGAATTAATCTTAGCTCAATCTGAGCAGATTACAAAAAAATATCATCTCAGATCTGGCTTAGATTCAACGAATAGCTTCAGAACACACATGTTTCTTAGTAAAGAATTAATCTCGGCTCAATCTGAGCAGATTACAAAAAAATATCATCTCAGATCTGGCTTAGATTCAACGAATAGCTTCAGAACACACATGTTTCTTAGAAAAGAATTAATCTCAGCTCAATCTGAGCAGATTACAAAAAATCATCATCTCAGATCTTGCTTAGATTCAACGAGTACCTTCAGAACACCCATGTTTCTTAGTACAGAATTAAATCTCAGCTCAATCTGAGCCGATTCGAAAAAACATCATCTCAGAAGTCGCTGAGATTCAACGAATAGCTTCAGAACACACATGTTTCTTAGTACAGAATTAATCTCAGCTCAATCTGAGCAGATTACAAAAAATCTCGTCTCAGATCTGGCTTAGATTTAACGAGTAGCTTCAGAAAACCTGTGTTTCTTAGTACAAAATTAATCTCAGCTCAATCTGAGCCGATTCGAAAAATCATCATCTCAGAAGTCGCTGAGATTCAACGAATAGCTTCCGAACACACATGTTTCTTAGTAAATAATTAATCTCAGCTCAATCTGAGCAGATTACAAAAAATCTCATCTCAGATCTGGCTTAGATTTAACGAGTAGCTTCAGAACACCTGTGTTTCTTAGTACAAAATTAATCTCAGCTCAATCTGAGCCGATTCGAAAAAAACATCATCTCAGAAGTCGCTGAGATTCAACGAATAGCTTCAGAACACACATGTTTCTTAGTAAAGAATTAATCTCAGCTCAATCTGAGCAGATTTAAAAAATCATCAACTCAGAAGTCGCTGAGATTCAACCAGTAGCTTCAGAACACACATGTTTCTTAGTAAAGAATTAATTTCAGCTCAATCTGAGCGGATTAAAGAAATTATCATCTTAGAAGTTGCTGAGATTCAACGAGTAGCTTCAGAACACACATGTTTCTTAGTAAAGAATTAATCTCAGGTCAATCTGAGCAGATTACAAAAAATCTCGTCTCAGATCTGGCTTAGATTCAACGAGTAGCTTCAGAACACCTATGTTCCTTATTACAGATTTAATCTCAGCTCAATCTGAGCCGATTCAAAAAGTCATCATTTCAGAAGTCGCTGAGATTCATCAAGTAGCTTCAGAACACACATGTTTCTTAGTAAAGAATTAATCTCAAGTCAATCTGAGCAGATTACAAAAAATCTCGTCTCAGATCTGGCTTAGATTCAACGAGTAGCTTCAGAACACCTATGTTTCTTAGTACAAAATTAATCTCAGCTCAATCTGAGCCGATTCGAAAAAACATCTCAGAAGTCGCTGAGATTCAACAAATAGCTTCAGAACACACATGTTTGTTAGTAAAGAATTAATCTCAGCTCAATCTGAGCAGATTAAAAAAAATATCATCTCAGATCTGGCTTAGATTCAACCAGGAGCTTTAGAAAACCCATGTTTCTTAGTACAGAATTAATCTCAGCTCAATTTGACCCGATTCAAAAAAAGATCATCTCAGAAGTCGCTGAGACTCAACGAATAGCTTCAGAACACCCATGTTTTTTAGTAAAGAATGAATTTCAGCTCAATCTGAGCAGATTTAAAAAATCATCACCTCAGAAGTCGCTGAGATTCAACCAGTAGCTTCAGAACACACATGTTTCTTAGTAAAGAATTAATCTCAGCTCAATCTGAGCCGATTCGAAAAAACATCATCTCAGAAGTCGCTGAGATTCAACGAATAGCTTCAGAACACACATGTTTCTTAGTAAAGAATTAATCTCAGCTCAACCTGAGCAGATTAAAAAAAAATATCATCTCAGATCTTGCTTAGATTCAACGAATAGCTTCAGAACACACATGTTTCTTAGTAAAGAATTAATCTTAGCTCAATCTGAGCAGATTACAAAAAAATATCATCTCAGATCTGGCTTAGATTCAACGAATAGCTTCAGAACACACATGTTTCTTAGTAAAGAATTAATCTCGGCTCAATCTGAGCAGATTACAAAAAAATATCATCTCAGATCTGGCTTAGATTCAACGAATAGCTTCAGAACACACATGTTTCTTAGAAAAGAATTAATCTCAGCTCAATCTGAGCAGATTACAAAAAATCATCATCTCAGATCTTGCTTAGATTCAACGAGTACCTTCAGAACACCCATGTTTCTTAGTACAGAATTAATCTCAGCTCAATCTGAGCCGATTTGAAAAAACATCATCTTAGAAGTCGCTGAGATTCAACGAATAGCTTCAGAACACCCATGTTTCTTAGTACAGAATTAATTTCAGCTCAATCTGAGCAGATTAAAAAAAAATATCATCTCAGATCTTGCTTAGATTCAACGAATAGCTTCAGAACACACATGTTTCTTAGTAAAGAATTAATCTTAGCTCAATCTGAGCAGATAACAAAAAAATATCATCTCAGATCTGGCTGAGATTAATTCTGTACTAAGAAACATGGGTGTTCTGAAGCTACTCGTTGAGTCTAAGCCAGATCTGAGATGATATTTTTTTTAATCTGCTCAGATTGAGCCGAGATTAATTCTGTACTAAGAAACATGGGTGTTCTTAAGCTACTCGTTGAATCTAAGCCAGATCTGAGACGATATTTTTTGTAATCTGCTCAGATTGAGCTGAGATTGAATTTGTAATAAGAAACATGGGTGTTCTGAAGCTACTGGTTGAATCTAAGCCAGATCTGAGATTATGATTTTTTTAATCTGCTCCGATTGACCTGAGATTAATTCTGTACTAAGAAATATGGGTGTTCTGAAGCTACTGGTTGAATCTAAGCCAGATCTGAGATGATATTTTTTTGTAATCTGCTCCGATTGAGCCGAGATTAATTCTGTACTAAGAAACATGGGTGTTCTGAAGCTATTCGTTGAATCTAAGCCAGATCTGAGATGATGATTTTTTTAATCTGCTCCGATTGACCTGAGATTAATTCTGTACTAAGAAACATGGGTGTTCTGAAGCTACTCGTTGAGTCTAAGCCAGATCTGAGATGATATTTTTTTTAATCTGCTCAGATTGAGCCGAGATTAATTCTGTACTAAGAAACATGGGTGTTCTGAAGCTACTCGTTGAATCTCAGCAACTTCTGAGATGATGATTTTTTGAATCGGCTCAGATTGAGCTGAGATTAATTCTGTACTAAGAAACATGGGTGTTCTGAAGCTACTCGTTGAATCTCAGCAACTTCTGAGATGATGATTTTTTGAATCGGCTCAGATTGAGCTGCAATTAAATCTGTAATAAGGAACATGGGTGTTCTGAAGCTACTCGTTGAGTCTAAGCCAGATCTGAGATGATATTTTTTTTAATCTGCTCAGATTGAGCCGAGATTAATTCTGTACTAAGAAACATGGGTGTTCTGAAGCTATTCGTTGAATCTCAGCAACTTCTGAGATGATGATTTTTTGAATCGGCTCAGATTGAGCTGCAATTAAATCTGTAATAAGGAACATGGGTGTTCTGAAGCTACTCGTTGAGTCTAAGCCAGATCTGAGATTATCTTTTTCGAATCGGCTCAGATTGAGCTGAGATTAAATCTGTAATAAGAAACATGGGTGTTCTGACGCTACTCGTTGAATCTAAGCCACATGTGATGTGAATCTTTTTGAAATCGGCTCAGATTGAGCTGAGATTAATTCTTTACTAAGAAACATGGGTCTTTTGAAGCTACTGGTTGAATCTAAGCCAGATCTGAATGATTTTTTTTTTTAATCTGCTCAGATTGAGCTGAGATTAATTCTTTACTAAGAAACATGGGTGTTCTGAAGCAACTCGTTGAATCTGAGCCAGATATGATGTGATTCTTTTTGAAATCTGCTCAGATTGAGCTGCAATTAAATCTGTAATAAGGAACATGGGTGTTCTGAAGCTACTGGTTGAGTCTAAGCCAGATCTGAGATGATATTTTTTGTAATCTGCTCAGATTGAGCCAAGATTAATTCTGTACTAAGAAACATGGGTGTTGTGAAGCTACTCGTTGAATCTCAGCAACTTCTGAAAAGATGATTTTTTGAATCGGCTCAGATTGAGCTGCAATTAAATCTGTACTAAGAAACATGGGTGTTCTGAAGCTACTCGTTGAATCTCAGCAACTTCTGAAAAGATGATTTTTTGAATCGGCTCAGATTGAGCTGAGATTAATTCTGTACTAAGAAACATGGGTGTTCTGAAGCTACTCGTTGAATCTCAGCAACTTCTGAGATGATGATTTTTTGAATCGGCTCAGATTGAGCTGCAATTAAATCTGTAATAAGGAACATGGGTGTTCTGAAGCTACTCGTTGAGTCTAAGCCAGATCTGAGATGATATTTTTTTTAATCTGCTCAGATTGAGCCGAGATTAATTCTGTACTAAGAAACATGGGTGTTCTGAAGCTATTCGTTGAATCTCAGCAACTTCTGAGATGATGATTTTTTGAATCGGCTCAGATTGAGCTGCAATTAAATCTGTAATAAGGAACATGGGTGTTCTGAAGCTACTGGTTGAATCTAAGCCAGATCTGAGATTATGATTTTTCGAATCGGCTCAGATTGAGCTGAGATTAAATCTGTAATAAGAAACATGGGTGTTCTGACGCTACTCGTTGAATCTAAGCCACATGTGATGTGAATCTTTTTGAAATCGGCTCAGATTGAGCTGAGATTAATTCTTTACTAAGAAACATGGGTCTTTTGAAGCTACTGGTTGAATCTAAGCCAGATCTGAATGATTTTTTTTTTTAATCTGCTCAGATTGAGCTGAGATTAATTCTTTACTAAGAAACATGGGTGTTCTGAAGCAACTCGTTGAATCTGAGCCAGATATGATGTGATTCTTTTTGAAATCTGCTCAGATTGAGCTGCAATTAAATCTGTAATAAGGAACATGGGTGTTCTGAAGCTACTGGTTGAGTCTAAGCCAGATCTGAGATGATATTTTTTGTAATCTGCTCAGATTGAGCCAAGATTAATTCTGTACTAAGAAACATGGGTGTTCTGAAGCTACTCGTTGAATCTCAGCAACTTCTGAAAAGATGATTTTTTGAATCGGCTCAGATTGAGCTGCAATTAAATCTGTACTAAGAAACATGGGTGTTCTGAAGCTACTCGTTGAATCTCAGCAACTTCTGAAAAGATGATTTTTTGAATCGGCTCAGATTGAGCTGAGATTAATTCTGTACTAAGAAACATGGGTGTTCTGAAGCTACTCGTTGAATCTCAGCAACTTCTGAGATGATGATTTTTTGAATCGGCTCAGATTGAGCTGCAATTAAATCTGTAATAAGGAACATGGGTGTTCTGAAGCTACTCGTTGAGTCTAAGCCAGATCTGAGATGATATTTTTTTTAATCTGCTCAGATTGAGCCGAGATTAATTCTGTACTAAGAAACATGGGTGTTCTGAAGCTATTCGTTGAATCTCAGCAACTTCTGAGATGATGATTTTTTGAATCGGCTCAGATTGAGCTGCAATTAAATCTGTAATAAGGAACATGGGTGTTCTGAAGCTACTCGTTGAGTCTAAGCCAGATCTGAGATTATCTTTTTCGAATCGGCTCAGATTGAGCTGAGATTAAATCTGTAATAAGAAACATGGGTGTTCTGACGCTACTCGTTGAATCTAAGCCACATGTGATGTGAATCTTTTTGAAATCGGCTCAGATTGAGCTGAGATTAATTCTTTACTAAGAAACATGGGTCTTTTGAAGCTACTGGTTGAATCTAAGCCAGATCTAAATGATTTTTTTTTTTAATCTGCTCAGATTGAGCTGAGATTAATTCTTTACTAAGAAACATGGGTGTTCTGAAGCAACTCGTTGAATCTGAGCCAGATATGATGTGATTCTTTTTGAAATCTGCTCAGATTGAGCTGCAATTAAATCTGTAATAAGGAACATGGGTGTTCTGAAGCTACTGGTTGAGTCTAAGCCAGATCTGAGATGATATTTTTTGTAATCTGCTCAGATTGAGCCAAGATTAATTCTGTACTAAGAAACATGGGTGTTCTGAAGCTACTCGTTGAATCTCAGCAACTTCTGAAAAGATGATTTTTTGAATCGGCTCAGATTGAGCTGCAATTAAATCTGTACTAAGAAACATGGGTGTTCTGAAGCTACTCGTTGAATCTCAGCAACTTCTGAAAAGATGATTTTTTGAATCGGCTCAGATTGAGCTGAGATTAATTCTGTACTAAGAAACATGGGTGTTCTGAAGCTACTCGTTGAATCTCAGCAACTTCTGAGATGATGATTTTTTGAATCGGCTCAGATTGAGCTGCAATTAAATCTGTAATAAGGAACATGGGTGTTCTGAAGCTACTCGTTGAGTCTAAGCCAGATCTGAGATTATCTTTTTCGAATCGGCTCAGATTGAGCTGAGATTAAATCTGTAATAAGAAACATGGGTGTTCTGACGCTACTCGTTGAATCTAAGCCACATGTGATGTGAATCTTTTTGAAATCGGCTCAGATTGAGCTGAGATTAATTCTTTACTAAGAAACATGGGTCTTTTGAAGCTACTGGTTGAATCTAAGCCAGATCTGAATGATTTTTTTTTTTAATCTGCTCAGATTGAGCTGAGATTAATTCTTTACTAAGAAACATGGGTGTTCTGAAGCAACTCGTTGAATCTGAGCCAGATATGATGTGATTCTTTTTGAAATCTGCTCAGATTGAGCTGCAATTAAATCTGTAATAAGGAACATGGGTGTTCTGAAGCTACTGGTTGAGTCTAAGCCAGATCTGAGATGATATTTTTTGTAATCTGCTCAGATTGAGCCAAGATTAATTCTGTACTAAGAAACATGGGTGTTCTGAAGCTACTCGTTGAATCTCAGCAACTTCTGAAAAGATGATTTTTTGAATCGGCTCAGATTGAGCTGCAATTAAATCTGTACTAAGAAACATGGGTGTTCTGAAGCTACTCGTTGAATCTCAGCAACTTCTGAAAAGATGATTTTTTGAATCGGCTCAGATTGAGCTGAGATTAATTCTGTACTAAGAAACATGGGTGTTCTGAAGCTACTCGTTGAATCTCAGCAACTTCTGAGATGATGATTTTTTGAATCGGCTCAGATTGAGCTGCAATTAAATCTGTAATAAGGAACATGGGTGTTCTGAAGCTACTCGTTGAGTCTAAGCCAGATCTGAGATGATATTTTTTTTAATCTGCTCAGATTGAGCCGAGATTAATTCTGTACTAAGAAACATGGGTGTTCTGAAGCTATTCGTTGAATCTCAGCAACTTCTGAGATGATGATTTTTTGAATCGGCTCAGATTGAGCTGCAATTAAATCTGTAATAAGGAACATGGGTGTTCTGAAGCTACTCGTTGAGTCTAAGCCAGATCTGAGATTATCTTTTTCGAATCGGCTCAGATTGAGCTGAGATTAAATCTGTAATAAGAAACATGGGTGTTCTGACGCTACTCGTTGAATCTAAGCCACATGTGATGTGAATCTTTTTGAAATCTGCTCAGATTGAGCTGAGATTAATTCTTTACTAAGAAACATGGGTGTTCTGAAGCAACTCGTTGAATCTGAGCCAGATATGATGTGATTCTTTTTGAAATCTGCTCAGATTGAGCTGCAATTAAATCTGTAATAAGGAACATGGGTGTTCTGAAGCTACTGGTTGAGTCTAAGCCAGATCTGAGATGATATTTTTTGTAATCTGCTCAGATTGAGCCAAGATTAATTCTGTACTAAGAAACATGGGTGTTCTGAAGCTACTCGTTGAATCTCAGCAACTTCTGAAAAGATGATTTTTTGAATCGGCTCAGATTGAGCTGAGATTAATTCTGTACTAAGAAACATGGGTGTTCTGAAGCTACTCATTGAATCTCAGCAACTTCTGAGATGATGATTTTTTGAATCGGCTCAGATTGAGCTGCAATTAAATCTGTAATAAGGAACATGGGTGTTCTGAAGCTACTCGTTGAGTCTAAGCCAGATCTGAGATGATATTTTTTTTAATCTGCTCAGATTGAGCCGAGATTAATTCTGTACTAAGAAACATGGGTGTTCTGAAGCTATTCGTTGAATCTCAGCAACTTCTGAGATGATGATTTTTTGAATCGGCTCAGATTGAGCTGCAATTAAATCTGTAATAAGGAACATGGGTGTTCTGAAGCTACTCGTTGAATCTAAGCCAGATCTGAGATGATGATTTTTTTAATCTGCTCCAATTGACCTGAGATTAATTCTGTACTAAGAAACATGGGTGTTCTGAAGCTACTGGTTGAATCTAAGTCAGATCTGAGATGATATTTTTTTTAATCTGCTCAGATTGAGCTGAGATTAATTCTTTACTAAGAAACATGGGTGTTTTGAAGCTATTCGTTGAATCTCAGCAACTTCTGAGATGATGATTTTTTGAATCGGCTCAGATTGAGCTGCAATTAAATCTGTAATAAGGAACATGGGTGTTCTGAAGCTACTCGTTGAGTCTAAGCCAGATCTGAGATGATATTTTTTCGAATCGGCTCAGATTGAGCTGAGATTAATTTTGTACTAAGAAACATGGGTGTTCTTAAGCTACTCGTTGAATCTAAGCCAGATCTGAGACGATATTTTTTGTAATCTGCTCAGATTGAGCTGAGATTAATTTTGTACTAAGAAACATGGGTGTTCTTAAGCTACTCGTTGAATCTAAGCCAGATCTGAGACGATATTTTTTGTAATCTGCTCAGATTGAGCTGAGATTGAATTTGTAATAAGAAACATGGGTGTTCTGAAGCTACTGGTTGAATCTAAGCCAGATCTGAGATTATGATTTTTTTAATCTGCTCCGATTGACCTGAGATTAATTCTGTACTAAGAAATATGGGTGTTCTGAAGCTACTGGTTGAATCTAAGCCAGATCTGAGATGATATTTTTTTGTAATCTGCTCCGATTGAGCCGAGATTAATTCTGTACTAAGAAACATGGGTGTTCTGAAGCTATTCGTTGAATCTAAGCCAGATCTGAGATGATGATTTTTTTAATCTGCTCCGATTGACCTGAGATTAATTCTGTACTAAGAAACATGGGTGTTCTGAAGCTACTCGTTGAGTCTAAGCCAGATCTGAGATGATATTTTTTTTAATTTGCTCAGATTGAGCCGAGATTAATTCTGTACTAAGAAACATGGGAGTTCTGAAGCTATTCGTTGAATCTCAGCAACTTCTGAGATGATGATTTTTTGAATCGGCTCAGATTGAGCTGCAATTAAATCTGTAATAAGGAACATGGGTGGTTCTGAAGCTACTGGTTGAGTCTAAGCCAGATCTGAGATGATGTTTTTTTTAATCTGCTCAGATTGAGCCGAGATTAATTCTGTACTAAGAAACATGGGTGTTCTGAAGCTACTCGTTGAATCTCAGCAACTTCTGAGATGATGATTTTTTGAATCGGCTCAGATTGAGCTGCAATTAAATCTGTAATAAGGAACATGGGTGTTCTGAAGCTACTCGTTGAGTCTAAGCCAGATCTGAGATGATATTTTTTTTAATCTGCTCAGATTGAGCCGAGATTAATTCTGTACTAAGAAACATGGGTGTTCTGAAGCTATTCGTTGAATCTCAGCAACTTCTGAGATGATGATTTTTTGAATCGGCTCAGATTGAGCTGCAATTAAATCTGTAATAAGGAACATGGGTGTTCTGAAGCTACTCGTTGAGTCTAAGCCAGATCTGAGATGATATTTTTTCGAATCGGCTCAGATTGAGCTGAGATTAATTTTGTACTAAGAAACATGGGTGTTCTTAAGCTACTCGTTGAATCTAAGCCAGATCTGAGACGATATTTTTTGTAATCTGCTCAGATTGAGCTGAGATTAATTTTGTACTAAGAAACATGGGTGTTCTTAAGCTACTCGTTGAATCTAAGCCAGATCTGAGACGATATTTTTTGTAATCTGCTCAGATTGAGCTGAGATTGAATTTGTAATAAGAAACATGGGTGTTCTGAAGCTACTGGTTGAATCTAAGCCAGATCTGAGATTATGATTTTTTTAATCTGCTCCGATTGACCTGAGATTAATTCTGTACTAAGAAATATGGGTGTTCTGAAGCTACTGGTTGAATCTAAGCCAGATCTGAGATGATATTTTTTTGTAATCTGCTCCGATTGAGCCGAGATTAATTCTGTACTAAGAAACATGGGTGTTCTGAAGCTATTCGTTGAGTCTAAGCCAGATCTGAGATGATATTTTTTTTAATCTGCTCAGATTGAGCCGAGATTAATTCTGTACTGAGAAACATGGGAGTTCTGAAGCTATTCGTTGAATCTCAGCAACTTCTGAGATGATGATTTTTTGAATCGGCTCAGATTGAGCTGCAATTAAATCTGTAATAAGGAACATGGGTGGTTCTGAAGCTACTGGTTGAGTCTAAGCCAGATCTGAGATGATGTTTTTTTTAATCTGCTCAGATTGAGCCGAGATTAATTCTGTACTAAGAAACATGGGTGTTCTGAAGCTACTCGTTGAATCTCAGCAACTTCTGAGATGATGATTTTTTGAATCGGCTCAGATTGAGCTGAGATTAATTCTGTAACTAAGAAACATGGGTGTTGTGAAGCTACTCGTTGAATCTCAGCGACTTCTGATATGATGATTTTTTTTTTTAATACAAAGAACACCCATGTTTCTTAGTAAAGAATTGATCTCAGCTCAATCTGAGCAGATTAAAAAAAATATCATCTCAGATCTGGCTTAGATTCAACCAGTAGCTTCAGAACACCCATGTTTCTTAGTACAGAATTAATCTCAGGTCAATCGGAGCAGATTCAAAAAATCATCATCTCAGAAGTCGCTGAGATTCAACGAATAGCTTCAGAACACCCATGTTTCTTAGTAAAGAATTAATCTCAGCTTAATCTGAGCAAATTAAAAAAAATTTCATCTCAGATCTGGCTAAGATTCAACCAGTAGCTTCAGAAGACCCATGTTCCTTATTACAGATTTAATCTCAGCTCAATCTGAGCCGATTCAAAAAATCACCATCTCAGAAGTCGCTGAGACTCAAGCAGTAGCTTCAGAACACCCATGTTTTTTAGTAAAGAATGAATTTCAGCTCAATCTGAGCAGATTCGAAAAAACATCATCTCAGAAGTCGCTGAGATTCAACGAATAGCTTCAGAACACACATGTTTCTTAGTACAGAATTAATCTCAGCTCAGTTTGAGCCGATTCAAAAAAAGATCATCTCAGAAGTCGCTGAGACTCAACGAATAGCTTCAGAACACCCATGTTTTTTAGTAAAGAATGAATTTCAGCTCAATCTGAGCAGATTTAAAAAATCATCACCTCAGAAGTCGCTGAGATTCAACCAGTAGCTTCAGAACACACATGTTTCTTAGTAAAGAATTAATCTCAGCTCAATCTGAGCCGATTCGAAAAAACATCATCTCAGAAGTCGCTGAGATTCAACGAATAGCTTCAGAACACACATGTTTCTTAGTAAAGAATTAATCTCAGCTCAATCTGAGCAGATTAAAAAAAAATATCATCTCAGATCTTGCTTAGATTCAACGAATAGCTTCAGAACACACATGTTTCTTAGTAAAGAATTAATCTCAGCTCAATCTGAGCAGATTACAAAAAATCATCATCTCAGATCTGGCTTAGATTCAACGAGTACCTTCAGAACACCCATGTTTCTTAGTACAGAATTAAATCTCAGCTCAATCTGAGCCGATTCGAAAAAACATCATCTCAGAAGTCGTTGAGATTCAACGAATAGCTTCAGAACACACATGTTTCTTAGTACAGAATTAATCTCAGCTCAATCTGAGCAGATTACAAAAAATCTCGTCTCAGATCTGGCTTAGATTTAACGAGTAGCTTCAGAACACCTGTGTTTCTTAGTACAAAATTAATCTCAGCTCAATCTGAGCCGATTCGAAAAATCATCATCTCAGAAGTCGCTGAGATTCAACGAATAGCTTCCGAACACACATGTTTCTTAGTAAATAATTAATCTCAGCTCAATCTGAGCAGATTACAAAAAATCTCATCTCAGATCTGGCTTAGATTTAACGAGTAGCTTCAGAACACCTGTGTTTCTTAGTACAAAATTAATCTCAGCTCAATCTGAGCCGATTCGAAAAAACATCATCTCAGAAGTCGCTGAGATTCAACGAATAGCTTCAGAACACACATGTTTCTTAGTAAAGAATTAATCTCAGCTCAATCTGAGCAGATTTAAAAAATCATCAACTCAGAAGTCGCTGAGATTCAACCAGTAGCTTCAGAACACACATGTTTCTTAGTAAAGAATTAATTTCAGCTCAATCTGAGCGGATTAAAGAAATTATCATCTTAGAAGTTGCTGAGATTCAACGAGTAGCTTCAGAACACACATGTTTCTTAGTAAAGAATTAATCTCAGGTCAATCTGAGCAGATTACAAAAAATCTCGTCTCAGATCTGGCTTAGATTCAACGAGTAGCTTCAGAACACCTATGTTCCTTATTACAGATTTAATCTCAGCTCAATCTGAGCCGATTCAAAAAGTCATCATCTCAGAAGTCGCTGAGATTCATCAAGTAGCTTCAGAACACACATGTTTCTTAGTAAAGAATTAATCTCAAGTCAATCTGAGCAGATTACAAAAAATCTCGTCTCAGATCTGGCTTAGATTCAACGAGTAGCTTCAGAACACCTATGTTTCTTAGTACAAAATTAATCTCAGCTCAATCTGAGCCGATTCGAAAAAACATCTCAGAAGTCGCTGAGATTCAACAAATAGCTTCAGAACACACATGTTTGTTAGTAAAGAATTAATCTCAGCTCAATCTGAGCAGATTCAAAAAAATATCATCTCAGATCTGGCTTAGATTCAACCAGGAGCTTTAGAAAACCCATGTTTCTTAGTACAGAATTAATCTCAGCTCAATTTGACCCGATTCAAAAAAAGATCATCTCAGAAGTCGCTGAGACTCAACGAATAGCTTCAGAACACCCATGTTTTTTAGTAAAGAATGAATTTCAGCTCAATCTGAGCAGATTTAAAAAATCATCACCTCAGAAGTCGCTGAGATTCAACCAGTAGCTTCAGAACACACATGTTTCTTAGTAAAGAATTAATCTCAGCTCAATCTGAGCCGATTCGAAAAAACATCATCTCAGAAGTCGCTGAGATTCAACGAATAGCTTCAGAACACACATGTTTCTTAGTAAAGAATTAATCTCAGCTCAACCTGAGCAGATTAAAAAAAAATATCATCTCAGATCTTGCTTAGATTCAACGAATAGCTTCAGAACACACATGTTTCTTAGTAAAGAATTAATCTTAGCTCAATCTGAGCAGATTACAAAAAAATATCATCTCAGATCTGGCTTAGATTCAACGAATAGCTTCAGAACACACATGTTTCTTAGTAAAGAATTAATCTCGGCTCAATCTGAGCAGATTACAAAAAAATATCATCTCAGATCTGGCTTAGATTCAACGAATAGCTTCAGAACACACATGTTTCTTAGAAAAGAATTAATCTCAGCTCAATCTGAGCAGATTACAAAAAATCATCATCTCAGATCTTGCTTAGATTCAACGAGTACCTTCAGAACACCCATGTTTCTTAGTACAGAATTAATCTCAGCTCAATCTGAGCCGATTTGAAAAAACATCATCTTAGAAGTCGCTGAGATTCAACGAATAGCTTCAGAACACCCATGTTTCTTAGTACAGAATTAATTTCAGCTCAATCTGAGCAGATTAAAAAAAATATCATCTCAGATCTGGCTAAGATTCAACCAGTAGCTTCAGAAGACCCATGTTCCTTATTACAGATTTAATCTCAGCTCAATCTGAGCAGATTAAAAAAAATATCATCTCAGATCTGGCTTAGATTCAACCAGTAGCTTCAGAACACCCATGTTTCTTAGTACAGAATTAATCTCAGGTCAATCGGAGCAGATTAAAAAAATCATCATCTCAGATCTGGCTTAGATTCAACGAGTAGCTTCAGAACACCCATGTTCCTTATTACAGATTTAATTGCAGCTCAATCTGAGCCGATTCAAAAAATCATCATCTCAGAAGTTGCTGAGACTCAACGAATAGCTTCAGAACACCCATGTTTTTTAGTAAAGAATGAATTTCAGCTCAATCTGGGCAGATTTAAAAAATCATCACCTCAGAAGTCGCTGAGATTCAACCAGTAGCTTCAGAACACACATGTTTCTTAGTAAAGAATTAATCTCAGCTCAATCTGAGCCGATTCGAAAAAACATCATCTCAGAAGTCGCTGAGATTCAACGAATAGCTTCAGAACACACATGTTTCTTAGTAAAGAATTAATCTCAGCTCAATCTGAGCAGATTAAAAAAAAATATCATCTCAGATCTTGCTTAGATTCAACGAATAGCTTCAGAACACACATGTTTCTTAGTAAAGAATTAATCTTAGCTCAATCTGAGCAGATTACAAAAAAATATCATCTCAGATCTGGCTTAGATTCAACGAATAGCTTCAGAACACACATGTTTCTTAGTAAAGAATTAATCTCAGCTCAATCTGAGCAGATTACAAAAAATCATCATCTCAGATCTGGCTTAGATTCAACGAGTACCTTCAGAACACACATGTTTCTTAGTAAAGAATTAATCTCAGCTCAATCTGAGCCGATTCGAAAAAACATCATCTCAGAAGTCGCTGAGATTCAACGAATAGCTTCAGAACACACATGTTTCTTAGTAAAGAATTAATCTCAGCTCAATCTGAGCAGATTACAAAAAATCATCATCTCAGATCTGGCTGAGATTCAACGAATAGCTTCAGAACACACATGTTTCTTAGTAAAGAATTAATCTCAGCTCAATCTGAGCAGATTAAAAAAAAATATCATCTCAGATCTGGCTGAGATTAATTCTGTACTAAGAAACATGGGTGTTCTGAAGCTACTCGTTGAGTCTAAGCCAGATCTGAGATGATATTTTTTTTAATCTGCTCAGATTGAGCCGAGATTAATTCTGTACTAAGAAACATGGGTGTTCTGAAGCTATTCATTGAATCTCAGCAACTTCTGAGATGATGATTTTTTGAATCGGCTCAGATTGAGCTGCAATTAAATCTGTGATAAGGAACATGGGTGTTCTGAAGCTACTCGTTGAGTCTACGCCAGATCTGAGATGATATTTTTTCGAATCGGCTCAGATTGAGCTGAGATTAATTTTGTACTAAGAAACATGGGTGTTCTTAAGCTACTCGTTGAATCTAAGCCAGATCTGAGACGATATTTTTGTAATCTGCTCAGATTGAGCTAAATTGAATTTGTAATAAGAAACATGGGTGTTCTGAAGCTACTGGTTGAGTCTAAGCCAGATCTGAGATGATATTTTTTGTAATCTGCTCAGATTGAGCCAAGATTAATTCTGTACTAAGAAACATGGGTGTTCTGAAGCTACTCGTTGAATCTCAGCAACTTCTGAAAAGATGATTTTTTGAATCGGCTCAGATTGAGCTGCAATTAAATCTGTACTAAGAAACATGGGTGTTCTGAAGCTACTCGTTGAATCTCAGCAACTTCTGAAAAGATGATTTTTTGAATCGGCTCAGATTGAGCTGAGATTAATTCTGTACTAAGAAACATGGGTGTTCTGAAGCTACTCGTTGAATCTCAGCAACTTCTGAGATGATGATTTTTTGAATCGGCTCAGATTGAGCTGCAATTAAATCTGTAATAAGGAACATGGGTGTTCTGAAGCTACTCGTTGAGTCTAAGCCAGATCTGAGATTATCTTTTTCGAATCGGCTCAGATTGAGCTGAGATTAAATCTGTAATAAGAAACATGGGTGTTCTGACGCTACTCGTTGAATCTAAGCCACATGTGATGTGAATCTTTTTGAAATCGGCTCAGATTGAGCTGAGATTAATTCTTTACTAAGAAACATGGGTCTTTTGAAGCTACTGGTTGAATCTAAGCCAGATCTGAATGATTTTTTTTTTTAATCTGCTCAGATTGAGCTGAGATTAATTCTTTACTAAGAAACATGGGTGTTCTGAAGCAATTCGTTGAATCTGAGCCAGATATGATGTGATTCTTTTTGAAATCTGCTCAGATTGAGCTGCAATTAAATCTGTAATAAGGAACATGGGTGTTCTGAAGCTACTGGTTGAGTCTAAGCCAGATCTGAGATGATATTTTTTGTAATCTGCTCAGATTGAGCCAAGATTAATTCTGTACTAAGAAACATGGGTGTTCTGAAGCTACTCGTTGAATCTCAGCAACTTCTGAAAAGATGATTTTTTGAATCGGCTCAGATTGAGCTGCAATTAAATCTGTACTAAGAAACATGGGTGTTCTGAAGCTACTCGTTGAATCTCAGCAACTTCTGAAAAGATGATTTTTTGATTCGGCTCCGATTGACCTGAGATTAATTCTGTACTAAGAAACATGGGTGTTCTGAAGCTACTCGTTGAATCTCAGCAACTTCTGAGATGATGATTTTTTGAATCGGCTCAGATTGAGCTGCAATTAAATCTGTAATAAGGAACATGGGTGTTCTGAAGCTACTCGTTGAGTCTAAGCCAGATCTGAGATGATATTTTTTTTAATCTGCTCAGATTGAGCCGAGATTAATTCTGTACTAAGAAACATGGGTGTTCTGAAGCTATTCGTTGAATCTCAGCAACTTCTGAGATGATGATTTTTTGAATCGGCTCAGATTGAGCTGCAATTAAATCTGTAATAAGGAACATGGGTGTTCTGAAGCTACTGGTTGAATCTAAGCCAGATCTGAGATTATGATTTTTCGAATCGGCTCAGATTGAGCTGAGATTAAATCTGTAATAAGAAACATGGGTGTTCTGACGCTACTCGTTGAATCTAAGCCACATGTGATGTGAATCTTTTTGAAATCGGCTCAGATTGAGCTGAGATTAATTCTTTACTAAGAAACATGGGTCTTTTGAAGCTACTGGTTGAATCTAAGCCAGATCTGAATGATTTTTTTTTTTAATCTGCTCAGATTGAGCTGAGATTAATTCTTTACTAAGAAACATGGGTGTTCTGAAGCAACTCGTTGAATCTGAGCCAGATATGATGTGATTCTTTTTGAAATCTGCTCAGATTGAGCTGCAATTAAATCTGTAATAAGGAACATGGGTGTTCTGAAGCTACTGGTTGAGTCTAAGCCAGATCTGAGATGATATTTTTTGTAATCTGCTCAGATTGAGCCAAGATTAATTCTGTACTAAGAAACATGGGTGTTCTGAAGCTACTCGTTGAATCTCAGCAACTTCTGAAAAGATGATTTTTTGAATCGGCTCAGATTGAGCTGCAATTAAATCTGTACTAAGAAACATGGGTGTTCTGAAGCTACTCGTTGAATCTCAGCAACTTCTGAAAAGATGATTTTTTGAATCGGCTCAGATTGAGCTGAGATTAATTCTGTACTAAGAAACATGGGTGTTCTGAAGCTACTCGTTGAATCTCAGCAACTTCTGAGATGATGATTTTTTGAATCGGCTCAGATTGAGCTGCAATTAAATCTGTAATAAGGAACATGGGTGTTCTGAAGCTACTCGTTGAGTCTAAGCCAGATCTGAGATGATATTTTTTTTAATCTGCTCAGATTGAGCCGAGATTAATTCTGTACTAAGAAACATGGGTGTTCTGAAGCTATTCGTTGAATCTCAGCAACTTCTGAGATGATGATTTTTTGAATCGGCTCAGATTGAGCTGCAATTAAATCTGTAATAAGGAACATGGGTGTTCTGAAGCTACTCGTTGAGTCTAAGCCAGATCTGAGATTATCTTTTTCGAATCGGCTCAGATTGAGCTGAGATTAAATCTGTAATAAGAAACATGGGTGTTCTGACGCTACTCGTTGAATCTAAGCCACATGTGATGTGAATCTTTTTGAAATCGGCTCAGATTGAGCTGAGATTAATTCTTTACTAAGAAACATGGGTCTTTTGAAGCTACTGGTTGAATCTAAGCCAGATCTAAATGATTTTTTTTTTTAATCTGCTCAGATTGAGCTGAGATTAATTCTTTACTAAGAAACATGGGTGTTCTGAAGCAACTCGTTGAATCTGAGCCAGATATGATGTGATTCTTTTTGAAATCTGCTCAGATTGAGCTGCAATTAAATCTGTAATAAGGAACATGGGTGTTCTGAAGCTACTGGTTGAGTCTAAGCCAGATCTGAGATGATATTTTTTGTAATCTGCTCAGATTGAGCCAAGATTAATTCTGTACTAAGAAACATGGGTGTTCTGAAGCTACTCGTTGAATCTCAGCAACTTCTGAAAAGATGATTTTTTGAATCGGCTCAGATTGAGCTGCAATTAAATCTGTACTAAGAAACATGGGTGTTCTGAAGCTACTCGTTGAATCTCAGCAACTTCTGAAAAGATGATTTTTTGAATCGGCTCAGATTGAGCTGAGATTAATTCTGTACTAAGAAACATGGGTGTTCTGAAGCTACTCGTTGAATCTCAGCAACTTCTGAGATGATGATTTTTTGAATCGGCTCAGATTGAGCTGCAATTAAATCTGTAATAAGGAACATGGGTGTTCTGAAGCTACTCGTTGAGTCTAAGCCAGATCTGAGATTATCTTTTTCGAATCGGCTCAGATTGAGCTGAGATTAAATCTGTAATAAGAAACATGGGTGTTCTGACGCTACTCGTTGAATCTAAGCCACATGTGATGTGAATCTTTTTGAAATCGGCTCAGATTGAGCTGAGATTAATTCTTTACTAAGAAACATGGGTCTTTTGAAGCTACTGGTTGAATCTAAGCCAGATCTGAATGATTTTTTTTTTTAATCTGCTCAGATTGAGCTGAGATTAATTCTTTACTAAGAAACATGGGTGTTCTGAAGCAACTCGTTGAATCTGAGCCAGATATGATGTGATTCTTTTTGAAATCTGCTCAGATTGAGCTGCAATTAAATCTGTAATAAGGAACATGGGTGTTCTGAAGCTACTGGTTGAGTCTAAGCCAGATCTGAGATGATATTTTTTGTAATCTGCTCAGATTGAGCCAAGATTAATTCTGTACTAAGAAACATGGGTGTTCTGAAGCTACTCGTTGAATCTCAGCAACTTCTGAAAAGATGATTTTTTGAATCGGCTCAGATTGAGCTGCAATTAAATCTGTACTAAGAAACATGGGTGTTCTGAAGCTACTCGTTGAATCTCAGCAACTTCTGAAAAGATGATTTTTTGAATCGGCTCAGATTGAGCTGAGATTAATTCTGTACTAAGAAACATGGGTGTTCTGAAGCTACTCGTTGAATCTCAGCAACTTCTGAGATGATGATTTTTTGAATCGGCTCAGATTGAGCTGCAATTAAATCTGTAATAAGGAACATGGGTGTTCTGAAGCTACTCGTTGAGTCTAAGCCAGATCTGAGATGATATTTTTTTTAATCTGCTCAGATTGAGCCGAGATTAATTCTGTACTAAGAAACATGGGTGTTCTGAAGCTATTCGTTGAATCTCAGCAACTTCTGAGATGATGATTTTTTGAATCGGCTCAGATTGAGCTGCAATTAAATCTGTAATAAGGAACATGGGTGTTCTGAAGCTACTCGTTGAATCTAAGCCAGATCTGAGATGATGATTTTTTTAATCTGCTCCAATTGACCTGAGATTAATTCTGTACTAAGAAACATGGGTGTTCTGAAGCTACTGGTTGAATCTAAGTCAGATCTGAGATGATATTTTTTTTAATCTGCTCAGATTGAGCTGAGATTAATTCTTTACTAAGAAACATGGGTGTTTTGAAGCTATTCGTTGAATCTCAGCAACTTCTGAGATGATGATTTTTTGAATCGGCTCAGATTGAGCTGCAATTAAATCTGTAATAAGGAACATGGGTGTTCTGAAGCTACTCGTTGAGTCTAAGCCAGATCTGAGATGATATTTTTTCGAATCGGCTCAGATTGAGCTGAGATTAATTTTGTACTAAGAAACATGGGTGTTCTTAAGCTACTCGTTGAATCTAAGCCAGATCTGAGACGATATTTTTTGTAATCTGCTCAGATTGAGCTGAGATTGAATTTGTAATAAGAAACATGGGTGTTCTGAAGCTACTGGTTGAATCTAAGCCAGATCTGAGATTATGATTTTTTTAATCTGCTCCGATTGACCTGAGATTAATTCTGTACTAAGAAATATGGGTGTTCTGAAGCTACTGGTTGAATCTAAGCCAGATCTGAGATGATATTTTTTTGTAATCTGCTCCGATTGAGCCGAGATTAATTCTGTACTAAGAAACATGGGTGTTCTGAAGCTATTCGTTGAATCTAAGCCAGATCTGAGATGATGATTTTTTTAATCTGCTCCGATTGACCTGAGATTAATTCTGTACTAAGAAACATGGGTGTTCTGAAGCTACTCGTTGAGTCTAAGCCAGATCTGAGATGATATTTTTTTTAATCTGCTCAGATTGAGCCGAGATTAATTCTGTACTTAGAAACATGGGAGTTCTGAAGCTATTCGTTGAATCTCAGCAACTTCTGAGATGATGATTTTTTGAATCGGCTCAGATTGAGCTGCAATTAAATCTGTAATAAGGAACATGGGTGGTTCTGAAGCTACTGGTTGAGTCTAAGCCAGATCTGAGATGATGTTTTTTTTAATCTGCTCAGATTGAGCCGAGATTAATTCTGTACTAAGAAACATGGGTGTTCTGAAGCTACTCGTTGAATCTCAGCAACTTCTGAGATGATGATTTTTTGAATCGGCTCAGATTGAGCTGCAATTAAATCTGTAATAAGGAACATGGGTGTTCTGAAGCTACTCGTTGAGTCTAAGCCAGATCTGAGATGATATTTTTTTTAATCTGCTCAGATTGAGCCGAGATTAATTCTGTACTAAGAAACATGGGTGTTCTGAAGCTATTCGTTGAATCTCAGCAACTTCTGAGATGATGATTTTTTGAATCGGCTCAGATTGAGCTGCAATTAAATCTGTAATAAGGAACATGGGTGTTCTGAAGCTACTCGTTGAGTCTAAGCCAGATCTGAGATGATATTTTTTCGAATCGGCTCAGATTGAGCTGAGATTAATTTTGTACTAAGAAACATGGGTGTTCTTAAGCTACTCGTTGAATCTAAGCCAGATCTGAGACGATATTTTTTGTAATCTGCTCAGATTGAGCTGAGATTAATTTTGTACTAAGAAACATGGGTGTTCTTAAGCTACTCGTTGAATCTAAGCCAGATCTGAGACGATATTTTTTGTAATCTGCTCAGATTGAGCTGAGATTGAATTTGTAATAAGAAACATGGGTGTTCTGAAGCTACTGGTTGAATCTAAGCCAGATCTGAGATTATGATTTTTTTAATCTGCTCCGATTGACCTGAGATTAATTCTGTACTAAGAAATATGGGTGTTCTGAAGCTACTGGTTGAATCTAAGCCAGATCTGAGATGATATTTTTTTGTAATCTGCTCCGATTGAGCCGAGATTAATTCTGTACTAAGAAACATGGGTGTTCTGAAGCTATTCGTTGAGTCTAAGCCAGATCTGAGATGATATTTTTTTTAATCTGCTCAGATTGAGCCGAGATTAATTCTGTACTGAGAAACATGGGAGTTCTGAAGCTATTCGTTGAATCTCAGCAACTTCTGAGATGATGATTTTTTGAATCGGCTCAGATTGAGCTGCAATTAAATCTGTAATAAGGAACATGGGTGGTTCTGAAGCTACTGGTTGAGTCTAAGCCAGATCTGAGATGATGTTTTTTTTAATCTGCTCAGATTGAGCCGAGATTAATTCTGTACTAAGAAACATGGGTGTTCTGAAGCTACTCGTTGAATCTCAGCAACTTCTGAGATGATGATTTTTTGAATCGGCTCAGATTGAGCTGAGATTAATTCTGTAACTAAGAAACATGGGTGTTGTGAAGCTACTCGTTGAATCTCAGCGACTTCTGATATGATGATTTTTTTTTTTAATACAAAGAACACCCATGTTTCTTAGTAAAGAATTGATCTCAGCTCAATCTGAGCAGATTAAAAAAAATATCATCTCAGATCTGGCTTAGATTCAACCAGTAGCTTCAGAACACCCATGTTTCTTAGTACAGAATTAATCTCAGGTCAATCGGAGCAGATTCAAAAAATCATCATCTCAGAAGTCGCTGAGATTCAACGAATAGCTTCAGAACACCCATGTTTCTTAGTAAAGAATTAATCTCAGCTTAATCTGAGCAAATTAAAAAAAATTTCATCTCAGATCTGGCTAAGATTCAACCAGTAGCTTCAGAAGACCCATGTTCCTTATTACAGATTTAATCTCAGCTCAATCTGAGCCGATTCAAAAAATCACCATCTCAGAAGTCGCTGAGACTCAAGCAGTAGCTTCAGAACACCCATGTTTTTTAGTAAAGAATGAATTTCAGCTCAATCTGAGCAGATTCGAAAAAACATCATCTCAGAAGTCGCTGAGATTCAACGAATAGCTTCAGAACACACATGTTTCTTAGTACAGAATTAATCTCAGCTCAGTTTGAGCCGATTCAAAAAAAGATCATCTCAGAAGTCGCTGAGACTCAACGAATAGCTTCAGAACACCCATGTTTTTTAGTAAAGAATGAATTTCAGCTCAATCTGAGCAGATTTAAAAAATCATCACCTCAGAAGTCGCTGAGATTCAACCAGTAGCTTCAGAACACACATGTTTCTTAGTAAAGAATTAATCTCAGCTCAATCTGAGCCGATTCGAAAAAACATCATCTCAGAAGTCGCTGAGATTCAACGAATAGCTTCAGAACACACATGTTTCTTAGTAAAGAATTAATCTCAGCTCAATCTGAGCAGATTAAAAAAAAATATCATCTCAGATCTTGCTTAGATTCAACGAATAGCTTCAGAACACACATGTTTCTTAGTAAAGAATTAATCTCAGCTCAATCTGAGCAGATTACAAAAAATCATCATCTCAGATCTGGCTTAGATTCAACGAGTACCTTCAGAACACCCATGTTTCTTAGTACAGAATTAAATCTCAGCTCAATCTGAGCCGATTCGAAAAAACATCATCTCAGAAGTCGTTGAGATTCAACGAATAGCTTCAGAACACACATGTTTCTTAGTACAGAATTAATCTCAGCTCAATCTGAGCAGATTACAAAAAATCTCGTCTCAGATCTGGCTTAGATTTAACGAGTAGCTTCAGAACACCTGTGTTTCTTAGTACAAAATTAATCTCAGCTCAATCTGAGCCGATTCGAAAAAACATCATCTCAGAAGTCGCTGAGATTCAACGAATAGCTTCAGAACACACATGTTTCTTAGTAAAGAATTAATCTCAGCTCAATCTGAGCAGATTTAAAAAATCATCAACTCAGAAGTCGCTGAGATTCAACCAGTAGCTTCAGAACACACATGTTTCTTAGTAAAGAATTAATTTCAGCTCAATCTGAGCGGATTAAAGAAATTATCATCTTAGAAGTTGCTGAGATTCAACGAGTAGCTTCAGAACACACATGTTTCTTAGTAAAGAATTAATCTCAGGTCAATCTGAGCAGATTACAAAAAATCTCGTCTCAGATCTGGCTTAGATTCAACGAGTAGCTTCAGAACACCTATGTTCCTTATTACAGATTTAATCTCAGCTCAATCTGAGCCGATTCAAAAAGTCATCATCTCAGAAGTCGCTGAGATTCATCAAGTAGCTTCAGAACACACATGTTTCTTAGTAAAGAATTAATCTCAAGTCAATCTGAGCAGATTACAAAAAATCTCGTCTCAGATCTGGCTTAGATTCAACGAGTAGCTTCAGAACACCTATGTTTCTTAGTACAAAATTAATCTCAGCTCAATCTGAGCCGATTCGAAAAAACATCTCAGAAGTCGCTGAGATTCAACAAATAGCTTCAGAACACACATGTTTGTTAGTAAAGAATTAATCTCAGCTCAATCTGAGCAGATTAAAAAAAATATCATCTCAGATCTGGCTTAGATTCAACCAGGAGCTTTAGAAAACCCATGTTTCTTAGTACAGAATTAATCTCAGCTCAATTTGACCCGATTCAAAAAAAGATCATCTCAGAAGTCGCTGAGACTCAACGAATAGCTTCAGAACACCCATGTTTTTTAGTAAAGAATGAATTTCAGCTCAATCTGAGCAGATTTAAAAAATCATCACCTCAGAAGTCGCTGAGATTCAACCAGTAGCTTCAGAACACACATGTTTCTTAGTAAAGAATTAATCTCAGCTCAATCTGAGCCGATTCGAAAAAACATCATCTCAGAAGTCGCTGAGATTCAACGAATAGCTTCAGAACACACATGTTTCTTAGTAAAGAATTAATCTCAGCTCAACCTGAGCAGATTAAAAAAAAATATCATCTCAGATCTTGCTTAGATTCAACGAATAGCTTCAGAACACACATGTTTCTTAGTAAAGAATTAATCTTAGCTCAATCTGAGCAGATTACAAAAAAATATCATCTCAGATCTGGCTTAGATTCAACGAGTACCTTCAGAACACCCATGTTTCTTAGTACAGAATTAATCTCAGCTCAATCTGAGCCGATTTGAAAAAACATCATCTTAGAAGTCGCTGAGATTCAACGAATAGCTTCAGAACACCCATGTTTCTTAGTACAGAATTAATTTCAGCTCAATCTGAGCAGATTAAAAAAAATATCATCTCAGATCTGGCTAAGATTCAACCAGTAGCTTCAGAAGACCCATGTTCCTTATTACAGATTTAATCTCAGCTCAATCTGAGCCGATTCAAAAAATCACCATCTCAGAAGTCGCTGAGACTCAAGCAGTAGCTTCAGAACACCCATGTTTTTTAGTAAAGAATAAATTTCAGCTCAATCTGAGCAGATTACAAAAAATCATCATCTCAGATCTGGCTTAGATTCAGCGAGTACCTTCAGAACACCCATGTTTCTTAGTACAGAATTAATCTCAGCTCAATTTGAGCCGATTCAAAAAAAGATCATCTCAGAAGTCGCTGAGACTCAACGAATAGCTTCAGAACACCCATGTTTTTTAGTAAAGAATGAATTTCAGCTCAATCTGGGCAGATTTAAAAAATCATCACCTCAGAAGTCGCTGAGACTCAACGAATAGCTTCAGAACACACATGTTTCTTAGTAAAGAATTAATCTCAGCTCAATCTGAGCAGATTACAAAAAATCATCATCTCAGATCTGGCTTAGATTCAACGAGTACCTTCAGAACACCCATGTTTCTTAGTACAGAATTAATCTCAGCTCAATCTGAGCCGATTCGAAAAAACATCATCTCAGAAGTCGCTGAGATTCAACGAATAGCTTCAGAACACACATGTCTCTTAGTAAAGAATTAATTTCAGCTCAATCTGAGCAGATTACAAAAAAAGATCATCTCAGAAAAAGTCGCTGAGACTCAACGAATAGCTTCAGAACACACATGTTTCTTAGTAAAGAATTAATCTCAGCTCAATCTGAGCAGATTACAAAAAATCATCATCTCAGATCTGGCTTAGATTCAACGAGTACCTTCAGAACACACATGTTTCTTAGTAAAGAATTAATCTCAGCTCAATCTGATATGATGAATTTTTTAATCTGTTCCGATTGACCTGAAATGAATTCTTTACTAAGAAACATGGGTGTTCTGAAGCTATTCGTTGAATCTCAGCGACTTCTGAGATGATAATTTTTTGAATCTGCTCCGATTGACCTGAGGTTAATTATGTACTAAGAAACATGGGTGTTCTTTGTATTAAGAAAAAAAAAAATCATCATCTCAGAAGTCGCTGAGATTCAACGAGTAGCTTCAGAACACCCATGTTTCTTATTACAGATTTAATCTCAGCTCAATCTGAGCCGATTAAAAAAAAAAGACCCATGTTTCTTAGTAAAGAATTGATCTCAGCTCAATCTGAGCAGATTAAAAAAAATATCATCTCAGATCTGGCTTAGATTCAACCAGTAGCTTCAGAACACCCATGTTTCTTAGTACAGAATTAATCTCAGGTCAATCGGAGCAGATTAAAAAAATCATCATCTCAGATCTGGCTTAGATTCAACGAGTAGCTTCAGAACACCCATGTTCCTTATTACAGATTTAATTGCAGCTCAATCTGAGCCGATTCAAAAAATCATCATCTCAGAAGTTGCTGAGACTCAACGAATAGCTTCAGAACACCCATGTTTTTTAGTAAAGAATGAATTTCAGCTCAATCTGGGCAGATTTAAAAAATCATCACCTCAGAAGTCGCTGAGATTCAACCAGTAGCTTCAGAACACACATGTTTCTTAGTAAAGAATTAATCTCAGCTCAATCTGAGCCGATTCGAAAAAACATCATCTCAGAAGTCGCTGAGATTCAACGAATAGCTTCAGAACACACATGTTTCTTAGTAAAGAATTAATCTCAGCTCAATCTGAGCAGATTAAAAAAAAATATCATCTCAGATCTTGCTTAGATTCAACGAATAGCTTCAGAACACACATGTTTCTTAGTAAAGAATTAATCTTAGCTCAATCTGAGCAGATTACAAAAAAATATCATCTCAGATCTGGCTTAGATTCAACGAATAGCTTCAGAACACACATGTTTCTTAGTAAAGAATTAATCTCAGCTCAATCTGAGCAGATTACAAAAAATCATCATCTCAGATCTGGCTTAGATTCAACGAGTACCTTCAGAACACACATGTTTCTTAGTAAAGAATTAATCTCAGCTCAATCTGAGCCGATTCGAAAAAACATCATCTCAGAAGTCGCTGAGATTCAACGAATAGCTTCAGAACACACATGTTTCTTAGTAAAGAATTAATCTCAGCTCAATCTGAGCAGATTACAAAAAATCATCATCTCAGATCTGGCTGAGATTCAACGAATAGCTTCAGAACACACATGTTTCTTAGTAAAGAATTAATCTCAGCTCAATCTGAGCAGATTAAAAAAAAATATCATCTCAGATCTGGCTGAGATTAATTCTGTACTAAGAAACATGGGTGTTCTGAAGCTACTCGTTGAGTCTAAGCCAGATCTGAGATGATATTTTTTTTAATCTGCTCAGATTGAGCCGAGATTAATTCTGTACTAAGAAACATGGGTGTTCTGAAGCTATTCATTGAATCTCAGCAACTTCTGAGATGATGATTTTTTGAATCGGCTCAGATTGAGCTGCAATTAAATCTGTGATAAGGAACATGGGTGTTCTGAAGCTACTCGTTGAGTCTACGCCAGATCTGAGATGATATTTTTTCGAATCGGCTCAGATTGAGCTGAGATTAATTTTGTACTAAGAAACATGGGTGTTCTTAAGCTACTCGTTGAATCTAAGCCAGATCTGAGACGATATTTTTGTAATCTGCTCAGATTGAGCTAAATTGAATTTGTAATAAGAAACATGGGTGTTCTGAAGCTACTGGTTGAGTCTAAGCCAGATCTGAGATGATACTTTTTGTAATCTGCTCAGATTGAGCCAAGATTAATTCTGTACTAAGAAACATGGGTGTTCTGAAGCTACTCGTTGAATCTCAGCAACTTCTGAAAAGATGATTTTTTGAATCGGCTCAGATTGAGCTGCAATTAAATCTGTACTAAGAAACATGGGTGTTCTGAAGCTACTCGTTGAATCTCAGCAACTTCTGAAAAGATGATTTTTTGAATCGGCTCAGATTGAGCTGAGATTAATTCTGTACTAAGAAACATGGGTGTTCTGAAGCTACTCGTTGAATCTCAGCAACTTCTGAGATGATGATTTTTTGAATCGGCTCAGATTGAGCTGCAATTAAATCTGTAATAAGGAACATGGGTGTTCTGAAGCTACTCGTTGAGTCTAAGCCAGATCTGAGATTATCTTTTTCGAATCGGCTCAGATTGAGCTGAGATTAAATCTGTAATAAGAAACATGGGTGTTCTGACGCTACTCGTTGAATCTAAGCCACATGTGATGTGAATCTTTTTGAAATCGGCTCAGATTGAGCTGAGATTAATTCTTTACTAAGAAACATGGGTCTTTTGAAGCTACTGGTTGAATCTAAGCCAGATCTGAATGATTTTTTTTTTTAATCTGCTCAGATTGAGCTGAGATTAATTCTTTACTAAGAAACATGGGTGTTCTGAAGCAATTCGTTGAATCTGAGCCAGATATGATGTGATTCTTTTTGAAATCTGCTCAGATTGAGCTGCAATTAAATCTGTAATAAGGAACATGGGTGTTCTGAAGCTACTGGTTGAGTCTAAGCCAGATCTGAGATGATATTTTTTGTAATCTGCTCAGATTGAGCCAAGATTAATTCTGTACTAAGAAACATGGGTGTTCTGAAGCTACTCGTTGAATCTCAGCAACTTCTGAAAAGATGATTTTTTGAATCGGCTCAGATTGAGCTGCAATTAAATCTGTACTAAGAAACATGGGTGTTCTGAAGCTACTCGTTGAATCTCAGCAACTTCTGAAAAGATGATTTTTTGAATCGGCTCCGATTGACCTGAGATTAATTCTGTACTAAGAAACATGGGTGTTCTGAAGCTACTCGTTGAATCTCAGCAACTTCTGAGATGATGATTTTTTGAATCGGCTCAGATTGAGCTGCAATTAAATCTGTAATAAGGAACATGGGTGTTCTGAAGCTACTCGTTGAGTCTAAGCCAGATCTGAGATGATATTTTTTTTAATCTGCTCAGATTGAGCCGAGATTAATTCTGTACTAAGAAACATGGGTGTTCTGAAGCTATTCGTTGAATCTCAGCAACTTCTGAGATGATGATTTTTTGAATCGGCTCAGATTGAGCTGCAATTAAATCTGTAATAAGGAACATGGGTGTTCTGAAGCTACTCGTTGAGTCTAAGCCAGATCTGAGATTATCTTTTTCGAATCGGCTCAGATTGAGCTGAGATTAAATCTGTAATAAGAAACATGGGTGTTCTGACGCTACTCGTTGAATCTAAGCCACATGTGATGTGAATCTTTTTGAAATCGGCTCAGATTGAGCTGATATTAATTCTTTACTAAGAAACATGGGTCTTTTGAAGCTACTGGTTGAATCTAAGCCAGATCTGAATGATTTTTTTTTTTAATCTGCTCAGATTGAGCTGCGATTAATTCTTTACTAAGAAACATGGGTGTTCTGAAGCAACTCGTTGAATCTGAGCCAGATATGATGTGATTCTTTTTGAAATCTGCTCAGATTGAGCTGCAATTAAATCTGTAATAAGGAACATGGGTGTTCTGAAGCTACTGGTTGAGTCTAAGCCAGATCTGAGATGATATTTTTTGTAATCTGCTCAGATTGAGCCAAGATTAATTCTGTACTAAGAAACATGGGTGTTCTGAAGCTACTCGTTGAATCTCAGCAACTTCTGAAAAGATGATTTTTTTAATCGGCTCAGATTGAGCTGAGATTAATTCTGTACTAAGAAACATGGGTGTTCTGAAGCTACTCATTGAATCTCAGCAACTTCTGAGATGATGATTTTTTGAATCGGCTCAGATTGAGCTGCAATTAAATCTGTAATAAGGAACATGGGTGTTCTGAAGCTACTCGTTGAGTCTAAGCCAGATCTGAGATGATATTTTTTTTAATCTGCTCAGATTGAGCCGAGATTAATTCTGTACTAAGAAACATGGGTGTTCTGAAGCTATTCGTTGAATCTCAGCAACTTCTGAGATGATGATTTTTTGAATCGGCTCAGATTGAGCTGCAATTAAATCTGTAATAAGGAACATGGGTGTTCTGAAGCTACTCGTTGAATCTAAACCAGATCTGAGATGATGATTTTTTTAATCTGCTCCGATTGACCTGAGATTAATTCTGTACTAAGAAACATGGGTGTTCTGAAGCTACTAGTTGAATCTAAGTCAGATCTGAGATGATATTTTTTTTAATCTGCTCAGATTGAGCTGAGATTAATTCTTTACTAAGAAACATGGGTGTTTTGAAGCTATTCGTTGAATCTCAGCAACTTCTGAGATGATGATTTTTTGAATCGGCTCAGATTGAGCTGCAATTAAATCTGTAATAAGGAACATGGGTGTTCTGAAGCTACTCGTTGAGTCTAAGCCAGATCTGAGATGATATTTTTTCGAATCGGCTCAGATTGAGCTGAGATTAATTTTGTACTAAGAAACATGGGTGTTCTTAAGCTACTCGTTGAATCTAAGCCAGATCTGAGACGATATTTTTTGTAATCTGCTCAGATTGAGCTGAGATTGAATTTGTAATAAGAAACATGGGTGTTCTGAAGCTATTCGTTGAATCTAAGCCAGATCTGAGATGATGATTTTTTTAATCTGCTCCGATTGACCTGAGATTAATTCTGTACTAAGAAACATGGGTGTTCTGAAGCTACTCGTTGAGTCTAAGCCAGATCTGAGATGATATTTTTTTTAATCTGCTCAGATTGAGCCGAGATTAATTCTGTACTAAGAAACATGGGAGTTCTGAAGCTATTCGTTGAATCTCAGCAACTTCTGGGATGATGATTTTTTGAATCGGCTCAGATTGAGCTGCAATTAAATCTGTAATAAGGAACATGGGTGGTTCTGAAGCTACTGGTTGAGTCTAAGCCAGATCTGAGATGATGTTTTTTTTAATCTGCTCAGATTGAGCCGAGATTAATTCTGTACTAAGAAACATGGGTGTTCTGAAGCTACTCGTTGAATCTCAGCAACTTCTGAGATGATGATTTTTTGAATCGGCTCAGATTGAGCTGAGATTAATTCTGTACTAAGAAACATGGGTGTTGTGAAGCTACTCATTGAATCTCAGCGACTTCTGATATGATGATTTTTTTTTTTAATACAAAGAACACCCATGTTTCTTAGTAAAGAATTGATCTCAGCTCAATCTGAGCAGATTAAAAAAAATATCATCTCAGATCTGGCTTAGATTCAACCAGTAGCTTCAGAACACCCATGTTTCTTAGTACAGAATTAATCTCAGCTCAATCTGAGCCGATTCGAAAAAACATCATCTCAGAAGTCGCTGAGATTCAACGAATAGCTTCAGAACACACATGTTTCTTAGTACAGAATTAATCTCAGCTCAGTTTGAGCCGATTCAAAAAAAGATCATCTCAGAAGTCGCTGAGACTCAACGAATAGCTTCAGAACACCCATGTTTTTTAGTAAAGAATGAATTTCAGCTCAATCTGAGCAGATTTAAAAAATCATCACCTCAGAAGTCGCTGAGATTCAACGAATAGCTTCAGAACACACATGTTTCTTAGTAAAGAATTAATCTCAGCTCAATCTGAGCAGATTAAAAAAAAATATCATCTCAGATCTTGCTTAGATTCAACGAATAGCTTCAGAACACACATGTTTCTTAGTAAAGAATTAATCTCAGCTCAATCTGAGCAGATTACAAAAAATCATCATCTCAGATCTGGCTTAGATTCAACGAGTACCTTCAGAACACCCATGTTTCTTAGTACAGAATTAAATCTCAGCTCAATCTGAGCCGATTCGAAAAAACATCATCTCAGAAGCCGCTGAGATTCAACGAATAGCTTCAGAACACACATGTTTCTTAGTACAGAATTAATCTCAGCTCAATCTGAGCAGATTACAAAAAATCTCGTCTCAGATCTGGCTTAGATTTAACGAGTAGCTTCAGAACACCTGTGTTTCTTAGTACAAAATTAATCTCAGCTCAATCTGAGCCGATTCGAAAAATCATCATCTCAGAAGTCGCTGAGATTCAACGAATAGCTTCCGAACACACATGTTTCTTAGTAAATAATTAATCTCAGCTCAATCTGAGCAGATTACAAAAAATCTCATCTCAGATCTGGCTTAGATTTAACGAGTAGCTTCAGAACACCTGTGTTTCTTAGTACAAAATTAATCTCAGCTCAATCTGAGCCGATTCGAAAAAACATCATCTCAGAAGTCGCTGAGATTCAACGAATAGCTTCAGAACACCCATGTTTCTTAGTACAGAATTAATCTCGGCTCAATCTGAGCAGATTAAAAAAAATATCATCTCAGATCTGGCTTAGACTCAACGGGTAGCTTCAGAACACCCATGTTTCTTAGTACAGAATTAATCTCAGGTCAATCGGAGCAGATTAAAAAAATCATCATCTCAGATCTGGCTTAGATTCAACGAATAGCTTCAGAACACCCATGTTTCTTATTACAAATTCAATCTCAGCTCAATCTGAGCCGATTCGAAAAAACATCATCTCAGAAGTTGCTGAGATTCAACGAATAGCTTCAGAACTCCCATGTTTCTTAGTACAGAATTAATCTCGGCTCAATCTGAGCAGATTAAAAAAAATATCATCTCAGATCTGGCTTAGACTCAACGGGTAGCTTCAGAACACCCATGTTTCTTAGTACAGAATTAATCTCAGGTCAATCGGAGCAGATTAAAAAAATCATCATCTCAGATCTGGCTTAGATTCAACGAATAGCTTCAGAACACCCATGTTTCTTATTACAAATTCAATCTCAGCTCAATCTGAGCAGATTACAAAAAATATCGTCTCAGATCTGGCTTAGATTCAACGAGTAGCTTAAGAACACCCATGTTTCTTAGTACAAAATTAATCTCAGCTCAATCTGAGCCGATTCGAAAAAATATCATCTCAGATCTGGCTTAGACTCAACGAGTAGCTTCAGAACACCCATGTTCCTTATTACAGATTTAATTGCAGCTCAATCTGAGCCGATTCAAAAAATCATCATCTCAGAAGTTGCTGAGATTCAACGAATAGCTTCAAAACAACCATGTTTCTTAGTAAAGAATTAATCTCAGCTCAATCTGAGCAGATTAAAAAAAATATCATCTCAGATCTGACTTAGATTCAACCAGTAGCTTCAGAACACCCATGTTTCTTAGTACAGAATTAATCTCAGGTCAATCGGAGCAGATTAAAAAAATCATCATCTCAGATCTGGCTTAGATTCAACGAGTAGCTTCAGAACACCCATGTTCCTTATTACAGATTTAATTGCAGCTCAATCGGAGCAGATTCAAAAAATCATCATCTCAGAAGTCGCTGAGGTTCAACGAATAGCTTCAGAACACCCATGTTTCTTAGTAAAGAATTAATCTCAGCTTAATCTGAGCAAATTAAAAAAAATATCATCTCAGATCTGGCTAAGATTCAACCAGTAGCTTCAGAAGACCCATGTTCCTTATTACAGATTTAATCTCAGCTCAATCTGAGCCGATTCAAAAAATCACCATCTCAGAAGTCGCTGAGACTCAAGCAGTAGCTTCAGAACACCCATGTTTTTTAGTAAAGAATGAATTTCAGCTCAATCTGAGCAGATTACAAAAAATCATCATCTCAGATCTGGCTTAGATTCAACGAGTACCTTCAGAACACCCATGTTTCTTAGTACAGAATTAATCTCAGCTCAATCTGAGCCGATTCGAAAAAACATCATCTCAGAAGTCGCTGAGATTCAACGAATAGCTTCAGAACACACATGTTTCTTAGTACAGAATTAATCTCAGCTCAGTTTGAGCCGATTCAAAAAAAGATCATCTCAGAAGTCGCTGAGACTCAACGAATAGCTTCAGAACACCCATGTTTTTTAGTAAAGAATGAATTTCAGCTCAATCTGAGCAGATTTAAAAAATCATCACCTCAGAAGTCGCTGAGATTCAACGAATAGCTTCAGAACACACATGTTTCTTAGTAAAGAATTAATCTCAGCTCAATCTGAGCAGATTAAAAAAAAATATCATCTCAGATCTTGCTTAGATTCAACGAATAGCTTCAGAACACACATGTTTCTTAGTAAAGAATTAATCTCAGCTCAATCTGAGCAGATTACAAAAAATCATCATCTCAGATCTGGCTTAGATTCAACGAGTACCTTCAGAACACCCATGTTTCTTAGTACAGAATTAAATCTCAGCTCAATCTGAGCCGATTCGAAAAAACATCATCTCAGAAGCCGCTGAGATTCAACGAATAGCTTCAGAACACACATGTTTCTTAGTACAAAATTAATCTCAGCTCAATCTGAGCAGATTACAAAAAATCTCGTCTCAGATCTGGCTTAGATTTAACGAGTAGCTTCAGAACACCTGTGTTTCTTAGTACAAAATTAATCTCAGCTCAATCTGAGCCGATTCGAAAAATCATCATCTCAGAAGTCGCTGAGATTCAACGAATAGCTTCCGAACACACATGTTTCTTAGTAAATAATTAATCTCAGCTCAATCTGAGCAGATTACAAAAAATCTCATCTCAGATCTGGCTTAGATTTAACGAGTAGCTTCAGAACACCTGTGTTTCTTAGTACAAAATTAATCTCAGCTCAATCTGAGCCGATTCGAAAAAACATCATCTCAGAAGTCGCTGAGATTCAACGAATAGCTTCAGAACACACATGTTTCTTAGTGAAGAATTAATCTCAGCTCAATCTGAGCAGATTTAAAAAATCATCAACTCAGAAGTCGCTGAGATTCAACCAGTAGCTTCAGAACACACATGTTTCTTAGTAAAGAATTAATCTCAGCTCAATCTGAGCCGATTCGAAAAAACATCATCTCAGAAGTCGCTGAGATTCAACGAATAGCTTCAGAACACACATGTTTCTTAGTAAAGAATTAATTTCAGCTCAATCTGAGCGGATTAAAGAAATTATCATCTTAGAAGTCGCTGAGATTCAACGAGTAGCTTCAGAACACACATGTTTCTTAGTAAAGAATTAATCTCAGGTCAATCTGAGCAGATTACAAAAAATCTCGTCTCAGATCTGGCTTAGATTCAACGAGTAGCTTCAGAACACCTATGTTCCTTATTACAGATTTAATCTCAGCTCAATCTGAGCCGATTCAAAAAGTCATCATCTCAGAAGTCGCTGAGATTCATCAAGTAGCTTCAGAACACACATGTTTCTTAGTAAAGAATTAATCTCAAGTCAATCTGAGCAGATTACAAAAAATCTCGTCTCAGATCTGGCTTAGATTCAACGAGTAGCTTCAGAACACCTATGTTTCTTAGTACAAAATTAATCTCAGCTCAATCTGAGCCGATTCGAAAAAACATCTCAGAAGTCGCTGAGATTCAACAAATAGCTTCAGAACACACATGTTTGTTAGTAAAGAATTAATCTCAGCTCAATCTGAGCAGATTAAAAAAAATATCATCTCAGATCTGGCTTAGATTCAACCAGGAGCTTTAGAAAACCCATGTTTCTTAGTACAGAATTAATCTCAGCTCAATTTGACCCGATTCAAAAAAAGATCATCTCAGAAGTCGCTGAGACTCAACGAATAGCTTCAGAACACCCATGTTTTTTAGTAAAGAATGAATTTCAGCTCAATCTGAGCAGATTTAAAAAATCATCACCTCAGAAGTCGCTGAGATTCAACCAGTAGCTTCAGAACACACATGTTTCTTAGTAAAGAATTAATCTCAGCTCAATCTGAGCCGATTCGAAAAAACATCATCTCAGAAGTCGCTGAGATTCAACGAATAGCTTCAGAACACGCATGTTTCTTAGTAAAGAATTAATCTCAGCTCAACCTGAGCAGATTAAAAAAAAATATCATCTCAGATCTTGCTTAGATTCAACGAATAGCTTCAGAACACACATGTTTCTTAGTAAAGAATTAATCTTAGCTCAATCTGAGCAGATTACAAAAAAATATCATCTCAGATCTGGCTTAGATTCAACGAATAGCTTCAGAACACACATGTTTCTTAGTAAAGAATTAATCTCAGCTCAATCTGAGCAGATTACAAAAAATCATCATCTCAGATCTTGCTTAGATTCAACGAGTACCTTCAGAACACCCATGTTTCTTAGTACAGAATTAATCTCAGCTCAATCTGAGCCGATTTGAAAAAACATCATCTTAGAAGTCGCTGAGATTCAACGAATAGCTTCAGAACACCCATGTTTCTTAGTACAGAATTAATTTCAGCTCAATCTGAGCAGATTAAAAAAAATATCATCTCAGATCTGGCTAAGATTCAACCAGTAGCTTCAGAAGACCCATGTTCCTTATTACAGATTTAATCTCAGCTCAATCTGAGCCGATTCAAAAAATCACCATCTCAGAAGTCGCTGAGACTCAAGCAGTAGCTTCAGAACACCCATGTTTTTTAGTAAAGAATAAATTTCAGCTCAATCTGAGCAGATTACAAAAAATCATCATCTCAGATCTGGCTTAGATTCAACGAGTACCTTCAGAACACCCATGTTTCTTAGTACAGAATTAATCTCAGCTCAATTTGAGCCGATTCAAAAAAAGATCATCTCAGAAGTCGCTGAGACTCAACGAATAGCTTCAGAACACCCATGTTTTTTAGTAAAGAATGAATTTCAGCTCAATCTGGGCAGATTTAAAAAATCATCACCTCAGAAGTCGCTGAGATTCAACCAGTAGCTTCAGAACACACATGATTCTTAGTAAAGAATTAATCTCAGCTCAATCTGAGCCGATTCGAAAAAACATCATCTCAGAAGTCGCTGAGATTCAATGAATAGCTTCAGAACACACATGTTTCTTAGTAAAGAATTAATCTCAGCTCAATCTGAGCAGATTAAAAAAAAATATCATCTCAGATCTTACTTAGATTCAACGAATAGCTTTAGAACACACATGTTTCTTAGTAAAGAATTAATCTTAGCTCAATCTGAGCAGATTACAAAAAAATATCATCTCAGATCTGGCTTAGATTCAACGAATAGCTTCAGAACACACATGTTTCTTAGTAAAGAATTAATCTCAGCTCAATCTGAGCAGATTACAAAAAATCATCATCTCAGATCTGGCTTAGATTCAACGAGTACCTTCAGAACACCCATGTTTCTTAGTACAGAATTAATCTCAGCTCAATCTGAGCCGATTCGAAAAAACATCATCTCAGAAGTCGCTGAGATTCAACGAATAGCTTCAGAACACACATGTCTCTTAGTAAAGAATTAATTTCAGCTCAATCTGAGCAGATTACAAAAAAAGATCATCTCAGAAGTCGCTGAGACTCAACGAATAGCTTCAGAACACACATGTTTCTTAGTAAAGAATTAATCTCAGCTCAATCTGAGCAGATTACAAAAAATCATCATCTCAGATCTGGCTTAGATTCAACGAGTACCTTCAGAACACACATGTTTCTTAGTAAAGAATTAATCTCAGCTCAATCTGATATGATGAATTTTTTAATCTGTTCCGATTGACCTGAAATGAATTCTTTACTAAGAAACATGGGTGTTCTGAAGCTATTCGTTGAATCTCAGCGACTTCTGAGATGATAATTTTTTGAATCTGCTCCGATTGACCTGAGGTTAATTATGTACTAAGAAACATGGGTGTTCTTTGTATTAAGAAAAAAAAAATCATCATCTCAGAAGTCGCTGAGATTCAACGAGTAGCTTCAGAACACCCATGTTTCTTATTACAGATTTAATCTCAGCTCAATCTGAGCCGATTAAAAAAAAAAGACCCATGTTTCTTAGTAAAGAATTGATCTCAGCTCAATCTGAGCAGATTAAAAAAAATATCATCTCAGATCTGGCTTAGATTCATTCAGTAGCTTCAGAACACCCATGTTTCTTAGTACAGAATTAATCTCAGCTCAATCTGAGCAGATTAAAAAAAATATCATCTCAGATCTGACTTAGATTCAACCAGTAGCTTCAGAACACCCATGTTTCTTAGTACAGAATTAATCTCAGGTCAATCGGAGCAGATTAAAAAAATCATCATCTCAGATCTGGCTTAGATTCAACGAGTAGCTTCAGAACACCCATGTTCCTTATTACAGATTTAATTGCAGCTCAATCTGAGCCGATTCAAAAAATCATCATCTCAGAAGTTGCTGAGACTCAACGAATAGCTTCAGAACACCCATGTTTTTTAGTAAAGAATGAATTTCAGCTCAATCTGGGCAGATTTAAAAAATCATCACCTCAGAAGTCGCTGAGATTCAACCAGTAGCTTCAGAACACACATGTTTCTTAGTAAAGACTTAATCTCAGCTCAATCTGAGCCGATTCGAAAAAACATCATCTCAGAAGTCGCTGAGATTCAACGAATAGCTTCAGAACACACATGTTTCTTAGTAAAGAATTAATCTCAGCTCAAACTGAGCAGATTAAAAAAAAATATCATCTCAGATCTTGCTTAGATTCAACGAATAGCTTCAGAACACACATGTTTCTTAGTAAAGAATTAATCTTAGCTCAATCTGAGCAGATTACAAAAAAATATCATCTCAGATCTGGATTAGATTCAACGAATAGCTTCAGAACACACATGTTTCTTAGTAAAGAATTAATCTCAGCTCAATCTGAGCAGATTAAAAAAAAATATCATCTCAGATCTTGCTTAGATTCAACGAATAGCTTCAGAACACACATGTTTCTTAGTAAAGAATTAATCTCAGCTCAATCTGAGCAGATTACAAAAAATCATCATCTCAGATCTGGCTTAGATTCAACGAGTACCTTCAGAACACCCATGTTTCTTAGTACAGAATTAAATCTCAGCTCAATCTGAGCCGATTCGAAAAAACATCATCTCAGAAGCCGCTGAGATTCAACGAATAGCTTCAGAACACACATGTTTCTTAGTACAGAATTAATCTCAGCTCAATCTGAGCAGATTACAAAAAATCTCGTCTCAGATCTGGCTTAGATTTAACGAGTAGCTTCAGAACACCTGTGTTTCTTAGTACAAAATTAATCTCAGCTCAATCTGAGCCGATTCGAAAAATCATCATCTCAGAAGTCGCTGAGATTCAACGAATAGCTTCCGAACACACATGTTTCTTAGTAAAGAATTAATCTCAGCTCAATCTGAGCAGATTAAAAAAAATATCATCTCAGATCTGACTTAGATTCAACCAGTAGCTTCAGAACACCCATGTTTCTTAGTACAGAATTAATCTCAGGTCAATCGGAGCAGATTAAAAAAATCATCATCTCAGATCTGGCTTAGATTCAACGAGTAGCTTCAGAACACCCATATTTCTTAGTACAGAATTAATCTCAGGTCAATCGGAGCAGATTAAAAAAATCATAATCTCAGATCTGGCTTAGATTCAACCAGTAGCTTCAGAACACCCATGTTTCTTATTACAAATTCAATCTCAGCTCAATCTGAGCAGATTACAAAAAATATCGTCTCAGATCTGGCTTAGATTCAACGAGTAGCTTAAGAACACCCATGTTTCTTAGTACAAAATTAATCTCAGCTCAATCTGAGCAGATTAAAAAAAATATCATCTCAGATCTGGCTTAGACTCAACGGGTAGCTTCAGAACACCCATGTTTCTTAGTACAGAATTAATCTCAGGTCAATCGGAGCAGATTAAAAAAATCATCATCTCAGATCTGGCTTAGATTCAACGAATAGCTTCAGAACACCCATGTTTCTTATTACAAATTCAATCTCAGCTCAATCTGAGCAGATTACAAAAAATATCGTCTCAGATCTGGCTTAGATTCAACGAGTAGCTTAAGAACACCCATGTTTCTTAGTACAAAATTAATCTCAGCTCAATCTGAGCCGATTCGAAAAAATATCATCTCAGATCTGGCTTAGACTCAACGAGTAGCTTCAGAACACCCATGTTCCTTATTACAGATTTAATTGCAGCTCAATCTGAGCCGATTCAAAAAATCATCATCTCAGAAGTTGCTGAGATTCAACGAATAGCTTCAAAACACCCATGTTTCTTAGTAAAGAATTAATCTCAGCTCAATCTGAGCAGATTAAAAAAAATATCATCTCAGATCTGACTTAGATTCAACCAGTAGCTTCAGAACACCCATGTTTCTTAGTACAGAATTAATCTCAGGTCAATCGGAGCAGATTAAAAAAATCATCATCTCAGATCTGGCTTAGATTCAACGAGTAGCTTCAGAACACCCATGTTCCTTATTACAGATTTAATTGCAGCTCAATCGGAGCAGATTCAAAAAATCATCATCTCAGAAGTCGCTGAGATTCAACGAATAGCTTCAGAACACCCATGTTTCTTAGTAAAGAATTAATCTCAGCTTAATCTGAGCAAATTAAAAAAAATATCATCTCAGATCTGGCTAAGATTCAACCAGTAGCTTCAGAAGACCCATGTTCCTTATTACAGATTTAATCTCAGCTCAATCTGAGCCGATTCAAAAAATCACCATCTCAGAAGTCGCTGAGACTCAAGCAGTAGCTTCAGAACACCCATGTTTTTTAGTAAAGAATGAATTTCAGCTCAATCTGAGCAGATTACAAAAAATCATCATCTCAGATCTGGCTTAGATTCAACGAGTACCTTCAGAACACCCATGTTTCTTAGTACAGAATTAATCTCAGCTCAATCTGAGCCGATTCGAAAAAACATCATCTCAGAAGTCGCTGAGATTCAACGAATAGCTTCAGAACACACATGTTTCTTAGTACAGAATTAATCTCAGCTCAGTTTGAGCCGATTCAAAAAAAGATCATCTCAGAAGTCGCTGAGACTCAACGAATAGCTTCAGAACACCCATGTTTTTTAGTAAAGAATGAATTTCAGCTCAATCTGAGCAGATTTAAAAAATCATCACCTCAGAAGTCGCTGAGATTCAACGAATAGCTTCAGAACACACATGTTTCTTAGTAAAGAATTAATCTCAGCTCAATCTGAGCAGATTAAAAAAAAATATCATCTCAGATCTTGCTTAGATTCAACGAATAGCTTCAGAACACACATGTTTCTTAGTAAAGAATTAATCTCAGCTCAATCTGAGCAGATTACAAAAAATCATCATCTCAGATCTGGCTTAGATTCAACGAGTACCTTCAGAACACCCATGTTTCTTAGTACAGAATTAAATCTCAGCTCAATCTGAGCCGATTCGAAAAAACATCATCTCAGAAGCCGCTGAGATTCAACGAATAGCTTCAGAACACACATGTTTCTTAGTACAGAATTAATCTCAGCTCAATCTGAGCAGATTACAAAAAATCTCGTCTCAGATCTGGCTTAGATTTAACGAGTAGCTTCAGAACACCTGTGTTTCTTAGTACAAAATTAATCTCAGCTCAATCTGAGCCGATTCGAAAAATCATCATCTCAGAAGTCGCTGAGATTCAACGAATAGCTTCCGAACACACATGTTTCTTAGTAAATAATTAATCTCAGCTCAATCTGAGCAGATTACAAAAAATCTCATCTCAGATCTGGCTTAGATTTAACGAGTAGCTTCAGAACACCTGTGTTTCTTAGTACAAAATTAATCTCAGCTCAATCTGAGCCGATTCGAAAAAACATCATCTCAGAAGTCGCTGAGATTCAACGAATAGCTTCAGAACTCCCATGTTTCTTAGTACAGAATTAATCTCGGCTCAATCTGAGCAGATTAAAAAAAATATCATCTCAGATCTGGCTTAGACTCAACGGGTAGCTTCAGAACACCCATGTTTCTTAGTACAGAATTAATCTCAGGTCAATCGGAGCAGATTAAAAAAATCATCATCTCAGATCTGGCTTAGATTCAACGAATAGCTTCAGAACACCCATGTTTCTTATTACAAATTCAATCTCAGCTCAATCTGAGCCGATTCGAAAAAACATCATCTCAGAAGTTGCTGAGATTCAACGAATAGCTTCAGAACTCCCATGTTTCTTAGTACAGAATTAATCTCGGCTCAATCTGAGCAGATTAAAAAAAATATCATCTCAGATCTGGCTTAGACTCAACGGGTAGCTTCAGAACACCCATGTTTCTTAGTACAGAATTAATCTCAGGTCAATCGGAGCAGATTAAAAAAATCATCATCTCAGATCTGGCTTAGATTCAACGAATAGCTTCAGAACACCCATGTTTCTTATTACAAATTCAATCTCAGCTCAATCTGAGCAGATTACAAAAAATATCGTCTCAGATCTGGCTTAGATTCAACGAGTAGCTTAAGAACACCCATGTTTCTTAGTACAAAATTAATCTCAGCTCAATCTGAGCCGATTCGAAAAAATATCATCTCAGATCTGGCTTAGACTCAACGAGTAGCTTCAGAACACCCATGTTCCTTATTACAGATTTAATTGCAGCTCAATCTGAGCCGATTCAAAAAATCATCATCTCAGAAGTTGCTGAGATTCAACGAATAGCTTCAAAACAACCATGTTTCTTAGTAAAGAATTAATCTCAGCTCAATCTGAGCAGATTAAAAAAAATATCATCTCAGATCTGACTTAGATTCAACCAGTAGCTTCAGAACACCCATGTTTCTTAGTACAGAATTAATCTCAGGTCAATCGGAGCAGATTAAAAAAATCATCATCTCAGATCTGGCTTAGATTCAACGAGTAGCTTCAGAACACCCATGTTCCTTATTACAGATTTAATTGCAGCTCAATCGGAGCAGATTCAAAAAATCATCATCTCAGAAGTCGCTGAGATTCAACGAATAGCTTCAGAACACCCATGTTTCTTAGTAAAGAATTAATCTCAGCTTAATCTGAGCAAATTAAAAAAAATATCATCTCAGATCTGGCTAAGATTCAACCAGTAGCTTCAGAAGACCCATGTTCCTTATTACAGATTTAATCTCAGCTCAATCTGAGCCGATTCAAAAAATCACCATCTCAGAAGTCGCTGAGACTCAAGCAGTAGCTTCAGAACACCCATGTTTTTTAGTAAAGAATGAATTTCAGCTCAATCTGAGCAGATTACAAAAAATCATCATCTCAGATCTGGCTTAGATTCAACGAGTACCTTCAGAACACCCATGTTTCTTAGTACAGAATTAATCTCAGCTCAATCTGAGCCGATTCGAAAAAACATCATCTCAGAAGTCGCTGAGATTCAACGAATAGCTTCAGAACACACATGTTTCTTAGTACAGAATTAATCTCAGCTCAGTTTGAGCCGATTCAAAAAAAGATCATCTCAGAAGTCGCTGAGACTCAACGAATAGCTTCAGAACACCCATGTTTTTTAGTAAAGAATGAATTTCAGCTCAATCTGAGCAGATTTAAAAAATCATCACCTCAGAAGTCGCTGAGATTCAACGAATAGCTTCAGAACACACATGTTTCTTAGTAAAGAATTAATCTCAGCTCAATCTGAGCAGATTAAAAAAAAATATCATCTCAGATCTTGCTTAGATTCAACGAATAGCTTCAGAACACACATGTTTCTTAGTAAAGAATTAATCTCAGCTCAATCTGAGCAGATTACAAAAAATCATCATCTCAGATCTGGCTTAGATTCAACGAGTACCTTCAGAACACCCATGTTTCTTAGTACAGAATTAAATCTCAGCTCAATCTGAGCCGATTCGAAAAAACATCATCTCAGAAGCCGCTGAGATTCAACGAATAGCTTCAGAACACACATGTTTCTTAGTACAGAATTAATCTCAGCTCAATCTGAGCAGATTACAAAAAATCTCGTCTCAGATCTGGCTTAGATTTAACGAGTAGCTTCAGAACACCTGTGTTTCTTAGTACAAAATTAATCTCAGCTCAATCTGAGCCGATTCGAAAAATCATCATCTCAGAAGTCGCTGAGATTCAACGAATAGCTTCCGAACACACATGTTTCTTAGTAAATAATTAATCTCAGCTCAATCTGAGCAGATTACAAAAAATCTCATCTCAGATCTGGCTTAGATTTAACGAGTAGCTTCAGAACACCTGTGTTTCTTAGTACAAAATTAATCTCAGCTCAATCTGAGCCGATTCGAAAAAACATCATCTCAGAAGTCGCTGAGATTCAACGAATAGCTTCAGAACACACATGTTTCTTAGTGAAGAATTAATCTCAGCTCAATCTGAGCAGATTTAAAAAATCATCAACTCAGAAGTCGCTGAGATTCAACCAGTAGCTTCAGAACACACATGTTTCTTAGTAAAGAATTAATCTCAGCTCAATCTGAGCCGATTCGAAAAAACATCATCTCAGAAGTCGCTGAGATTCAACGAATAGCTTCAGAACACACATGTTTCTTAGTAAAGAATTAATTTCAGATCAATCTGAGCGGATTAAAGAAATTATCATCTTAGAAGTCGCTGAGATTCAACGAGTAGCTTCAGAACACACATGTTTCTTAGTAAAGAATTAATCTCAGGTCAATCTGAGCAGATTACAAAAAATCTCGTCTCAGATCTGGCTTAGATTCAACGAGTAGCTTCAGAACACCTATGTTCCTTATTACAGATTTAATCTCAGCTCAATCTGAGCCGATTCAAAAAGTCATCATCTCAGAAGTCGCTGAGATTCATCAAGTAGCTTCAGAACACACATGTTTCTTAGTAAAGAATTAATCTCAAGTCAATCTGAGCAGATTACAAAAAATCTCGTCTCAGATCTGGCTTAGATTCAACGAGTAGCTTCAGAACACCTATGTTTCTTAGTACAAAATTAATCTCAGCTCAATCTGAGCCGATTCGAAAAAACATCTCAGAAGTCGCTGAGATTCAACAAATAGCTTCAGAACACACATGTTTGTTAGTAAAGAATTAATCTCAGCTCAATCTGAGCAGATTAAAAAAAATATCATCTCAGATCTGGCTTAGATTCAACCAGGAGCTTTAGAAAACCCATGTTTCTTAGTACAGAATTAATCTCAGCTCAATTTGACCCGATTCAAAAAAAGATCATCTCAGAAGTCGCTGAGACTCAACGAATAGCTTCAGAACACCCATGTTTTTTAGTAAAGAATGAATTTCAGCTCAATCTGAGCAGATTTAAAAAATCATCACCTCAGAAGTCGCTGAGATTCAACCAGTAGCTTCAGAACACACATGTTTCTTAGTAAAGAATTAATCTCAGCTCAATCTGAGCCGATTCGAAAAAACATCATCTCAGAAGTCGCTGAGATTCAACGAATAGCTTCAGAACACGCATGTTTCTTAGTAAAGAATTAATCTCAGCTCAACCTGAGCAGATTAAAAAAAAATATCATCTCAGATCTTGCTTAGATTCAACGAATAGCTTCAGAACACACATGTTTCTTAGTAAAGAATTAATCTTAGCTCAATCTGAGCAGATTACAAAAAAATATCATCTCAGATCTGGCTTAGATTCAACGAATAGCTTCAGAACACACATGTTTCTTAGTAAAGAATTAATCTCAGCTCAATCTGAGCAGATTACAAAAAATCATCATCTCAGATCTTGCTTAGATTCAACGAGTACCTTCAGAACACCCATGTTTCTTAGTACAGAATTAATCTCAGCTCAATCTGAGCCGATTTGAAAAAACATCATCTTAGAAGTCGCTGAGATTCAACGAATAGCTTCAGAACACCCATGTTTCTTAGTACAGAATTAATTTCAGCTCAATCTGAGCAGATTAAAAAAAATATCATCTCAGATCTGGCTAAGATTCAACCAGTAGCTTCAGAAGACCCATGTTCCTTATTACAGATTTAATCTCAGCTCAATCTGAGCCGATTCAAAAAATCACCATCTCAGAAGTCGCTGAGACTCAAGCAGTAGCTTCAGAACACCCATGTTTTTTAGTAAAGAATAAATTTCAGCTCAATCTGAGCAGATTACAAAAAATCATCATCTCAGATCTGGCTTAGATTCAACGAGTACCTTCAGAACACCCATGTTTCTTAGTACAGAATTAATCTCAGCTCAATTTGAGCCGATTCAAAAAAAGATCATCTCAGAAGTCGCTGAGACTCAACGAATAGCTTCAGAACACCCATGTTTTTTAGTAAAGAATGAATTTCAGCTCAATCTGGGCAGATTTAAAAAATCATCACCTCAGAAGTCGCTGAGATTCAACCAGTAGCTTCAGAACACACATGTTTCTTAGTAAAGAATTAATCTCAGCTCAATCTGAGCCGATTCGAAAAAACATCATCTCAGAAGTCGCTGAGATTCAATGAATAGCTTCAGAACACACATGTTTCTTAGTAAAGAATTAATCTCAGCTCAATCTGAGCAGATTAAAAAAAAATATCATCTCAGATCTTACTTAGATTCAACGAATAGCTTTAGAACACACATGTTTCTTAGTAAAGAATTAATCTTAGCTCAATCTGAGCAGATTCAAAAAGTCATCATCTCAGAAGTCGCTGAGATTCATCAAGTAGCTTCAGAACACACATGTTTCTTAGTAAAGAATTAATCTCAAGTCAATCTGAGCAGATTACAAAAAATCTCGTCTCAGATCTGGCTTAGATTCAACGAGTAGCTTCACAACACCCATGTTTCTTAGTACAGAATTAATCTCAGCTCAATCTGAGCCGATTCAAAAAATCATCATCTCAGAAGTTGCTGAGATTCAACGAGTAGCTTCAGAACACCCATGTTTCTTAGTACAGAATTAATCTCGGCTCAATCTGAGCAGATTAAAAAAAACATCATCTCAGATCTGGCTTAGACTCAACCAGTAGCTTCAGAACCACCCATGTTCCTTATTACAGATTTAATTGCAGCTCAATCTGAGCCGATTCAAAAAATCATCATCTCAGAAGTTGCTGAGATTCAACGAATAGCTTCAGAACTCCCATGTTTCTTAGTACAGAATTAATCTCGGCTCAATCTGAGCAGATTAAAAAAAATATCATCTCAGATCTGGCTTAGACTCAACGGGTAGCTTCAGAACACCCATGTTTCTTAGTACAGAATTAATCTCAGGTCAATCGGAGCAGATTAAAAAAATCATCATCTCAGATCTGGCTTAGATTCAACGAATAGCTTCAGAACACCCATGTTTCTTATTACAAATTCAATCTCAGCTCAATCTGAGCAGATTACAAAAAATATCGTCTCAGATCTGGCTTAGATTCAACGAGTAGCTTAAGAACACCCATGTTTCTTAGTACAAAATTAATCTCAGCTCAATCTGAGCCGATTCGAAAAAATATCATCTCAGATCTGGCTTAGACTCAACGAGTAGCTTCAGAACACCCATGTTCCTTATTACAGATTTAATTGCAGCTCAATCTGAGCCGATTCAAAAAATCATCATCTCAGAAGTTGCTGAGATTCAACGAATAGCTTCAAAACACCCATGTTTCTTAGTAAAGAATTAATCTCAGCTCAATCTGAGCAGATTAAAAAAAATATCATCTCAGATCTGACTTAGATTCAACCAGTAGCTTCAGAACACCCATGTTTCTTAGTACAGAATTAATCTCAGGTCAATCGGAGCAGATTAAAAAAATCATCATCTCAGATCTGGCTTAGATTCAACGAGTAGCTTCAGAACACCCATGTTCCTTATTACAGATTTAATTGCAGCTCAATCGGAGCAGATTCAAAAAATCATCATCTCAGAAGTCGCTGAGATTCAACGAATAGCTTCAGAACACCCATGTTTCTTAGTAAAGAATTAATCTCAGCTTAATCTGAGCAAATTAAAAAAAATATCATCTCAGATCTGGCTAAGATTCAACCAGTAGCTTCAGAAGACCCATGTTCCTTATTACAGATTTAATCTCAGCTCAATCTGAGCCGATTCAAAAAATCACCATCTCAGAAGTCGCTGAGACTCAAGCAGTAGCTTCAGAACACCCATGTTTTTTAGTAAAGAATGAATTTCAGCTCAATCTGAGCAGATTACAAAAAATCATCATCTCAGATCTGGCTTAGATTCAACGAGTACCTTCAGAACACCCATGTTTCTTAGTACAGAATTAAATCTCAGCTCAATCTGAGCCGATTCGAAAAAACATCATCTCAGAAGTCGCTGAGATTCAACGAATAGCTTCAGAACACACATGTTTCTTAGTACAGAATTAATCTCAGCTCAATCTGAGCAGATTACAAAAAATCTCGTCTCAGATCTGGCTTAGATTTAACGAGTAGCTTCAGAACACACATGTTTCTTAGTAAAGAATTAATCTCAGCTCAATCTGAGCAGATTACAAAAAATCATCATCTCAGATCTGGCTTAGATTCAACGAGTACCTTCAGAACACCCATGTTTCTTAGTACAGAATTAAATCTCAGCTCAATCTGAGCCGATTCGAAAAAACATCATCTCAGAAGTCGCTGAGATTCAACGAATAGCTTCAGAACACACATGTTTCTTAGTACAGAATTAATCTCAGCTCAATCTGAGCAGATTACAAAAAATCTCGTCTCAGATCTGGCTTAGATTTAACGAGTAGCTTCAGAACACCTGTGTTTCTTAGTACAAAATTAATCTCAGCTCAATCTGAGCCGATTCGAAAAATCATCATCTCAGAAGTCGCTGAGATTCAACGAATAGCTTCCGAACACACATGTTTCTTAGTAAATAATTAATCTCAGCTCAATCTGAGCAGATTACAAAAAATCTCATCTCAGATCTGGCTTAGATTTAACGAGTAGCTTCAGAACACCTGTGTTTCTTAGTACAAAATTAATCTCAGCTCAATCTGAGCCGATTCGAAAAAACATCATCTCAGAAGTCGCTGAGATTCAACGAATAGCTTCAGAACACACATGTTTCTTAGTGAAGAATTAATCTCAGCTCAATCTGAGCAGATTTAAAAAATCATCAACTCAGAAGTCGCTGAGATTCAACCAGTAGCTTCAGAACACACATGTTTCTTAGTAAAGAATTAATCTCAGCTCAATCTGAGCCGATTCGAAAAAACATCATCTCAGAAGTCGCTGAGATTCAACGAATAGCTTCAGAACACACATGTTTCTTAGTAAAGAATTAATTTCAGCTCAATCTGAGCGGATTAAAGAAATTATCATCTTAGAAGTCGCTGAGATTCAACGAGTAGCTTCAGAACACACATGTTTCTTAGTAAAGAATTAATCTCAGGTCAATCTGAGCAGATTACAAAAAATCTCGTCTCAGATCTGGCTTAGATTCAACGAGTAGCTTCAGAACACCTATGTTCCTTATTACAGATTTAATCTCAGCTCAATCTGAGCCGATTCAAAAAGTCATCATCTCAGAAGTCGCTGAGATTCATCAAGTAGCTTCAGAACACACATGTTTCTTAGTAAAGAATTAATCTCAAGTCAATCTGAGCAGATTACAAAAAATCTCGTCTCAGATCTGGCTTAGATTCAACGAGTAGCTTCAGAACACCTATGTTTCTTAGTACAAAATTAATCTCAGCTCAATCTGAGCCGATTCGAAAAAACATCTCAGAAGTCGCTGAGATTCAACAAATAGCTTCAGAACACACATGTTTGTTAGTAAAGAATTAATCTCAGCTCAATCTGAGCAGATTAAAAAAAATATCATCTCAGATCTGGCTTAGATTCAACCAGGAGCTTTAGAAAACCCATGTTTCTTAGTACAGAATTAATCTCAGCTCAATTTGACCCGATTCAAAAAAAGATCATCTCAGAAGTCGCTGAGACTCAACGAATAGCTTCAGAACACCCATGTTTTTTAGTAAAGAATGAATTTCAGCTCAATCTGAGCAGATTTAAAAAATCATCACCTCAGAAGTCGCTGAGATTCAACCAGTAGCTTCAGAACACACATGTTTCTTAGTAAAGAATTAATCTCAGCTCAATCTGAGCCGATTCGAAAAAACATCATCTCAGAAGTCGCTGAGATTCAACGAATAGCTTCAGAACACGCATGTTTCTTAGTAAAGAATTAATCTCAGCTCAACCTGAGCAGATTAAAAAAAAATATCATCTCAGATCTTGCTTAGATTCAACGAATAGCTTCAGAACACACATGTTTCTTAGTAAAGAATTAATCTTAGCTCAATCTGAGCAGATTACAAAAAAATATCATCTCAGATCTGGCTTAGATTCAACGAATAGCTTCAGAACACACATGTTTCTTAGTAAAGAATTAATCTCAGCTCAATCTGAGCAGATTACAAAAAATCATCATCTCAGATCTTGCTTAGATTCAACGAGTACCTTCAGAACACCCATGTTTCTTAGTACAGAATTAATCTCAGCTCAATCTGAGCCGATTTGAAAAAACATCATCTTAGAAGTCGCTGAGATTCAACGAATAGCTTCAGAACACCCATGTTTCTTAGTACAGAATTAATTTCAGCTCAATCTGAGCAGATTAAAAAAAATATCATCTCAGATCTGGCTAAGATTCAACCAGTAGCTTCAGAAGACCCATGTTCCTTATTACAGATTTAATCTCAGCTCAATCTGAGCCGATTCAAAAAATCACCATCTCAGAAGTCGCTGAGACTCAAGCAGTAGCTTCAGAACACCCATGTTTTTTAGTAAAGAATAAATTTCAGCTCAATCTGAGCAGATTACAAAAAATCATCATCTCAGATCTGGCTTAGATTCAACGAGTACCTTCAGAACACCCATGTTTCTTAGTACAGAATTAATCTCAGCTCAATTTGAGCCGATTCAAAAAAAGATCATCTCAGAAGTCGCTGAGACTCAACGAATAGCTTCAGAACACCCATGTTTTTTAGTAAAGAATGAATTTCAGCTCAATCTGGGCAGATTTAAAAAATCATCACCTCAGAAGTCGCTGAGATTCAACCAGTAGCTTCAGAACACACATGTTTCTTAGTAAAGAATTAATCTCAGCTCAATCTGAGCCGATTCGAAAAAACATCATCTCAGAAGTCGCTGAGATTCAATGAATAGCTTCAGAACACACATGTTTCTTAGTAAAGAATTAATCTCAGCTCAATCTGAGCAGATTAAAAAAAAATATCATCTCAGATCTTACTTAGATTCAACGAATAGCTTTAGAACACACATGTTTCTTAGTAAAGAATTAATCTTAGCTCAATCTGAGCAGATTCAAAAAGTCATCATCTCAGAAGTCGCTGAGATTCATCAAGTAGCTTCAGAACACACATGTTTCTTAGTAAAGAATTAATCTCAAGTCAATCTGAGCAGATTACAAAAAATCTCGTCTCAGATCTGGCTTAGATTCAACGAGTAGCTTCACAACACCCATGTTTCTTAGTACAGAATTAATCTCAGCTCAATCTGAGCCGATTCAAAAAATCATCATCTCAGAAGTTGCTGAGATTCAACGAGTAGCTTCAGAACACCCATGTTTCTTAGTACAGAATTAATCTCGGCTCAATCTGAGCAGATTAAAAAAAACATCATCTCAGATCTGGCTTAGACTCAACCAGTAGCTTCAGAACCACCCATGTTCCTTATTACAGATTTAATTGCAGCTCAATCTGAGCCGATTCAAAAAATCATCATCTCAGAAGTTGCTGAGATTCAACGAATAGCTTCAGAACTCCCATGTTTCTTAGTACAGAATTAATCTCGGCTCAATCTGAGCAGATTAAAAAAAATATCATCTCAGATCTGGCTTAGACTCAACGGGTAGCTTCAGAACACCCATGTTTCTTAGTACAGAATTAATCTCAGGTCAATCGGAGCAGATTAAAAAAATCATCATCTCAGATCTGGCTTAGATTCAACGAATAGCTTCAGAACACCCATGTTTCTTATTACAAATTCAATCTCAGCTCAATCTGAGCAGATTACAAAAAATATCGTCTCAGATCTGGCTTAGATTCAACGAGTAGCTTAAGAACACCCATGTTTCTTAGTACAAAATTAATCTCAGCTCAATCTGAGCCGATTCGAAAAAATATCATCTCAGATCTGGCTTAGACTCAACGAGTAGCTTCAGAACACCCATGTTCCTTATTACAGATTTAATTGCAGCTCAATCTGAGCCGATTCAAAAAATCATCATCTCAGAAGTTGCTGAGATTCAACGAATAGCTTCAAAACACCCATGTTTCTTAGTAAAGAATTAATCTCAGCTCAATCTGAGCAGATTAAAAAAAATATCATCTCAGATCTGACTTAGATTCAACCAGTAGCTTCAGAACACCCATGTTTCTTAGTACAGAATTAATCTCAGGTCAATCGGAGCAGATTAAAAAAATCATCATCTCAGATCTGGCTTAGATTCAACGAGTAGCTTCAGAACACCCATGTTCCTTATTACAGATTTAATTGCAGCTCAATCGGAGCAGATTCAAAAAATCATCATCTCAGAAGTCGCTGAGATTCAACGAATAGCTTCAGAACACCCATGTTTCTTAGTAAAGAATTAATCTCAGCTTAATCTGAGCAAATTAAAAAAAATATCATCTCAGATCTGGCTAAGATTCAACCAGTAGCTTCAGAAGACCCATGTTCCTTATTACAGATTTAATCTCAGCTCAATCTGAGCCGATTCAAAAAATCACCATCTCAGAAGTCGCTGAGACTCAAGCAGTAGCTTCAGAACACCCATGTTTTTTAGTAAAGAATGAATTTCAGCTCAATCTGAGCAGATTACAAAAAATCATCATCTCAGATCTGGCTTAGATTCAACGAGTACCTTCAGAACACCCATGTTTCTTAGTACAGAATTAAATCTCAGCTCAATCTGAGCCGATTCGAAAAAACATCATCTCAGAAGTCGCTGAGATTCAACGAATAGCTTCAGAACACACATGTTTCTTAGTACAGAATTAATCTCAGCTCAATCTGAGCAGATTACAAAAAATCTCGTCTCAGATCTGGCTTAGATTTAACGAGTAGCTTCAGAACACACATGTTTCTTAGTAAAGAATTAATCTCAGCTCAATCTGAGCAGATTACAAAAAATCATCATCTCAGATCTGGCTTAGATTCAACGAGTACCTTCAGAACACCCATGTTTCTTAGTACAGAATTAAATCTCAGCTCAATCTGAGCCGATTCGAAAAAACATCATCTCAGAAGTCGCTGAGATTCAACGAATAGCTTCAGAACACACATGTTTCTTAGTACAGAATTAATCTCAGCTCAATCTGAGCAGATTACAAAAAATCTCGTCTCAGATCTGGCTTAGATTTAACGAGTAGCTTCAGAACACCTGTGTTTCTTAGTACAAAATTAATCTCAGCTCAATCTGAGCCGATTCGAAAAATCATCATCTCAGAAGTCGCTGAGATTCAACGAATAGCTTCCGAACACACATGTTTCTTAGTAAATAATTAATCTCAGCTCAATCTGAGCAGATTACAAAAAATCTCATCTCAGATCTGGCTTAGATTTAACGAGTAGCTTCAGAACACCTGTGTTTCTTAGTACAAAATTAATCTCAGCTCAATCTGAGCCGATTCGAAAAAACATCATCTCAGAAGTCGCTGAGATTCAACGAATAGCTTCAGAACACACATGTTTCTTAGTAAAGAATTAATCTCAGCTCAATCTGAGCAGATTTAAAAAATCATCAACTCAGAAGTCGCTGAGATTCAACCAGTAGCTTCAGAACACACATGTTTCTTAGTAAAGAATTAATCTCAGCTCAATCTGAGCCGATTCGAAAAAACATCATCTCAGAAGTCGCTGAGATTCAACGAATAGCTTCAGAACACACATGTTTCTTAGTAAAGAATTAATTTCAGCTCAATCTGAGCGGATTAAAGAAATTATCATCTTAGAAGTCGCTGAGATTCAACGAGTAGCTTCAGAACACACATGTTTCTTAGTAAAGAATTAATCTCAGGTCAATCTGAGCAGATTACAAAAAATCTCGTCTCAGATCTGGCTTAGATTCAACGAGTAGCTTCAGAACACCTATGTTCCTTATTACAGATTTAATCTCAGCTCAATCTGAGCCGATTCAAAAAGTCATCATCTCAGAAGTCGCTGAGATTCATCAAGTAGCTTCAGAACACACATGTTTCTTAGTAAAGAATTAATCTCAAGTCAATCTGAGCAGATTACAAAAAATCTCGTCTCAGATCTGGCTTAGATTCAACGAGTAGCTTCAGAACACCTATGTTTCTTAGTACAAAATTAATCTCAGCTCAATCTGAGCCGATTCGAAAAAACATCTCAGAAGTCGCTGAGATTCAACAAATAGCTTCAGAACACACATGTTTGTTAGTAAAGAATTAATCTCAGCTCAATCTGAGCAGATTAAAAAAAATATCATCTCAGATCTGGCTTAGATTCAACCAGGAGCTTTAGAAAACCCATGTTTCTTAGTACAGAATTAATCTCAGCTCAATTTGACCCGATTCAAAAAAAGATCATCTCAGAAGTCGCTGAGACTCAACGAATAGCTTCAGAACACCCATGTTTTTTAGTAAAGAATGAATTTCAGCTCAATCTGAGCAGATTTAAAAAATCATCACCTCAGAAGTCGCTGAGATTCAACCAGTAGCTTCAGAACACACATGTTTCTTAGTAAAGAATTAATCTCAGCTCAATCTGAGCCGATTCGAAAAAACATCATCTCAGAAGTCGCTGAGATTCAACGAATAGCTTCAGAACACGCATGTTTCTTAGTAAAGAATTAATCTCAGCTCAACCTGAGCAGATTAAAAAAAAATATCATCTCAGATCTTGCTTAGATTCAACGAATAGCTTCAGAACACACATGTTTCTTAGTAAAGAATTAATCTTAGCTCAATCTGAGCAGATTACAAAAAAATATCATCTCAGATCTGGCTTAGATTCAACGAATAGCTTCAGAACACACATGTTTCTTAGTAAAGAATTAATCTCAGCTCAATCTGAGCAGATTACAAAAAATCATCATCTCAGATCTTGCTTAGATTCAACGAAGGTTCAGAACACCCATGTTTCTTAGTACAGAATTAATCTCAGCTCAATCTGAGCCGATTTGAAAAAACATCATCTTAGAAGTCGCTGAGATTCAACGAATAGCTTCAGAACACCCATGTTTCTTAGTACAGAATTAATTTCAGCTCAATCTGAGCAGATTAAAAAAAATATCATCTCAGATCTGGCTAAGATTCAACCAGTAGCTTCAGAAGACCCATGTTCCTTATTACAGATTTAATCTCAGCTCAATCTGAGCCGATTCAAAAAATCACCATCTCAGAAGTCGCTGAGACTCAAGCAGTAGCTTCAGAACACCCATGTTTTTTAGTAAAGAATAAATTTCAGCTCAATCTGAGCAGATTACAAAAAATCATCATCTCAGATCTGGCTTAGATTCAACGAGTACCTTCAGAACACCCATGTTTCTTAGTACAGAATTAATCTCAGCTCAATCTGAGCCGATTCGAAAAAACATCATCTCAGAAGTCGCTGAGATTCAATGAATAGCTTCAGAACACACATGTTTCTTAGTAAAGAATTAATCTCAGCTCAATCTGAGCAGATTAAAAAAAAATATCATCTCAGATCTTACTTAGATTCAACGAATAGCTTTAGAACACACATGTTTCTTAGTAAAGAATTAATCTTAGCTCAATCTGAGCAGATTACAAAAAAATATCATCTCAGATCTGGCTTAGATTCAACGAATAGCTTCAGAACACACATGTTTCTTAGTAAAGAATTAATCTCAGCTCAATCTGAGCAGATTACAAAAAATCATCATCTCAGATCTGGCTTAGATTCAACGAGTACCTTCAGAACACCCATGTTTCTTAGTACAGAATTAATCTCAGCTCAATCTGAGCCGATTCGAAAAAACATCATCTCAGAAGTCGCTGAGATTCAACGAATAGCTTCAGAACACACATGTCTCTTAGTAAAGAATTAATTTCAGCTCAATCTGAGCAGATTACAAAAAAAGATCATCTCAGAAGTCGCTGAGACTCAACGAATAGCTTCAGAACACACATGTTTCTTAGTAAAGAATTAATCTCAGCTCAATCTGAGCAGATTACAAAAAATCATCATCTCAGATCTGGCTTAGATTCAACGAGTACCTTCAGAACACACATGTTTCTTAGTAAAGAATTAATCTCAGCTCAATCTGATATGATGAATTTTTTAATCTGTTCCGATTGACCTGAAATGAATTCTTTACTAAGAAACATGGGTGTTCTGAAGCTATTCGTTGAATCTCAGCGACTTCTGAGATGATAATTTTTTGAATCTGCTCCGATTGACCTGAGGTTAATTATGTACTAAGAAACATGGGTGTTCTTTGTATTAAGAAAAAAAAAATCATCATCTCAGAAGTCGCTGAGATTCAACGAGTAGCTTCAGAACACCCATGTTTCTTATTACAGATTTAATCTCAGCTCAATCTGAGCCGATTAAAAAAAAAAGACCCATGTTTCTTAGTAAAGAATTGATCTCAGCTCAATCTGAGCAGATTAAAAAAAATATCATCTCAGATCTGGCTTAGATTCATTCAGTAGCTTCAGAACACCCATGTTTCTTAGTACAGAATTAATCTCAGCTCAATCTGAGCAGATTAAAAAAAATATCATCTCAGATCTGACTTAGATTCAACCAGTAGCTTCAGAACACCCATGTTTCTTAGTACAGAATTAATCTCAGGTCAATCGGAGCAGATTAAAAAAATCATCATCTCAGATCTGGCTTAGATTCAACGAGTAGCTTCAGAACACCCATGTTCCTTATTACAGATTTAATTGCAGCTCAATCTGAGCCGATTCAAAAAATCATCATCTCAGAAGTTGCTGAGACTCAACGAATAGCTTCAGAACACCCATGTTTTTTAGTAAAGAATGAATTTCAGCTCAATCTGGGCAGATTTAAAAAATCATCACCTCAGAAGTCGCTGAGATTCAACCAGTAGCTTCAGAACACACATGTTTCTTAGTAAAGACTTAATCTCAGCTCAATCTGAGCCGATTCGAAAAAACATCATCTCAGAAGTCGCTGAGATTCAACGAATAGCTTCAGAACACACATGTTTCTTAGTAAAGAATTAATCTCAGCTCAAACTGAGCAGATTAAAAAAAAATATCATCTCAGATCTTGCTTAGATTCAACGAATAGCTTCAGAACACACATGTTTCTTAGTAAAGAATTAATCTTAGCTCAATCTGAGCAGATTACAAAAAAATATCATCTCAGATCTGGATTAGATTCAACGAATAGCTTCAGAACACACATGTTTCTTAGTAAAGAATTAATCTCAGCTCAATCTGAGCAGATTACAAAAAATCATCATCTCAGATCTGGCTTAGATTCAACGAGTACCTTCAGAACACACATGTTTCTTAGTAAAGAATTAATCTCAGCTCAATCTGAGCCGATTCGAAAAAACATCATCTCAGAAGTCGCTGAGATTCAACGAATAGCTTCAGAACACACATGTTTCTTAGTAAAGAATTAATCTCAGCTCAATCTGAGCAGATTACAAAAAATCATCATCTCAGATCTGGCTTAGATTCAACGAGTACCTTCAGAACACACATGTTTCTTAGTAAAGAATTAATCTCAGCTCAATCTGAGCCGATTCGAAAAAACATCATCTCAGAAGTCGCTGAGATTCAACGAATAGCTTCAGAACACACATGTTTCTTAGTAAAGAATTAATCTCAGCTCAATCTGAGCAGATTAAAAAAAAATATCATCTCAGATCTGGCTTAGATTAATTCTGTACTAAGAAACATGGGTGTTCTGAAGCTACTCGTTGAGTCTAAGCCAGATCTGAGATGATATTTTTTTTAATCTGCTCAGATTGAGCCGAGATTAATTCTGTACTAAGAAACATGGGTGTTCTGAAGCTATTCATTGAATCTCAGCATCTTCTGAGATGATGATTTTTTGAATCGGCTCAGATTGAGCTGCAATTAAATCTGTGATAAGGAACATGGGTGTTCTGAAGCTACTCGTTGAGTCTACGCCAGATCTGAGATGATATTTTTTCGAATCGGCTCAGATTGAGCTGAGATTAATTTTGTACTAAGAAACATGGGTGTTCTTAAGCTACTCGTTGAATCTAAGCCAGATCTGAGACGATATTTTTGTAATCTGCTCAGATTGAGCTAAATTGAATTTGTAAAAAGAAACATGGGTGTTCTGAAGCTACTGGTTGAATCTAAGCCAGATCTGAGATGATGATTTTTTTAATCTGCTCCGATTGACCTGAGATTAATTCTGTACTAAGAAATATGGGTGTTCTGAAGCTACTGGTTGAATCTAAGCCAGATCTGAGATGATATTTTTTTGTAATCTGCTCCGATTGAGCCGAGATTAATTCTGTACTAAGAAACATGGGTGTTCTGAAGCTATTCGTTGAATCTCAGCGACTTCTGAGATGATGATTTTTTGAATCTGCTCCGATTGACCTGAGGTTAATTATGTACTAAGAAACATGGGTGTTCTTTGTATTAAGAAAAAAAAAATCATCATCTCAGAAGTCGCTGAGATTCAACGAGTAGCTTTAGAACACCCATGTTTCTTATTACAGATTTAATCTCAGCTCAATCTGAGCCGATTAAAAAAAAAAGACCCATGTTTCTTAGTAAAGAATTGATCTCAGCTCAATCTGAGCAGATTAAAAAAAAATATCATCTCAGGTCTGGCTTAGATTCATTCAGTAGCTTCAGAACACCCATGTTTCTTAGTACAGAATTAATCTCAGCTCAATCTGAGCAGATTAAAAAAAATATCATCTCAGATCTGGCTAAGATTCAACCAGTAGCTTCAGAACACCCATGTTTCTTAGTACAGAATTAATCTCAGCTCAATCTGAGCCGATTCGAAAAAACATCATCTCAGAAGTCGCTGAGATTCAACGAATAGCTTCAGAACACCCATGTTTTTTAGTAAAGAATGAATCTCAGCTCAATCTGGGCAGATTTAAAAAATCATCACCTCAGAAGTCGCTGAGATTCAACCAGTAGCTTCAGAACACACATGTTTCTTAGTAAAGAATTAATCTCAGCTCAATCTGAGCCGATTCGAAAAAACATCATCTCAGAAGTCGCTGAGATTCAACGAATAGCTTCAGAACACACATGTTTCTTAGTAAAGAATTAATCTCAGCTCAATCTGAGCAGATTACAAAAAATCATCATCTCAGATCTTGCTTAGATTCAACGAGTACCTTCAGAACACCCATGTTTCTTAGTACAGAATTAATCTCAGCTCAATCTGAGCCGATTCGAAAAACCATCATCTCAGAAGTCGCTGAGATTCAACGAATAGCTTCAGAACACCCATGTTTCTTAGTACAGAATAAATTTCAGCTCAATCTGAGCAGATTAAAAAAAATATCATCTCAGATCTGGCTAAGATTCAACCAGTAGCTTCAGAAGACCCATGTTCCTTATTACAGATTTAATCTCAGCTCAATCTGAGCCGATTCAAAAAATCACCATCTCAGAAGTCGCTGAGACTCAAGCAGTAGCTTCAGAACACCCATGTTTTTTAGTAAAGAATAAATTTCAGCTCAATCTGAGCAGATTACAAAAAATCATCATCTCAGATCTGGCTTAGATTCAACGAGTACCTTCAGAACACCCATGTTTCTTAGTACAGAATTAATCTCAGCTCAATTTGAGCCGATTCAAAAAATGATCATCTCAGAAGTCGCTGAGACTCAACGAATAGCTTCAGAACACCCATGTTTTTTAGTAAAGAATGAATTTCAGCTCAATCTGGGCAGATTTAAAAAATCATCACCTCAGAAGTCGCTGAGATTCAACCAGTAGCTTCAGAACACACATGTTTCTTAGTAAAGAATTAATCTCAGCTCAATCTGAGCCGATTCGAATAAACATCATCTCAGAAGTCGCTGAGATTCAACGAATAGCTTCAGAACACACATGTTTCTTAGTAAAGAATTAATTTCAGCTCAACCTGAGCAGATAAAAAAAAAATATCATCTCAGATCTTGCTTAGATTCAACGAATAGCTTCAGAACACACATGTTTCTTAGTAAAGAATTAATCTTAGCTCAATCTGAGCAGATAACAAAAAAATATCATCTCAGATCTGGCTGAGATTATATCTGTACTAAGAAACATGGGTGTTCTGAAGCTACTCGTTAAGTCTAAGCCAGATCTGAGATGAACACCCATGTTTCTTAGTACAGAATTAATCTCAGCTCAATCTGAGCAGATTACAAAAAATCTCGTCTCAGATCTGGCTTAGATTTAATGAGTAGCTTCAGAACACCTGTGTTTCTTAGTACAAAATTAATCTCAGCTCAATCTGAGCCGATTCGAAAAAACATCATCTCAGAAGTCGCTGAGATTCAACGAATAGCTTCAGAACACACATGTTTCTTAGTAAAGAATTAATCTCAGCTCAATCTGAGCAGATTTAAAAAATCATCAACTCAGAAGTCGCTGAGATTCAACCAGTAGCTTCAGAACACACATGTTTCTTAGTAAAGAATTAATCTCAGCTCAATCTGAGCCGATTCGAATAAACATCATCTCAGAAGTCGCTGAGATTCAACGAATAGCTTCAGAACACACATGTTTCTTAGTAAAGAATTAATTTCAGCTCAACCTGAGCAGATTAAAAAAAAATATCATCTCAGATCTTGCTTAGATTCAACGAATAGCTTCAGAACACACATGTTTCTTAGTAAAGAATTAATCTTAGCTCAATCTGAGCAGATAACAAAAAAATATCATCTCAGATCTGGCTGAGATTAATTCTGTACTAAGAAACATGGGTGTTCTGAAGCTACTCGTTGAGTCTAAGCCAGATCTGAGATGATATTTTTTTTAATCTGCTCAGATTGAGCCGAGATTAATTCTGTACTAAGAAACATGGGTGTTCTTAAGCTACTCGTTGAATCTAAGCCAGATATGAGACGATATTTTTTGTAATCTGCTCAGATTGAGCTGAGATTGAATTTGTAATAAGAAACATGGGTGTTCTGAAGCTACTGGTTGAATCTAAGCCAGATCTGAGATTATGATTTTTTTAATCTGCTCCGATTGACCTGAGATTAATTCTGTACTAAGAAATATGGGTGTTCTGAAGCTACTGGTTGAATCTAAGCCAGATCTGAGATGATATATTTTTGTAATCTGCTCCGATTGAGCCGAGATTAATTCTGTACTAAGAAACATGGGTGTTCTGAAGCTATTCGTTGAATCTAAGCCAGATCTGAGATGATGATTTTTTTAATCTGCTCCGATTGACCTGAGATTAATTCTGTACTAAGAAACATGGGTGTTCTGAAGCTACTCGTTGAGTCTAAGCCAGATCTGAGATGATATTTTTTTTAATCTGCTCAGATTGAGCCGAGATTAATTCTGTACTAAGAAACATGGGTGTTCTGAAGCTACTCGTTGAATCTCAGCAACTTCTGAGATGATGATTTTTTGAATCGGCTCAGATTGAGCTGAGATTAATTCTGTACTAAGAAACATGGGTGTTCTGAAGCTACTCGTTGAATCTCAGCAACTTCTGAGATGATGATTTTTTGAATCGGCTCAGATTGAGCTGCAATTAAATCTGTAATAAGGAACATGGGTGTTCTGAAGCTACTCGTTGAGTCTAAGCCAGATCTGAGATGATATTTTTTTTAATCTGCTCAGATTGAGCCGAGATTAATTCTGTACTAAGAAACATGGGTGTTCTGAAGCTATTCGTTGAATCTCAGCAACTTCTGAGATGATGATTTTTTGAATCGGCTCAGATTGAGCTGCAATTAAATCTGTAATAAGGAACATGGGTGTTCTGAAGCTACTCGTTGAGTCTAAGCCAGATCTGAGATTATCTTTTTCCGAATCGGCTCAGATTGAGCTGAGATTAAATCTGTAATAAGAAACATGGGTGTTCTGACGCTACTCGTTGAATCTAAGCCACATGTGATGTGAATCTTTTTGAAATCGGCTCAGATTGAGCTGAGATTAATTCTTTACTAAGAAACATGGGTCTTTTGAAGCTACTGGTTGAATCTAAGCCAGATCTGAATGATTTTTTTTTTTAATCTGCTCAGATTGAGCTGAGATTAATTCTTTACTAAGAAACATGGGTGTTCTGAAGCAACTCGTTGAATCTGAGCCAGATATGATGTGATTCTTTTTGAAATCTGCTCAGATTGAGCTGCAATTAAATCTGTAATAAGGAACATGGGTGTTCTGAAGCTACTGGTTGAGTCTAAGCCAGATCTGAGATGATATTTTTTGTAATCTGCTCAGATTGAGCCAAGATTAATTCTGTACTAAGAAACATGGGTGTTCTGAAGCTACTCGTTGAATCTCAGCAACTTCTGAAAAGATGATTTTTTGAATCGGCTCAGATTGAGCTGCAATTAAATCTGTACTAAGAAACATGGGTGTTCTGAAGCTACTCGTTGAATCTCAGCAACTTCTGAAAAGATGATTTTTTGAATCGGCTCAGATTGAGCTGAGATTAATTCTGTACTAAGAAACATGGGTGTTCTGAAGCTACTCGTTGAATCTCAGCAACTTCTGAGATGATGATTTTTTGAATCGGCTCAGATTGAGCTGCAATTAAATCTGTAATAAGGAACATGGGTGTTCTGAAGCTACTCGTTGAGTCTAAGCCAGATCTGAGATGATATTTTTTTTAATCTGCTCAGATTGAGCCGAGATTAATTCTGTACTAAGAAACATGGGTGTTCTGAAGCTATTCGTTGAATCTCAGCAACTTCTGAGATGATGATTTTTTGAATCGGCTCAGATTGAGCTGCAATTAAATCTGTAATAAGGAACATGGGTGTTCTGAAGCTACTCGTTGAGTCTAAGCCAGATCTGAGATTATCTTTTTCGAATCGGCTCAGATTGAGCTGAGATTAAATCTGTAATAAGAAACATGGGTGTTCTGACGCTACTCGTTGAATCTAAGCCACATGTGATGTGAATCTTTTTGAAATCGGCTCAGATTGAGCTGAGATTAATTCTTTACTAAGAAACATGGGTCTTTTGAAGCTACTGGTTGAATCTAAGCCAGATCTGAATGATTTTTTTTTTTAATCTGCTCAGATTGAGCTGAGATTAATTCTTTACTAAGAAACATGGGTGTTCTGAAGCAACTCGTTGAATCTGAGCCAGATATGATGTGATTCTTTTTGAAATCTGCTCAGATTGAGCTGCAATTAAATCTGTAATAAGGAACATGGGTGTTCTGAAGCTACTGGTTGAGTCTAAGCCAGATCTGAGATGATATTTTTTGTAATCTGCTCAGATTGAGCCAAGATTAATTCTGTACTAAGAAACATGGGTGTTCTGAAGCTACTCGTTGAATCTCAGCAACTTCTGAAAAGATGATTTTTTGAATCGGCTCAGATTGAGCTGCAATTAAATCTGTACTAAGAAACATGGGTGTTCTGAAGCTACTCGTTGAATCTCAGCAACTTCTGAAAAGATGATTTTTTGAATCGGCTCAGATTGAGCTGAGATTAATTCTGTACTAAGAAACATGGGTGTTCTGAAGCTACTCGTTGAATCTCAGCAACTTCTGAGATGATGATTTTTTGAATCGGCTCAGATTGAGCTGCAATTAAATCTGTAATAAGGAACATGGGTGTTCTGAAGCTACTCGTTGAGTCTAAGCCAGATCTGAGATGATATTTTTTTTAATCTGCTCAGATTGAGCCGAGATTAATTCTGTACTAAGAAACATGGGTGTTCTGAAGCTATTCGTTGAATCTCAGCAACTTCTGAGATGATGATTTTTTTAATCGGCTCAGATTGAGCTGCAATTAAATCTGTAATAAGGAACATGGGTGTTCTGAAGCTACTCGTTGAGTCTAAGCCAGATCTGAGATTATCTTTTTCGAATCGGCTCAGATTGAGCTGAGATTAAATCTGTAATAAGAAACATGGGTGTTCTGACGCTACTCGTTGAATCTAAGCCACATGTGATGTGAATCTTTTTGAAATCGGCTCAGATTGAGCTGAGATTAATTCTTTACTAAGAAACATGGGTCTTTTGAAGCTACTGGTTGAATCTAAGCCAGATCTGAATGATTTTTTTTTTTAATCTGCTCAGATTGAGCTGAGATTAATTCTTTACTAAGAAACATGGGTGTTCTGAAGCAACTCGTTGAATCTGAGCCAGATATGATGTGATTCTTTTTGAAATCTGCTCAGATTGAGCTGCAATTAAATCTGTAATAAGGAACATGGGTGTTCTGAAGCTACTGGTTGAGTCTAAGCCAGATCTGAGATGATATTTTTTGTAATCTGCTCAGATTGAGCCAAGATTAATTCTGTACTAAGAAACATGGGTGTTCTGAAGCTACTCGTTGAATCTCAGCAACTTCTGAAAAGATGATTTTTTGAATCGGCTCAGATTGAGCTGAGATTAATTCTGTACTAAGAAACATGGGTGTTCTGAAGCTACTCATTGAATCTCAGCAACTTCTGAGATGATGATTTTTTGAATCGGCTCAGATTGAGCTGCAATTAAATCTGTAATAAGGAACATGGGTGTTCTGAAGCTACTCGTTGAGTCTAAGCCAGATCTGAGATGATATTTTTTTTAATCTGCTCAGATTGAGCCGAGATTAATTCTGTACTAAGAAACATGGGTGTTCTGAAGCTATTCGTTGAATCTCAGCAACTTCTGAGATGATGATTTTTTGAATCGGCTCAGATTGAGCTGCAATTAAATCTGTAATAAGGAACATGGGTGTTCTGAAGCTACTCGTTGAATCTAAGCCAGATCTGAGATGATGATTTTTTTAATCTGCTCCGATTGACCTGAGATTAATTCTGTACTAAGAAACATGGGTGTTCTGAAGCTACTGGTTGAATCTAAGTCAGATCTGAGATGATATTTTTTTTAATCTGCTCAGATTGAGCTGAGATTAATTCTTTACTAAGAAACATGGGTGTTTTGAAGCTATTCGTTGAATCTCAGCAACTTCTGAGATGATGATTTTTTGAATCGGCTCAGATTGAGCTGCAATTAAATCTGTAATAAGGAACATGGGTGTTCTGAAGCTACTCGTTGAGTCTAAGCCAGATCTGAGATGATATTTTTTCGAATCGGCTCAGATTGAGCTGAGATTAATTTTGTACTAAGAAACATGGGTGTTCTTAAGCTACTCGTTGAATCTAAGCCAGATCTGAGACGATATTTTTTGTAATCTGCTCAGATTGAGCTGAGATTGAATTTGTAATAAGAAACATGGGTGTTCTGAAGCTACTGGTTGAATCTAAGCCAGATCTGAGATTATGATTTTTTTAATCTGCTCCGATTGACCTGAGATTAATTCTGTACTAAGAAATATGGGTGTTCTGAAGCTACTGGTTGAATCTAAGCCAGATCTGAGATGATATTTTTTTGTAATCTGCTCCGATTGAGCCGAGATTAATTCTGTACTAAGAAACATGGGTGTTCTGAAGCTATTCGTTGAATCTCAGCGACTTCTGAGATGATGATTTTTTGAATCTGCTCCGATTGACCTGAGGTTAATTATGTACTAAGAAACATGGGTGTTCTTTGTATTAAGAAAAAAAAAATCATCATCTCAGAAGTCGCTGAGATTCAACGAGTAGCTTTAGAACACCCATGTTTCTTATTACAGATTTAATCTCAGCTCAATCTGAGCCGATTAAAAAAAAAAGACCCATGTTTCTTAGTAAAGAATTGATCTCAGCTCAATCTGAGCAGATTAAAAAAAAATATCATCTCAGATCTGGCTTAGATTCATTCAGTAGCTTCAGAACACCCATGTTTCTTAGTACAGAATTAATCTCAGCTCAATCTGAGCAGATTAAAAAAAATATCATCTCAGATCTGGCTAAGATTCAACCAGTAGCTTCAGAACACCCATGTTTCTTAGTACAGAATTAATCTCAGCTCAATCTGAGCCGATTCGAAAAAACATCATCTCAGAAGTCGCTGAGATTCAACGAATAGCTTCAGAACACCCATGTTTTTTAGTAAAGAATGAATCTCAGCTCAATCTGGGCAGATTTAAAAAATCATCACCTCAAAAGTCGCTGAGATTCAACCAGTAGCTTCAGAACACACATGTTTCTTAGTAAAGAATTAATCTCAGCTCAATCTGAGCCGATTCGAAAAAACATCATCTCAGAAGTCGCTGAGATTCAACGAATAGCTTCAGAACACACATGTTTCTTAGTAAAGAATTAATCTCAGCTCAATCTGAGCAGATTACAAAAAATCATCATCTCAGATCTTGCTTAGATTCAACGAGTACCTTCAGAACACCCATGTTTCTTAGTACAGAATTAATCTCAGCTCAATCTGAGCCGATTCGAAAAAACATCATCTCAGAAGTCGCTGAGATTCAACGAATAGCTTCAGAACACCCATGTTTCTTAGTACAGAATAAATTTCAGCTCAATCTGAGCAGATTAAAAAAAATATCATCTCAGATCTGGCTAAGATTCAACCAGTAGCTTCAGAAGACCCATGTTCCTTATTACAGATTTAATCTCAGCTCAATCTGAGCCGATTCAAAAAATCACCATCTCAGAAGTCGCTGAGACTCAAGCAGTAGCTTCAGAACACCCATGTTTTTTAGTAAAGAATAAATTTCAGCTCAATCTGAGCAGATTACAAAAAATCATCATCTCAGATCTGGCTTAGATTCAACGAGTACCTTCAGAACACCCATGTTTCTTAGTACAGAATTAATCTCAGCTCAATTTGAGCCGATTCAAAAAATGATCATCTCAGAAGTCGCTGAGACTCAACGAATAGCTTCAGAACACCCATGTTTTTTAGTAAAGAATGAATTTCAGCTCAATCTGGGCAGATTTAAAAAATCATCACCTCAGAAGTCGCTGAGATTCAACCAGTAGCTTCAGAACACACATGTTTCTTAGTAAAGAATTAATCTCAGCTCAATCTGAGCCGATTCGAAAAAACATCATCTCAGAAGTCGCTGAGATTCAACGAATAGCTTCAGAACACACATGTTTCTTAGTAAAGAATTAATCTCAGCTCAATCTGAGCAGATTAAAAAAAAATATCATCTCAGATCTTGCTTAGATTCAACGAATAGCTTCAGAACACACATGTTTCTTAGTAAAGAATTAATCTCAGCTCAATCTGAGCAGATTACAAAAAAATCATCATCTCAGATCTGGCTTAGATTCAACGAGTACCTTCAGAACACACATGTTTCTTAGTAAAGAATTAATCTCAGCTCAATCTGAGCCGATTCGAAAAAACATCATCTCAGAAGTCGCTGAGATTCAACGAATAGCTTCAGAACACACATGTTTCTTAGTAAAGAATTAATCTCAGCTCAATCTGAGCAGATTAAAAAAAAATATCATCTCAGATGTGGCTGAGATTAATTCTGTACTAAGAAATATGGGTGTTCTGAAGCTACTGGTTGAATCTAAGCCAGATCTGAGATGATATTTTTTTGTAATCTGCTCCGATTGAGCCGAGATTAATTCTGTACTAAGAAACATGGGTGTTCTGAAGCTATTCGTTGAATCTAAGCCAGATCTGAGATGATGATTTTTTTAATCTGCTCCGATTGACCTGAGATAAATTCTGTACTAAGAAACATGGGTGTTCTGAAGCTACTGGTTGAATCTAAGCCAGATCTGAGATGATATTTTTTTTAATCTGCTCAGATTGAGCTGAGATCAATTCTTTACTAAGAAACATGGGTCTTTTAAAGCTACTGGTTGAATCTAAGCCAGATCTGATATGATGAATTTTTTTGTAATCTGCTCCGATTGAGCCGAGATTAATTCTGTACTAAGAAACATGGGTGTTCTGAAGCTATTCGTTGAATCTAAGCCAGATCTGAGATGATATTTTTTTGTAATCTGCTCCGATTGAGCCGAGATTAATTCTGTACTAAGAAACATGGGTGTTCTTAAGCTACTCGTTGAATCTAAGCCAGATCTGAGACGATATTTTTGTAATCTGCTCAGATTGAGCTGAGATTGAATTTGTAATAAGAAACATGGGTGTTCTGAACCTACTGGTTGAATCTAAGCCAGATCTGAGATGATATTTTTTTGTAATCTGCTCCGATTGAGCCGAGATTAATTCTGTTCCTTATTACAGATTTAATCTCAGCTCAATCTGAGCCGATTAAAAAAATCACCATCTCAGAAGTCGCTGAGACTGAAGCAGTAGCTTCAGAACACCCATGTTTTTTAGTAAAGAATGAATTTCAGCTCAATCTGAGCAGATTACAAAAAATCATCATCTCAGATCTGGCTTAGATTCAACGAGTACCTTCAGAACACCCATGTTTCTTAGTACAGAATTAATCTAAGCTCAATCTGAGCCGATTCGAAAAAACATCATCTCAGAAGTCGCTGAGATTCAACGAATAGCTTCAGAACACACATGTTTCTTAGTACAGAATTAATCTCAGCTCAATCTGAGCAGATTACAAAAAATCTCGTCTCAGATTTGGCTTAGATTTAATGAGTAGCTTCAGAACACCTGTGTTTCTTAGTACAAAATTAATCTCAGCTCAATCTGAGCCGATTCGAAAAAACATCATCTCAGAAGTCGCTGAGATTCAACGAATAGCTTCAGAACACACATGTTTCTTAGTAAAGAATTAATCTCAGCTCAATCTGAGCAGATTTAAAAAATCATCAACTCAGAAGTCGCTGAGATTCAACCAGTAGCTTCAGAACACACATGTTTCTTAGTAAAGAATTAATCTCAGCTCAATCTGAGCCGATTCGAATAAACATCATCTCAGAAGTCGCTGAGATTCAACGAATAGCTTCAGAACACACATGTTTCTTAGTAAAGAATTAATTTCAGCTCAACCTGAGCAGATTAAAAAAAAATATCATCTCAGATCTTGCTTAGATTCAACGAATAGCTTCAGAACACACATGTTTCTTAGTAAAGAATTAATCTTAGCTCAATCTGAGCAGATAACAAAAAAATATCATCTCAGATCTGGCTGAGATTAATTCTGTACTAAGAAACATGGGTGTTCTGAAGCTACTCGTTGAGTCTAAGCCAGATCTGAGATGATATTTTTTTTAATCTGCTCAGATTGAGCCGAGATTAATTCTGTACTAAGAAACATGGGTGTTCTGAAGCTATTCATTGAATCTCAGCAACTTCTGAGATGATGATTTTTTGAATCGGCTCAGATTGAGCTGCAATTAAATCTGTGATAAGGAACATGGGTGTTCTGAAGCTACTCGTTGAGTCTACGCCAGATCTGAGATGATATTTTTTCGAATCGGCTCAGATTGAGCTGAGATTAATTTTGTACTAAGAAACATGGGTGTTCTTAAGCTACTTGTTGAATCTAAGCCAGATCTGAGACGATATTTTTGTAATCTGCTCAGATTGAGCTGAGATTGAATTTGTAATAAGAAACATGGGTGTTCTGAAGCTACTGGTTGAATCTAAGCCAGATCTGAGATGATGATTTTTTTAATCTGCTCCGATTGACCTGAGATTAATTCTGTACTAAGAAATATGGGTGTTCTGAAGCTACTGGATGAATCTAAGCCAGATCTGAGATGATATTTTTTTGTAATCTGCTCCGATTGAGCCGAGATTAATTCTGTACTAAGAAACATGGGTGTTCTGAAGCTATTCGTTGAATCTATGCCAGATCTGAGATGATGATTTTTTTTAATCTGCTCCGATTGACCTGAGATTAATTCTGTACTAAGAAACATGGGTGTTCTGAAGCTACTGGTTGAATCTAAGCCAGATCTGAGATGATATTTTTTTTAATCTGCTCAGATTGAGCTGAGATTAATTCTGTACTAAGAAACATGGGTGTTCTGAAGCTACTGGTTGAATCTAAGCCAGATCTGAGACGATATTTTTTGTAATCTGCTCAGATTGAGCTGAGATTGGATTTGTAAATAAAGAACATGGGTGTTCTGAAGCTACTAGATGAATCTAAGACAGATCTGAGATGATGATTTTTTTAATCTGCTCCGATTGACCTGAGATTAATTCTGTACCAAGAAACATGGGTGTTCTGAAGCTACTGGTTGAATCTAAGCCAGATCTGAGATGATGTTTTTTCGAATCGGCTCAGATTGACCTGAGATTAATTTTGTACTAAGAAACTGAAGCTACTCGTTGAATCTAAGCCAGATCTGATGTGATTCTTTTTGAAATCTGCTCAGATTGAGCTGAGATTGAATCTGTAATAAGGAACATTGGGTGTTCTGAAGCTACTAGTTGAATCTAAGCCAGATCTGAGATGATGATTTTTTTAATCTGCTCCGATTGACCTGAAATTAATTCTGTACTATGAAACATGGGTGTTCTGAAGTTACTGGTTGAATCTAAGCCAGATCTGAGATGATATTTTTTTAATCTGCTCAGATTGAGCTGAGATTAATTCTTTACTAAGAAACATGTGTGTTCTGAAGCTACTCGTTGAATCTCAGCGACTTCTGAGATGATGATTTTTTGAATCGGCTCAGATTGAGCTGAGATTAATTCTGTACTAAGAAACATGGGTGTTCTGAAGCTACTCGTTGAATCTAAGCCAGATGTGATGTGAATCTTTTTGAAATCTGCTCAGATTGAGCCGAGATTAATTCTGTACTAAGAAACATGGGTGTTCTGAAGCTACTCGTTGAATCTAAGCCAGAACTAAGCCAGATGTGATGTGAATCTTTATGAAATCTGCTCAGATTGAGCTGAGATTGAATCTGTAAATAAGGAACATGGGTCTTCTGAAGCTACTAGTTGAATCTAAGCCAGATCTGAGATGATGATTTTTTAAATATGCTCAGATTGAGCCGAGATTAATTCTGTACTAAGAAACATGGGTGTTCTGAAGCTACTCGTTGAATCTAAGCCAGATGTGGTGTAATCTTTTTGAAATCTGCTCAGATTGAGCCGAGATTAATTCTTTACTAAGAAACATGGGTGTTCTGAAGCTACTCGTTGAATCTAAGCCTGATCTGAGATGATAATTTTTTTAATCTGCTCAGATTGAGCTGAGATTAACTCTTTACTAAGAAACATGTGTGTTCTGAAGCTACTCGTTGAATCTCAGCGACTTCTGAGATGATGATATTTCGAATCGGCTCAGATTGAGCTGAGATTAATTTTGTAGTAAGAAACATGGGTGTTCTGAAGCTACTCGTTGATTCTAAGCCAGATCTGATGTGATTCTTTTTGAAATCTGCTCAGATTGAGCTGCAATTAAATCTGTAATGAGGACTATGGGTCTTCTGAAGCTACTGGATGAATCTAAGCCAGATCTGAGATGATATTTTTTTTTAATCTGCTCCGATTGAGCTGAGATTAATTCTTTACTAAGAAACATGTGTGTTCTAAAGCTTTTCGTTAATCTCAGCGACTTCTGAGATGATGATATTTCGAATCGGCTCAGATTGAGCTGAGATTAATTTTGTAGTAAGGAACATGGGTGTTCTGAAGCTACTCGTTGAATCTAAGCCAGATCTGAGACGATATTTTTTGTAATCTGCTCAGATTGACCTGAAATTAATTTGTTACTAAAAAAAATGGGTGGTCTGAAGCTACTGCTTGAGCCTGAGCGACTTCTGAGATGATCATTTTTTGAATCGGCTCAGATTGAGCTGAGATTAATTTTGTAGTAAGAAACATGGTCGTTCTGAAGCTACTCGTTGAATCTAAGCCAGATCTGTTGTGATTTTTTTTGAAATCTGCTCAGATTGAGCTGAGATTGAATCTGTAATAAGGAACATGGGTCTTCTGAAGCTACATGTACTAGTTGAATCTAAGCCAGATCTGAGATGATGATTTTTTTAATCTGCTCCGATTGACCTGAGATTTATTCTGTACTAAGAAACATGGGTGTTCTGAAGCTACTGGTTGAATCTAAGCCAGATGTGAGATGATATTTTTTTTAATCTGCTCAGATTGAGCCGAGATTAATTCTGTACTAAGAAACATGGGTGTTCTGAAGCTACTCGTTGAATCTAAAGCCAGATCTGATGTGATACTTTTTAAATCTGCTCAGATTGAGCTGAGATTACTTCTTTACTAAGAAACATGTGTGTTCTGAAGCTACTTAGTTGAATCTTAGCCAGTTCTGAGATGATGTTTTTTCGAATCGGCTCAGATTGAGCCGAGATGAATTTTGTACTAAGAAACATGGGTGTTCTGAAGCTACTCGTTGAATCTAAGCCAGATCTGAGACGATATTTTTTTTTAATCTGCTCAGATTGAGCTGAGATATGTACTTAGAAACATGGGTATTCTGAAGCTACTTGTTGAAGTGATAGTTTTTGTAATCTGCTCAGATTGACCTGAGATTAATTCTTTACTAAAAAACATGTGTGTTCTGAAGCTACTGCTTGAATCTCAGCGACTTCTGACATGATGATTTTTTTAATCGGCTCAGATTGAGCTGAGATTAATTCATCAGAACAAACATGTTTCGAAGTACAGAATTAATCTCAGCTAATCTGAGCAGATTTTAAAAATTATAATCTCAGATCTGGCTTAGTTTCAAACTAGTAGATATATTTTGTACTAAGAAACATGGGTGTTCAGTCAGATCTGAGATGATCATTTTTTAAATCTGCTCAGATTGACCTGAGATTTCATTGTTCTGGAAGTATGATATTTTTAGTATACAATTGTTTCAACCTTTCAAGTATACGGGTCAAATGGGGGTAAACACACAAATTTTGTGATGACATTTTGTATACAACTTCCGGTTAAATATACCTTTCCTTTGTATAAAAATTTTAGCACTTTGAACATACAAAAGCATGAACTCAAAATAATGCTTTTAACATAATAATCATAAGCAATTTGATGTTTTACTTAATTAATCTCGCTGAAATCAAATAGTGAATTTTAACAGATTCAGAGAATTAAGGAATCAACCCCACGAGCTTGCCATATACTTACATACAATTACATTAGTTTTCAATTAATTCAAAACGTTTGTTCGCAATAAAAACATTGCTTCAATGAAACTAACATTGGACATAATTGAATACTGTACTATTGTGACAGAAGATACATAGTGAAGAGGTCTGCCTATTTTGGCAATTTGTCTTGATATAAAACCAAATAAAGTGTTCAAAATGTAACAAGACCTAAAATAATAATAGTAACTAAAACCATGGAGGAAGGAATAGAAGGAGCTCGAACGACGCGCAAAACTGCAGAGTAACAAAAGAATACCCTGACAATGCCCCCGTCTAACCAGTGGAAAAAGATACGACACCTCCAGCTGGACGGCCGATTAACGAGCAGGATTAGATCCCTTTGTACAGAACGTGCGGTATCGCCGCTCTGCACCGTTGCCTTCGTGAACAGTTGAATCATTGAAGACAAGAGTTGTGAATATACACGTTTTTTATTTACCGTTTGTGGTGTTTTACTGAAACATCATGGCATATTTTTTCATTTTTTTTGACTTTCCGGTCACTAGCGGTGGTTCAAAATTTTGGTATTAGCACACAAGGGTGGTTGGTATTCAATTGTGTTTTTTGATTTGGTAAGCACAAGTGTACACAATTTTATCAGGTCTCAAAAAAGTTGTTTTTCTGTATTATATCCATACGACATACGACACCATAGTTGAGTGAAGAACCAAGTGCGCACGCGTAAACTCACATACGCCAGGTCGGCCATTGTCTTGTATAAGGTATGTCGGTGATTACGAGGTGTTGTTAAACGACCGCGGTACCACAGGTTCGACTTTTGAAGTCCCTTCGTTCGAGCTCTTTCTTTTCCTTCCTCCATGCTAAAACCATCAAAATTTTGAAGCAGAAAGATAAATTTAAATTAGGAAAAACCATTAACGAAAAAATACACAAGATTATAAAAACAGTGAAGCTGCAGAACAGTTGTACTCAAAACTTGAGGCCACAACTTCAACGATTACATAATAAACTAATTCAGTTTGACCAAATGAATTTACCAGGTCAAATCAAATGCGTGATGTATTTGAAGTAACAGGTAGATTCAAGTTTCGCTTTGCGATTTGTCTTTGTTCAACCGCCCCCCTCCCCATTTTTTTTCTCATTCATACAGCTCATAATTATTTTCAGCTGGAAATGTGTTTAAAGGAACACGTTGCCTTGGATCGGACGAGTTGGTCAAAACAAAAGCCATGTAACCGTTTTTTATATAATGCATATGGTTGGAAAGATGTTTTAAAAGTAGCATACAATGATCCACATAAGTTTGCCTCGAAATTGCGTGGTTTTCCTTCTACTGTGCGAACTATCACCGTCGGCCATTTATGGGAGTCAAAATTTTGACCCCCATAAATGGCCGACGTGTTAGTCGACGAGGTAAAAGGAAAACCACGCAATTTCGAGGCATGTTTGTGTGGATCATTGTATTCTACTTTTACAACATCTTTCTACCCATATGCATTTTATAAAAAACGGTTACAAACGTTTTTCAAAGACCAACTCGACCGATCCAAGGCAACGTGTTCCTTTAAAATTAATTGAAATGACAGTTCAAAAATACTTGATACTTATTAATTTATCAATGTTGTATCCCCCATTATTTTGTTTGTCAACGTTTTTACTATACTTTGAATATTAAAAATTGTTGTGCCATCTTCAAATTAGAGATTATCGTGGTTTGTGACAATTACATGCCATTGACTCAAGTTATTCTTGGCATCATCATTAAAAAAAGGACAAGTTTAATATGTGCAATCTCACCTGCTCAATTAAGCATAAACTTAATTGCGGCACGAGCACCGCTTTACCAACTGAAATACTTGCTGCTCTTGCAGTCGGCAAAAGTGCCTCAAGTTTTAAGAATCCTTAGCGAATAAGGCAACTAGTGCAAGATCATCATCCACTTCAGGTCCAACAGTGTCTCTATTCTTCAACGGTTTATTCAGTGGCTCCAGATTCTTGATGATCACTTCTCGTTTGAACTTTTGCCCAATATGCTTCTGCAAATACATTATTAGAAGTAAAAAAATAAAAAATAAACAGTAAGTGAAGACATAAACGTAATTTTACCTTGCAACTGTTTTTGCCATTTTAACTGATGTGTTTGTAAAAAAGCAAAGTAGTACATTGCCTTGAGCCCACATGATTTGTTTTACTCATGTGCCGGCATAATGCATTCAAGTTTTCAAACAAACTTGTCCTAAAAAATATTATTGCAGGTCTATTTGCAAAAAATTTGCTTCCAAATAAGCAGCTTGAGCAACGCAAGTAATCTAGGTCACAAATGCACAAAGGAACACCCGTTCTAGACAGGCACGACAGAGTTGATTCTATTTGGATCGGCGCGACCCAACTTATTTGGTACATATAATTTGGGTACATTTTACATTGGCTTGGCCCTTAACAACATCGTTCCGAACAACTGCAAAAGTCAATCTTTTGAATTCTAGCGTATTCCAAGCAGTCATCTTTTTGGAACTCTGGAGCACCGACTATCAGATAGAGAAAGGGACAATTAGAAATGTTTCTTTTCACAAACACTGAAAGTGTAACAGTGTTTCTCAAGGGAAGAAGTACTCGGTAAATTTAAAACTCAGATCGAAAGAGATGGGCATAGACAAGAATACATGACTGGTGGCAGAAATAACAGAGCGGTAAAGGATCAGAAGATGTGGGTGAAATTCAAATAAGCGCAAAACCGAAAACTCAGACCAAAATAGCAAGAAAGAGCAGAAAATGGAAATTAAGGATGAATAAAGTTTGATGATGATTTGATTCAGATTGTTTAATGAGTAAATAATAAATTACTTCTCTTGTTACTTGTAATTCTTTTAGTATAAACTTGACCCATTGAGTATTTGACTCATAGACTAAAACTTTCATATGACACCAAAAAGTCTGAAAAATAATTAATGATTGAGTGAGCACTACTCACTTTTGTAAAGGGTATGAAAATTAGGTTGCGCGGTAATTAGCCTTCCAAATTGTGTGAGGCAAGTCCTTTTGAGCTTACAAAATTCACTCAAAGATGTCGGCAACTTGTTCATCAGTGAGCAGTGCTGACCAAAGCAATAATTTTCGGAATTTTTGCCGTCATATGAGTTGAACCCATAAGCTATCCATACATCTAAACAGTTTTCACCAGAATCATTTCTTTTTTAGACACACTGTACAGGGACACCAGATAGTACAGTATGGAGGAACAAAAGTGGACTTCTTTTTAGAAAAATCTGGTAGGAAAAAAAAAAAACCCAGAATTTACAGTCCCTTTCATCATACACCGGTCATCTAAAATGTACAAATTTATACTAGCAGATAATTGGAATGAAAAATTTCTATAATCGATTCAATTTCTCAGTCCCTTCATAATCGGCCGCCTCCCTATGGTTTGGGAGTCGTGCGCTTTTGAGAATAATGGGTAGCAGCGCCTTCAACAACTTCACACGCGCTAATTTAGGCTCGGATGTGAATCCGAGAATTCTACCCTAAATAGTTAAAGGTATTTAACACGTTTGGTAACTTGTCAAAGACCAGTATTCTCACTTGGTGTATCCCAACATATGCATAAGAATAACAAGCCTGTGTGAAAATTTTGACTCAATTGGTCATTGATGGCAAGAAAAAGCTGAAAGAAAAAACACCCTCGTTGTACAATAGTGTGATTTCAGATAGTAATAAAAGGCTTCTGGTCTAAGAATTTACCGGTTTCTCAAAAACCGTGTTACTTCAGAGGGAGTCGTTTCTCGCAATGTTTTATACTATCAATAGCTCTCCGTTGCTCGTTACCAAGTAAATTTGTATGCTAATTTATATTTTGATTATTTACTAAATGTGTACTGTGTCTTTAACAAGCTCACCAACAATAAATAAATAAATAAATAAATAAATAAATAAATAAATAAATAAATAAATAAATAAATAAATAAATAAATAAATAAATAAATAAATAAATAAATAAACAAACAAATAAATAAATAAATAAATAAATAAATAAATAAAACAGGGTGAAATGGCTTAAACTTGCCCCCCGCCCCCCCTTTTAGCATTGCAGGTGATCGGCGGCACTAATTTTTCATAAACTCCCAGGGATCCGTCACCACAGCAACCGTTCTCACTATCCCATTTTATATAGGTAACTTCCGGGAGTACTATTTCAAAGGAATATGCACGACCGTTTCACACTTACGATCAAACCCAAGGAAATACTTATGGTGTGAAAGGGCTTTTCTTAGTAGTTTAAAAAGATCGACCAAAGGTTCCCCGGGAATAAGTATAGTGCGGAAAAGTTCATGAGATTCCACACTTCACTCAATTCAATTTGGCGGGTTGAACCAACGTCATGTGGTTACACGTGTCGGGGCTCTAAGCTGTCCCACTGCACACGACTATCTCTTCTGTCAGGAGGTATGCCCATCCTGTGTGTGCCACAACTGGACAATAGGGCTACAGGTTAATCTGGGCCTGGTCGTGGTGCGCCCTTCAGACCGCCTCTCGGACAATAAAGATTTGCATACGTTCCAGTAATGAGGGGACAGGCAGTGCTCCTGGTGCTTTCGTTTACGTTCTGGTACATCCCTAGTAGGTCTGTACAAGAACGAAAACCTAAATGAAAACCTAATGGCTGTATGGTTGCGTTCGGACAAAGTAACCTGAACTTTGATTAGTCACCCGATACTCTTTCACCAGGAGCACTGGCCTGGCCCCTCATTACTGGAACGTTTGCAAATCTTTAATTGTTTTAGATGAGAGGTGGTTGGAAGGGCACACCACGACCATGCCCAGAGAGGCAACTATATCTCCACTGTACACTAAATATCGGCATACACAGATTGATGTATGGTCGCGTCGTGGGTTGAGATCTTCCCCTACACATCAACCACCTCACTCATCTTAAGCACTCACGTTAGAAACACACCTACTTCAAAATGTCTTTCCAGACTAATCTGCCACCCCACATTTTTGAGTTAACCAACCCCGAAATCACTAACCCACCACAACCCGGAAATCACATAATCAGCGGAAATGTATTCACACTGTCATTTTGATACAGGTTACACACCTTTTATCTACTATTTCAAGAGTTTCTAAATTTGTCCTGGTACCAGAGGTGATTTAAATTAAGAACACACGTTTCTGAGTAAATTAATACTAATTATGGAAATTATGTTTAATCTTTAATCACTGATGCAAGTTTAAGTCTGAAAATAGTTGAAATATGTGTGTGTTATATCAGGAGTTTCTAACATGAGTGCTTGAAATGAGTGAGGTGGTTGAAGTGCAGGGGAAGATCTGAGACAGACATCTTGCTCAGAAATCGAGAAAATGCAGCGACAACAAGTACCGGTATGGGTGCTGAATAATGAGGCATTTAATGCCATTTATTGATATAGCTATTAATGAAAGAGCGCCAGAGTTTGGAAGGTAATCAGAAATGATTTTCCCCACTGATGATGATTAAGTCTGCTTTCGTTAACAACACTATATTTTTACGATTTTTACAATTATATTCTTTATTCTTTAAAAAGGATTTCTCAATAGGTGAGCCGGCTCGGGCCTTTAGAGATTTTTGGGGACATGCAGACTGTTAATTGTTGAAAGTAATGATGATGTTAAAACTCACCCCTATGATTCCACTGATGAGCTTCTTAAAGTGATCCCTTCTACTTTTATCACTGGTTGTTTTTCTAGTATCGGAACTGAATACAAAACGACGATCAAATATCTCAAGTGACTCCATTGTGACTCCTGGTATCTGCAACATCACCTCCCGTAGTGTATCAAACTTGGGTCGCTGAATTAACAGAAATGCTTTAGAAATTAATTTTCTAAAATGCTTTGCTAAATTCGTCTTGCAGAGTATCTTTTGCTCACTCTTAAGACAGAGATTTGTAGACCAGAAATGAAACAATGTTGAAACATCCCCAGCAATGTCTGTTACACGCTCAGAGTCCCACAAGTCATCTTAAATCGAAAGTTCATATTTCCTCCAAGTGCATCCCCATGAAAAGCATATACATATGTATTGGTTGTCATGGGGCAAGTTAGACAATGTTCTGGGGTGAAGTAATTCCGTGACACGAATTGAGAGGGAAAGTCTGGTCGTTCTCTTTCTCTGTTACCAGTGCATTGTTGCATCTATGGATTTTCATCTTACTAATACAAAGTTCACGTTTTATTTTGTACCCCAAGGCATCATGGCCCGAGGGGATGGATACTTGGACAGCTTACCACTAGTTCTGAAATCCATAACGTATGCGCACGAGCCAAAATTACCCTTTCCCTGCTTCGTAAGCGCTGATTCTTTGCGTACGTAAGTAGATACATGTACATGAAATTGAGCCTTGATGTTTTTCCCGGCGGTGCAGGGTCAATTCTCTGGAGATGGTGAATGCCCATTGGGAAAATAGGTCAAGGTGACCCAATCTACTACCAAAGGCAAGGTTTTCTGCTAGTCGCATGAACCAAGGCGAAACAATTTATTTGATGACTAATTGAGCTGAAATTTTCAAAGTTTTGTTGTTTATGCATACAACCAACAAAACGTATACTCACCAAGATTTCATAATGTTGAAATGTCCTCTGAATAAGCCAAGCCATACATGCTTCATGTTGCCCATGAATTTGAAGGCCTTGCAATAGACACGTAAACAACCAGTTAGCTGCACATGGAAGAAGGGTTCTTTCCACAATCTAAGTTTAATAATAGTAACAGTAACAGTAACAGTAACAGTAACAGTAACAGTAACAGTAACAGTACTTATAAAGCGCCAAATTGCCAAAGGATACAAGGCGTAACAAAAAATGAATGTACAACGAAGTGGTCATAGTTTCATCATAAAGTCACTTTGACACCCCTCTCTGCCTTTTGAGCGATTTAATTTGTTTTAGATCAGAACAAATTCCATATAAGGAACAATATTGTGAAGGCCCAGCGATGAACGAGTGACGATAAGAATTAATAAAAAAAACGACTCTTCTGTTCGGGAAGCTGGCCTATACAGCTAGCTTTCAATGTCCTGAGCATTGATGGTGGAATGGTGGTTTAGAAAGATTGCAATATCGTGGAGAGAGGGCATGCTTTCAACGTGACTAACATGTTCCTTTCACTGTGAGCAATGGACAATGGTAACCTTAGACTTTGACACTTTCACAAGCCAGCTCTTTGTTTTCATGGGTCTGTAGTCATTTGTGTACAAAACCAATAGCGGTTGCTTCAATACAGGAACAGCAGAAAGGTGTCCTCCAAGGTAATGGTCAAACACGACAGTAAGCAAACACATTTGCTTACCGTTTTACCGTTAAGCAGTGATATGAAATATATGGCAGATTGTGAACCTGAAAGAATCTTTTTTAATATTTTATATTTAGTATTATATAACACTAAAGCAGATCCTTGTCATTTGATTGGAGGATTGTTCGTCACGTGATCGCAAATAAAAATACCATTGCACGCTACTCATCGTGCATTTTTTGTTCCGTTCAGCGTGCATTTTTAGTTCCATCCAAAAAGGTTCTATTGCACGGTGAGTAAAACATCACTGCGTGCGCGTGTTTGGTAGCAGTGTTCGCTGCAAGGCACATACTACATTCGGCGTCTGCGTGTCTGAAAACTGTACAGAATGCACATGTATTCAATGTTCAAAGATTGAATGTTCTATCAACTCGGCTTCGCCTCGTTGATAGAACATTCCATCTTTCAACTCATGAAAATATTCGCACCATTGCACAAATGAAAAACATTGATTATTTGTTTAAAATTGAAGGTCTGTCCTAGGAATGATCTCTCCTTTAAAGCCGTTTGTAAAGTACCATTCAAGTACTTACATGTAAGAGATGGTCGCAAATTCTGCTGGAACAAATGGTATCTGCTAAATAGCTTTGCTCCACGCGGGCTTATTGTGGCATTCAATGTATAAGTGGTTCAGCAAATTGTGTATGGAAATTGGAAATGCATGTTGGTCATTGGAGATATGAGGTATTTCTGCAGTAGAATTACCCCTATATTATGGTTTGGTCACTGCATTAGAATCTACCTAAATCCGTAAGGATTTCCTACTCTATCTAAGAAAATACTCGCCTCCGATACCTACATATGCATTTCTAATGCGCATGTGCAAGCAATCATGCTGACACAAAACAAACGCTAGGATGTCACTCACGCACACTGCACCCCTCAGATTCACCTTTTGGTTTAATTTTAGGATACTGATCTGGGTGGGATGGTATCGGAGGTGAGTATTTTCTTAGATAGAATAGGAAATCCTTACGGATTTAGGGACATTCTATTACAGAAAATACCTCACCTCCGATACCTACATATGCAGAGTAGCACCGAACCGAGTCCCAAACTGAAGGGGGGACAAGTGCAGTGTGGAGCCCTAGAAAAGAAGCCTTAACTAAGCCTGATACCTGACCAAATGTGTAGTAACAAAGGGAGTTAAGACATACTGGTTAGCTGTAAGGACTCACAAGCTCTTATGAAGATGAGTTGACAGTCCTACAGTATTACTAGCCTGGAGAAGGTGTTGCTGCTTGCCAAGCTTGTCTGTCCTCCAGCCTGGAAAATATCTCACAGGTAGCAGGAAGTGAGGGTTGAGAAGTTTTCCAACAATCTGCCTGCATAGTATCTGTAAGGGGAACACCTGAAAAAGAGCCAGTGGGGTAGTAATGCTACTTGCTAGGTGAGCTTTGGCCGATGCAGTAACTGGATGAGGGGGTGTAATCCGTGCCAGAGTAGGTACTAGGCGAACCTGTGATATGTCAGAGTGTGAACCTGGGGTCTATTAAGTGCTCCTGTCAACAGTTCGCCTGGTAAATTTGGTTAAACTACAGGACCAGGCAGTGACCCCCGTGGCTTGGCAGTAGAGATTGGAGCTGGTAATATAACTTTGACAATCCACCGAGAAACAGTACCAGTTGAGGTTGGGTTGAACGGTCAAAGCGTTGTGATGAAGAGTTGTGTAGTGTTCCCATGTACATTGTAGCTCCTTGGTGTGTTAAATTCAAGTATGCTGTAATAGGGCACAACATTTTATCTTCTTGGATTATGAGGAAGAAGTCAAGCTCAGGACAAAATATGTCTGGAGGGGAAAAACCTCAGTGATGGGTTTTAGGTAAGGGAGTTGATAAGTGTGGCCAAACGAACACCTTCATGTTCCCAACAAAAGAGTCCAGGTTCTGATGAAGGAGCATGGAATTCACTTCTGAGGTGAGCTGAGGAGGCTGCTAAAGGAAGACTGTCTTGACCAAGAGGTCGAGTAGAGAAGGAGAAGAAGGAGAAGAAGAAGATGAAGACCCAGCCGGTTCAGAGTGAGGCTTCTTCAACCTGCAAAGGACAGTGCCGAGGTCCCAAGAAGGAGCGAGTATCTTGATAGGAGGTTCCTCTAAGAACAAGCCTTTTGGTCAGTTGAGGTATAGCAGTGTTATGGAACAGAGTTCAGTCATCATCAAACCTGTGATGTACATGTACTGCTGAAAAGGTTGATCTGTAGTCTTGAAAAGGTGGTAATCTGGAGGCCGGGATTAAAGGGGAGATTAGAAAATCCCCTGAGACAGTTGCAGATGCAGAAGAGGGAACAATACCTTCCTTGGTACACCATTAGAAAAGGAAGGTAGGCGATTATCATACTTTGTTCTACAGGTCTGTCGTCTATATTTTGCTGCAAGGGAAGCAGCATCTTTTACAAAAGCAAGGCCAGCCATTTGGAAGACTTGAAAGCATCCAAACACAAGGATGAAGACAGTCCAGATCTTGGTGTAGAAACTTGAACACAATGATATGGTCACTTTGGTGAAGGAAGGGGGATCGAAAGAGGAGATCCAGGGTGTCTAGGGTTGAAGATCTTCCTGGAGAGGAGGCTCGTCTGTAGAGAGAATTTATGGGGAAGGCACCAAGTGAGTAGGCTCCAGGTTAGCATAGGGAAGAGGAGAGAGTCCCTCTCCGACGTTTTATGTAAGACACAAGGTGGAGTTGTCTGACTTTTGAACGGCTAAGAGTTCCAGCAGATAGATGTGAAGCAAACTGAACTGAGAAAGATCAACAATCTGTAAATCCAAAGTATCTAAGACCAAGATCACTGAAGGAAAGAAGTGGGGGAAAATTGGCTCCGCAGGAAGGTTCCGAAGATAATGGAGTCCACTGGAAACCAGACTTGAGAAGGGGATCCCTTCTCGGCCAGTAGTGTTAAAAAACAGGAGCAGTTGAAGAGGTTGTAAGTTTGTTCTGCCTCATGGCAAAGATCCGTAAGGTGTGCCATGGTAAGGTGTGCCATGAATCCCTGGAGATGAAGCCAAGCTCGAGCTGGTAGCAATGCTGAAGAGAGGGAGAGTTGAATGATATACTTTCCTCTAGAACTCTGTGACGCTTCAGTGAAGAAAAGGCTCTGTCCTAGTCAAGTTGAGGCAGACACAGAGGAGCATCGGAATCTGAGAAAGGGCTAAGGAAGATTAGCCCAGGAGGATGATGAAACCCATTTTGGGGTTTGGACAAATCCTAGACATGGCTAGAAGAGCGGCTGTTCATGGAGGGACCACGATGAGACAGTCGTCTAAAATCATTGATGTTAAATAATATTGAACAAATTTATTAATAAGGACGTACCACAATTATCTTCTGCAAATGAATGAAGGAAGACTTCATAAGTAACTCAAACGAATGGAAATAAAGGCAGCAGAAAATTAAGTATAAAGAGAGCCACAGGCCTAGAAAAGAGTAAATTTGTTTCTAAAATTAGTCCAAGGTTAGTCCAGTAGTCGGAAGTCACTGATATAAGTAAAAAAGAATAAGGTTATGCGAAAGGACCTACATGTACGACATAGATATCTGTAGAAGATCGAAATAAGGACTTCATAAAAACACTATAGAAAGGAAAATAGCACAAAAACAAGTATAAGGTGAACAATAGACCTGGCAATTGAGTCAACTTCCTCCAAAGGGACACATACATGTAAAGGCAGTGAAAGGTAATAAGGCAGCCAAAGAGATCCTTCAAAAAGCTCTCAACCACTTGTAAAGGCTAAAAAGTAGGGTGTGAGACGATGACCTTGAAGTACGAAGACCCTGGTTATCATACTCTACATGTGTGTAATAGGCCTGGGCGAATTATTCGAGTATCTGGTTAATGGGGAATAGGTTTTCCTATCCGTAACCGCGAATGCCTTTTTTTTCTTAACCGGATATACGCATAGGGCGCAAATACCTATTTATAAACCGGATACATGTAGTTCAGTAATTACAACCAAGTAACCGGATATTCTTTAATATCCGAATATCCGCGGACGTCGAGCGACAACTGATAGGAATGTTTTGTCTGAATCCTTATGAAACTTCTATTAAGACAGCATAAAACAGCATAAATTAAGTATTTAATCATGCTCACCTCCGTGAAGAGCTAAAACAACGACATTTCTGATGTAGTTTGTTCAAAGATTTTGAAAGTTTTCCTTCACGTAGAGTCAATCACGATCACAAGAAAAAGCAAATCGCCATCTTTAAATATAAAGTTGGCATGCGGTATCCGAATATCAAAATTTCACTATTCGCCCAGCACTAGTGTGTAAGCTGTAGAACGAGTAAAGGAAGAGGAAGGCTGACTCGTAGAAAGTGAAATCTTTCCTCAGCAAAATAACAACAGGTCGATCCCGGGAGAAGGATCTACCAAGCGCTCTCTGGAGGCTAGAGGAGCCAGAACAAAAGAACAAGTATCAGAGATCTACGAAGGGAATCGTGGATAGCTGAAAAAGGGGGTAAAGACTGACTACATGTATGTACGTACATGTAGGAGGTCAGGCAAACCTTCATAAGCTTGAACAATGCTGGGAGAAGATAGGGTCAACCAGTGATATATACAGGGTCAACAGATGCACAGCCTAGGCAAACCAAGACGCAGTTAACGATCTAATTTTCTAAGTTAGGATTAAGAATGTGGGAAAAAGGGCTTCTCTTGGAAGGGTTTGAAGAACACAATCAATCTTAAGCTGAAGGGACAGTAGAAAACCTGAATTGGATCAGAAATCTTAAATTTTGAAAAAGATTTTTTTTTTCTTCTTTCTCAAGATGTCCGCCGATAAAAGGCAGTGGGGAGCCCAAAAGATGGAGGAGAGTGGGTCTAGTTGTCTCTCTCCAGAAAGAGGATTAGGAGGCTTCTACAGGAGGAAGAAAAAAACTGTAAAATCTTACCCAATAGTCACAGGATGGTGGTAAAAGAGGTAGAAGGTGGTATCCCATCAGAGTACTGAACGGGCCCGACGTTGCTTTACTTTGCTGAATGGTCGAGAACCGGAGTGTTCAACGTACATGTAGTATGGCCGTAGACCTGCGTGTAACTGTTCTGCAGGTGGTTAGGCGGAGAGCCGGAACGGCTGTGTGATCGAGAACAGAGCGGGGGCAGAAAGGAGAAGACGGAAAATTCCCTCGGAAAGGCCGACGTAGCCTCATAAAAATGAAGAAGGCCAGCCCTTAAATGAATAAAAAGGGTCGGTACCACGGCCCCGTTCGCCATGAATTGATATCTCCAAAGTGAAGAAACAGGAGGGATGAGCGAGGGTGGACGAGCGTGAAGCAACAACGGTGGCCTGTATAGTATGCCCAAGCCGGAGCGCCCAGGCCCAGCTAGCCCAAAGAGAAGATTGTTCTGTCTCTCTCTGAGGGGAAAGGGGGCTGGAGTGTATTTGGAGGAAAAACCACGATGTTTTCTGAAGGCTAAATGTGTTTACATGATGAGCCTGTGACGACATATTAACCACAATTTCACAAGGAGGGGGTAGTACTTTCCCGCTCAAGTGTAGGAGCTGACAAGATTTTATCCATGTAGAAACTTTCCCTTGAACCAACGGTCCAGTAAATACAGTAAGGGTTATCCAGTGAACAAAGTCGACAGCGGAAGCAGGATGGAAGTATCGAAGTCCAAGGGTGACGGTTGACTACCACAGGAATGGCAAGAATATCTGCGGTTCTTTGTCATAAAAAGGATTTGGGCTTAGCCATATCTTAATGCTCTCAAGGTGTATCACTAGGGCGCTAACCTAGGTGAGGTATTTTCTGTAATAGAATGCGGTGTCTGGTTACTACATTTCTGACAGTTCATCAGAGACACAATGGTGTCCCACTCTTCTGCCAAGTGGTAAACAATAATGTGTAATATCATCAGCATCAAGATCCATTGAAGAGAACCCTAGATCAAAAATGCATCGAAGTGTCTTACCTGTAGAAATATTGGCCAGCATATGTTAAGCGTTTTAATACATGTCTGTGTGTCGTTCCATAAAAATGCAGTGTAGATACTGAGCACCATACTTTTACACAGGGACTGTTAGAACAAGAAGAAAACAATTGAATGAGAGCAATGCAAATCATAAATATTCAGTTCACCATGGAAACATCCGATTACAGAAAACCCACTCATACAGACCGCTAATCTTAATGCTCGGTCATTTCATCCTCCTTTGTGAAAGCCTCAGTGAACCGGACCCTACTTCGAAGGGCACACATTATTTGGATTGGATTGGATTGGATTGGATTCAATTCAATTCAATTCACTTTATTTCCAAATCCAAACATTATCATTATCTTCAAACTATGAAGTTTAATGTAAATCTGTGGACATTTTGAAAAAGTGCCAGAATCCTTTAACCTGCCGCTGGCAGATGGCGCTCTCACATTTGGTGACATCACCAGTCTTATTTTGTATAACAAGACCCTTCCTTTCTTTACACATAGTGTTATCAAAAATTACCCCAAGATTGCGAGCATTTGCAGATGAAGTAATACTGTAATATAATTCCGCAACAAGCAACCCAAGGTCTCTAATTGTTGATTTGATATGATTTTCAAAGATTTAAAATATTAACATTTTAAAACCTTGTAATTTGACACCTGAAGCAGTTTCATCTTCTTATGGATATCTAACTATAATATGTAAAAGTGAATGTTTTGTCAGGGGACAAGGGACACTGAAAAGAAAAAGTATCAATAAAAAACATGGTATTATAAGGAGTTTCATTTATTTTTTTTGCAAATAAATAGGTCAGTGCGAACAATTTAAAAAACAAAAACTGTTTGCAGAATGCTTTGTTGTGGAGATTGCCCGACCCCTAAAGAATGTGTCTGATACGGCCTAAATGGAACCAGAGAGCAGCCCTGATACTTCAAGACGGAAATGTTGCTCCTACCGATTGACTGATATTATATTCAGGGGCAGAACCGTGGACACATTGAAAGACAAACAACAAAATTTTAAATATGATACAAGATTCAATGGGCAGCCAATGCAAGGAATGAAGGACTGGGCTGATGTGGTCTTTATACAGTACCGATTGAAAATAACTAGAAGCCGTGCAATAAATTTAGCGCGCAAACGGGCGTGGAGGTTGGCGCGATAACATGTCTTGAAAAAAGTCAAATAGCCGTCGGTATATTAACGCGTGACTCACGCATGGAGTGCCACGCGCTAAACTTGCAAAACCCACGCGACATTTTGCGTGATTACTAGAGAATGAATAGTGCTTTGATGTCGCTCAATTCCCATCATTATCCCCATAATGAAGGTTGCTTTGATGGAGTGTAATTCACCGTTATTACTGAGATTGAAGGATGCTTTGATGGAGTGTAATTCACCGTTATTACTGAGATTGAAGGATGCTTTGATGGAGTGTAATTCACCGTTATTACTGAGATTGAAGGTTGCTTTGATGGAGTGTAATTCACCGTTATTACTGAGATTGAAGGTTGCTTTGATGGAGTGTAATTCACCGTTATTACTGAGATTGAAGGTTGCTCTGATGGAGTGTAATTCACCGTTATTACTGAGATTGAAGGATGCTTTGATGTTACGTGATTCACCGGCGCCATACATGTGGAGTTGATTATTTTGGGTGTTTAAATAATGGTCTTTTAAAATGAAGTTGGCGGTCTGATTATTAAAAAAATAGACTCAATGTGTATTTTCATTGTTGTGAAATTAAATGCCAGGCGCTGTCAGCATCTTGTGTCTGTAATTAGGTGTCGGCATCTTGCGTCTGTGATTAGGTGTCGGCAACTTGTGTCTGTGATTGGAAGTTGGCATTGCTTGAGTTGTGATTGGTTATAAGCCAAGACAATGTACAACTTGGTTCAACCTTTGAGAAGTCTGCGTCGTCGCCATATTTTCTTTGGTCCAATACCATCTGCGCGATGCCCACGCGTGGAGCACCATGCGCTAAACTGGCAGTACCCACGCGACATTTTGCGTGATTTCCCGAGAATGTATGTGCTTTGATGATGCCTGATTTACCGGCGCCATACATGTACATGTACATAGTTGATTACTTTGTAACATCGGCATCTTGTGTCTGTGATTAGGTGTCGGCATCTTGTGTCTGTGATTAAGTGTCTGCAACTTGTGTCTGTGATTGGAAGTTTGCATTATTTTGCTTGAGTTGTGATTGGTTTAAGTCCAGACAATTTTCTTGAACCTTTTAGAAGTCTGGGTCCCCATTTTCTTTGGACCAAGACCACTAACGGCGTGGCCCACGCGTGGAGCGCCACGCGCTAAACTTGCACTACCCAAGCGACATTTTGCGTGATTACCTGAGAATGTATGGTGCTTTGATGATGTGTGATTCACCGGTGCTTTGATGATTCACCGGCGTCAACTTATTTTTATTTTGTGTGCTTATATATTATTCTTTTGAAATGGATTGGGATTGTCATTATATATAAAAAAAAACCATATACTCCAGGCAGGTGTATCCTGGCTGTAGTATTATTTGTTGTAAAATTAAATGCCAGTCGGTGTCGGCAACTTGTTGTGTATGTGATCGGAATTCATTCGATTGAGGTGATTATGCCTGGGCAATTTCAGCCACGGTTCAACCGTTAAGAAGTTTGCGTCCGTATTTTCTGTGAGTATGATTGACACTCTTATCGAGATCCAATCATGTCTTATCTTAACATCCCCCCCCCCAGTTTGTTATACATTTTGTTTCCCTCAAAAGACAAGCCGCTGGGTTGCGCGGTGTCTGTGGTTTTCTTTGGGTTTAAATTATTAAACCAACGAGCAGTTACTGTTGAGCAACTCGGGCAAAAGTACTATCAAAATAGGCGAAAACATTTATATATACATTTTTAAAACCCATACAAACAACCAAGCCAGCACCCCATAATGAACCCATCTATCGTTCAAAAGGTATATATTATATGTATAATAAAAAAAAAACGGACACAATTAAATAAAGCTGTTAGGCGAGAAAACACTGCTTAGCTAAATTCTTTGCTGTATAAAAGCAAAAAAATGAGTGGGGCACAAGTTGCAACGATGTCAGTTTTATGGAATTTTGGCTGGTACACTGTGTCTGCTAAGCAATTGTTTTTCTGTGCTTAGCATATTTTTGTGATTATGGGCTTTATGAATTTGAACCCTCTTTGAAGAAGAATAACTGACAGACAAGCTTCAACTTCGCGCTTGAAGGGGGCACAGCAATTTTCCTTAGGTCTTCTTACATTCCTATGCACTTCTTTGGGGGAAAATAAGTTTGTATTGGAACCTGGCAGCACTGCAATTTTACGGCCTGCGACTTTCTTTAACAAGATTGTAATAAGAATGATATAAAAATAGCAATATTCAGAATGATGTGTACAGCTTAACTTGTTCCCTCTTCATTAATGCAGGACTTATTTGGCTTAGAAGTTTTTTCCAGTACTATACGTTTCGAGGAAAGCATATCTGTCATTTAATACATGTTTAATAAATACTGTGGCTAAAAAATACTGGGGGCGATTGACACCTCCAATGTTTAACGATTCCTTTGTGGTGCCGCTGGTTGAATTGTTGTGGCCTTTGATTGCGGGGACATTCTGTTGATGGTAATTCAATCTGACTGGGGGACAGATTGTGCATTTGCAAAGATTCATTTGCAACAGTGTTGCCATAGAGCACCAAACTGAGTTTCAACATTGTGCCCGGATTAAAATTAATAATCGACATTCAAGTATTTCATGCCCCAAAATACAAATGTACTGGCTTTTAAGAAAAGTTTCTTTGAAGGTGATACAAATTATACAGCAACATTTTTCATTTTTTTTTTTTGGGGGGGGGGATTTACTTGGTTGTTTTTTAGTTTTTTATTAGCCACAAATCACTGAAATTGAATGCACGTCATGAAAGCGCGAGGGATTGGCAAAAGGAACATAAAATACCTATAAGTTTTGAACGTGAAATGGTAATACAAACATCCTATTATGTATATAAAATGTTGAACATGATTAAGGACGATTTTATTTTCTTCCTCGGATGGGACGTAAAGTGAGGGTCCCTCACCTATACGTAACAAACCCCTTACCACATACTTTTGACGAGTTTGCTTCCTTTTCCAGAGTGTATTAACAAGTTGAAATTTTTGACAGTTCATGCAAACCGTTGCTGTTCATTGTTAATAATTTATGAGAATAGTTACTTCAAATTTCAATCAAATACTTGAAAATGTATAGAATGGTAGTGGTTGTCCATTGATGTCCGTCCCTCCTGCATAAGAATGACCCAGCTCTCAAGTGTTTTGAGAATCTACGTCTAGATTGTACAACAGTGTGCACGTACGTAGCGCCTATGTACAATGTATGCTGTAGTGAAAAGGTGCTACTGATCTAACGTAACAAAATGGATGTTTTCCTACACACACAATGTTTAGGGTTATTTTCATTTCAAAAAAATCGATAATGAAATCTAGTTGTGTGTGTGTGTGTATAATGTGTGGATAACATGTGCACATTGTACGTATGCGGTCTGTGTAGTAAAGGTCTGTGCAGTAAATAATGACGGCGTATTTGAATCTGCCAGCTAGTGTTGAATCAAAACGCCAGCGAGTACATTTTTCATCAAGAAACTAATGCTTGACACATTCTTTGCTGAGCAAGAATTTTAGTGGGCACCAGTCACAACAATTTAAACTTTATGATGTAAAAATTCGGCTGGTTACCTGTTTATGTAATACTTTTCTGTGCTTAGCAGGCGACATGATAGACGTGCTAACCTGCTTTAATTATGGCAGGGCCCAATTTCATAATGTTGTTAAACAGAAAAACATTGCTTAGCAAAATGCCTACATGTATATTAAGCTTTATAGTAGGCAACCAGTTGCAAAAATACAACCTTTACGGAACTTTGGCTGATTACAAGTTTCTTTTAAGCCAGATTTGTCTGTGCATGCTTGGCGGTCAGTTTTTATTCTTACAGGCCTGATGAGTTCATTTCATAGCATATTCAAGTTCAGCTTTATGAAAATCAGAATTTCGGATTTCCCCCAGTTTTTCAGGAAGGGTTGTCCATTTTAACGCGGATTACACAACAAGCAAAACATAGACGTAAGCACCGTATGCGCAGTTTGTTTTGCCTACGGTAACAGAGACATGAAACTATGAAACTGGGTCGGGTCATGTATCATCAGCATGCACTGTGTATCGTTGCGTTTATTACAAGTCAAACTCAAAGGCCTGATTTAACACTGAACCTGTTCATATTTCTCATGAATGGCACAGAATACGTTACACATCCAGTGCTATAATTTTAGGCTATGCTTAAAAAAAAAAGTTTTTATAGTGTCGGACCTTCCATAAAATGTTATCTAATCTGACTGGGGACACGTACATCGGTACTGGATTGGTCCTAGCGCTTCCTAGCAACAGTGTTGCTATGGAGCGTTGCCGCTAACATGAATGTGATGCCTGTGCATGGTTGTATTACTAACAGTAATGGTTGTACAAACAGTGGATATTCCTCATGAAACTACATTGGCTGTGTTTATAGTAGAAAGGCCTAATTGATAGACTAACCTTAAAGACAGTGGAAACTATTGGTAATTGTCAAAGACCAGTCGTCTCATTTGGTGTATGTCAACATATGCATGAAATAACAAACCTGTGAAAATTTGAGCTCAATTGGTCGAATAAGTTGCGAGATAATAATGAAAGAAAAAACACCCTTGTCACACGAAGTTGTGTGCGTTTAGATGGTTGATTTTGAGACGTCTCGAAATCAAATTCGTGGAAAATTAGTTCTTTCTCGAAAACTACTCCACTTCAGAGGGAGCCGTTTCTCACAATGTTTTATACTACCAACCTCTCTCCCCAATACTCGTTACCAAGTAAGGTTTTATGCTAATAATTATTTTGAGTAATTACCAATAGTGTCCACTGCCTTTAAATGATACTCGATCTAAAAATATTTAAAAAAAACTTTAAGAAGAGTTGAGAGATAAATCGTCTGGACGTTTCGAACAACATAACAACTCAGCCATTTTTCTTTAAAATGCTTTCCTGATATTATTGTTAATATTAGATAGGGCCTTTAAGGAAACCATTCTCGGTTACCTTGTCTGTTTTCCCAAAAATAAACCCCACAAGTATATTTTAACCTCTTAAAAATGTCCCCGCCAATAAAAGTCCCCGATAAATTTCTCCACCGTGATTGACACTTGTGATGTTAACCGCGTTCAAACGTGGGGGGGGGGGGGAATACGATTCCTCTGTGATGCCGCTGTGGTTTGGAGTTTCTTTATTTTATAAGCCTTCACATAAAACAGCAGATTCCTTCAAAATAAATACGTGATTGGTTGATTCTGTGGATCGGGGCTTCTGTCTTTTTGTGGTTGTTTGCGTGTGGAAATAATTGATGCAACAAGGCCCATGCTTTGGGAGTCGTTTACTTTGTTATTAATACCTTGCTAGAAAATTTTTTATGATTGAAAGTTCTGTTAAATTATCTGCTTTCTTAAACTTTGTACTTTTTGGAATTAAATTATTGACATGCTTTTTTATTACTGTTTTTTTAAAGTAGTTTTAAGTGTTTTGTTGCTTTGACTTTCTTTGACTTAGGACTGAAACAATTAAATGCGAACGATCACACATTTATTTAATGTTTGGAAAATTACTTTTTGAGATGAAAATTAACTTGGGATAATGACTAGTTGAAAGTAGAGCGTCGTCTAATTGTATGACATCCTGAAAGAAGATAACTCATCGTCACATATTCTTAAAAGCTGTTCTGTGCATGACATCTTGCTACTGGACTATTTTTATTTCTATGCGGACAACAATGGTTCAAACAACAATGTTATGTCATGACCTTTTTTGACGCAATTAAACATTTACTGCTCCCGTAACTATGTGTTTTCTATTGTTATTGCGTGCAACTCTACCGAAATTAATTAATTAATCGCTGTTCAGCAGAAACTGATGCTCATACTAATAATAAAAACAATAATTATCTCAGATCTTGCTTAGATTCAACCAATGTTCCTTGGCACAGGCACCTTGAGTTTATTTCATACCCAGTATTTTCCGTTTTAATAAGGAATTTGGTCTTGTGTGGGTGAACTCCTCAACGCAGAGTCCATGCCAACTTCTATGGCTCTGCTTCCCGCCGGCAAAATTTGCATTACCATTCTCCGCCTTTTGTACAAGCGCCCCATTTCTGTTAACTCTATCAGATTTCGGGAAAGGGTTGTCCACTTTTGGTCCTCGTTTTATGTAGGCAAATAATGCCTAGTAAAAACATGGAGAACGCAAGCACACAAGCAAAACATCGTTGCTATAAACCTTAGAGCTATGCTAAAACCAATCCGTTTTTGTTTTGCTTAGCTTAAGGTAAGAAAACTGGGCCGGGTCATGTAATAATGTGTATCGTCCGTTGCGTTTATTTCAAGTCAAAGGCCTGATTAACCTCACTCATATTTCTCACGAACGGCACAGAATACATTACACATCCTTAGTTGTTTATGTATACAGCTAACACAATAAATGTTACGTTTTCTATAGAAACTGTTGTCGATCGGACTTTTTATAACTTATTAAAAAGTGCCTTTTAGGAAACTAATCTCTGTTACCTGGTCTGGTTTCCCCCGAAGTAGATCCACATGTTTATTTTTACCCCTTAAAAATATGCTAGATTTTCCTGAAGTGATTGACACTTTGAACCGCGTTCAAAGGGGGGGGGGGGTAACGAGGTTCATCATCACAGAAACACGATTCCTTTGTGATGCCGCTCTAGTTTGGAGTTTCTTTATTGTAAAGCCTTCAGATAAATCTGCTGATACCGTCAAAATAAAGACGTAGTTTGTTGATGCTGTGGATCGGACTTCTGTCATTTTGGGGCCTACACCGCTTTCTCTATGAAATAATTGCCGTGGCAAGGCCAATAAGTTTTGGAAAGGTTCTTACGCCACCTAGCAACAGTGTTGCCATGGTCAGAGGAAGGTGCCTACAAGAGCAAGGCCACTCTGTAAGAGTCTCTGACCGACTGTTTTTTTCAATGCATTACTATTTTGTTCAAATTGCGGCTCGAAAACAATTTGGCAGCTAACGGTTTTTACCCTGCACACGTATGTTTGGTATTTTTGTATTAACCGATTCCAGCAACAGTGCTGCTATGGATCGGAGCGTTGCCGCTTACATTTTGCTGTGACGCTTGCGTTTGTATTGTTACAAAAACCTTTGTATTGTAACTGATCAATCTACCATAACTTTTCAAGAATAGCGCAGGCTTGCAATTTGTGATTGTGTTTTTTCCGCCTCTTGGCAGTTTCAACTTTTAAACCCAAAAGTTATTTTCGATACAGTATAAACAATTATAAAACAATTCGAGGAAATATCTTGGTTTGTTTCTTACTTAATATGTTGTGAATGCCTCATGCCTGAAGCTGAATTTGTGATGTTTTTTCCCTGCTCCTCCTTATCCATACGCTCTACAAAAAGAATCCAAACATTAGTATTTTCCCGCCAAACAGTGGATGTTCCTCCAAATTGTTTTTATTGATAACTTCCAGGAAACCTCCAATGAAACTCGTTCGAAAGTTAAATAAATTATTTAATTAAATAATCTTTAATCAGGGTCATTGAAAAAAAAGCAGAGCGGTTTTATGCCACAAATAATAAGAAGAGTTGAGAGATTAAGCCAGTCTGAGCGTTGCGAACACTGTTTCATTGTCTTCAATTGACATAACTTAAATCAAACTTTCCTTTCAATAATTTTTATTTTAAATGCTACGAGCTATATTTGAATTGGGATTATTTTGATTAATTTATGAACCAGGGAACCTTCAATGAAACTCGATTGAGAAACAAAAGCAGAGACAATAATTTATTCCACAAACAGTAAAAAGAGTTGAGAGATTAATAGTCTCCACCAGTCTGAGCGTTTCTAACATTGTTTCGGTGTTGTCTTCAACTGACATAACTTAAATCGAACTTTAGTTTCAATAATTTTTCTCCTAAATGCTAAGAGCTATATAGGAATTGAGATTATTTTGATAATTGAATTAGGGCCTTTCAGGAAATTATTCTCCATTAACTTGCCAATTTCCCCCGAAATTAATCCCCAAAGAATGGCTGGTACGTTTTTAAAAAGTCCCCTCTATATTTTTCCCAAGTGATTGACACTTTTTCTGATGTTCACCGCGTTCAAACCTGGGGGTGGGTAACAAGGTCCATCTTCAGAGAAACACGATTCCTTTGTGATGCCGCTGGAGTTCAGCATTTCTTTATTGTTAGCCTTCAAACAAATCTGCCGACTCCGTCAAAATAAAGACGTAATTGGTTGATTCTGTTGATCAGACTTCTGTCATTTGGGGCTTACCGCTTTCTTTATGAAATAATTGCCACGGCAAGGCCCAAAAGCTTTGGAAAGGTTCTTACGCCGCCTAGCAACAGTGTTGCCATGGTCAGAGGACGGTGCATACAAGAGCACGGCCACTCTGCAATAGTCTCTTACCGACTGGCTTTCGTTTCATCGCATACTGTTGTGTTCAAGTATGTGCGGATCGAAAACAATTTGACAGCTTAGTTTTTACCCTGGCTTTATGTGTATGTGGAACTCAGATATTGTTTAACTAACCTTAGTGATTCCGTTGCTGCGAAAAATTTGATGTGACGCATGAGGTTGTATTGTTAAAATTACCTTTGTGTTTTAAATGATCATTCTACCATATTTTTTCAAGAATATTGCAGACTTGAACAAATTTGATGGTGGTTTTTTTTTTTCTTCTTGGCAGCTTCAACTTTTTAACCCAAAACTGATTTTCGTGTAGCATAAATAATTATTAAACAATCCGAGGACATATCTGGGTTTTTTATTCAACATATTGTCCATGCCTCATGCCTAAGGCTGAATTTTTGAAGTTTTTCCATGCTCCTCCGTATCCGTAAGCTCTAAAACAATGATAATTCGAACATAAGTATTTTTCAAAATTGTTTTTATTTATGAACCAGGAAACCTTCAATGAAACTTCGTTCGAAAATTAAACTAATTATTTAATTAAAATTTAATCTTTAATCATGGCAATTGAATTTATTTCGCAAATAATAACAGTTGAGAGTTTAATAGTCGAGTTTAATAGTCTACGCCAGTCTGAGCGTTTCGAACACTGTTTCGGTATTGTATTCAATTGACATAACTTTAACAGAACTTTCGTTTCAATAATTTGTCGTTTAAATGCTAAGACCTATGGGAATTGGGATTATTTTGATATTTGAATTAGGGCCTTTTAGGAAGTTGTTCTCCATTAACTTTTCAATTTTTCTAAAAATTAATCCCCAAAGAACGTCTTGAAAAAGCTTAGTCTTCAAAGAAAACTGATTCCTATGTGATGCCGCTGCAGTTGGAATTTCTTGATGGTTAAGCCTTCAAATAAATCTGCACATTCCGTAAAGATAAACAACGTATTTGATTGATTCTGTGGTTCTGAATTGTCATTTGGGGTTACGCGCTTGCTTGCTGAAATAATTCCCGCGGCAAGGCCCATAAGCATTGGAAAGTTTCTTACCAACAGTGTTGCCATGGTCAGAGGATGGTGCATGAGCACGGCCACTTTAAGGAGTAGTGACCGACCGTCAACTTGCTTTCTTTTCAATGTGCGGCAAACAATTTGGCAGCCAAGGTTTTACTCCACCTATTTCTATTTCAAGTTATTAACCTTGCAGTTGAAAACAAAACCCCCAAAATCCCCGAAATCACGTGGTTGAACATTTTTGCCTGCCTCCCAAAAACAATGGGTTTTTTTCCTGAATTTAATTACTTTTCATCATTTTTTTTATTGGCATTTGTTTAATGATTTTTTTGTTTACTTATGGTAACTACATGTAGAGTTATATTTAAATTCAAAGTTGAAAACCAACGGTTCTTTTCAAAACCACCCAAACTCATTAGAGAGAGTTATCACATGGTGTTACCGCAAACCTTTCTATATCGTTTTTCCACCATGCACAAGTTTCAAATCCTACTTGAATTCAAATTATTTTGATGTTATAAAAGTTTTGTATTGGTTCGACTACCTTGACTAGATTATATGAGTCCAATCTTACTAAACATTAATTTAATTTGAACAGCATCTAGAAAATGACATTCTACTTCAAGGAGTTTTTTATCCCGACATAATTGATCTCATGATGTTGTCATCTTACGTATACGTTTTGCAGCATCAGAGCAAGAAAATAAAACGTATCAAGGAGGCGATATCGTTCTCTCAGGCTGTCGACTTTGTAATCATAAATTATTTCTGTAAGACGACATCCTACTTTTGAAGAACTATGTTAAAGCAAGTTTATGTTTCCTTTTTATAGCACATAATTGAAAAAAACTCACAGGGCGAAACCCCCACTATAAATTTATCCCGACCAAAAAAATGCACACCCTTCAGTAAGATGAGTGACAGCTCCATTGTTCAACGGTTCCTTTGAGATGCCGCTGGTAAAACATTTAAGAAGCTTTGCTTAAAAAGTGTGGTTTTTGGGGGATCCGACTTTCCCATTGATGGGAATTTAATCCACTGGGGACAGTGGCAAAAGAGGACACCTACACTTCCTATGTGATGCCGCTAGCTTTTTATACTTGTTTCTGAAACTAGCTCGTCCAATAAAACCGGCTGTCTCCTTCCAAATAAAGACGTAGTCGTTGCCCATTGGGTTAGTTTTAGGCGGTAGGTTTATACAAAAGTGACTGTATAGAACTTTCGTGCATTGGTTCATTTGGAATGGGCTGTCTATAAGCAACAATTCCTTTGTGATGCTGCAGGAGTTTCAAACTTCTTTTCAGTAAATAGTTCTTCAAATCAAACCGGCTTTTTCCTTCCAAATAAAGCTGTAATAGGCTGTAAACTGTGGTTGCTTTCAGCTGGGAACAACAATGAATCACATCTCAAGCATTCACGCAACCATGCAAGGAGAATGGTCCAGCATTTTTCGCGTGGAGATTGTCGCGAAAGAGTACCGCCTACGCGCGACTAATTGCCGACGGCTGTTTACGCATTTTGTTGTCTGGCGCGATAAGACCCACGCGTTAGGCGGCGCAACAGTCTATCGCGCCAAGGCATTTCTATCGCGCTAAATTTATCGCACAGCGTCTAGTTATTTTCAATCGGTACTGTACATGTAAGAATTTAATAGATGTTAAATTTGCATCAGGGATAAAGAATATTAATTTTTGGTTTTTACCCATATACACCGATGTGTGAAGCACTGTATACTCAGTACTTGCCCGAGTCCTGTGAAAAAAATCACAGGCATTTTTACTTGGGTGGGATTCGAACCCACAACCTTGCAATTCTAGAGCAGTGTCATACCAACTAGACCACCGAGATTGCCCGGTAGCTAGAGGCAGTTCAAATCCTATGTTTTAGCAGCGGGTACTGCAAACGATTTAATAGATGTTAAATTTGCATCGGGGATAAAGAATATTAATTTTTGGTTTTTACCCATATACACCGATGTAAGAAGCAACATTTGACTTAAGTTTCAAGTCAGAACATCATTGCAATCAGGAGTTATGACCATTTAAGGTTGTCATTGTTTCAGCTCATTCAACTGGAACCAGTGATGCACAAAGGGAGGTTTATCTTTTGTTATGAATATATATGTAAAAAGCAGTAGTTTGAAATCAGTTCATCATTGAAATAAGGAGTTAAGTCTATTTAATGTTTCATTGTTTTAGATCATTCAACTGAAACCAGTGATTAGGTCTTTGAGTTTTACCTTTTTCATATGAATTTACATGTAAGAAGCAATGTTTGACTTAAGTTTCAAGTCAGTCTATCATTGCAATAAGGAGTTATGACCATTAAATGTTTTTCATTGTTTTAGCTCATTCAACTGAAACCTGTGAATAATTCTTTTGAGTTTTATCTTTTCATATGAATCTACATGTAAGAAGCAATGTTTGACTTAAGTTTCAAGTCAGTACATCATTGCAATAAGGAGTTATGACCATTTCATGTTTTTCATTGTTTTAGCTCATTCAACTGAAACCTGTGATTAATTTTTTGAGTTTTATCTTTTCATATGAATCTACATGTAAGAAGCAATGTTTGACTTAAGTTTCAAGTCAGTACATCATTGCAATAAGGAGTTATGATCATTTATGTTCTTCACTGTTTAAGCTCATTCAACTGGAACCAGTGACAGAGAGTTTGATTTTTGTTTTAACAAATCATTTCAAACTTTAAGATTTTAATTTGTTTCTTTTCAATCCAGATGTCAATGTTTGAGCCTGAAAAAAAAACTTTAACATTTTTGTTATTCCAAAAACTTTATCATTTTTTTATTCCAAAAACTTCAACATTATTTGAAAAAAAACCTGAGAATGACTGAAATGACTGGCAATTGTATGTAACAATCTCACTTTGGCTTGTATATATACCAAAAACAACTCAACTCAAAGACTTAAACTTAAACCAAAAACTTTAACATTTTCAAAAACTTTAACGCGGACGGCCGGCCAGATGGACGGACGGAAATTGGTATTACATAGGCTCGCACTGCTCTGCAGCTCGCCAAAAACTACAACTAGTTGAGCTTTCATCCAATAACTGTTACACTTCAATCAATTGCCTCATCCATAGTAATATTTTATACCCAATACGGACTAACAACTAACCCACAGAAAAAGAAAGGATTCATCTAATTCAACAAAGTAAACAAAATAAAGAACAAGTCTTACAATACACAATAATAATATTTTTGTTCATACAGCTACATGTACATGTACTATTGGTCATGCACGTTGTGTAGTTTTTCGTAGACGCTAAAATTCCCACGCAACTGCTCCATTTTGACATCATGTACAGCATAGTTATCGCGCACACGCATGGATATGTATTCATTCTGTCAACATCATGTACGTTATACTGTTATTGCATGCATCGTGGGGGAGCATGCTGTGCACGTCAAGTCGTTTTCGTAATTTTACGAATAGAGGGCGTTTAATATCACGCTATCGCATTGTTTCGAAACGCCCTCTAAATAGCGTTCAATGTTTTTTTTGTATTTTTGTGTCGCACGCAAAGAACAACGACTAGCGGGCTTGAAATCGGCTGTTGTTAATTACATGCGTGAAATCTGGTGCTTTTTCTTTGCGTGAAATTTACACAAACATCGGGACTTTTTGACTTATTTTCAAAGTTTGACATCGTTGGTTGGAAAATAAGGGCACAGCAATATATTGCCTTGAATTGTCTGTCGGGTAATTTCCGAGGCCTAACTCAAAGATACAAAATGCGCTTGCTGAGGGGTTCGAGGGCCAGTGCAGCGGTTAAAAAGACAAATTATTTGTCACTCTTAGAATTTCTTCCCGATGTTTATAAAATTAATTGAAAGAGCAAGTTTGCTTTTAAAAACATAGGCATGTTTGTCATGGACAGGGCCTACATTAACCAGCAGCACTATACTTTATCTATACACAGTATTAATGCACACGCACGGCGAAGCCGACAAAGTCGACAAAAACAATAACTGTTTTTTGCTTTTCGTGGATGGATTTTTACCATTCAAAAAAGAAAACAAAATAACTTTTTACAATTATTATTATTTTAAATATAGTATCAATCAATATCTTAGTGTTCAATTGAAATAAATCCACATGGATTCCTTCAGGCAGGATGGCTTTGTCACACACTAATCAGATTAATGGTGATAACAATCTTAATCCCCCAACTCCCAGCTGATTTTCTCCCTTTAAAACCCTCCAAAAGTATGCGTCCCGACCCGACCAGATACAAGGTTTGGTCAGGTTTGATCGGGTCGGGTTTTAGAGGGCCGGACACGTCATGCAATGTTTTATACAATCAACAGCTCTCCATTGCTTGATACCAAGTAAGGTTTTATGCTAACAATTATTTTGAGTAATGACTAATAGTCTCCAGTGGTGGTACATGTACATGTAGTACATGACTTGTATGAACTATTTATGTATTGTGTACTGTCAGTTATATCCATACATGTATCTTGCCCCTTGATTAAGTTTATTGTGTTATGGCTTGTACTTTTTATGTAAAATAATAAACACAAAGTGTAACTAGCTTGGTAAATATTAAAATAATTTTGGATTGTACAACAAAATTTTAAAAAGCGGGACTGAAACCTGCGAGCTAAAGATTAACATGCCAGTGCTCTACCAACTTAACTATCTAGATATCTCTGTTCTGGGGTGTCAGTCAGAAGCCATACAAAATTTTAGACACACCGTTTGGAGAAAAAGAAAAATGAAGAATAATATAACCAACCTCTTGTTGCAACATTTTCTTGCCAAGTTCACTTAGTTGGTCAGCTTCTGAGGCTTTATGGCATACCTCTGCAGAAGGAGAACCATCAGATTCCATCATCATAATCTTCTCTCCACTTTCAGTACCGGTCTCCAGACAGTCAGCTCTTTTTCTGAATATTGTAGCTAAGAAAGGTAATAACATTTGCATTACTTCACAGCATACGGAATGGTTTGCCAGTACAATTGAGAACTGCCATTTCCCTAATTTCATTCGAAACAGAACTTCATCAAACTTGTTGATTTTATCATTAAATGTACAAATAAAAAAACAAAAATAATAATATTAATAACAATAATAATAAAAATAATAATAATAATATGTCCAACTACTGTCAACTTCATCACAGCAAGCATGGTAAACTGGAAAACCACCTTGAATCTCCACCACGCAGAAGGGTTGTTAACATCGAGATCGATTAACATCAGATGAGGGATTTTTCAAGGAGATTCACTATCACCACTACTTTTCTGTTTAGCTTTAGCGCTAACACCACTTAGCAACCTGATACACATCAGAAAATGGCAAACTTAACCACCTTGTCAACGTGGATAACCTTAAGACATTTTCCAAGGATGACAACCATTGTGAAGACCTTCAGTAACGACATCAGGATGGAGTTCGGACTCGATAAGTCGGCCAAAGCCACCTTCAAGAGGGGAAAACTCACCAAAACAACAGACCTAGACATTGACACCGTCACTGTCACTAAAATCAAGGAGATGGACCAAGAGGGTACATACAAGTACCTTGGAATAAATGAAGGTGACGGCATACAACACTCAGCCATGAAGGAGAAGGTCCAAAAAGAGTATTATAGAAGAGCGCGGATGACACTTAAGAGTGAACCTAATGCAGCCAATCGATTTGAAGCTATCAACACCAGTGCAATACCTGTAGTATCGTACAGTTTCAATATCATCAACTGGAAACTGTCAGAGATAATGACCACGAACAGGATGCACCATCCGAGAGCAGATGTTGACAGGATGTACCTACCAGGATCATCTAGAGGACGTGGCCTGATCCAGCTTGAACTGACCTATAAAACCTCCACAATCGGTCTAGATGCTTATCTGACGACAACTAAAGACCCACTCCTCCAAATAGTAAAACAACATGATAACAAGAAAAAGCTCTACTCCATCAAAAAAGAAGCAGTAAAATTCAAAAGAGAGCTTGACTACTCAGAAATCACACCATCAGATAATGAAGCAACAACTATCTATGCAAAGCGAGTAAAGAAGACAGCAAAAACCAAGGGTCATGAACAACTACAGAAAACCTGGGAAGACAAGGTAATGCACGGGAAGTACCCAAAAAGGACGAAAGAAGCAGATGTTGACCAACAGAAGACACACCGATGGTTCAAAAACACCGGGCTGAAAGCAGACACGGAGGGCCTTATCATTGCCGCCCAAGACCAGAGTCTCGCCACCAGATCATTTCACCATCGCATCATCAAAGATGGAATGAACCAGCAATGTAGGATCTGCGGAAAATATGAAGAAACCGTAGACCACATCGTCTCTGGATGCCCAGAGCTGGCGAAGACGGGATATATTCATCGACACAATAAGGCAGCGGCGTACCTCCATTGGAATATTTGCAGACATTACAACATGGAAGGTCAGGGTTTTTCAAAGTTTATTATTATTCCCTAAGTAGTCTATAACTAACTAGACATTGAGAGTTTGTGAACAAACTGTAGGTGTTCGGTTTCCGGGAGTAAAAGCCTGGTGTAATTAAAACAAATATTGCACCTTGCGTTGTTCTCAAGATTTGTAATAAATGATCAAAGACGCACAAATTGTCAAAAAACATGATGACGTCATTTCAAGTTCAAGAAGTTAATGTTCTTAACTAACAATCCAGCAAGTTACACCTCAGTCGACGTGCAATACCACGTGACAAATGACGGCGTCATCAAGCTAAGACTCCACAGATATGTTGCTTTTATGAAGGAAATTATGTTTACCATTTTGAAACAATTGTCCTAAACTCTGACAAAAACAAACATCTAGTAAAAAAAGTATTTTTAGATGTTTTTAATCTGCCGCTCTTTTTTGGTGACTCTGAGCGGTATTTTTTTTTTAAAACAGACTTTTGCCAGACTTGTATACCGTGATTGTTTAGCATCAAAACATGTTAATTTCAATTTAAAATCCATTGAATAACGCCTTTTGAGTAAATTTTAACAAGGCTCGATTTTGAATGCCCAAGGAGTCTATAACTGAAAAAAGTTTGCAAATCAGTTGTATAATTCTTGAGATATGGTCCCACTTCCGGTTGACCCAGAAATAGAGGTTATCTTGAGGGCACGGTTTTTCAAAATTAATCTCGAATCCCCAAGGAGTCTATAACTACAAACAGTTTGAAAATCGGCCGTGTACTTCTTGAGATATGGTCCCACTTTCGGTTGAGCCTGAAGTAGAGGTCAACTTGAGGTCACTTTTGTTTCAAATTAATCTCCATTCCCCAAGGAGTCTATAACTACAAACAGTTTAAAATTCGGCGGTGTACTTCTTGAGATAAGTGCTGCAAAGAGTTCATATTTAATTATGCAAATGAGGGTTACGTCATTGATTCAACAATAATTTTAACATTTTTACATTAGGAATTAAGAGAAAACTCAATAGCGCTTTTAACTATCGTAATTTGACACCCGCTGATTTCACAGTAACAAAAATGTGTTTTTCATACTAATAAATTTCATAAGGTACACGATGGACCAATCCAATGCCTTATGAGACATTTCAATTGCACGATTTCTGCACTGTAACATCTAGATCTGACTCTGTATTTGTATGTGTACGTCGCAGGACTCAAACTGGCATTAAAAGTCAAGCTCTAACCTCCCCTCATATAGGCCCCCTATAAGACACAGCCCAGTTTTATGGCTCTGCTTCAACCAAACTCTGCCCATATAGACGATGTGACCTATGTTTACATTCAAACCGCCCTCTGTTGACAAAACACTGTATACGTCATGTTTCACTGGGCAAAAAGACGCGTAGTCATAGTAAGATTGCGTACACTTTCTAGCTGGCTGCCAAAACACAAAGGTTTTGCCCGGCGGTTTGCGCGCGAACCATGTTATGGTTTTCGAGTGACGTCAGAGGTCACATCGTCTATACAACCACTATTTTCGCTTACTGTGCAAGCGCTGAAATATCTGTGCAAGTTCGAAGCAAAGGTTACATATGATGAGTTTCCCCGCGCACAATAAAAAATATCCCTGCTCAGCTGTGAAATATGCTTTATGTAAGTGCATAATATCCGAGCTTCTGAAGTGTCAATTCTTTGCTTACGCAGTGAAGCAGAGTCAAATTGGACCAGTCTCATACGATTTCCCCTCATGTACTAACATTTTTTTAAACTTTTATATGTTTGAAGTGTAGGCCTTACCGAACCTACTTACAGGACAAAATTTCATGGTTCTGATAACCACCAAACTCTGCGCTTACGATCACCATTTTACTGTGCAAGCGAGGAATATAATGTGCAAGCTTGGTAGCATGGGGAGAGGTTGGTGGTACAAAACATTGTGAGAAACAGCTCCATCTGAAGTGCCATAGTTTTGGAGAATTTGATTTCGAGACCTCAAGTTTAGAATTTGAGGTCTCGAAATCAACCATCTAAACGCACACAACTTCGTGTGACAAGGGTGTTTTCTACTTTAATTATTATCTCGCAACTTTGATGACCGATTGAGCTCAAATTTTCACAGGTTTATTATTTTATGCACATGTTGAGATACACCAGCTGTGAAGGCTAGTCTTTGACAATTACGAATAGTGTCCATTGCCTTTAAGCAAGTTTCCATCATAATAGGCCTGGGTGACTAGTGAAATTTACTACTCGGCTAGTCACACCTCAAACACAACAACGACACTCAAGATTTGTGCCGCAATGTGCCGCAAGCGCAACACTAATTATGTTGCGAATAGTAGTAAGCAACACAACCGTTTCACCAAACAGGTAGTCGGGACAATATTTGTAGTCAACGTGTGGGCACGATTATAACGGAGTAGAGAAAAACAGGACCAAACTACATATAGCTTTTTAAATACAAAAAGCAGCTAAACACAGCAAATACCATGCCTCATGTACAAGTTGTGAATCTAGGTATTCTGCTCAATTTCTGCAAATTTTTAAAGCAAAATGTTTTGCCTATTTATTTAAAGCAGCTCAATAACATTGAGCCACTCAACCACCAGAGAAACATCAGCATGATAAAATCTCTGCTTTTGTATTCCTGTCAAAGGTTTTTGTTTGTCATGGTCTAATTTCTGAAAGTAAAGCGAAATACTGGAATAAGTTTAGGCACAAACAAGGTGACTTTACCCATAAATCATTCCAAATCCCAGGCGGTCTATTTTCGTCATGCACGTTCGTCGTAAATGGCATAAGGACTTGATCAAGTTAAGAATTTTACAATTTTGACGTCGTCCGGAAATTAAGGCCACCAGATAGTTATACAGTATCCAAAAAGTGTAAAATTGAAAAGAAAATTATGATCGGACGTATAGTTTTTGAGATATGGCGGTCTAAAGATTGGCTAATTAAATATTCATGTCATTATAATTACATTTAACTGTAACTTCAAAACCTAAGCTTTAATATGGTATAGGGTTTGACTCTTTTATACTAAGCCAAGTTTGACTTTTGCTAGACACAAAATGCCCTGGTAAACCCTATGGGCTTTTGGGGGATACAAATCATAGTAATAACAAATACAAATCTTGACGATTTCAATAGCTGTTCCAACCACTACATCGGAACAGCTAATAATAATAATGAACACTTATTAAGCGCACAAAAAAAAGGTAACAACAAATCACAAAATCAAACCATTGACAAAAATGCCTGTTTGAAAAGATGTGTTTTAAGTTTTTTTGGTTTTAATTGGGTCAAAGAAACGGATGATTTAATTAGTGTAGGCAGTTTGTTCCATAGACGAGGGGCAGCATTTGAGAAAAACAGTCTCCACATGAATGATTGGATATGGGCTCAATAAGGAGGCTAGAATTGTAAGACTGGAGTTTGACAGGAGGATTGTATGAGCTAAGAAGATCATCAATATATGCAGGGGCATTGTTGGTGAGCAATTTATACAGGAAAAGCAGAAGTTTATACTTAATCCTACTGCTTACTGGTAACCAGTGTAATTCTTTTAAAATCGGCGTTATATGGCAGGACTTTTTAGTTAAGATAATAACACAAGCAGCATAGTCATGAATACGTTGAAGACGTTCAATTTGAGTACAAGGAAGGCCATATAGAAGTGAATTACACATATCAAGTTTGGAAACTACGACAGAGTGGACTCTCTGCTCAGTTGCATTTAGTGTTAAATATTTCTTTACTTTGCCTACATTACGAATGTGAAATGTCGTAGAACGTGCAATACTAGAAATATGTGAATGTAAGTGTCAGGGAAGAGTCAAATATCACACCAAGATTACGAGCTTTTGTTACAGCGGTAACTTCCGAGTCACCAATATTAATATGGGGAATAGTAACTTTACAGAGTTGATGCCATCAACCGAGTATCAAAATTTTTTTTTTTTTTATCATTTAGCTTCAGGAAATTGTCCTGCATCCAAATACCAATTTCACAAACACATGTTTCAATACGACTAATGCTCTGATCAGCAGAATTTTGGGATGGTTTAAAAGAGAAATATAACTGAGTGTCATCAGTATATGATAGTTCAGTTTGTTTTTCACGATGATGCTATGAACTGGGTAGGTGTAAAATTGTGAACCACAGCGGTCCAAGAACCCACCCCTGAGGGACAGAAAAATCATGAACAACTGGATCCGATGTGGAATTTCCAATGCAAACATGTTGTGGTCTGTTTTGAAAATAGGATTGGCACCATTTAAGGGCATTACCTTGTAAACCAATAATATCACAAAGTCTCTTGAGCAAAATAGTTTGATCCAGTGTCAAAAGCCGCACTCAAATCAAGCAGAATCAGGGCAGTCACATGGCCGTTATCCAAATGTCATTTTGCACCCGCAAAAGTGCCGATTCAGTGCTATGCTTGAACCTGTATGCTGATTGAAATTTATCTGTAAATTTATCTTTATTTATTCTTGGCTTTAAATAACTTTAAATAACTTTTTCTGATCGCCTGAACAATCTCAATTTTAGCTTAATTAGTTAATTAATTTACCCTTTGTCTTTGATTACAATAATAGCTGTCTATCAATCTCATGAACCCTATGCAGCTTTCTAGCAGTATGTATAGCAACATTAGACCAAGGAATAATAAACAAACTGATGTAGTGCGAGCTGGTGCATGCTTATTAAAAAAAACTACTAAGGATAACCTCATAATTCTGCACACAAGAGTTGAGATTGGTAGAAGTCATATCTAAGTTAGAGAGGGTTAGTAACACAACCAGATCATTGCGGAAAACATCAACATCAAAAGACTTGTTTTGTAATAGTAACTTTAGGGGGTTGTGGTTTCTGAAGTGATAGTTAAGACATAATAGCAAAGTGATCAGATAACCCAGGATGAAGATAAATACCAGAAACAAGTGCAGCATTTTCGCAAGTTTTAACAAGTGACTTTATTTAATTTACCAAACTTGCTATGATTCCCCTCACTGCTTGACCGGCGCAGGGAAGTTTCCACTTGCAGGCTTGCTTGGCTTTTATCCCAACCTTGGTCGCGGCCCAATTTCATAGAGATGCTTAACGAATGATTTTGTGCTTAATGGGCGCACCTAGCAATTTTTTTCATTTCACAGCCTTGGTTAAAGACACCTTTGGTAATTGTCAAAAACCAATCTTCTCACTTGGTGTATATCAACATGTACATAAAATAACAAACCTGTGAAAATTTGAGCTCAATCGAAATCAAAGTTGTGAGATAATAATGAAAGAAAGAACACCATTGTCACACGAAGTTGTGTGCTTTCATATGCTTGATTTCGAGACCTCAAATTCTAAACTTGAGGTCTCGAAATCAAATTTGTGGAAAATTGCGTCTTTCTCGAAAACTATGGCACTTCTCACAAAAGCCGGAGAAATCACATCCCTGAAAACTCAACACTGAAAAAAAAAGACGTGCTTTAATCAACCTCTTAGAAACTGAACACTCTTCTGATAAAAACCATGACTATGTCTGGTTGGCGCTTAAAGAAAAGAGGAAGATAACATGGCAGCCAGGCTGCATTGTGGGTGGGACCAGAGAGGGCCGTGTTGGAAACTGTTAGCGATTTAAAATGCATAAGCGAAGTGCGGCACCCACTATGATGGGAATGATTTTCGTGTGAAAAATGCAGCAAAAGAACACTCAGAGGTAATCATTTTGTAGAATTGGTTCGCTAACGGTAGTTGAAATCGGTACAAAGTGTTTATGTGCGAAAGGTGCTGATGAGTGGGGTCAAAATGTCCCCTTTCTCCAACACAAACAGAACTTGGGGCATTTATGGCTGGATTTCTAGTTTTAAAATTGGGGAACAAGGTACTTTTTGGCAATGATGCATGCTTGGCAAGATAATGAAGGTATTTTGATAAGTCCAAACAACAACTAGCACATACCTTTTAATTCACTGGTTTCTTTATATGAAACCTATGTTTCTGTGCCACTAAAGTTTGTTTTTGTTTCTACACTCATACCTGCCAACATTGGTATCCCAGAAACAGGGACAAATCTGGACCGATTTTTTGTTGTTGTGGAGGTGAACATCGGAAACTGTATACTTTACTATTTTGGGGGTCAAACTTTGGGTCGCCTGCAATATCTTGTTACCACTAATGCAAACATAATTGTTTTTAAAATTATTTTAAAAATGGGAAGAAAAAAAACGAACCCTTTTTTTTACGATTTACCCTCTTATTTCTGCCGATGATAATTCTTTTTTTCGCCAACAACCATTTTGATTCATGGCTTCATAATTTAAGGATCGGTTATGATAAAAACTTCTTTTGTAAAATAATGTGCGATCGGTCAGCAACGCACATTGGGAAATAGGGTCCAATTACTTACCGCCAACTTGATGCCGCCAACTCCTCCAAAATAAACTTAAAATCCACAAAAGATGCATACAACTATAAAGTGTTAGCCAAAAGAGAATTTTCATAAGTTTTTAAGTTCCATCTCAGTTTAAAAATTGAGTTTTTTTCTTGTGAAAAGATCATCTCTAAGCTACAAGGCCGTCCAATCCGCCATCTTGCATTTAGAGAGGGCTTATAGTACAACCAGTGCATGCATTAATATATTCGCGGGCGATCGCGGCCACATTAAATATAGCGCAAATCAAGACTTGTCAAACCATTTTACAAACTTTAAAACATGGATTTTACCACCGTGCCCCTCAATTATTGGGACAAGGAACCATCGTTTTACTCTTAGATACAATTAGACTTGTTTTCAGTTGTTCACCAGTGTCATGATCGCGCTGCGTTTAAATTATTTTTACTGTTCTTTAGCCACCCCTGCAACACATTGGTTTAGCTTTCTCGCATGATGTATAGCCAGAAGCCAATCGCGCGCATTTAAATTTGCCGCTACTAGAAACCGCACCCTCCTGTATTTTTCCAGTGCTTTTTTTTTTGCAACATAGGACGCTTTTTCGTTGTCACAGTATATTGTGTAATACATCGGCCGTAGTTATTGTCCCCATTTAGTTCTGTTATTGTTGTTGTTTAGTCTATCGTTTGTTGGTGTTTTTTCTGTTGTTGATTTTGGGCGTTTAGGAGTGAGTGAGTTTGCTAGTGAAATTGAATGTTAGTTTTGGATCAGAACGATTTTGATCAGCGATCCAAAAGCATGATTTGATGGTGATGAGCTAGAGACCGTACCAACTGCGTGAAGCTTCCTGAAGCAACAGGTAGACGATCGACAAGAATTCTGTCTTGTTGATTCGTGATCAAAAAACTATTGGCAAAACAGAGCCATACATGTAGATACGATTCTTCTTAACCCCGGTCGACACAGCAACACTCAGCCTGGAGACACCACAAGTTAGTTCGCTTGCACAATAGCCGTAAGTTTTGTTTGATGATTAATATTGTATTTTTTCCTGATGTGTAAAAAACACTGTATACTTTTGATACTCTGCTAAAGTTGCATATTGGCATGGACATTTTTGAATGGGCAGACATCGTTAGATTGAAGTATAGATTGAATTATGAAGTTTGCTGTTGGCAAAGGGAAATTCAGAAGTTCTTCAGAATTTACAGAGATTATCCAGGGGTCGAAATTGCCACTAGCCCGCTAGCCCGGGACTACCAGATTTACAGCCGGGCTACTGATATTTTCCAGTTTGATAGCCCGACGGGCTAGTGGAAAAACAATGCAAAAATCATCATTACAAACAACAAAGAACTGTGCTATGGTGTATTGTAAAGTTTGAGCCGTGACGCGAGACATAATGTGTCTTTCGGGCAACCAAAATCTCATCAGGGCTACTAAAAATTATTGGTTACTAGCCCTGCTGACTACCATGAAAATACACTTAATTTCGACCCCTGTTATCTTACGGAGACTATTTGTGAATATTGCTGGTTACTGCTTTGTGAATTCATTCAATGGCATTCATTCTCTGTAGTATTTATGTTGAGATATATCCAAAAAGCTTGCAAGGATTTTGGTTATCTGTTTAGATGGCCATTATTTGGGGCTTCAATCTCCTGTCATGAGATTCCCTATTTTGAGGATGAACTCAGTGTAGAAAGTGGTGACAACCAGTAATTTTTCAACTTCTTAAAAATAAAATATTGGGAAAGGTGAGATATCAGGACATTCCCGAATTTTAGGGTCTTGAAAACTCAGAAACCGGGACTGTCCCGGGAAAACCAGGACAGTTGGCAGGTATGTACACTTTTGCTATAACCTCGCGTTGCTGTTTGTTTGGCCATTCGTCAGCAGGCCGACATGCTATTGAAAAGTTATTGTGTGTTTTTTTTTTCCTTTATTATACGAAGCACATTCACAGCTTAGCATATCACACTGTAAAAACAGGGAAAAAAAATTGTTTCGGGAGATTATACGATTTCAAAAAGTGCACCTTTAATGCCACGTCACGTGACCTCTGGTGACGTCATCGATCTGAAACTTCACACATATGACGGCTGCCTGACGATCAACATTTTGAGTTGATTACAAAAAACTTCACCACACACATCTTCAAAAAGTCCATTTGAAAGTGTTTTCAACCTGCCGCTAGAGGGCGCTTTTGCATTTTGTGACGTCATTGATATATTTTTTTAACTGCCCACCCTTGCCAGGCACTAACATCGTTGAAAGCAACTTGATACCTTTTGCCACTTTTGAACTAAAGGGGCACTTCCTGTTTCAACCGGAAGCAGAGGTCATGTGAGGTCACGCACACGAAACAAAATGAAGACCTAATTTATCCCTCGCCAATCCCACAAACAGAAACCTATGGTCTCTTGTGGCTGATTTGTTAAAGATTTTCAAACATTTAAAACACAACACTTTTAAGATGATGTCACGTGACTTGTGATAATGTCATAATGACATCCTTGTTTTGTAATGATTATTGCACCAATACCTTTCATCGCTGAAAGTTTCATTGCAATTGCTCTTTAGGAACATCACAAAATCAGCACTTATTAAATGTCATTTCTGAACCAGACAAATAATGATTGCATTTGTGCACAAATGCAGAGCTGTTTCGTCAATACATTTTTCAAATTTCTCAACTGAATTTGAAATCTTGTTGTGTATTCAAAGGAATTTGCTCAATCTGGCATTAATATAATAACAATTCAGATTAAACCATGTTCAGTTAGCAATTGACGACTTAAAGGTGCAACATTTTTTAAAAATCATAAAAAATCACGTGACGACGTCATCATGACGTCATTTCACAGTTCACAAGAACTTACCAATATCTAACAATCTACTAAGTTTCAACATGATTGCATAATTACTTAGGGAGTTATATTAGTTCAAAAAGTGCACCTTTAAGGCCGCGTCACATAACGTCCGTCGATATATCGAAAATACTCAAAAACTCGATATTTTTTTGACATCGAAATCGCCGATGTCACTTTTATAATCATATCGTAATATCGGATTTTCGATATATCGAAAATTTCGATGTTTTGAAAATTTCGATGTTCTTAAATGATATCGAAAATACCAAAAGAGTGTCCGATTATTTAAGAGAAATCTATGTTTGAGTATTAGAAAAGCCGTCGTCGTTATGTAGTTTTATCATTTTGAGTTGCCGTATTAAATAAAACACGTTTTACAACCAAGTATGTCTGCTTGTTCGTTGGGATTTCGCCATCAGCCGCTGGCCCGCCGCAGAAGTTCACGACCCCGCGGCGAGCGTACGGTAAAACCTCAAAAGAAACCACCGCTACTTTGCAAAAATAACCCGGAAAAAATTTGCCCGAATCAACAAGACATAACAAAATAAGGAAGAAAACAATCTTACGTTATACAGAAAAATAATCTTTCTATCAATCCAAGGTATCGTAATGGCGTCATTTTGGTCAAATAAAGCCTACACGTTGTGTTCGTAAACAAGCTAACATTTCTGAGTAACTATGCTTCGCAGACCACGTTGTCGGCGGCTATTGCGTGCGTACCAGCGAAGACTATGGTGTTGTACGGTTTAAGCGTGCACACCAGCGTGTGTGGTTATTGCTATTCGGGGGGAAAACCCGTTTGCCCAAGCATGCACAGACAAGTGCAGTCTTTTGTCAACGCAGTATCGCGTGATGCACTGTGTTACTTTGACAATAGAGGGCGTTCTAGCATTCAATGTTTCATGCCTTTATAGAATGCTAAGTGCTACGAGCCTTTATTGGAGACTACTGTATGTGACTGCATGCTGTTTGCGTTGTATATTGTGAGCGCGGAATGGTAGGTCTGTGTTTTGCGGGACTTTCTAGTGATTTTTTTTCGATGATTATCTCAACCATTTTCAACCGTAAAGGTAGTGTAACATACCAGCGGAGATTTATAATGTATCTAACAATATTGCCGTGAATTGTCGTTATTTTTGAGGGCATTAGACTCTGAAAAAGTTTAGTAACTAATTCATTTAGTGTTGAAGTTTGAAGCGCCACGCTCCCCTAACACACTTCACTCTCCGTCAGCCGTCCGCGTTCACCAATATTGGCCAAGCCAGCGGTAGCGGCGATCATACTTTGTTGTAAAACCAGAAATAATCGGGGCGCGGGACTACGCAATTTGAAATTTTTGAACTACAAACAAATTCGGGGCCCCCCAAAACAGGTTTAAATGTAACCCTGTTAAACTGTCAGTCTATGGTTTATATATTTCTACTCGCCATGAGTATACCCAGTGCTGTTTTTTAGGCTTCATCTTGCGCGCGGGAAATACTCGATATATCGAGTATACTCGATATTAAATTTTCGATATATCGGTAATGGGAAAAAACCGATATCGACGGACGTTAGCGTCACATGACCCCCAATGATGTCATTGATCTGAAACTTCACACATATGATGGCTGCCTGACAGTTAACATGTGTGTAAAATTTGAAGTGATTACAAGTTTCATTGCAATTGCTCTTTGGAAACATTGCAAAACAGCACTTATAAAAATTGTTTCCGAAGATGAAAAAAAAAAAAAAAAACTTTAACAAAAACAAGAGCTGTTTCACTGCGCTGCACTATGAAACAAGAGCTGTTTCGCTGCGCTTAGCTACGAAACAGCCAAAAAAAGAAAACCTTAACAAAAACAAGAGCTGTTTCGCTGCGCTTCGCTACGAAACAGCTAATAAAAAATAAAAAAACTTTATCAAAAACAAGAGCTGTTTCGCTGCGCTACGCTACGAAACAGCTAATAATAATGTTTAGACACGATTGCAAATGGTGCACAAATGCAGAGCTGTTTCGTCAACAAAATTTTCAAATTTCTTAACTGAGCTTGAAGTTGTGATGTGATCAAGCTTTAACAAAAACAAGAGCTGTTTTGCTGTGCTGCGCTACGAAACAAGAGCTGTTTTGCTGCGCTTAGCTACGAAACAGCAAAAAAAAAAACCTTAACCAAAACAAGAGCTGTTTTGCTGCGCTTTGCTACGAAACAGCTAATAATAATGATTAGACACGATTGCAAATGTGCACAAATGCAGAGCTGTTTCGTCAACAAAATTTACAAATTTCTTAACTGAGCTTGAAGTTGTGATGCGATCAAGCTGAATGAGTCGTATGTCGGCAATTGTAAGAACATTTTCAATTGTTAAGCTGGTTATTTTTACATAAAATGCTTTAACATTTTACCAAAATTTCCCGTAGGCTTTATTGCAGCGGCCAACGTGTATGAACGGTCCAGGTGTAAGTTTCTTTACACAACATCACCCCTAAAATTATCATTCATCCTCTGATTTGTTTTACTGAATTTTATGATGAGGGGTTGATCTTTCATTCCTAAAAGTTTAAACAAAATCCCTTCGTACATCCTCTGGATATTTGACGTTTTTTAAGAGGTACTTTTGAGAAAATGGTTTCTGCCTACACTTGGTTTTCAAGCAAACGATCGTCTGTTGACGGACGGGAACATTCGCTGCAGGTAATGTTAATTCTGAGGCAATCGCACATCTTCAACGTTATGTAATACATGTCCTTTACGTAAAATATACAAAATTATTAAATTACTGAAGCAATTGACAATGCAAAAAAAATACATTTACGATGTTTTCTAGTGTAAACATTTGGTGAATTAACAACATTTAGAGATAAAACACCCTCTGATTAAATGGACCTGTCCAGGCAGTCTTAACGGCCGCGCCTGTGTTGTATTCGAATCTTTTACTTTTATACTGTATCGAATGTACGTGCACTACACAGCGCGCCGTTTGCCTAGGTTTGTATGGAGAGCTTCGACCGGCGCTCGTCGCGAGAGTAGAATGAGATTATTTTCAACTTGGGTGGCGGGTTTGTGGCGGGACCCCTGTTCAGAACTAAAATTGCGACTCGTCAAACTTCCGACGGCTTCGGCGCAATTTGAAGTGTATACGCAGGGCGCCTGTCGGGTGTATGTGCGCAATACAAAAGAGGTTTAAAAAAACAAACCTTTCTCTTTGTTTCAGTCACTCATAACTCTTGGTGTTTCTCCTTTCACAACTTTTGAACAAAAGGTTGTATAAACATAGAGTTTTCAAAGAAGTTAAGCATAGCTTTTGCACTTTTCAGATGTATAAAAAAGAAAAAATGACAAGGGTTGACAAAGCAGCCCAATGTGGCATAAAATAAAAAAAAAATTATTTGGATTATACCATGTTCGGATAGCAATTTATGTGTTAAAGGTGTAAAAATGGAAAAAATCATAATAAACCATGATGACGTCATTTCACATGAATGTGCCATTATCTAACAATCTACCAAGTTTCAACATTTTTATCATCATTACTTTGACAGTTATACGACTGCAAAAATTGCACCTTTAATGCCGCGTCACGTGACCCCCAATGACGTCATTGATTTGAAACTTCACACATATGATGCCTGCCTGACAGTAAACGTGTGTGTAAAATTTGAAGTGATTACAGAAAACTTCACAACAGACATCTTCAAAAAGTCCATTTTGAAGAGTTTTCAACCTGCCGCTAGAAGACGCTGTTGCAATTTGTGACGTCATCAATATTTTTTTTGAATTGCCCACACTTGCTAGACACTTTTTCCCAGAAGCAACTTCATAACTTTTACCACTTTTGAGTGACCGGGCACTTTTGTTTTTGGCCCATTGCGACCGGAAGTAGAGGTCATGTGAGGTCACGCACACAAAATAAAATGAAGACCCAATTTATCCCTACCAAATCACGTAAACAGAAATCTACGGTCTCTTGTGGTTGATTTGATATAGATTTTCAAACATTTAAATAAAACACCTTTAAGATGACGTCACGTAACCGGTGATGACGTCATCATGACAAATTTCTTTTACAACCCTCCTTGCACCAATGCCCTTCGTCACTGAAAATTTTGTTGCAATTGCTCTTTAGGAACATTGCAAATCGGCACTTAGAAAAAAAGTTCTGAAGAGTTCAAATAAAACTAGACATTAAGTGTTTGTGAACAATCACGAAGCTGTTCCGTGTTGTTTTGCTTGGATTATGTGCTTCATTGCCCAAGGAATATATAACTGAAAAAAGGTTTCAAAAAAGTTGTGTAGCTCTTGTTATAAAGTCTTACTTCCCGGTTGACACGTAAGTAAAGGTCAACATGGGCCCACAGCTACCAAAGATTAATCTGCAATGCCAAGGAGACTATAAAATCAGTTGTGTAGATTTTGATATATAGTCCCTTTTCCGGTTGACCCAGAAGTAGAGATCAACTTGGGGTCACAGTTTTCCAAAGCTAATATTTATTGCCTTAGAGTCTATAACTGAAGTTTGAACATTAGCTTTTTACTTTTTTAGATATGGGCTCACTTCCGGTTGACCCGGAAGTAAAGGTCAACATGGGGTCAAAGTTGTTTCAAACTTATCGTGAATGCCCAAGGAGTCTATAACTGAACAAAAATTGATAATCTGTTGTATAGTTCTTGAGATATGGTCCCACTTCCGGTTGACCTGGAAGTAGGGGTCAACTTGAGGTCACGGTTTTTTTAAGTTAATATTTTATGCCTAAGGAGTTTATAACTGAAAATATTTTGAAAATCTGCTGTATAGTTCTTGAGATATGGTGACACTTCCGGTTGACGCGGAAGTAGAGGTCAACTTGAGGTCACAGTTTTTTCAAATTAATCTCCAACCCCCAAGCAGTCTTTAAGAACAAACAGTTGAAATCTCGGCCGTGAAGTTCTTGAGATATGATGCTGCAAAGATTTCCTAATTAATATGCAAATGAGGGTCACTGGTGGTTAATTAATAAAGAATTTTAATATGTTTTATGATAGGAATAAAGCTAAACATCCTAAAGCTTCCATTTGATATTATTTTACGTGTTTAAAAACACATAATTAATTTGTAGGATACTCCTTTATTTTCCTACTCCTGCCGATAGGGGGCGCTCTTATGAGACGTTTCAATTGCACCATTTGTGCACGGTAATGTCTGTATCTGACTCTGTATTTGTATGTGTACGTTGCAACGCCCAAAACTGTCATAAAATGTCAAGCTATAACTTCCCCTATAGAACACGGCCCAGTTTTATGGCTCTGTCTGCTTCAACCAACTCTGCCCATTTATTATACAACCACCATTCTTCGCTTACTGTTCAGGCGCTGAAATATCTGTGCAATTAGTTCAAAGCAAAGATTACATATGAAAAGCTTCCCCGCGCACAAGCAAAAATATCCCTGCTAAGCTGTGAAATATGCAAGCTTGGAAAGCACACAAACAAAAGAAATCCCTGCTATAAGCAGTCTATTTCGCTTGACGTAAGTGCAAAATTCAATTCTTCTGCAGAGCACTGAATCTTTTTCATTAAGCAAGTTCGCATCATGACTCGACTAGTCGCACCTCAAACCTAACTACGACACTTGTCGAGATAAAATACAGATTCTCAAGATTTGTGCCGCTATGTGCCGCAAAGGCAATATTAATTATGTTGCGAATGGGTGTGACTAGTGAATTTTACTACTCGAGTAGTCGCACCTCAAACCTGACTATGACACTTGTCGAGATAAAATACGGATTCTCAAGATTTGTACCGCTATGTGCCGCGAGGGCAATATTAATTATGTTGCGAATGGGTGTGACTAGTGAAATTTACTCTACTCGACTAGTCGCACTACAAACCTAACTACGACACTTGTCGTGATTAAGTACGGATTCTCAAGATTTGTGCCGCTATGCCGCAAGGGCGATATAAATTATGTTGCGAATAGTAGTAAGCAACACAACTGGTTCACCAAACAGGTAGTCGGGACAAATTTTTAATTATGTTGCGAATGGGTGTGACTAGTGAAATTTACTACTCGACTAGCCGCACTTCAAACCTAACTATGACACTTGTCGAGATAAAGTACGGATTCTCAAGATTTGTGCAGCTATGCCGCAAGGGCAATATTAATTTAAGCAACACAACTGGTTCACCAAACAGGTAGTCGGGACAAATTTTGTAGTCGATGTGTGGACACGATTATAACGGGAGTAGAGAAAAACAGTAGTCGCGACTTTAACACCAAGCACACTAGTCGCCCCTGCCTACTTTTGTCTAAAGTAAAGCACGGTTTTTCCTGCGAATGCAAATCAAATTTTTAAGTCACTGTTTTCGCAGTGAAAGTTTCGCAGGAGTTGAGCACAATTAGTCAACTGTAGCAAATATTTTGATGCGAATTGTGACGTGAAGAACTCATTCCCTGCTAAGCTGTAAAATACGCTTAGCGTAAGCACAGTTCCCTGATTACGTAAGCGCTGCGATTCTTTCCTTTAAAAGCCATTGGCTTTTTAAACACAAAAGCAGCTTAACCATGCCTCATGTTCAAGTTGTGAATCCAGATGTTCTGCTCAATTTCTGCACTTTTTGTAAAGCAAAATGTTTTCCCTGTTTATTAGAAGCAGCTCTATAAAACTGAGCCACTCAACCACCAGAGAAACGTCACCATAATAAAGTCTCTGCTTTTGTATTTCTGTCAAAGAGTTTTTGTACGTCATGGTATAATTTCCGAACGTAACGCGAAATACTAGAATTAGTTAAGGCAAATGGTCCCCGGCTTGAACAAGGTGACTTTACCCGTAAATAACTCCAAATCCCAGGCGGTCAATTTTCGTCGTCCACGCTCGTCGCCTGAAATTACCCCGGTCCACGACGCACCATGCTCAGGCTTGTCAAATTTTGGGAACAAGTTTAGACTTGTGCTTGTCGGTAACCGTAAGAAATCTTTGTATATTGAACACAAAAACGCAATAACACCGGTCGAAAATGGGATAAGGACTTGGTCAAGTTAACAATTTACAATTTTGACTATTCAAATCAAGTTTTACGCCATACCCATGATCTTTGAAAAAACTTCCCTGTAAATACAGGTTTTTTTAAATAATTACACTGTTTCTATAAGTTCTGATGCTTTTAGAATGACCATCAATAAAATATATCTTAATCTAGAGCAGTTTTGGGAAGTGTACAACATGTAATTTAATTTTAATCGAATCAATTATGTTTCGGAAAGCTGGGTTTGTTTACACTTCAAGAGCCATTGTGTTTGTGCACAGACACAAAACGTGCAATACATGACGTCATCCATTATTCATCTCAAGTACAAGAATCCTCAGGAGATCAAAAGAAGCTTTTCAAGATAATTGGTAAGTTGTTGCTCAAACCCAAAACCCCTGTCCTTCCATCCACTTACAATGACCAGAACTTAGCAAATGAGTTCCAGAAATTCTTTGTCACCAAGATTTCAGACATCCGCTCATCATTTTCATCAGTCCCTTACAACGTGCCGCAGACATTGCCACAACTTCAACCAGAGTGTAGACTATCTGTGTTTGAGCCTGCGACTGTTGCTGAGATTCAAAGGGTTATTATGAAATCTCCTTCAAAATCCTGTGAGCTGGATCCAGTGTCAACATCCATGATAAAGCAAAACATCGATATTTTTGTACCCTACATCACTAAGCTTGTAAACGAATCCCTCAGTTCCGGTTGTTTCCCCGATAGCCTCAAAGTTTCCTACATCAGGCCGCTCATCAAGAAACCAAACCTGGACAAGGAGATATTCAAAAACTACAGACCGGTTGCAAACTTAAAATATCTTGGAAAAGTCATCGAACGAGTAGTTTCATCACGTATTTCTGATCACATTCATACTTTCAACCTGTCCGACGTGTTCCAGTCAGCATACAAGCCTTTCCATGGGACCGAGGCTGCACTAGTCCGTGTGAGCAACGATATTCTCTCTGCAATGGACAATGGTAACCTAACAGCACTAGTCCTGCTAGACTTGAGTGCTGCTTTTGACACTGTCGATCACAACATCCTTCTCTCTCGGCTCCAGAATCACCTTGGCATAGAGGACACAGCCTTAGCATGGTGCAAATCGTATCTCTACAATAGAACTCAGCATGTATGTATTGGCACCGCGATATCCGACCCTGTTGTTTTGAACTACTCTGTGCCACAGGGGTCGGTACTCGGCCCGCAGTGGTTTACGCTATACACTTTACCGATTCGTGACATCATCCTGAAATTTAATCTGAATTACCATGTGTACGCAGACGACACTCAGCTATACATCACGTTTAAATCTTCTCAAGAAAACGCCAATGCATCTATTGCAAGACTTGAGAAATGCATCCAAGAGATTCGACGTTGGACACAACAAAACTTCCTGAAGTTAAATGATGATAAGACAGAGTTCCTTCTATTTGGGTCACGTCAACAGTTAACTAAGGTTTCAGTGCCATACATCTCCATCGGTGATGCTCGGATAGCTCCCTCGCTGAAAGCTCGGAACTTAGGTGTTATTTTTGATTCATCGATGACACTTCAGCCACACATCAACAACATTGTTCGTTTATCATCATATCACATCAGGAATATAGGTAAGATTCGCAAGTACTTGGACAAAAGTGCCACTGAAAAGGTCATTCATGCATTTGTTACTTCTCGTCTTGACAACGGCAATGCTCTTCTCTACAGTCTTCCTAACAACCAGATTTCCCGACTTCAACGGCTCCAAAATACTGCTGCCCGCATTGTGACACTGTCTAGAAAATCCTGTTCTATCACCCCCATTCTGAAACAACTACACTGGCTCCCTATCTCTCAACGAATCATCTTCAAGCTGATGCTCATTGTCCACAAAGCTCTTAATGGCAAGGCTCCCCACTATATTTCTGAACTGCTTCAAGTTTACACTCCATCAAGGAATCTTCGATCAAGTTCTATGCTTCTCCTCATTGAACCCAAGTCTCGACACTCATGGGGTGACAGGTCTTTTTCTTCAGCCGCGCCACGCATCTGGAACTCTCTACCACTTAATCTTCGATCTTGTCTTTGTACTGCAAAATTCAAGTCTCTTCTCAAAACTTATCTTATGTCACAGGTTTTCAATGACTAATTTTGTTGTGTCTGTTTTTTTCTTTGTGTTGTGTTTTTGTTTTTGTTTTGTTTTTGGTTTTACTGCGCCTTGAACACCCAGCAGGGTGGATATGTGCGCATTACAAGTCTTATTATTATTATTATTATTATTATTATTATTATTATGGTGACGTCGTCGAGAATTTTATGTCAGAAATCACATAAACAGGACCTGACTAGTGTATAGCTGAAAAAAGTTTCAGGATTGGCGGTCTACTTTTTGAGATATGGTGTTAACTAGGTTTGCTAATTAAATATTCATAAGCTTAATTAAGGCTTATTAATTAACAATTTTAGAATTTTGTTCTGATAAGAATTAAGTTTATGTTCTAAGCTTCAATGTAGTATAATAAACTCACTCTTTCGTATTATGGTTTAGAAGATTAGGTTGCCACAAAAACGTGTACAAACGCTATGGGATTTAGGGGAGAAACAAAGAATAATAATAATAAAAACAACTAGACATTAGGTGTTTGTGAAGAAACACACAGCTGTTCCGTGTTATTTTGCTTGGATTAAGTGCTAAAATGACCAAGGAGTCTGTAACTGTAAAAAAAGTTTGAAAATCGGTTGTGTACAGGTTAAATTTGGGACACGGTTGTTCTAATTTTATTTTTGATGCCTAAGGAGTCTAAAACGGTTGTGTAGTTCTTAAGATATGGTCCCACTTCCGGTTGACCCGGAAGTAAAGGTCAACATGGGGTCATGGCCAGCCAATGCGAATTTCCAATGTCAAAGGAGTTAATAACCAAAACAAAATTGAAAATCGTTTGTGTAGTTCTTAAGATATGGTCCCACTTCCGGTTGACCCGGAAGAAAAGGTCAACATGGGGGTCATGGTTTTCAAAGTTAATATTTAATGCCTAAGGAGTCTATAACTGAAAAAGTTAAAAAATCGGTTGTATAGTTCTTGAGAAATGATCGCACTTCCGGTTGACCTGGAAATAAAGGTCAACACAAGGTCACAGTTTTCAAAGTTAATATTTAATGTCTAAGTAGTCTAAAACTGAAAGAAGTTTGAAAATCGGTTGTGTAGTTCTTGAGATATGGTCCCACTTCCGGTTGACTCGGAAGAAGAGGTCAAAATGGGGTCACGAATTTTCCCCAACAAAATTTAATGCCTAAGGAGTCTATAACTGAAGAAAATAATTAAATCGGTTGTGTAACTCTTGAGATATAGTCCCACTTCCGGTTGACCCGGAATAAGAGGTCAAATCGGGGTCACAGTTACCCAATGCAAATCTATCATGACTAAGGAATCTATTACTGAAAAAAACTTTGAATTCGGCCGTTCACTTCTTGAGATATAGTGCTGCAAAGAAAAACTCATTAAAGCTTCTAATTATCATAAATTATTACGTGATGACGTCACAGTTTTAAAATTGTGTTTATCGTACTAACAAATTTCATAAGGTACACGATGGTGTGTAACTTACCCCAATCCAATGCCTTTTACAAAAAAACCTATTAGAACGTATATTCGTTTTAACGAAAACCCTGAACCATCGTAGGATTCCAATGTATGCCTATTTGTTGTGTACAAATCCAATGGAGTATGTCCAGAACACGGTTAGGAAAAAAAATACAATGATGCCAACATCAGGACATTGTGGTAGACTCCCCTCAAGTAAGTCCTCAATGCAAACAGGTCCACACTGTATTGCAACCACCCATAGAGACAGTGTACAGCCACATGAAAGCGACTACACGCAGTTTAGTGACTACATCCAGAAGTACTACATGTACGTTGTACCCATGACGGCAAGATTTTAAAGGAACACGTTGCCTTGGATCGGTCGAGTTGGTCTTTGAAAAGCGTTTGTAACCGTTTTTTATAAAATGCATATGGGTAGAAAGCTGTTGTAAAAGTAGAATACAATGATCCACACAAACATGCCTCGAAATTGCGTGGTTTTCCTTTTACCTCGTCGACTAACACGTCGGCCATTTATGGGGGTCAAAATTTTGACTCCCATAAATGGCCGACGGTGTTAGTTCGCACAGTAGAAGGAAAACCACGAAATTTCGAGGAAAACTTGTGTGGATCATTGTATGCTACTTTTAAAATATCTTTCCAACCATATGCATTATATTAAAAACGGTTAAAAACGCTTTTGTTTTGACCAACTCGTCCGATCCAAGGCAACGTGTTCCTTTAATTTATTCGTTAATGATAGACGTCCCTTGATTGGTTTTAATGAACGGAAACCATTATTTTTAGAATCAGTGTATTTTTTGACACAAAATATCAAATTCAGGAAACAAACAGATAAATAATTTTGAAGTTATTAAGTTTTTGACCATTTAAATGTTGACATTTGAAGAGCCATTGTGTTTGTGGACAGACACAAAACGTGCAATACATGACGTCATGGTGACGTCGTCCGGATTTTAAGGCCATGGAATAGTTATACAGTACCCACAAAGTACAAAATTGAAAAAAAAATTGCGATCGGACATATAGTTTGTGAGATATGGCAGTCTAAAGATTGGCTAATTAAATATTCATGTCGTTATAACTTAGTTAATTAAATATTTAATTTATGCAAACTACATTTAACTGCAACTTCAAGACCTAAGCTTTAATATGATATAGGTTCTGACTCTTTTATACTAAGCCAAGTATGATTTTTGGCTTTAACAAAATGCCCTGGTTAAACCTATGGGGTTTTGACGGATACAAATAACAATAACAATAACAATAACAATAACAATAACAATAACAATAACAATAACAATAACAATAACAATAACAATAACAATAACAATAACAATAACAATAACAATAACAATAACAATAACAATAACAATAACAACTAGACATTAGGTGTTTGTGAACAAACACAAAGCTGTTCCGTGTTGTGTAGTTCTTGAGATATGGGGGTCACAAAGTTTATTTTAAATGCCTGAGGAGTCTATAAGAGTAACAAGTTTGAAAATCGGTTGTGTAGTTCTTAAGATATGGTCTCACTTCCGGTTGACCAGGAATATAGGTCAAATTGGGGTCACGGTTGTTCTAATTTTATTTTTGATGCCTAAGGAGTCTAAAACTGAAAAAGATTGAAAATCGGTTGTGTAGTTCTTAAGATATGGTCCAACTTCCGGTTGACCCGGAAGTAAAGGTCAACATGGCGTCACGGCTTGCCAATGCGAATGTCCAATGTCAAAGGAGTTAATAACCAAAACAAAATTGAAAATCGGTTATGTAGTTCTTGAAATAAGGTCCCACTTCCGGTTGACCCGGAAGGAAAGGTCAACGTGGGGTCATGGTTTTCAAAGTTAATATTTAATGCTTAAGGTGTCTATAACTGAAAAAGTTTGAAAATCGGTTGTGTAGTTATTGAGAAATGATCCCACTTCCGGTTGACCCGGAAATAAAGGTCAACATAAGGTCACAGTTTTCTAAGTTAATGTTTAATGTCTAAGTAGTCTATTACTGAAAAAAGTTTGAAAATCGGTTGTGTAGTTCTTGACAAATGGTCCTACTTCCAATTGACCCGGAAGAAGAGGTCAAAATGGGGTCACGGATTTTCCCCAACAAAATTTAATGCCTAAGGAGTCTATAACTGAAGAAAAAAATTAAATCGGTTGTGTAACTCTTGAAATATGGTCTCACTTCCGGTTGACCCGGAAGTAGAGGTCAAATCGGGGTCACGGTTACCCAATGCAAATCTATCATGCCTAAGGAGTCTATTACTGAAAACAACTTTGAATTCGGCCGTTCACTTCTTGAGATATAGTGCTGCAAAGAAAAACTCATTAAAGCTTCTAATTACCATAAATTATCACGTGATGACGTCACAGTTTTAAAATTGTGTTTTTCATACTAACAAATTTCATAAGGTACACGATGGTGTGTAACTTACCCCAATCCAATGCCTTTTAAAAAAAACCTATTAGAACGTACATCGTTTTAACGAAAACCCTGAACCATCGTAGGATTCCAATGTATGCCTATTGGTTGTGTACAAATCCAATGGAGAATGTCCAGAACACGGTTAGGAGGAAAAAAATACAATGATGCCAACATCAGGACATTGTGGTAGACTCCCCTCAAGTAAGTCCTCAATGCAAACAGGTCCACACTGTATTGCAACCACACATAGAGACAGTGTACAGCCACATGAAAGCGACTGCACGCAGTTTAGTGACTACATCCAGAAGTACTACGTTGTACCGATGACGGCAAGATTTTAATTTATTCGTTAATGATAGACGTCCCTTGATTGGTTTTAATGAACGGAAACCATTATTTTTAGAATCAGTGTATTTTTTGACACAAAATATCAAATTCAGGAAACAAACAGATAAATAATTTTGAAGTTATTAAGTTTTTGACCATTTAAATGTTGACATTTGAAGAGCCATTGTGTTTGTGCACAGACACAAAACGTGCAATACATGACGTCATGGTGACGTCGTCCGGATTTTAAGGCCATGGAATAGTTATACAGTACCCACAAAGTACAAAATTGAAAACAAAATTGCGATCGGACGTATAGTTTGTGAGATATGGCAGTCTAAAGATTGGCTAATTAAATATTCATGTCGTTATAACTTAGTTAATTAATCATTTAATTTATGCAAACTACATTTAACTGCAACTTCAAGACCTAAGCTTTAATATGATATAGGTTCTGACTCTCTTATACTAAGCCAAGTATGATTTTTGGCTTTAACAAAATGCCCTGGTTAAACCTATGGGGTTTTGACGGATACAAATAATAATAATAATAATAATAATAATAATAATAATAACAAATAAAAATCTTGACGATTTCAATAGCTGTTCCGACCACTACGTCGGAACAGCTAATAACAATAACAATAACAATAACAATAACAATAACAATAACAATAACAATAACAATAACAATAACAATAACAATACAAAACAAAACAAAACAATAACAAAACAATAACAATAACAATAACAATAACAATAACAATAACAATAACAATAACAATAACAATAACAATAACAATAACAATAACAATAACAATAACAATAACAATAACAATAACAGTAACAGTAACAGTAACAGTAACAGTAACAGTAACAGTAACAGTAACAGTAACAGTAACAATAACAATAACAATAACAATAACAATAACAATAACAATAACAATAACAATAACAATAACAATAACAACTAGAGATTGTGAACAATCACAAAGCTGTTCCAGAATGTTTTGTTAATAGAAGTATTCTATGCTTTAATAAAAACCCACACATAACAGCTTTATGACATGTGATTACCTTGTCTTTTATCTGATACTGAATCGAAATGATCTTTAAAACCCAGAATTAAAGGTCAACATGGCATCATGGTCATTATTTGGAATAAGTTTAACCAAAGTTAACAAATCGGTTGTGTAGTTCTTGAGATATGATCCAACTTCCGGGAAGTAAAGGTCAATACTGGGTCACAATATCAAGCTCGATTTTGAATGCCTAAGGAGTCTAAAACTGAAAAAGATTTAAAATCGGTTGTGTAGTTCTTTAGATATGGTCCCACTTCCGGTTGACCCGGAAGTAAAGGTTAACATGGGGTCACGGCTAGCCAATGGCTAGCCAGTTCTTTAGATATGGTCCCACTTCCGGTTGACCCGGAAGTAAAGGTTAACATGGGGTCACGGCTAGCCAATGCGAATGTCTAATGTCAAAGGAGTTAATTACCAAAACAAAATTGAAAATCGGTTGTGTAGTTCTTAAGATATGGTCCCACTTCCGGTTGACCCGGAAGAAAAGGTCAACATGGGGGTCATGGTTTTCAAAGTTAATATTTAATGCCTAAGGAGTCTATAACTGAAAAAGTTTAAAAATCGGTTGTATAGTTCTTGAGAAATGATCCCACTTCCGGTTGACCCGGAAATAAAGGTCAACACAAGGTCACAGTTTTCAAAGTTAATATTTAATGTCTAAGTAGTCTAAAACTGAAAGAAGTTTGAAAATCGGTTGTGTAGTTCTTGAGATATGGTCCCACTTCCGGTTGACTCGGAAGAAGAGGTCAAAATGGGGTCACGAATTTTCCCCAACAAAATTTAATGCCTAAGGAGTCTATAACTGAAGAAAATAATTAAATCGGCTGTGTAACTCTTGAGATATAGTCCCACTTCCGGTTGACCCGGAATAAGAGGTCAAATCGGGGTCACGATTACCCAATGCAAATCTATCATGACTAAGGAGTCTATTACTGAAAAAAACTTTGAATTCGGCCGTTCACTTCTTGAGATATAGTGCTGCAAAGAAAAACTCATTAAAGCTTCTAATTACCATAAATAATCACCTGATGATGTCACAGTTTTAAAATTGTGTTTTTCGTACTAACAAATTTCATAAGGTACACGATGGTGTGTAACTTACCCCAATCCAATGCCTTTTACAAAATACCTATAGAACGCACATTCGTTTTGAACGAAAACCCTGAACCATCGTAGGATTCCAATGTATGCCTATTTGTTGTGTACAAATCCAATGGAGTATGTCCAGAACACGGTTAGGAAAAAAAATACAATGATGCCAACATCAGGACAGCGTGGTAGACTCCCCTCAAGTAAGTCCTCAATGCAAACAGGTCCACACTGTATTGCAACCACCTATGGAGACAATGTACAGCCACATGAAGGCGACTGCACGCAGTTTAGTGACTACATCCAGAAGTACTACGTTGTACCCATGACGGCAAGATTTTAATTTATTCGTTAATGATAGACGTCCCTTGATTGGTTTTAATGAACGGAAACCATTATTTTTAGAATCAGTGTATTTTTTGACACAAAATATCAAATTCAGGAAACAAACAGATAAATAATTTTGAAGTTATTAAGTTTTTGACCATTTAAATGTTGACATTTGAAGAGCCATTGTGTTTGTGCACAGACACAAAACGTGCAATACATGACGTCATGGTGACGTCGTCCGGATTTTAAGCCCATGGAATAGTTATACAGTACCCACAAAGTACAAAATTGAAAAAAAAATTGCGATCGGACGTATAGTTTGTGAGATATGGCAGTCTAAAGATTGGCTAATTAAATATTCATGTCGTTATAACTTAGTTAATTAATTATTTAATTTATGCAAACTACATTTAACTGCAACTTCAAGACCTAAGCTTTAATATGATATAGGTTCTGACTCTTTTATACTAAGCCAAGTATGATTTTTGGCTTTAACAAAATGCCCTGGTTAAACCTATGGGGTTTTGACGGATACAAATAATAATAATAATAATAATAATAATAATAATAATAATAATAATAATAATAATAATAATAATAATAACAAATAAAAATCTTATATCTTAACAATAACAATAACAATAACAATAACAATAACAATAACAATAACAATAACAATAACAATAACAATAACAATAATAATAATAATAATAATAATAATAATTACCGATGGACGGTCGGAACAGCTAAAAGCAAACAAAAACAATAGCTGTTTCGCTGCGCTACGAAACAGCTCAACAAACTTTAACAAAAACAAGAGCTGTTTCGCTGCGCTAGCGCTACGAAACAGCTAAAAAAATTAAACAACTAAATCTTACCTAACAGATCCAGGTAGTCCCTTGTAATCAAACGAAGAAACATCTCATCAAGTATCTCTTGAGATTCTTGGTTAGCCTCTCCGCTTTCTGAACTCTCACTATATTGTAAAACATAACACATTGACAGAAACATATGATACAAACCTTACAAACTCTTGAGCACATTACTAAAGAAAAATACAAATACAAAACTAAAACATAATGCAATAAAAAAAAACATGGCTTAAATGACATTATGCAAACAGACAGACAGACAGACAGACAGACAGACAGACAGACAGACAGACAGACAGACAGACAGACAGACAGACAGACCAAGACCAAGACCAAGACCAAGACACAGACCAAGACCAAGACCAAGACCAAGACCAAGACACAGACCAAGACCAAGACCAAGACCAAGACCAAGACACAGACACAGACACAGACACAGACACAGACCAAGACCAAGACCAAGACCAAGACCAAGACCAAGACACAGACCAAGACCAAGACCAAGACCAAGACCAAGACCAAGACCAAGACCAAGACCAAGACCAAGACCAAGACCAAGACACAGACCAAGACCAGACCAAGACCAAGACACAGACCAAGACCAAGACCAAGACCAAGACACAGACCAAGACACAGACCAAGACCAAGACCAAGACACAGACCAAGACCAAGACCAAGACCAAGACACAGACCAAGACCAAGACACAGACCAAGACCAAGACCAAGACCAAGACACAGACCAAGACCAAGACCAAGACCAAGACCAAGACACAGACCAAGACCAAGACCAAGACCAAGACCAAGACCAAGACCAAGACCAAGACACAGACACAGACACAGACACAGACCAAGACCAAGACCAAGACCAAGACACAGACCAAGACCAAGACCAAGACCAAGACCAAGACCAAGACACAGACACAGACCAAGACCAAGACACAGACACAAACAAACAAACAAAACAACAAACAAACAAAACAAACAAAAACAAACAAACAAACAAACAAACAAACAAACAAAACAAACAAACAAACAACAAACAAACAAACAAACAAACAAACAAACAAACAAACAAACAAACAAACAAACAAACAAACAAACAAACAAACAAACAAACAAACAAACAAACAAACAAACAAACAAACAAACAAACAAACAAACAAACAAACAAACAAACAAACAAACAAACAAACAAACAAACAAACAAACAAACAAACAAACAAACAAACAAACAAACAAACAAACAAACAAACAAACAAACAAACAAACAAACAAACAAACAAACAAACAAACAAACAAACAAACAAACAAACAAACAAACAAACAAACAAACAAACAAACAAACAAACAAACAAACAAACAAACAAACAAACAAACAAACAAACAAACAAACAAACAAACAAACAAACAAACAAACAAACAAACAAACAAACAAACAAACAAACAAACAAACAAACAAACAAACAAACAAACAAACAAACAAACAAACAAACAAACAAACAAACAAACAAACAAACAAACAAACAAACAAACAAACAAACAAACAAACAAACAAACAAACAAACAAACAAACAAACAAACAAACAAACAAACAAACAAACAACCAAACAAACAAACAAACAAACAAACAAACAAACAAACAAACAAACAAACAAACAAACAAACAAACAAACAAACAAACAAACAAACAAACAAACAAACAAACAAACAAACAAACAAACAAACAAACAAACAAACAAACAAACAAACAAACAAACAAACAAACAAACAAACAAACAAACAAACAAACAAACAAACAAACAAACAAACAAACAAACAAACAAACAAACAAACAAACAAACAAACAAACAAACAAACAAACAAACAAACAAACAAACAAACAAACAAACAAACAAACAAACAAACAAACAAACAAACAAACAAACAAACAAACAAACAAACAAACAAACAAACAAACAAACAAACAAACAAACAAACAAACAAACAAACAAACAAACAAACAAACAAACAAACAAACAAACAAACAAACAAACAAACAAACAAACAAACAAACAAACAAACAAACAAACAAACAAACAAACAAACAAACAAACAAACAAACAAACAAACAAACAAACAAACAAACAAACAAACAAACAAACAAACAAACAAACAAACAAACAAACAAACAAACAAACAAACAAACAAACAAACAAACAAACAAACAAACAAACAAACAAACAAACAAACAAACAAACAAACAAACAAACAAACAAACAAACAAACAAACAAACAAACAAACAAACAAACAAACAAACAAACAAACAAACAAACAAACAAACAAACAAACAAACAAACAAACAAACAAACAAACAAACAAACAAACAAACAAACAAACAAACAAACAAACAAACAAACAAACAAACAAACAAACAAACAAACAAACAAACAAACAAACAAACAAACAAACAAACAAACAAACAAACAAACCAACCAAACAAACAAACAAACAAACAAACAAACAAACAAACAAACAAACAAACAAACGATTGAACGATTGAAAGATTGAACGATTGAACGAACGAACGAACGAACGAACGAACGAACGAACAAACGAACGAACGAACGAACGAACGAACGAACGAACGAACGAACGATTGAACGAACGAACGAACGAACGAACGAACGAACGAACGAACGAACGAACGAACGAACGAACGAACGAACGAACGAACGAACGAACGAACGAATGAACGATTGAACGAACGAACGGACGAACAAATCAAGATACATGTTCCTCATGTACATGTACTCCCTGTGGCTGACTCTTTTAAGACATGCACACTAAACTACAACAATAACCAAAAGACTGAACTACATACCCTGCAATTAATTGTTCATTCATCATTTCCCACTGTGAACTCAGTCTCTGAAACATGAAGTTGCACAAGCAATTCAGTACTGGTAGCAGCACATGTTCTTGACAATCAGCAGGACAATGCTGTACTAAAGACTTCAGAAATACACATACATGAAATGTTAAGGATGTATTAATTTCTGTTTTAGATTAGAGCAGAAATCATCACCCCTGAATATGATTTGAGAGATTACACTTTCTTTGTTCAACCCAAAATCTTTTAAAAAAACAGTTTAAATCATAAATATTCAACCGACTTGAGCTTAAGAACAACTTTAAGTAGCGATAATTTGAAGGCCAGATCATACATACAAAATTCTTTTAATATCGAATTGGAGAAGGGGCTCCAAGGTCAAGATTGAGAATTGTGATGCACCCATCTTAATTGAATATCATCAGAATGTAGGAATGAAGTGAAAATTCTCTGATACTAAAACGTACAGACCATATATCAGAATTGCGACACTATCAAACATATTTGGTTGTGGACAAAAAATGCACTTAAAGGTTATGAAACATAGTGGTATTTAACACCATTTGAATGCACAGTTTAATACTTTTGGACTAAACAACTTTAATTTGAGTTTGGAGCCCTCATTAACAGAACATTATTTCAGCTATTACTACAGGATTTTGGTACAGTTTAGTTTATGTGGTTGTGACTTTATTAAAGATAAGATAAGTTGGCGCCCTACTTGTTTGTCATCGTCATGGACATAAGAAGAAAACCTTTGATTAATGATTTGAATTTTAAAAGGATATGAAGGATTGGCCTGAGTCTGTTGTTTGATGCGTGGCTTATCATCACAAATATAGAGTCCAAAAGCTGCTTAATGAAGTCATCAGATACATATAACTCATATCCCATGTTGTCAAATGCACAAGCCAATACATGACAGCTACAATTTGAAAACAAGAGAAAAACACCTCAATAAAATGTGCAAAACAAAATTACCTCATGACACAATGTAGAGGCTATAAAGAATACATACTTGCTTTTACTTGGACTGCAAACCAGAAAACAAAGTGGTCAAACAGTGGACACTATTGGTAATTACTCAAAATAATTATCAGCATAAAACTTCAATTAGTAATGAGAAATGGGTCTCTCTGACGTGATGTAGTTTTCGAGAAAGAAGTAATTTTCCATGAATTTGATTTCGAGACCTCAAGTTTAGAATTTGAGGTCACGAAATCAAGCATCAGAAAGCACACAACTTTGTGTGACAAGGGTGTTTTTTTCTTTCATTATTATCTTGCAACTTCGATGACCGATTGAGCTCAAATTTTCACAAGTTATTTCATGCATATGTTGGGATACAGGAAATAAGAGAAGACTGGTCTTTGACAATTACCAATAGTGTCTACTGTCTTTAAGATGTTTAGTAGAAAAACCCCAGAAATTATAGCACTCGAATACTCAAGGTACTTGAACAAACAGAAACATTTTAAGACCGTTTTTTTTTTTCTTCATTTTTTGAAACATGACACCGGTTTATGTAGCCCCTTCTTTTGTTTTACAAGGTGCTGTGGTGCATTCAGCAGCCACTGCCAGAAACACAGGGGCAAACCCCTTTTCTAAAAGACAAGTGTAACAGGGTCCCTTCATGTTTTTTACACAACACACACGTCCCATCTGAATGACAAGCATTAATGGTTAAGTGTCTTGCTTCGGGACTGGAACCCATACTCTGCTGCTCTAAAACACCACAGCTCGAGTCAAGTGCACTTGACTGCCCCCGCTCATACATGTACATAACACGCAATCGTGTACATGTACATGTGTATATTAAAAATCTTTGATTTGGGATAAATTAACTATGGTACAAAGTGATTGTTGCAGTGACAGCATTAATTGTTTTCTTACATTTGAGAAAAATGTTTTAGCCCTTACTTCCAACTCCAATTCACATTTAGTATGACAGTATTTTCGTACTAAGCGCTGGAAATCAACCAACAGTGGGAACGATCAAGGTAATGTACATGTACACCGGTTAACAAAACTCATGCTACCCGCCGCGCTGTGCAGCCATGGTACATGCGTTTTTGTTGCACGGCACGAGATTGGTTCTCGACCAATCAAACTTCACAGTTTGTTACCGCGGTATTACAATCTCATTTGCATACTTTAAAGTAGCTTGAAGTACATGAAGTAAATGGGGTCATGAATTTCCAAACGCAATTTCTTTTTGTGCTGTACATGTGCCCCACAGGTTTTTCAAAGAAGTCATTCGTGCACTAGCCACCTGGGAGAAGGGTCTCACTGTAGAGCGCTGTAAGTTCTTGGTTTTCCTTCAGTTCCTAAGTTAGCCAAATGAATTTGCCTTCCAATGATTGTTGGCGATATACACTTACCTGATGTACAAAAGAATATCTCTTACGAGATCTTAAATTCAGTATATTTCACATTGAGTTATAACAGCATGATTTATTCCGAGTGTATTTCTGTGATTTATCCATGTTGCTCATCAAATTAGAGCAACGCAGAACATTCAACTTTAAACAATTGCGACTTGAATAATGAACAGAGCAATTTGGTTGATTATTACTCTAGTTTTGCCCATCTCGCAACTTGTTAAAATTAGTGTGTTTGAGATATATTTATTAGATATTTTAACTAGTTAAAATTTATTTATTTGTTGTACACAGATCATCCATCTGACATTTAAGGCTCTACATGCAATAACCCCTACCTACATGTATCTGTAGTGTCGGGCCGGGTCTGAGGTCATCGGGCAGCATGCTCTATGTTCCTCTGACCTGTTTATCCAGCTATGGGGACAGGGCATTAAGTAACATTTCACCCTGCCTCTGGAACTCTCTGCCTCAACATCTCATGGACACACATGACATCTCACGGTTCCAACATTCTCTCAAAACCCATCTCTTCAGATTAGCCTAAAACATACCAAGTGAAGTTTTCTTCTTGTTCTTGCCCAGCGCCTTTGAATGTCATACAGACTAAGTGCTCTTTACAAATGCAGTATTATTATTATTATTTTTATTACACAGCCCCTCTTTTGGTAGTCTGGTTTGATACCCTTATAAGTCACCTTAAAAACAAACAAATTTACTTACAATTGAATTGAAATTGAAAACTGGAGAATAAACTAGAACTTGATTGTATGTTATTTTGAGTTCTAATAATTGTTGCTAACCAGACATAAAACACAAACTCAGAATGTTTTATTGTCTCCTGTCTGTTACAATGGTTTCCCTACTTGCATTATCCAGCTTTTTCATTATAGACAGCTTTGAAAGGTTCCTTTCTGCAAAAATTTCATTAAAAAAATTTTTACTTTCAAAAACTTTCAAAACTTATTTTGTTTGTAACATATACATGTACACTGTTTTGTTTAGATTGCGTGTTATTATGGGAAATTTTGACTCTAGGACCTAAGCTTCAAACATAAATAATAAATACTTTGTGGTTGATTGAAGTTGAATTTTGTGCAGATTTTACCTGATTTCATCTAAGATATTGCCAATGATCTGTAAAAAACTACAAAATGAACTATTGTGGGGAACTCAACATTATCTCAAGTCCATCAGCTTTACATTTTACATGTACACGTAATTTGTGAATTGTCTGTGGCAAATAAAAAAGCTTCAATTTTGAAAAAAATCATCCTCCGTAAACAGGTACAAGTTCATAGACAAAGAAAGACTAGAACAGCGAAGCTGCCATGGCGAGCTGCCGATCACCGGTTAGAATCAATGACTGACAGAAAAACCAATCATTTGATCAACTGATTGTCAAAGGGGTGGGGACGTTGACAAGTATGAAGTTATAACATTTAAGGTTTTCATTGCTTTAGCTCATTCAACTGAAACCAGTGATTAAGTCTTTGAGTTTTATCTTTTCATATGAATCTACTTGTTAGAAGCAATGTTTGACTTAAGTTTCAAGTCAGTACATCATTGCAATTATAACCATTTAATGTTTTTCATTATTTTAGCTCATTCAACTGAAACCTGTGATTAATTCTTTGAGTTATCTCTTTTCATATGAATTTACATGTAAGAAGCAATATTTGACTTCAGATTCAAGTCAGTACATCGTTGCAATCAGGAGTTATGATCATTTATGTTTTTCATTGTTTCAGCTCATTCAACTGGAACCAGTGACAGAGAGTTTGATTTTTGTTTTAACAAATTATTTCAAAACTTTAAGATTTTAATTTGAGTTTGTTTGTTTCTTTGTTTCTTTAAATCCCGATGTCAATGTTTTAGTGTGAAAAAACAACTTTAACATTTTTGTTATTCCAAAAAGTTTTTTTTAATAAAAAAAAAAAAAATGACAAACTCACTCTATATACCAAAAACAACTCAACTTAAAGACTAAAATCAGAAACTTTGATATTTCCAAAAATGGAAGTTGGTATTACATAGGATCGCACTGCTCTGCAGCTCGCCAAAAATCAGGCCATTCAACTTCAAATGAAATCTTGCAGCTAGGCCTTTATGCATGAGCTACTTACCAATACAATAAGGATTCAAGTGACCTACTTCAACCACAGCCAAAACTAGCGTGTTTGGAGAATTTGTGATTGTAGTTGCACTATTTTCCAAACTGCTGCTTCGGATTCTGCTGTCTATTTTTATTTAACTTGTATAAGATTAAAGTAAAGCTGATGTGTTTTTATTCCTGTAACCAACTTAATTAGTAATTAATTCTAAACACATATTACTTCGTGAAATTGAAAAAATGAAAAGAAAAAAAAAACACTTGGGCTTTCCTTTAGAGCTCTGTTCTGTGTACAAATCAATGCATATTGAGACCTATCACGACAAGTCACTTGGTGAAAATACTATACTAAAATGTAAACGTCACACCTGTGCACCTGAACTGCACTGTTGTGCTTTGTATATCGTCGGTAATGTGACGTATTTAGATAGGTCACTTTGTGGAGAGAAAAAAAAAGGTAAATCAAGTGATACATTGTTCATACTAATCAGTATAAATATGAAACCATTACATACAGAGCATACTGTTTGAAATGTTGAGTTGAAACCCAACAGTTCTTTTCAGAACCACCCCAACTCATTTAGAGATGACATGGTATTACCGCAAACCTTTCCATATCGTATTTCCACCATGCAAAGTTTCAAATCCTACTCATTACATATTAGGTACGGAAACTATAAGGATATTAATAATATGTATAAAAACCAATTTGCAAGAATTTGGGAGTTTTGCGAGATAGGTCACTTTGTGGCATGAGCGACGAATTATGCAACAGTTTAAGAATTTAATTAACAACTGCTTACCAGTTTTCCTGTGCCGTAGAAAGAAAGCCTTGTATCTTTTCAATTGGTGACCTGTTTGCTGGAAGTTCATAGTTATCGGATGATGGCTGAACTAAACCTTATAACAAAATGGGAACAATAGTGGAAAATACTTAGACATCAATCAGATTAATGCATTAACATATTGATATGGTTGTTGTCTTAAGACAGTAGGTAAGGCAGCATGGAATGGTAACCCTTGGATTTATTTGGAGTCTCTAACTTACCTAAAACAGCATTTTTATCATTCTCAGGAATATCAAAGACTTTCACATAATCAGCAGGAACTGTAGCTCTTACTCCTGAAGCCCATATTGCATTCATGATTCTAATGAAAAAGTGTATGACATATTCACAGTTAAAGACATTGGACCCTTTCGGTACAGAAAAAAAAACAAAAGTTCACAGATTTACAAATAATTTACAGGGTTTACAGAAGGTAATGGTGAAAGACTTCTCTTGAAATATTAGTCCATGAAATGCTTTACTTTTTGAGAAAACGGTAAAACAATATAAATTCTCGTTAGCGAGAATTACATGACAAAGCGAAACGCGCGGAAACAAGAGTGGGTTTTCCCGTTATTTTCTCCCGACTCCAACGACCGATTGAGCCTAAATTTTCACAGGTTTGTTGTTTTATATATAAGTTGTGATACACGAAGTGTGGGACTTGGACAACACTGTTTACCGAAAGTGTATAATGGCTTTAAGGAATAAACCATTAACCAAGAACACAAATATTATACAAGTAATGAATGTTTATGAGTGCAATGGTGCGAATACGTTCATGAGTTGAAAGATGGAATGTTCCATTTTTCAACTCATGAACATTTTTGCACTATTGCACGAATAAAAAACATTCATTATTTGTTTTGTATAACATCCAAGTAGATCTTTGTCATTTTGATTGGAGGGGTACAAGTTTCAAAACAATACAATTGCTAATTCTGAAATTACACCCGTTTCTTTTGGGTCGGCCTGTTGGTCAATGTGCGTTCTGTACAGCTATTTTTTTAGACACGCAGTTGCCGAATGCTAGTATGTGCCTTGCAGTAACACTGCTGCGTTACCAAAGACACGCGAACGCAGTGATGTTTTTTGCTCAGCGTGCAATAGTACTTTTCGGATGGAACGAAAAATGCATGCTGAGTGACGTAGCGTGCAATAGTACTTTAATTTGCTAAGACGTGACGGACAATCCTCCAATCAAATGGCAAGGATCTGCTTGGGTGTTATATAAACACAAATATTTATGATTCAGTATACTGTTCAGTATCTCAATCAAAACTTTTCAACAAACAACATTTCAAAAACATCAATAAAAAACCTCAAGTACAAAATGAAATACTCTTGAAATTTCAAGTGGCTGTTGTTTCTCCTAAAGGAATGCCTCTTAAAAATAGTTTTAAAACAAGTATTGTATCGTACCTTCCATATGTTACGTAAATATTAACAAAAAGTGACAACTATTGAATAATAAAAAGCATCAACCATCATAACCTATCCCTGGTTCACTTACTAAATCAACAGTACCATGGACATGGTGGAGATCAAATTTGTTGTGGTGCAACAACCTTTTAGACACCTTTTAGACAACATGTTATAATGTAAGATCACGCTTGTTTTTTTCAGTGGATGATCTTACATTGGAGCAGGAAATCAAATTTTACTTGTGTGCCATTGTCATCTGGGCTTAAGTTATGCGTGCAGAATTTGGGTTCTCTTAGCCCTCCAACTCCAGGATGCAATCGTTTATGAGATAAAACTCCCATAATTTGTCATTACTTCCAACCCATTTGTGTCTATCCCCATGTTTGCGATTACACCTTTAATACCTTATCAAAGTAAAATTTAAAATGGTTTTCCAACTCAATCTCACAGTAAACAACAAACAATCCATTCATTAAGCTCAATCTATAATGTGCATGTCCATGTCCTGGCTATTTACAGATTAGGGAAATAAAGCATCACTAGATTTTGCAAGTAAATGTATTGGGATACCCTGTGTACATGTACCATTGTACACAATACAGTAAAGTTTGAACTTGTACTTGGCCTGACTGACACAAATTGACATAGAGGTCTGCAGATATTTCAAAAAGGGCCATCTTGTGCCTAACCATGTTCACACCTCAGCACAGTTGAAACAGCTAATGGTCAACCGCTCAACTTGGAAGGTCACTACTTTGAAAGCTTATCACAAGACCCCATCTGTCAAAAGTGGTCTTTAGTTCCAGAAAGTCAAACAAACTACATTGTAGCCTGGTGGCTATATACATGTAGGCAGTTTGATTACCAGGTGTTAGATTTAACAGATGTTACTTTGCATCAAGGATAAGGAATATAAAGAATATAATCAGGAAAAAATGAATTTATAACATGTAGTGCCTAATAGACATCTGTAAGTGTGAAAAACTAATTAAACCCTTTATCCCGGATGCAAAATTAACATATATGTTACATGTAGATGTAAAAACTGTACAAATTTTGTGAGCGTTTTTATGATTTATAAGTTTATATTTAATTTTGATGTAATGTTAACACCTTATGATATAATTATGGCGTCACATCAGCGGGTTCACCTAATAGTAAAAAATAACTATGTGTGAAGTTTGAAGGTTATGAATGCTTTTGAAGTGTGTCTTTGTTATCGTACAGTCGAGGGGGAGAAAAAGAAGAAGAACTAGACAGAAGTTTCTGTTACATAACAAAAACAAAGTGTTTGACATGACATTCAAATCTTGGATGTACATGTAACATATTCCAGCTGGAATACACAAGCTTGGTTTCAGCTTGACTACGCATTTACTGCTCTGTACATCCTGGTAAAACTGCACCTTTAAGGTGGCGTCATGTTATACTTGAGGACAATAAGATTGTTTTAAACTAGATCATGACATGTCCAGCCCTTTAAAAAATATTGCTGGTTTCACACATACTTTTGGAGGGTCCTTAAGTAAACACACTGTCCTGGCATCCAACTGTGATAATCCCTCTAATCCCTTAAACAAACAACCTGCTCTGGACGGGCCTGACTGGATGATTTCTGGAACTACTTTTAAAAGCTACATGAAATGGCCATTGTGGCAATAACTGAACAGTGTGTATTTTAAAATGTGTACTTTTTACGTAATTCTGTCATAAATGGGTAAATTAAGCTTATTATATACTGTACATTGCTTCTACATTTTGATCAGGCATTATACATTATATACATGTACAAAAGTGTTTTTTTTTGTTTTTGCAAAAGATATTGTAAGCAGTTCAAAGCCCAGTATGGAAGCTTTTATTGCAGCTTTCTTTTTGTAAACAATGTTGCAAACTGTGAGTGTGACTACTTACAGTATTAAATAATCAAAGGGAAATGACGCAAAATAACGATACAAGACCCACGCTCTTGGCCAGCTTAAGCATTCTAAGTTGACCAGGGAACGATTTCATCCAGTATTTCTGCGTAGCAAAACACACATAGCGGTCCACACATTTTGCATCAAACAGCAATTTTTTTTAAATCGCTTAAATTGCAGACACATAAATTTGCGAAGCGGGTTAAAGTCTTAGGGCAAAATTTAAGAAAGATGTTCTCAGAGTAGTAGGGCTTAGTAACTTTAGTTGTTTTTTTGCCTTTACTTTTTGTAAAAATTCTGGGCACCAAGGCAATTTTCAAGGGCATCAAGGCAATCATAAAAAAGTTGCGAAGGGCACGACGGCAATTTGATTTTTAAAAAAAAAACAGCAAAAAAACCAAACTAGTTCTTCCAATTTGTCCATTTCAATTGTTAATTGATTGCCTCCTATATAACTAGTCGTATTTAATTTACAGAAAACGAAAGCATGTCATCTAACTGAACAAAATAAAGAACAATTCTTACAATACACAATGAAATAATATTTTTGTTCATACGACCACTATTGGTCATGCACGTTGTGTAGTTTATCGATTCCCACGCAACTACTCCATTTTGACACTACATGTATGTTGACAGAAAGATATATGATGAATACATTTTATCCATGTGCGCGACAACTATGCTGTACATGATGTACGTAATACTATTATGCATGCATCGTGGCGGAGCATGTGCAGACACGTCAAGTCGTTTTCTCAAGGTGTGTGTGTTTCTAGTTCGCATAATTTTTGTGTCGCACCCAAAGAACAACGACTAGCGGGCTTGAAATCTGCTGTTGTGCATTACGTGCGTGAAATCTGGTGCTATTTCTATGCGTGTTTGCTGACGTTCGAGGGCCAGTGCAGCGGTTAAAAAGACAAGTTATTTGTCACTCTTAGAATTTCTTCCCGATGTTTTATTTGATAAAATTAATTGAAAGAACAAGTTTGCATTTAAAAACGTACGCATGCGTATTTGTCATGGACAGGGCCTAGCAGCACTACTTTATCTATAAACAGTATTAGTGCGCACGCACGGTGCAGACGGCGGAAAGAAAGTCGACACAAACAATAACCGTTCTTTGCTATTCATGGATGGATTTTTACCATTCAAAAAAGAAAACCATCTAACTTTTTACAATGTTAATCATTTCAAATATTGTATCAATCAATATGTTAGTCTTCAATTGAAATAAATCCACATGGATTCCTTCAGGCAGGATGGCTTTGTCAAACCTTATCGGATTAGTGGTGATAACAATCTCAATACCCCAACTCCCAGCTGATTTTTCTCACTTAGAAAACATCCAAAAGTATGCGTCCCGACCCGACCAGATACAAGGTTTGGTCGGGTCGGGTTTTAGAGGGCTGGACACGTAATGATAAATACAAGGACTTGGTGTCCGAACCACTTTTTGGGTTCGGATAAATCATGTTACCTTCATTTTTTAAAAATGCTAACAACAAATTTATAAAAAATTGATGGTTTCTTTTAGAAACCATTCTTCGTCAATCCAATTTGATACATACCTCAATAGGCTGAGAACATTATCAAGCATTGGCAAAACATGACAAAAACATGGATTTCTGTACATAATGCCAGCACTTGAAACAGATCTAACATGAAAACCTCCGACCAGTGCTTCCTGAAAACAAAAAATAAAATAAAATAAAATAAACAAACAAACAAACGAACGAACAAACGAACGAACGAATGAACGAGCAAACAAGCAAGCAGACAGACAGACAGACAGACAGACAGACAGACAGACAGACAGACAGACAGACAGACAGACAGACAGACAGACAAACAAACAATTAAATTAATCTTAAATTGGATAACAAAATAAAAAGGCGAATACATCGGAAATCGGACAAAAGTATTAAACATAGGTATTCTGAGTACAATGTAGAGTTAACATACCTGTGGATCATCTGGCCATTTACTCCTTTTCATAACAGCCATCATTGTTGCTAAACATGTCAATATTGTTGCTCTATTAGCTCCTTCCTGGTCCTCTTGAACATGTGACATACCTCTCTTGGCTAGTCCAATGTACTCAAGAAACAGCATTTCATTGCTCAAAACACTATAGCAGAAAATATTAAGGAAAGCCTTATTTATTATGTGATGTGATCAACAGGATTTGTCCACAGTTTTTGTAGCTGTACATGTACATTGTAGGTGAAAAAATTTAAGTAGCCACTTTAGGGGCCCGGGGAAATTGTGCAATCTAGGGCCATTTTAGAGAAATTTCTTGGACCCTTTAAATTTTTATCTAAAATGATTTAAAAGTAATACAAATAATGCAGTAAAAGTTTGTCCACAAAATATTGTTGGGCCCTGTGCTGTGAAGAGGCAATTGTTGAGTATTTTTTAATGAAGAATTAAAGACTTAATTGTAATTTAACAATGCTTTTTTCACATCTTTTCCCTATCAATCTAGAACTATTTGGTCATGAAGCTGATATTTTGTATATTGTATTCATTTTAAACAAATTTATTAATTTATGTAAAATTACCAATCATGGTAATTGACCTTTTTCTTAGTAACTGTGTTGTATGTTTACACAACATTTGTATTATAAGTTGTTTAATTTTTGCAAATAATAATCTATACTATTAAAGCCGTAACCCGCGCCATTTTGGATTGAAATTAGAAGGTCCAGTGGCATGGCATCCTTGTGGAATTCAACACGGTTGTTTCGTTTCAGACATCGGGTTGCAAGTCAACAAAACCCTGACCTGAACTAAATCTTAGTTTAGAAGCGCGGCAGCCCGCTAGTGAATTACTAAAACACTTACATTACATCTTGAAAACTTGGACACAGATCATAGGACGAAATTGGAACTTAATGTATGAACAAAAACGCAAGTTAATTCGCCGCTATCATACTACGTGTGCATGGAGTTCATGCTGCATGATATTGATGACGATCATGGTAACTTTTGAGTGATTTTTCGACGCTGTTGTTACAGTGAGATGGTAAGCTACGCTGTGAATGTGGTCGAGAAAATGTTTTGGATTGAAAAAAAAATAACAGAAAAACACACCAGATGTTCTTTGCCCCAATTGAAAACAAGATGGTGTCTTGACAACACAATTGTCCCGGTGAGATTGGAATTGCTACACTAAGTCCTTTTTGAGTAATTGTTTAAGCCATAATGCACTTAATATTTACCTGAGGGGGTCCAAAAACAAAAGGCTTCTGGGGGATCCCATGCTTAATCCAAAAACCAGGTTTGGAGTTGATACGCCAAGTCCTTTTCGAGTTATTGCTCGGACAACAATTCTTTTGTTTAAGCCATAATTAGCTTAACGTTTTACTGAGGGGGTCCAAAAACAAAAGGCTTCTGGGGGATACCATGATTAATCCACAAACCAAGTTTGGAGTTCTTACGGCAAGTTCTTTTCAAGTTATTGCTCGGACAACATTTCTTTTGTTTAAGCCATAATGAGCTTAATTTTTATCTGAAGGGGTCCAAAAACAATAGGCTTCTGATGGATCCCATTATTAATCCACAAACCAAGTTTGGAGTTGTTACGGCAAGTCTATTTTGAGTTACATTGCTCGGACAACATTTCTTTTGTTTTAGCCATAATGAGTATAAAATTTGTCTGAGGGGGTCTAAAAACAAGAGACTTCTGGGGGATCCCATGACAAATCCAAAACCAAGTTTGGTGTTGGCTCAGTCAGTGTTGTGCTTGCAATAGGTCAATGCAGTGTATGCATTGCATGAATTTTGCTGTACACTGATGTACTATGTGTGTGTGGGCCGGGGGGGGGGGGGGGGGGAGAGATTGTGTGAGATGAGAGACGTGAGCGTGAACTTTTTGGTGGTCAGCCAAAACGAACGGCCACACTAGCTACATGTACATGTACATGTAGCCCAGCCGGCGGCCGGTCGGAGAGAGTAGTAGTTGGTCCGTCACTGATAGCCGGCCGACGATTGTGTGCGGTCTTGCTTAAATCAATGTGGTACACAATTGATTACATGTAAGCACTACGTGTATTTGTCTCACAATTGTTCTTCGACAAAAGCTCATCCATCGATCATGAATTTAGCTGATGAAGTGCTGAAAAAGTAAACAGTGTGTGTGTAGCATTGCCAACGCCAAGTTATGATAGTGAAGTCATCTCGACCATGTCGACAAACCAGCTAAGCAATCCAGAGAAAGTATGTGTTGGCCAATATTTTCTACCTCCATGGTTATAACAACCCAAGTTTCTTCAGCAAAAAGAGGGTGTCGCAGAAAAGGACAACATAATCAAGCCTTGGTAGGCCTACACCGTCTGGGCTAAGTTAAGGTGAGAATTGAAGTGACATGCCTACCAAACAATTTAATTTGAGGGCCTATTACCAATTTAAAAAACTGGACCGATGCACTGACTAATAAGTATAAATTTTTAATTTAAATTAATCAGGTAAAGCACGGCTCCACCACCACAAAAAACTTTTTTTCCATTTCATCTTCACAATTATAGAAAATAATAACAATAATAAAAATAATTAAAACAAAATGGGGCCCTTATAGCATTTGAAAGATGATCAACATGCCCTACATCTGTTATTGTACCTGTAGTACTGTACTGTTGATCGAAAAAAAGCAAGCCACAACTTAATTTTTTTTTCACAAATCCACATAAATCCTAGCACCCATTTTCTTTGGAATAGTGCATTTTTTATCAAATTAATTTTCATGTTGCAGCCTAAGATAAAAAGAGTTCTACAGGAGAATAAACAACCTGAGCAGTCCCCAGAGCCAGTGAGTATGAAGAAGCTTGTGTACACCTCTCCCAATACAGACATTAAGGTAAGATAAGATTACCAATAAACTTGGCTTGGTAGTGACAATAATGACAATAAACTACCACTCAGGGATCATGGAAGTACGTGTAGTAAAAAAATACCAGTGGAACAAAAAGAACAATTAAAGAGAAATAAATTGAATTTTTAATCTGGCTTTTTTTGTCATGTGTCTCAATTTCTGTAAATATTATGATACAACATTATTTTTTGCGACAACCACATATGAAGGGACACCTCTATATCATCTTTCAAATATTTTCCCAATCAGTATTTTCTTTTCCTGCTTTTTTTGTGCCATTACCAAAGATGTGATGGTTCACTGGACCCAGAAACTAGGGCGCTGTATTCCTTTTTTTGAAATTTAGACATAATCGATCATACTAGATGATCGATAATGTTAAAATTTCGAAGAAAAAAAAGGAATATAGCGCCCCAGTTACTGGGTCCAATATTTCACCTTTTTGCCCCTATTCCACTATGCATACATTTTAGTGCATGTATTTTATGAATTGTTAACACTTTCCCACAGGTTATCTGGAAGCATCTGTATGACCCATCTTCAAGTGCTGAAAAGGGAACCCTGTGTAATGCAAGAAATACGCATGTACCATGGCTGAGTGATGCTCACCGGTGTACGTTACCTTGATCGTTCCCACCATTGGTCGGTTTCCAGCGCTTAGTACGAAACAACCACGACTTCGAGGAACAGCAAAAGTTTAATTTAAACAATGTAATAATGTTTGAGGATGACAACAGAACTTCGAGAAGAGGAATAATTACATGTATATTACCAAGGTATAACAAAACAATTGTTGCACGCTGTGACTGGCAGGGGTCCGAAGCAACATTTGTATAATGTACAGTGATTCCATGAGAACACAACATGAGAGAATACATTAATCATTCAGCAAATACACCAGGGCCCAATTTCATTTCATAACCGCCGAATTCTGCGCTTACGATCATGTATCCCCGCTTACGTGCAAGCCATGAACTTCTGCGCTAGCCTTGAAAGCGTAGAATGCCTGGTAACGTGGAGTACGCACGCACAGAAGCCCAAAATTCGCTGCTAACCTGTGAAACATGCTTGCTGTAAGCACAGAATTCCCTGCTTCCGTAAGCGCCGATTCTGTGCTTACGGTAAGCAGAGCCATGAAATTGGGCCCTGTATACGATTCTCAACAGTTTATTGTATTTTAAGAATACTTAGACGTTTATTTTCTGAAAACACATCTTTTCCTTATTTTTCTACAGAAAATGCTTATCTCAAAATGCTTTAAAAACTCAATATGTTCGATTTAGAATTTCAGTTTTGTGTGCTAACATTTGGCAATGAGTGCCCAAGGATGTTTACAGAACATACTAAAAATGTATGATTACATTGCATATAAACATTTGAAGATCAACATTGTTCTTTAGGGTTACATGTACAAGCTACATGTATAATGTGCCTTATAGTACCGGTGGGCAACACACTAATGGGCACACGAAGAGTGTGAAATTTGAAGGGAATGTTGGATAGTTGTAACAAAATGCCTTATATATTGTCAAGTATTTTTGTTTGTGTACATTCAGAATCACATGAGGATTGTGGTTGGCAAAAAAGAAGGTAAATGACCGAGTATTTAAGAAACTGGAAGGATAAGTCTTCAAGATTTATACGTATGTAACAAGAACAGACATTTTGTTTATTGGTTGCTAGAAGTTATACTAAAATAAATGTTTTGCCCAATGTTGTCCAGATACCAACTCTACAGACCCTTAGGAATAGTTACCAGTCAAATGAAAGAAATGTTCTTCCCTGCTATTTAATAAACTTTCATTCAAAATCTGGTTAGCTTGCCTTTTGCTGCATGCTCTTGTAGTGCAATTGTTTTTTTCGTTTTTTCGTGCTTGTATTTATGAACTTTTAAAATACTAAATTAGCAGCAACACGAACAGAGTTTGTAGCAAGAAGTGTGTTATGCCTCCCTAGTGGAAAGTATTTTTGTATTTTAGTCTTTGAATATCTTGTATTTGGCAATTAAATATTTCTATATCTCATGTTTTTCTGTAATCTTAAAAAAAAGGGTAAATATATTTTCTTATGCCCTGTACTGCCAAGTTTGATTGTTTTTTACTAAACCAAATCTGAATTTGCACGCAAAGAAATTCTGCAACAAGTTTTTTTCTTTTCATTACTCTCTTGCAAATTTTATGACAAATTAAGCCCAAATTTCACAGATACATAATTTTATCAATTTTACCAGTTTTCACGCTATTATGCCTTTTTCTTCGAATTGGGAAACAAATAATGATGCAAAATATCAACCGAAGCCCTAATTATCTTCATTTGTTAATATTAAGTATGCAAACATATATTAAAACTTGATGGACATTGAAATGTTCACACTACACACCGATTGTCGATGACTTCAACTGGCCCCCATTTGTTTTGAGTTTTTCCTATTTTCCCCAGTGAATCCATACATGGAAGAAACATCTACAGTGACTACAAGTGTTCTTTGAGACTCTGTGTATGACTCTATAGCCAGCAGTTGTTTTCGTTTTATTCAAAATATTTTTTAATGAAATTAAAAACATTGCCATGGTAATGTGCAAACAATTAAAAAATAAAATAATTTAATAAAAAGTGTGAATAATTATTGGCTTTCAAATCTGATTTTTATTTAGTTTTTTTTTCTCCCTTTTTTCCCTTAAAATTTCTAATAAAGCGCATAAATAAACAGTGATAATTGAATCAACAAGCTGATGTTTAAATTTTAATATTAATAATAATGTTGATGAGGGTTAAAAAATAAAAATCTCTGAAAATATTAGAAAATGATATAAGGCACATGGCTTCTTTAAGCCTCTGTATTTTTTTTCAGAATGCTCAGCAAAATATTCAGTCACATGATTTGATCATCATGAATTGTGAGTTGAAATAGTGTTTGATAAAAATTTTTGGGGTGGGCAAATATTTTTATATGGCCTCAATGTTATGACATATTTTTGTACCTTGTAGAAATGCCTAAAGTACAAAACTTTTTGCATTTACAAGTGCAAATAACCAGTGGAGCCTTACGTGTTTCTAAGTTTTGGTCAAGGGAGAGGAGACTCTTTGCTTGGCAAATAAAACCACACAATTTTCATCTAGGGACTATTTACATCACGCAAAGAGAGGAAAAAGATTGCCACAATTTTAGGGACACCTCGAAAACAGGACCTCCTACGCTGGTCGTTGAAAATTAACAAACATATGTCCATTGCCCAACTTCTGCAAAATTAGGCATGTTGTCAATGATTGTTTCAGATAAAAAAATAACCAATGTTGTCGTGTTTACATTTCTACCTCCATGCACAAAGCTACCATACTACATGATCATCATGTGTACATGTATCTATAATGCTGCGAAGGAAATGGTTTGGGCGAGTTGGTCTGTGAAAAGCGTTTGAAAACAAAACGTTTATAGTAGAAAAATGCTTGAGGTTGGAACGATTTTTAAGTAAAATACATTATGAGCCACATACATGTAAAATAGCCTCGAAATTGCACTGTTTTCCTTTAATAATGACCACGGAATTGTTTCATGGATGCCGCCATGATGATTGTGTCCATGGCGGTTGTCTTCTTCTATGGTCACCTTGCCAGTTAGTTTACAATTTTAGCATAGATAGGGTTAGAGGCGTCTGTCTCCTGAAAGGTCAAAACATTACCGATGCCAGCAGAGATAGGCCTATGTAATAAGTAATTAATTAGTTCTCTGTTGGCGGGACAGACGTATCCCTATACTTTTGTTTGGGCACTTGCCAGGTGACCAGTCTTTTTTCTTGGTCTTTTTTCTTTGTCCACGCTGTGCTTTTTAACAAGTGTTCTGCGCCACCGAAAGTCGAGGGCCGCACCGATGAAGGTGGGCACCTGAGAGGAGAGTGCACCAGAGTGCACCCAGGCGTGACCAGAATGGTCGGGCTGGATGTAAGGGCTTGGTGGGGCAAAATACGACGGAAATTGAGGCCACGAGGGTCTGAAAAGCTGTCATGAAATCGTCCTGCCCCTGTGGGAGCCAGATAAAAAACTTGTCAGAGCTTGACGGGAAATGTCGAGTGCGATGGTCTATTTTTTTTTTTTTTTAACGGGACACCCAAGCAACCGTTAACCCGAAGACGAGGGTGACCCTATAAGCGAGGTATGCCGGGGGACTCCCAGCTTCATGTAAACAATTCTTCAACCCATAGTATCGCAAGCGCCCCACAGCTCATAATAATAATAATAATAATAATAATAATAATAATAATAATTATAATAATAATAATAATAATAATAATAATATTAATAGATCGTTTTTATATAGCCTTTTTCCCGCCCGAGGGGTGTCTCAAAGCGCTTCCGACAATATTACCCCTGGTCACTGGGCCTTAAATCATTCCTTAAACCATCTCAGCTCCCTCGGGAGTATACAGCCTGTGCGCAATATAAGCGCTACTCGGCTAAACCAATCACAAGAACCATCTCTGCCCTCACAGGTACCCATTTACCCCTGGGTTGAGATAAGCAATTATAGTTAAGTGTCTTGCTCAGGGACACAAGTGTCACGACCGGGATTCGAACTCACACTCTGCTGAGCAGAAGCATCAGAGCTTGAGTTCGGTGCTCTTATCCACTCGGCCACGCACCCCATGGCGTGGGCGGGTGCTAATCGGGTAAGGCGGCCACGCAAAAGCCCATCAACGACCGTCAGGGGGAACCCACGTGGCCAGCGAGGGCCGGGTAAGCAGGTTACCCCCCAGCACCAGCTTTCTTTGTCTTGCTGGGGCGTTTAACCTTTGATTGGGTAGACCCACGCATACTGACCAAAGAAGGGCAACGGAAGTATTCCCTACTATGGGGGCCGATTGAAGGGCTGCGAGCCCGGCGACGAAGAGTCACCGGCGCAGCCCTCCGAGGGCTCGGATTGTTTCGGGGGAATGACTCGATACCCGGGCGATGCTTGCCCCTCTGGAGCCAGACGTAGACGCATCAGAGGTTGACGGTGAATGTCAGGCGTGACGGTCTTTCGTCTTCTGTCTCTTGTGCGAAGATCGGTCCTGGGAGGAAACCTGGGTGACCAGGGAGCAGGAAGGCTCCCTCCTTGGTCAGTGGGTCCCCCAGTCGACGCAGCTGACTGAGGCTGCTGGGCCGGTTGAGGGGCTGCAGTGTCACCGGCGCAGTCCTCCGAGAGCTCCAACTGTCCCAGGGGAATGGACGTACCCCAAGTTCCGACAGTCGAGCCCTCCCCAATTTCCTTGAATCTACTCATTTAATCAACGATCTTTATCTTAAAAACTTTTTTAAAATATACAGTTTGCGGGCTAGTGAAAAAACCTGCGGACGATCCAATTTATTCTTTTACTTGCCGGGCGGGCGATTGGAAAAAAGTTAAGGAAAACCCCCATATATTATTTTTCATTCCATTGTAGGAGCTACATGTAATAACACGTTTTTTTCTTTTTTAATTTCGTAAAAACCGTCTCCGTGTGTTTCATAATAGTCTGACTCTTTTCATTTTGTTTGGAAATTTCACAAACTTCTGTTTGTTTTGGCGATTTGTTTTGGCATGCTCTCTGAAAAACAAATTTACGTTTTGTTTAACCGCTTGATAATTGATATTCATGTGATTTATTTTTAATTCAGCCTATTCTTCAGGCGTCTTCAGATTCTTTTTAGTTTTGATGTTAACGATTTCGTTAGTTTTCTATGACCACAGACCAGATAGTGGGAGAGCACATCTTGCTGTTGACAATTAATAGTTTTACATTTGTAATCGATGTTTTTAAATTTTAGCCATCCAGATGTTTAAAAATAAACAGTATATTATGGAGAAGATGTATTTTAATACCTGAGGTGGCAAGAAGTGCTCTTGATGATGATGACACAATTCAGCAAACAATAATTATTTTTCAGGTTTTATTCCAAGTATAGTGTAGTTTATAAAACAAGTATTGTATTTCTAAAAAACTTAAAACAAATTTACTAAAAAAAGTTTGAGAAAAGTGTCCAGGATTCACCTTCGCATTGTACGTACCCCACGCATTAGCCCCACCTCCAGCACCAACTTTTATTTTGGGTTGGAGAACAGTGGGTAATAGAGGCATTCCTTTTCAATTATATTGTGATTATTTTCAATCACTTTTGTAGCTTCGTTTTCCTTTCAGCCAACAGTTCAGCTGAAAAAGCTTGCTTGCACAACTTTCCAGAACACAAACATTTACTTCATAACAATGTTTTGAATTTGGTAATGCAAACAAAACCCCTTTGATCATTCAAAAGAAAACTTCATCCTCTAAAAAATAAAGTCAACTTGGAACAAAAGAAAATAATCACATCGACAGTTATACAATGATTTCTATGTACAGCAGGAAATTAAGTGAATGTTCATGGCGCAATGAGGAGTGAATGAGGTTGTGTTTAATATTGCATGAGAGGGTTAAAAAATTTAAGAGTTGTTCACAAGTTATTACAGTTGAACCATACATGTACATGTATATAACACCAGGGCATAGAATTTTTTATACCAGAATAAAAACAAAGAAACCACAAAATAAACAAACAAATACAGACACTTACTTTTTAAGTGTATCTGCCATCCACTTCACTGTAAATGGTTGCATGATTTCTTGTATGAGGGCACTCTGCTTATCAAGATGTTTAAACTCATTGCTGAGAAGGATAAGTGCTTCATTCAATGTGCTTTTTTCCAACTGAGTGAGCTGATCTGCATCTTCATTTAACTTGTTGATCCGGGCATAGAGAGGATCAAAGAAATGCTGCATGGGATTGAAAAAAAAAATGCTACTTATTAAACTGAACAATAGTCTGTTTCTCATTGCAATGTCGCATTTTGATCAAATAATTTAACCAAAGACCAAAAACCATCTTTCGCTATCAATACTAAGGGAATAAAAGGGTAGCGATGAGTTCTTACACAGCCGTTTTAAGCCGGCAGGGTCAAATTGTCGTGTGATAAAGGCCCGAGCCCGAGCCAAAGGTGAGGGCCTTTAGCGCATGGCAACGACCCTGCAAGGACAACGGACACTTAAGAACGAGTCAGTACTCTTTTATTCCCATTCATAAATTATTTTTGTCAAAAAACATTTAAAAAATACAATTACAGACACTTTGACAGTTGAACATTCGAGATTTGAATTATTTTTTTCAAAAACTTTGTGAAGAGTCTGTTGCGCGTGGGTTGTGTGTCAGCAGCGCACTTAGAAATAGATTAGCGCGCGCGCTTAGAGTTGGATTACGCGCTGTTACTAATAGCTATGAATTGCATTCCGCGTGATAATCTTGCGCGCCTGACACGCGGACGCCAGCCGGTTATAAACACTGGTCATTAGTAACCGTTTAAACACCCCCATGTGACGCACTCTCCACCAACAGGAGTAGAGAAACTGTCTGGGGTATTTATGAATAACTATTACATGTATTACGGTCAGCAAACAACTACATTGTAGCATGGACTAAACACATTCTTGTTGAAACAACTTGTTTGAGAAAGATTTCGATCAGACTAGTCTAGTTTACAATGTATATAATAATATTGATAATAAAACACTAGAACAAATCGGTTTTGAGACTTGTTTGAAAGCATCAACTGTGGGTGATAGTACATGTAGATCAGCCAAAGTGTTAAATTAAACATCCCCTTAAGGTGATCCCCTAGCTGCCGCTTCCCAGGTTGTATCGTAAATTGGGTGTGATTCCTGGCTACACGGCAGTTAACGGTTGTATGGCTTCTGACTGGCACCCCCGAACAAAGATATTGACAAAATAGGGATACCGCCAATATAGGGCTAGATAGCTCAATTGGTAGAGCGCCGGCACGTTAATCCGGAGGTCGTAGGTTCGAATCCCACTCTAGTCAATTCTTTGTTCAACCCCAAAAAATCAAATTAAACTTTGGACGGCATAGTTTGTTAATGGCTAGCATCCATGCCAGATGTATGGATCCTGGGCTCAGGATGACAAATAGGGTGAATGTCAAGCTTGATTTTAAATTTTAAGGTCATTTTCAGGTCAAAAGGTCAAATAAGGACAAAAATCAATATTTTCAAAATGTGTATAAAATTTAACCACATTTGATAGATCTACATGTATCCATAAAATGCATTTTTAACTTTATGTTGACATTACAAACCTATGTAATTACCGATAAACTTTGCCCTTGTACACAAACGTATAGAAAAAAACAAAGCGTAAAAGTGTGATTTTATTGAAAAGTGTGTGTGTATCTTGAGAGAAGCAAATTTGTTTGCACTCCCCATCTCAATGGTGCATATATTTGTTTCAAACAACTTTTTTTTTAAAGGAAGTGAAGTTCCAGTGCATCTCTTGTTTGCGGTAACATCTCCAGACGCTTCTTCGCCTTATTTACCAAAGATTTGAAGCCTGGCATAATTGATGATTTTTACCAAGGTGCACAAGTGGTGCACAAGTGATGCACAAACTGCTCAATGAGAGCAATTTCTCAGTAGTTGCTTCTCAAAGACTTTATTTTTCCAATGGTCATGTGAGAGGCTAAGTCTCATCATGTAAGGGCATGGAAGATGAGCAGGTAGTCCTTCACAGGTTGTGCAAGTGTCTCAGATACTGCACATATTGGTTAACATGCACTTCTTTCCAAACTTCTGATGCTCTTGAACGCTTTAAGTTCACCAGAAGTGACATTTCTCCACCTGCAAATCACTCTTTTACACCCTTCATTGAATGCCTCTATGCTTGGAGCGTCAACCTGGTGTCATCCTGCCAAGGTTTCCTCAAATCATCATCTCTCCTCGAGGAACATGGCATCCAGTAACATCAAGGAACCCCCGCCTGTTACTATTCCTCATCTTTTGAATAGACCCTTGCACTTCTCTAGGAAGACGTCCGACAACAACTTAAAATCAGAACATACCTGTGCTGTAGGAGTGGGACCTGGGTCTATTGATGAATTTTCCAAATGGCTTTTTCTTTCCCATTCTCTTTGACCGTGTCACTGCCTTGATGGAGCCCTCTCCAATCTAGCAATCAAGTACCACGTCAAGTCTTGCTGTACATGTATTCTCTCCTAAAGTGTTATGTCACACTGACAAAAAGCCAAGTGTACATGTATGTACGTTCTTTGTTCTCTACACTGGCTACCTATTCTCAAGCGGATTCAGTTCAAAATTCTTCTCCTTGTCTACAAAGCAATACATGGCCTCGCACCCGCATACATCAATAGTCTCATCTCACAAAAGTTGACTTCTTCATCCATGAGCCTTCGATCAACATTCAACATTCATCCTCAACTTTCCAATGGTCCACGCACACATACCCGCTATGGTCAGAGAGCATTCTCAGTAGCTGTACCAACTTGCTGGAACAAGCTCCCTCTTCACATCTGTGACTCATCCTCAATCAGCTCATTCAAGACTCACTTAAAAACACATCTTTTCGGACAATGTTAAAGTGCTTTGAAACGCCCGTCGTTGTCGTTGTCGTCGTCGTCGTCGTCGCCGTCGCCATCGCCGTCGTCGTCGTCGTCGTTGTTGTTGTTGCTATTGTTATTGTTATTATTATTGTTATTATTATTATTATTATTATTATTAATATTATTATTATTATTATTATTATTATTATTATTATTATTATTATTATTATTATTATTATTATTAGTATTATTATTATTATTATTATTAATATTAATATTATTATTATTATTATTATTATTATTATTATTATTATTATTATTATTATTATTATTATTATTATTATTATTATTATTATTATTATTATTATTATTATTATTATTATTATTATTAATGTCACAAAATGTCGGACACCAATGGATACCAACAGTCCAGTTGGACATCACATACTGCTTTCCATGATCTTCAGTTGTTAGAAGATCACTTAACCACATCAACTGGTGCAATGTCTTTGGTTGTCAAAGATACCAGTGGTATCTCTCTAACATCATCAAAGTCTGTGTCATCTTCTTCAGCCAAGGTTGGGTTTAGTCGGAACACATCAAATCTTTATAAAAGCTTCTAAATGTCATCAACATCTTTGTCTTCTTGAGGAGATTCATATCTTCCAGATAAACACGTCCCCCATAATCAAAGTTGCTGTGGTCATAGATGATGGGGACATGGCAGCCTTGCTGAAAAGGCTTCCAGATGTGGGATAAAGTATCTGTTTTTCTAAGTCCAGGGCCCAATTTCATAGAGCTGCTTAATGGTAAGCAAATTTGTTTGCTTAACGTAGCAAAAAAATTGCTTAAGCGTAAACCTATTTCACGAGCGATTACTAGCTCAAGCACGTAAGCAAATGTGTTGACAACACAAATGCCCCGCTGAGATTGGAGTTGCTACACAAGTCCTTTTCGAGTTATTGTTTAAGCCACAATGACCTTGATACCCTGAGGGGGTCACAAAACAAAAGGATTCTGGGGGATCCCTAAAGTAATCCACAAACCAAGTTTGGAAGTAATACGCCAAGTCCTTTTCGAGTTATTGTTCGGACAACATTTCTTTTGTTTTAGCATATAAGAGCTTAATATTTATCTGAGGGGGTCCAAAAACAAAAGGCTTCTAGGGGATCCCATAACTAAACCAAGTCCTTTACAAGTTATTGCTCAGACAACATTTCTTTTGATCTTCTTAGCGTGGGTGGATCTATCCCAGACTGGGCAGGCATACGCTGCAGATGAATAACAAAGTGCTAAGGCCGTTGATCGAAGAGTGTCCGGGCTGGCACCCCATCTTATTCCAGTAACTTTGCTTACAATGTTATTTCTTGCACAGGCTTTGGCTTTGGTCTTCTCAACATGGGTCTTGAAGGAGAGGCAGCGGTCTAGGGTGACACCTAGATACACTGGATGGTCACAGTTTTCAAGTAGAGCCCCAGACCAGGAGACAATTAAGTGTGAAGCTGTGCGTTCGTCCGTAAAACCTAAACCAGGGCCATTCCATTCACAATTAAGTGTGAAGCCGTGTGTTCGTCTGTAAAACCTAAGCTAGAGCCATTCCATTAACAATTAAATGTGAAGCCGTGCGCTCGTCCGTAAAACCTAAACTTGAAGCTGTGCGTTTGTCCGTAAAACCAAAACCTCGGCCATTTCGTTCACAATAAAGTGTAAAAACATTTCTTGATCTTTGCATTTAAATCAAAGGTAGACTTTTTTTTACAACAAACTGTTTAAATTTGTTATGAACTGTAACTATTGCTCTGTTGCAAAACTGTAACTGTAAAAGCACGCGGAAAACAGGCGAGCAACTGTAACTTCACCAAAATAAAGGAAATTACAAAATTGCAATGATTTTGTATAGTATTGTTCAATTTTGATTCAATTTTGTTCAACTCAGAATATAAAAAAGAAGAAGAAATAAGCTGATCCGGGGGAAAAATGCATGGCTCGGAAAAGTGAACTGTACATGTAATTAAAAAAAATCACACTACAAGACAGCATTACCCCTTCTTAGAAATGGAACATATCAGGTTTTGAGTTCAAAACTTGGGCTGACACAACTTTCCATTTTGCGAGCTAAAAATCAAATTTAAAAGGAGGGAATTTACCTCAAAAACTAGTACCTCTTTTTTACAGCATTTTCTGAAGCATTCAATGGGATCTCAAACAATAAATCTGATTCTCTGCTTGGTCTTACAATGACTAATATGGCAGTAAATTATAGAGTATAACATCACCTTATTGAAAGGGATCACCCTCTATTTTAAAGCCATTATACACTTTTGGTAAACCGTATTGTCCAAGGCCCACACTTCGTGTATCACAACTTATATATAAAACAACAAACCTGTGAAAATTTAGGCTCAATCGGTCATCGGAGTCGGGAGAAAATAACGGGAAAACCCACTCTTGTTTACGCACGTTTCGCCGTGTCATGACATGTGTTTTCTATAAATCCGTAATTCTCGCTAACGAGAATTTATATTGTTTTACTGTTTTCTCAAAAAGTAAAGCCTTTCATGGACTAATATTTCAAGAGAAGTCTTTCACCATTACCTTCTGTAAACCCTGTAAATTATTTGTAAATCTGTGAACTTTTTTTTTTTTTCTGTACCGAAAGGGTCCAATGGCTTTAAAGTGCGAATGAAACCAATCAGCTCAGGGGTTACTGAGTTCTGATCATTTAGGGACCGCATGGAATGGTTTGCATTGAGCAAAACACGACGGTCACATAGGAAATTTGTGTATCAATTTTTGTGAGGATTTGACTGTTTCAGATCAGAAATAGAACGTAAACTCTATCCAAACAATAAGCCATGGATAACACAGGAGATACGTAACCTCTTAAAACAGAAAGTACTAGCCGTTGAAAATCACAATGTGGGAGAAAAACGGAAAATTTTACGTGAAATCACATGGTAAGCGCAATTATGGAAAACAAAAAGAGGACAATTTTAGCCTAAAGGACCCCAAAAAGGCTTGGCTTGGTCTAAAAACCAAAACAGGTTGTGGTCTAAAGAACAGGAAAATTAACATTGCACCAGAGAACCTACATGTACCTGATTTTACAAACAAGCTGAATGTTGTCTTTGGTCGCTTGGACGTTATGATTTTTTAGCGATTTTTAATACTGCCATCTGCAGAATTTTGGAAACCAATGCAAGCACAGAAAACGCAAACCAAATCAGCTTGCAAACCGTTGAAATTGCATAGAAGAAATTAAAAGTCAACAAAGCAAAGGGCCCAGATGGGATCTCTGGAAAGATTCTAAAAATGTGTCAAAAGTCTTCAAATGTTGTCCACATTCCAAAAATAGCCAAACCTTCAGCTTTGAATGATTATCAGCGAGTAGCTCTTACCGCCATTTTAATGAAATGTATTGAGAGCATTGTGAAAGAACTTCTCCTGAAACATACCAGGATTTTTGCCGATCCTTGCCAGTTTGCATAGGTAGATACATGTTATGCTGTAACCACACTAGTTCAAAATATCCAGAGTCATCTTGATCAACCTAAAATTTATATTACAACACTATTTTTTGATTTCTCATCAGCCTTCAATACACTGCAAGCGCATAGGTTGGTACAGAAGCTACAAAACATAGAGGGGGGGATGCAGCGACCCCGAAGCCGAGTCGAGAGAGGGCGCGGTGTGCTCCGGAGCCACCTTTACCTCTTTTGGTTACCCCCAAGCACCAGCTTCTTAGTCTTGCTGGGGCGTTTAACCTTCGATTGGGTTGAATGGGTTGAAAGGGGAATGGGTAGTCTTGGTGCAAGACATTTCTCGTTTCCTTTTCACGCACACCGCGGCCAATTCACCGACAGCGCGCGCAACGACTCACCTGACTTATAAGTCCACTCACCGCCCTGGAGAAACGTCTTGGTCCGTGTACATGTTTGAGTTATGTGACCTCACATACATATTCAACGTGTGGGTCAACAAAATACTACGCACGCGCACAACTGGAAACAGACAAGCGGGCCAGCCTGGTAACTTGCATGTACTCGTGTCGAGTGAAAGCCTCGCTCTGTCATGCTACGGCGGGAACCCGGGAATATACACACCATGTGCGTTTTGTTGTGCATGCAAAGGCGATCACTGATCTTTATGTTATTATTAACTAGAGATCAGCGGTTGCGATCAATTGTTAGAGGGAAGAAATTGTCAGTCAATAAAAAAATACTGTAACAATATTGCTGACCGCATCGGCAAGACTCGAGGAGTCGAGTGTTTTATTTGCGGATGAGAGAACTTGTAACTTGTATGGGTATATTTGCACATTATTTCGAAAATAAAGAAAGATATCCTGCATGGCTATCGGCACTTAACTATAAAGCACAGTTTTGGGCGAAAATTGTCCTCCATTACATGTCGCGTCTAAATGTGGCCAAGTGCGTCGGCAAAGGATATGTCTGACATGTACATGTACCTTCTTGTACACATGCACACAGTACACAACCGAATGCCAACGTGGTGTTCTGGCTGGGCTTCTTATCTTCGCGAAGACGTGTCAAATTACTCATAGATATTTAATGGTGGTCGACCACCGGTTGATTTTGACCAAGCTGTGTGAGTATGATACTGAAGTTTCGGATGTAGTGTTTAGTTTTTTCTGCATAAAAAGTACTTTCAGGCACTGTGACCCTATAATTATTTTTACCTACAAAGTTACCCTTTGGACTAAGACTAAAAATGCCAGAAAATCCCATGTTCGTGTACATCGATCTATTTTTGTTAGCTCTGTTGCTAAACATCCTCGTTCATAACATTTTAAGACTCCATTCCCCTCAATTAATTGCACTTACAAAAATTTTCAAAATCTTCCCTAAAAATGTATTTTAGGGCAAACTAAAATTCGCACAACGTTCTACAGCAATCATGTTTACAAAAATTAAAAGACGAACGTAAATGTACAAGCCCTACACACCAACTAACATACGAGGAAGCCTGGCTGTTTCTGGTTGCGTTGCACCGAAGACGTACAGATACCAGACTGTGGGAAATTATGCCGATACTGCTACGTCAGAGTTATGCAGGCCTAGCGCAGCACGGCATGATTGGAATGTGCTCGGAGTTTCCCGAGCGATCAGCAAACAGACCAAGACGGGGCATGGGTAGGACGATGGAGGGCTCTCTTGTGTGTGAAAGTCTTTAGCAATATTGCCCAGTGGCATGGGAATACACAAATTAGTAATTCGACTCTACCGGTAAGTAGAGTGAAGTAGACTCATATGATTTGTACTTGACTTCATTGAAGGCAATAAGTCTGAGAATTCTCGGATTTCAGCATGATTCACAGTAAACACATTATTGCTTTTTTTTTTAATCAATGTTATCAAGTCAGGGTTTTATTGTGGCAGAAATATTTTCAAAGGAAAACATTTATTCAAGAAGCTCCAAAAGATTCACACAAAAATATACTGCACATGACTCATTTTTCAGAACACGGTTCCTTTACCTTCAAAAACACATTTAAAAACACAGTGTACTGCTGGTATGTTTTATAAAGTAAACAGTTTGACAGATTTTAAAAACCCTAAGAAGAACAACAACCAAAAGAAAAACAATAGTAAACATACCACCATGAACATTGAGTTGTCTCTGCATATCTTCAATAGTGCAGAACAAGCATGCCTCCGGACATTCTGTACAGGTCGCGTCCTCGTCTTCTGAGAATACAGGTAAGATCCACACTATTATCCTAAATAGGCCAAAGGCTCAATCGTACTCAAAACATAACACATATTTAACCTTAAATGCTAAACATAATCAATACAATTTTGTTTTCAGACATTTGAAAATCTGAAATTTCTACATCCCCTTGAAAGGCATTTTTGATTTTTATTTTGCCACATTTAACTTACACCTTTCCTTCACAAACATTTACAAATGTATTTTCACATTGAGTCATTTATAAATCATTAATGATTTTTGAGTTTCATGGTTTAATAGTGTCTTGTGCTATTGAACCATTTATCCTTTAAGACTTTGTTACATGTACATTAAGTTTTCCTTGTGATTTATTACTAGATATTAAACAAAAGTCCCGTCCCTCTCCTGCACAACTTCCAAGTTGTACATGTGCATGTATGATAAACATGGATGTGATCTCTGGTTGATATGGTAGTTACAGGCAGACTTGCTTGTAACTAGCCAAGAACTAGCCAAGAACAACGATATTGGCAAATTAGGGAGACTGCAAACATACATGTAAGGGCAAGAATGCTTAGTTGATAAAGACCTGGCACGATTATCTGGAGGTCACAGGTCCATATCCCACTCAGTTAAACTTGCCTTTGTTTTACCCAAAATAAGTCATGCAAAGAGTACATGTAAAACAAGGGGTGTCAAAGGCCGTGTACAATTGTTGGTGTAAAACAAAACAATGTTAAGAACATAGACACTTTAATACATGAGAACTAAAAATGTTATGCATCTTTGAGTGAAATGAATGACAAATGTATAGTGCCCATAGAAGGGGACAGGTAAAATAAAAGGAGCAAAACAAAACTTTGAGGAAATAAACATAATTTTGTGAGATTCTTTCTTTCACACAATTAGGAAACTCAGTCCAATTCCTCCTGATGTACATGTAGTTGTACTGTACATGTAAGAGAATTCTGAAAAGATACAACCAAACTTTTCTATAAATATTTTTACCTTTTAATTTTGTTGTACCAGTCCCATTAAATCCTCTGTTCAAACAAGAGTGACTTCATACTAACTAAATATAACAGGCAGTTAATGGCGGAGCTCATCTGATAGTGAATATTTATAAAAAAAAAGGTGCACGAAAACCATAAAAACATAAACAAAGGTATACGGCCTAATATCAAGATAGTCACTAAAGTAACAAAAAAAAACAGTACATGTACCTTTGTTTGTCCGGGAAGGGAGAACACAGCAGCTGAAAATATCTGCAAACCAACCAAATCGCATATCTGATTACAATCTTAAACTAGAACAGCGAAGCTGCCATGGCGAGCTGCTGATCGTCAGATAAAACCAAGGACTGACAGAAAAACCAATAATTTGATCAACTGATGGTCAAAGGGACATTGCCAAGAAGTTATGACCATTTGAGGTTTTCATTGTTTTAGCACATTCAAGTGGAACCTGTGATAAACTCTTTGAGTTTCATCTTTTCATATTTAAAATACAGAAGCTATTCCGGCAAGGTCTTGCAAAAAGCTTTAATCGCTACACAAAGTTTGACAACATTTAACCTTTTCTTCCGCATTTCCTCCATTGGAAGTGAACAAAGAGACACAAGGTGGTGTTGACTAGTAGTGTATGCAGTAGAGCAGAGTCACGCTCCAGTGATCATCGTTGAAGAGTGCTATGTAGCTTTCGTGAATAGTCTGCGTTCAAGGTCTTTTCAACATACATTTCCCTTTTGGTTAGTTAGTTTCTTCACCAGTCGTCAATATTTCATAAGTCAAATTACAAGCCATTTAAAGTCAAAAAGTTACCATAGCGCTTGTTTCTAATGACCTTTACATTTGACCTTGAGGGTCCAAAAATAAAAGGCAACTGCTCTTACCTTATCAAGAAAACTATTCATAAGTTCTTGATTTTCTTTGACAATGGGGAACAGGGTTGAAATAGTTGACAGCACACAAGAAAGGATGACAGGATCCTGGATCAAAGAACATAAATAAAATAAGTTATCTTTTACAAAGACTGCAATCCCAAACACTGCTACATGTATGCTTGATCCGTCTCAAAAATATACTGCCAACCAGTATCCTAAAAACCATGGCTTCTCTTTTTTCTCTTCGCTTTTAATTAATTTTTTTAAATGCAGTCTCTTTGTGACTGTGAGCATCTTAACTGCGGTGTCCGCGGAGGAGCTTAGTTAGGAAGCATTGCCCTCTTAAAGCTACTATTATTTGCATGAGTCGAATCATGACAGTATTTAAGAGTGAAATCATTGATTGAACATTCGTAGAAAGGAAAACAAAAACAAAATGTTCATGCCAGCGTGCAGTACATTGCTGATTGAACACAATAACCCACGAAGCAGTGAGTTGGTTGTACGGCCCAATTGCATGGCCTTGCGAATCGGGGGCCCTTGGTACCTTTCTCGTGATTCCCCTTATACATGCTGGTATTTTGCGGGGGTCCCTGTCCCTGCCCCTGCAGGTTACCCCCAGGAATTTGGAATTACTTGTGATTAATGGGTCTGGATACTTTTTGTAAACAATGTCCAAAGATTTATACAATCAACTCACACAGTTTGAAGAAAATGATAGTAGAAAGCTTCCTTTAAAGGGGCTGGGTACACACAAAACACAATTGCCACACCACAACAAAATTTGGCCAACATGGCTTCTTCTTCCAAAATAATGTATTACTTACTGATGTGCTGTAGTTTTTGAGAAATGAGTAAAAAACGTAACAAAAATGCTTTTCATCTCAGTTTTAGCATGTAAAAACGTGTCAGTTAAATAATTTTGGGCATGGTGCCCAAGGTTTGTGGGAGTGTTTAACAAACAAAAATGTTGTTTACCAAATAAGTAATAGGGGCGTGGTGCCCATTAATGGTTGTGTCACATATTCACTGGAAGAAGAAGCCCTGTTGGCCAAATTTGTTGTGGTGTGGCAATTTTTTGCCAATTAATTACCACGGGCGTGGTGCCCAGTAATGGTTGAGGTCACGTGTTCGATGGAAGAAGAAGCCAGGTACTGACCTAATTTGATGAGTGTATTGTGGGAAGAAGAAGCCAAGTACTGGCCAAACAATTGTGGGATCAGGTGTACCCTAAGGGACCATAGATAAATTAAGAACGCGGCCGCCCACGGTCAGACTCGTTCTAGAACGAGTATTTCCCAAAATTGTCATGCGCCTGTCCCAAGATGGATTAAGCGCTTCACTGGTTTTTAAGGTCCCTCATTATCGAACTCCATTGTTGGTGCCTTTTGTTGTTCAGATTACATGGACAAGGCAGCTAGTAAGTAAGCCACGAAGGGGTGAAGGATTAGTGTTCGCGGTCTAGCTCAGGTATACACCAGACAATGGGTTGGAGATAATAATTATGTCCATGTACAGCCAACCCTCGAGTTTGCCAAAGCCAATACAATAATATGCAACTGCCATAACAAGTTGAACTGGTGACAATTATTCTTAAATTTGAAATCATCCCCAACTTATTTTGTATCTACATGTAATTGTTACATTAGAACCCGGGTTAAAAGAGATGATTACACTTCCAAGATTCGTTCATTAAGGTACCGCGAAATCATGATGACCGGCTCACAATCACACAACGCAAAACTACACAGTACACAAACGCACTATCCAGCGACACACACTCTCAAACAGTGTTTTCAATATACAGGCCTAGTAGTCTTGTTACTTTGCGTGCAACAAACTATAATGCAAGAAACATTGAACGCTAGAGGGCTTTCCTAAACAATGTGATAGTGGGAGAGTGCCGCCCTCCGTAGGAAAAATTGCGCAACAGCTTACGAAATTAGTTACAACCGCCTTGAGATTAAGACTTTCGGGAGAATCTGGTGTCCGAAAATTGCAGTACTAACCAGCGTTGGTGCCCGAGCTAAATTCATACAACATTGGCGCCGTCGCTGGTACCTTGGGCATGTCAACAACGTGGTGAATTCTCAGCAGTTCCTTAGAAATATTTAGCATGTTTAAGAAAAACTACATAACGTGTCGGCTTCATTGTTCAAACATGAAACATTTTGGATACCTTGGACGTACAAAAAAGAGTATAGTGTTACTGTTTAGCAGAAGATGTTTTCCTATTGATTTTGTTTTAATCTGTTGTATTTTGGGGAATTATTTTGAATGGTGGTCGTGCAAAGACGCACTATTTATTATTTTTCAATCTGCGGTTGTGTTTTGACTTACTGCGTGAAAAGGGCTAGGATTAATCTTTTTGTAACTTGAAAAAAAAAAAGGTCAAAATATACACTAGACCGGAGATACTATTATTATAATTTACATGGATTCTTGGTTGTTGTTTATTTATTGAAACGACAGTAGACATAGCCTATTGCAGTGGAAACAACTTGGGTTTATCTTTCCAGTAAGCCGGTTATAACTACACAGTGGTTTTCGGCCAACACCATTGTTCCTTTGTTATACAGTGGGCCTTCCTCAAGACCGATGGTTGGGGGAGAACGCTTTCCACTCTGTAGATTTTCTTTTGTTCAATTTGTCACGCGAAGGAACGCGTCACGACGCGGTTGTTCCCGTGACATAATTTATCCATGGTCCCTAAGCTATTTTTACGTGTGTGACTGGCTTGCCATAAGTTTTTTGGCAACCTTTACAACTTTGTTTTGGCAGTAAAACAGTTTTCAGAGGCTGAGGCAATCAATCAAAATATAATTTGTCTGCTTGTTTTATTTGTATCCGAGTATAAATGCTAAAATAATTGTCCTCTCACTGAGATGGAAATTATTTTGTGCCTTGTTTTACTCATTTCTCAAAAACAACAGCACCTCAGTCAGTAATTTTTTAAGGGAAGCTTTCCACTATCATTATCTTCAAACCGTGTAAGTTTCATGTAAAACATTGTGTGTTGTGTTACAAAAAGTACCCAAATCCTTAAAAGAGCCCTAGTGACAAGTTTTTTTAAAATACCCAATTGCTTTGATTTGGCTGCAGATATTTATTTATTACTAGTACATGTAAGTCATAAAAGTGCACATTTTATTTTCCTCTTTGCAACTACATGTATCTTACTAACACAGCAACTGCAACTTATTTTAAATTTAAAGTTAAAAGAGTGGTAACTCCTGATCGATATTACATTGTTAAAAACTGCTTGCTTATAGGTTTAAATGAATTTGACATTTCTTACACTGTGGTGACCCCTTATGACATTTGCGTACAGTTCAAACAGGAAGTTTACACAAAATACTGAAATGGTTCTTGAAATATCTAGCTAGGTCAACCTATCAGAACATGGATCAAGGTCTGCCTCAAATTCAGATCACTATCAGGGTCTGGATTGTAATCATAGTAAAATCAAACCAGAACACCACAGGACAAACACCTAATGTCTACTTATCTTTGCTATCCACTAAAAAACAACTTAATTGAAGGTCATTTACAGACAAAGAGCAATTACCTTAATTTGAAATGCGAGAGCCATTTGTAGAAGTTGTACCAGTTGAGGGGTGATATCTGTCAATGCACTGATGTGAAATAGACTGAGTCCATTCTCTAAAAAGCATGTCAGTGCATCCCAGCAAATATAAGATCTTGAATGTGGTGTGCATGCATCTTTTCCTGAATCAGGCATTTAAAATGAAGTTAATTATTTAATTATTTTTAAGTCTTTATTTCATAGCTTAAAGGCAGTGGACACTATTGGTATTTGTCAAAGACTAGCCTTCACAGTTGGTGTATCTCAACATATGCATAAAATAACTAACCTGTAAAAATTTGAGCTCAATCGGTCATCGAAGTTGCAAGATAATAATGAAAGAAAAAACACTCTTGTCACACGAACTTGTGTGCGTTTAGATGGTTGATTTCGAGACCTCAAGTTCTAAATCTGAGGTCTCGAAATCAAATTCGTGGAAAATTACTTCTTTCTCAAAAACTATGGCACTTCAGAGGGAGCCGTTTCTCACAGTGTTTTATATCATCAACCTCTCCCCATTACTCGTCACCAAGAAAGGCTTTATGCTTATAATTATTTTGAGTAATTACCAATAGTGTCCACTGCCTTTAAAGCCATTATAAACTTTCGGCACAAGAAAAAAGAAAAAAAAGTTCACAGATATACAAATAACTTACAGGGTTTTATACAGAAGGTAATGGTGAAAGACCTCTTGAAGGTTTTTTCCATGAAATACTTTACTTTTCGAGAAAACATTAAAACAATTATTTTAAAGAGATGTTAAATTTGCATCGGGGATAAAGAATATTAATTTTGGTTTTTACCCATACACCGATGTGTGTTAGCACTGTATACTCAGTCTACTTATGTTGCTATCCATTAAAAAACAACTTAATTGAAGGTCATTTACAGACAAAGAGCAATTACCTTAATTTTATTTTAAACACATGTCATGACACGGTGAAACGTGCGGAAACAAGGGTGGGTTTTCCCCGTTATTTTCTCCCGACTCCGATGACCGATTGAGCCTAAATTTTCACAGGTTTGTTATTTTTTATATCAGTTGTGATACAAGAAGTGTGGGCCTTTGGACATTACTGTTTCAGTAAGTGTCCAATGGCTTTAAATTTGTGAAAAAAAATAGAAAAAAAAATGAAGATACATGTACAACCTTCAACCAGGCTTTATTTCCATGAAACACTGAAGGCTTGCACAGCATATAGACACCCTATGACAAAAGTGAGGTGCAACTTCTTCATTTTTTTGGCACATGAAATCTCAGTTTTTGTATGCATTTAATTACACAAATTGTGTCCATTATTTGTAAAACTTTTATGAAAAAAGTTTCTTCAGAGCATTTTTTTCACAAGAGCTAGATGTATAAAGATCATTAATTTTGGTTTAATCCTTACTGAGTACTGAGTATACAGTGCTAACACACATCAATGTGACTCAGGATTGAAAGCGTACCTTTTGTTATTATAGCGTAACTTGAAGGAACGTTAGAGTATCTTGTAATGTAAGCGTAGCTGAGTAGCTGAGAACGTAACCTAATCTTTTGGAACGTAAGCATATCTTGGAACATAATTGTAGCTGGGTATCTTGGAACATAAACGTAGCTGCGTATGGAACGTAAGCGTAGCTCGACTCGGGCTTGAAAACGTACCTTTTGATATTATAGCTTAACTTGAAAGAACGTAAGCGTAGCTGAGTAGCTGCGTAGCTTGGAACGTAACCAAATAATACCTCAACAATCTCAAAAATAACACTTCATTTTCACAGAATTAAAAAATAATATTTTTTTGGGGAAAAAATAATGCTTTGAGGGAATTTTGTTTTATCATTATTTTTGTTCCAACCTTTTATAAAAAATTCTTATTCACCTGTTCTTTTTATCCTTTTTTTCTTCTTCATAAAACATTTTTTAAGCTACTCACACAATAACATGGTCAATATAACAGAATGCGGTATTCCTACGTTTTGACATCATCAATCTTTTTTAATTACCTGAAAACTCCTAACAAAAAGATATTAGGAGCCATGAAACAAAACAGAGCATAATATTGGAACGTTGCCATCATAAGAAATAACGGATTCAACACGAGGTGTACCGACTGACAAACCCACGATGACAAACATGTACTTTGATGTCTGGCTCCCAACTCCTCACAAGCTCACGTGAGACCCGCAAGCTGGGAGATCATAGCGCCCGGGATTACACCTCCAGCCCCCACGAGACACGGCATGTGCGGTACGTGATATGCCCCAAGGCTTACGTTGCGATTGCTCCACGCCATGGGGCCATATAACAAGCTTTTGTTAGACAGACTCTTTGAATGCGAATCTTACGTTAGATTTGTCACCATTATTTACATTTTGTAGCGATAATTTGAATACATGATCTTTTTTGTCAATTACTCGTTAATAATTTTGTTTAAAAAAAGATTTTAATTTGGTTTGGTAAGTTACTTTTAGACGGCTGGAAGTAAAACTACAGTAGCCTGGAAGGTTTTTTTTTTTTTAAATGCACAAAACAGCTAAAGTTGATGATTTTTTTTAGGGACTATTCTACTTCATTCCTGGAAGACCGTTGAAGTCATATCTTAGTCTATTTTGTAGCCCAAATAGCCCAATTCAACCGGTGTGCCCCTTTAAATTGAAACTTTGAGACATTGAGACTCATCAGCAGTTAAACCTTAACATCAAGATGATACAAACCTGATGACATCATGATGACCTCATCCGGTAATGAGTTACATTTCATCAGAGTTTAATATTTAAACTATATACGCAATGGATTTTTACAATCTATACATCATTGGATCAATACTTTTTGTATCGATTCAATTAAAATGTTCTGATATCAACATGACACTGACCCCGATGCCCGAACACCTAGTGTTTGCTTCTACAAATACTAAATTCTAGTTTATGTTTGATTTTTAAAATTTTTATTTTAATAAATCTGCTTGTGACTTTTAGCCTTTTTTACATCCGTATCTAAAAGCAGTTTTACAATTTTCAATTTAAATTGTTTACTTTACAGTTTTTTGAGCTAATAAACTGCGCCTTGAACACCAAGCAGGGTGGATACGTGCGCATTACAAGTCTTCCGATGAAGTATAAATTGTTGGAATAGCTTCTGTGCTTCTTGAGTTATAATAAACTTACATATACATGTATATTTCAAAACTGATGACCTCAGCATGACGTTACAACTTTTGTTATTATATATTTGGTTTGCGGTAACACCATGTGTGTATCTACTTGCCAGGTAGAGCTTGTTCTTAGAGAACTGTCTATCTTTATTCTACTACTGCAACTTAATGCAAGCTTCGCAACTTTTTTTTTTTTCTTAAAACAATCGATGCAGAGAAGAATATTAAAAACCAAAAACAGACAATAAAAATGAGTTCTTCGGGCTGTTACCCGAACACCTAAAGAGTTTGCTAATTTGGATAAGGTACTGCCAAAAGTTCTGTACTGTCATAGCCTGCTTAAGGAAAAAACAAAAAACCCATTCAACCCAAGAACAAAACATCAAATTAATAAATTAATTGAATTAATAATAAACCACAATGGAAATTTGACTGGAAAACTTAAATGATTTTAGGTTGAACAAAGGAAAATTGTCCTGAGCGGCCATGCTTGTGCTCTACCAACTGTAATAATTAGCCATATGTTGGCGGTCTCTCTCTACACACACATGTACATGTATTATGTCAATATCTAAGTTTACTTCCCAGGTTGTATCAATATGTGAAAGGTATCAAATCTTTACCTGGTTCCAAATCCAAGGGTGATTCTAATAGCTGTCTAAACCAATTGCAAGCTACCTGGGAAGTTAGAAGTGGACAATGTCCTGTGATGAGACGAAGTAACTCTGTCTGATGGGATCGATGAACTGAAAAAACAATGAACAAAAAAGTTAGGTTGGTAAACACAAAACCCCTGCATACCAGTCCATATTTAAGCATTTGATCTAGGTGGTCCATAGAAAACAGGTTTCTGGGGATCTCAAGACCAATCCATACATTAAGTTGATATCTAAAGTCCCTCTTGAGTTATCACTCAGACAATTAATGCACACATGAAGCTCTTTGTTGCATACAATTTGTGGACACTCCTTTGTATTGTCTAATTCAGAAAACAAAAAGATACACTGTAAAAAAACAGTGTGGACATGTACATGTCCACACAGTGTTTCAAGTTTCTACATTATGTAGGTAGGTATACACATGAGTTGTGGGAACTCTGAAACAATGGAATAAAGGTCACAATGTTATCTTTCTGGCGATAACAAGGAACTTCCAATCAAAGAGAAAGGAAAATGGAAGGAGTTTAGCCCGGGCAGCAAATACAGAGATCAATGAGCCACAAGAACCCTTGGTACGAAGGTTTTGCGCCGCATTTTACACTGGTTAACTACAGCTCATTTTGGGGCATGCATTGAAGAATGCTGTGTCCTATTTTCTGACGCCATTTTGCTACAAGATATTCCACAATATGGAGTAGAAATTTCGCGTCAAATAAGACTTCATCGTATGCGCAGTCGAGTACAGTTCACCCTGGTTCTTAAAGATCTTGCAAACGCCACAGTTTTGACTTTTGTTAAAAACTGACGTTTCACTGCTCCTCCCATGCCATCCACAGGACCTTTGCCATGGGAGGTGCAGAAAAAAGTCCAGTGAATTTCAATCTTGTGCTTCTCTTGAAGTACAGCTGTCCCGCTCCACAACGCTTTTCAGCTTAATGTTTAAACGGGCAGTATCTCTCTTCCTCACACCCTCCCTCCTATCCAAACCCCACCCCTACCAACACTAGATCCCCTTTGCCCTTCTACTAAATAGTTTAACCACAAGATTCTCCATGTACAAAGGAATACTTTTATAGTACATGTAGTAAACCTTTTTGAACGCGTTCCAGTCCTACTAACACTATTTTTTGTGCTTTGTCCTCAAAATCTTTATGAGATGCACATATCAAAACAAAATTGTGGTCACACTATTCTCATCTCAAGGTCTGTTTGCAAGTATGAGTTTGCTTTTCCCCTTTCACACAAGCTGATGTTGTTGACGATAATACAGCAAACTCTCTTGCTGTTTTTTTTCTGTTACATTTCTGACAGCCACTGCATTTTTCTCCTTGTATTTCTCGTAGTCGTCAGCTGCCTTTTCTAAGTGTTGCTGTTGCTTTTCCTTGTTTGACAATGGCCTGTGTGATCTACGACTCTAAGTGTTGCTGTTGCTTTTCAATGTTTGACAATGGCCTGTGTGATCTAAGGACATTTAAAATAAGGAACAAAGTCAATCAACATTTTTGAAAATTTCAACTTCTATAGCTACAATATGTACATATATGTACCTGATGTACAGTGTACAAACTCTGTACAAACTCTCATTAGTTTAGTATAGAAGAGAAATAAAACTATAAACCCTAACCCTATAAAAATTTAAATAAAATTTAGATGGATTATACCATATAACTATATTGTCATCAAACTTACCAAATTTGTCTCACCACAAAAGTTGAAGAAGATGAACTTGTAGGCCAGGCTTGTTGCGCATGGATCCTACATGTACATGTATACAACCAAAATGAGGCACATGGCAACAAAACGTGTGCTAGAAGTTCAATTGAGTGTCAAAGAATAGTATCATACTGACCAATTGAGTTCAAGTTTCACAGGTTTGTTATTTTGTGCATTTGTTGAGATACACCAAGTGAGAAGACTGATCTTTGACAAAAACCAATAGTGTCCAGTGTCTTTAAGCCATGGTTCTGTTTGTTAACTGTCTTGTTATCTCCATCGATAAGTGTGTTTTTGTAGTGTATTATCCTATTGTATTCCTAGTATTGTCCCGCCCGCCTTCCCCTTTATTTTTTATAATCACGGCATTCCCAGTATTTTCTTTGTATTGAGTGCCATTGGAATGTCCAGTATGCCCCAGGTGCCAACGTAGTGGGCGTTGGCTGCTTAGCAGATTCTTGTAGTGAAGACCGTAGGGTAATTTCTGTTCCTGTTTCCGTTGAGTTCAGTTAGAGTTTTATTTTAGTTCTGCTCATGAAATTTTGCGTAGTCATCTCCTGTAAGTAACCTTATCTTGTTTTCAAGCATTGACTTTCCTTACATGTAAATAAATATCTTTATTTAGAACTTCCCAGACAAAACTTTCCTTGTGTACAAATTTCTCTGTTCGGTAAAATCAGCAAGATGCCTTTTCTTGTTTTCCCTACAATTTAATTGCCTTTGAGCCAACTCCCCCATTCGGTCCCCTTATTTACGGCGTTATTTATGGAGTTAGCTTCCCGCATTATTAATTTTCCTGCTGTTTCATTAAGTGTTTATTATATTGCTTGGAATTATTTCTTAAGGGAAGCTATCGAAATCACAGACACGACACTGTGCCACAAGATATCGGCTATTTCATCAGCAGCATTTGGCATACTATCCTCCCTCCTCCTCTAACAACCACCAACCTACTGACACGCCTCACTACACCCGAGAGGTTTCTCACACATGGGATCCACTGAACCCCTATAAATAAGCCCACTCCTCTCTACCTCTTCAGTCTCCTGACGATGACTAGAGCAAGCTAGTCGAAACGTTGAGACCAATTCCGAACTGACTCCGCGGCAGTACAGTTATTACGATCCTATGAGCTTAAGTTGTAGTCCAGTCAAATTTCTATACCATCCGCCCTGGTAATAGATATAAAGCAGGACAGTTCTTTTCAGAACTGAGAAGTCTCCCGAACCTCCGACTTTCTACTCCACGGCAGTAGAATAAAGCAAGACAGTTCTATAAGAACAACTCTACCTGGCAAGTAGATATACACACATGGTGTTACCGCAAACCAATATATACATGTATTGATACCCCACCATGCAATGCCTCAAATCCTATATATTTATTTCTTAGTATGTAAATTATCCCCTTTGTTTCCCGTATATTTATTATTGGTTTATGTAATGTCAATACAGTGCCCCAGAACGCTGCCGTTAACCACAGAACATTTCCCATGTTTTTGAAGTGTTAAATGTTAAAGTTTCACCGTTAAAGTTGTTTTCATTGTACTGATATGCTTCACTTTTGTCTCCCTCCTCTTAAGCATTTAATAATGTGCATTTTCGTGTTATTTAGTAAGCTATTTAGCTTTTCCGAACTTCAGTCGGAACAGCCATTGTAATCGTCGAGATTTTTTTTATATTTTTATTATTATTATTATTCTTTCTTTCCCTAAAACCCTATTGGAATAACATTTGACTTTTCAATTTGCCAAATGTCAAATTAGAATTATAAGAGACAAATCATATACCATATTAAAGATTATGGCCTAACTTAAATTTGAGATTTATTTAGATTAAAATTCTTAATTAATTATTCACGTGACAGCCGTGTGAATATTTAATTAGGCAATATTGTTCCCATCATATCTCAAGAATTAAACTTCCAATCCAAAAACTTTTTTCGGTTATGGACTTGTCTTGAAGTGTTGATAAGACTTCCAGCCTAACAGTTTCAGTCACGTCATCATGACGTGATACGTTTGCGCGTTTTATTTTTTGTGTACAAAACATATGGCATTAAAAGTGGAAACGTTTTACAAGTCAAAAACACAATAAATGACAATAACTTCAAAATAATTTATCTGTTAGTTTTCAAAATGTCATATTTCGTGTGGAAAAATTAACTGATTCTAATAAGAAATGTTTCAGTCCATTAAAATCAATCAAAGTACGTCTATAATTAACGATTAATTAAAAATCTTGGCATCATGGGTACAACGTAGTACCTCATAAACTGGATGCAGTCACATGCTGCACTTTATCTCAAGAAGTGTAGGGCCACTTTCAAAGTTTTTTTCATAATTAGACTCCTTAGGCATACCAGATTTGCATTGGGTAGTCGTGACCCCGATTTGACCTCTACTTCGGGGTGAACCGGAAGTGGGACCATATCTCAAGAGTTATACAACCGATTACAAGTTTTTCTTCAGTTATAGACTCCTTAGACACTAAATGTTAACTTTGAAAACCGTGACCCCATGTTAACCTTTACTTCCGGGTCAACCGGAAGTGGGACCATATCTCAAGACCTGCACAACCAATTTTCAAACATTTTTCAGTTATATACTCCTTGGCCATTCAAAATCGAGCTTGCGTTACCGGGACCCAGTATTGACCTTTACTTCCGGGTCAACCGGAAGTGGTACCCTATCTCAAGAAATACACAACCGATTTTTGAACTTGGGTTAAATTTAATCAAAATAATGACCATTACACCATGTTGACCTTTATTTCTGGTTTTTAAGCTTTTTTCGATTCAGTATCACATACAAGACCAGGTAATCACATGTCATAAAGTCATAATGCGTATGTTTTATTGTAGCATAGAAAACTTTTAGTTACAAAACATTCCGGAACAGCTTTGTGATTGTTTACAATCACTATCTCTAGTTATGTATTTGTTATTTATAGTTTCACCTGTGTTGATTATACTACACTGAGTGCGAAACAAATGGGCAAACAGGCGCCGGTTGAGTGGCAGCAGGCGCCAGAGTTGTTGTTAGGCTTATAGCTTCAGCGATCCACCGGGAAATAGAAGTTTTCGTGGCCGCACGGTATGGTCGAACTGTCGTGATGAATAGCTGTGTTGTGTCACCCCGCAGTCCCTTCGTCCGATCGATTTAGAACTTCAGAATGCAGACAGGGCACCATAGCTTGTCCTGTGGGACGGTGGAGGGACCACTCTGTTGGCACTGCTCGACCCCGTGAGAGTGCATCTACGATGATGTTCTCTTTCCCGGATAGATGGTGCGCCTGTAGTAAGCTCTGATGATGAATGCACCACTTCAGAAGTTCCCACGTGTGCATGCAGAGGGAAAGAGAGTGGGTACCCCCTTGGCAATTTATGTAGGAAATCACTGTGGAATGTCTTTATAAGCACTGTACGGTGTACAATGTATGGCTCTGTTCTTCATTTGCTGAAGAGCCCTTTGGACTGCTAGAAGCTCCAGCAGGTTGATGTGAAGTAGCTTTTCCACAGGTGACCAAGTTCCCGCCACTGAAAGATCAGCCAGGTGGGCGCACCCCAACCTGAAAGTGAGGCATCCGTTGTCAGTGTCACTGATGGGGTGGGTTGAGGATGGGGCTGGTTTGGATATGGCATCTGTTCGGGGTCGCTAGTGAAGGAGCAGATGAAGCTGAAGAGGGCGCATGTGCATTCTGCACCACAGCAAAAGGTCCACAAGGCTGGCCATGAAGCCAAGGAGGCGGAGCCAGGCTTTGGCTGGAAGCGTTGATGAAGAAAGGAAGATTTGAATGCATTCCTTAAGGGTGAGGCAACATTCCATGGTGGGGGAGGCTTTCCCGGTCGTCAAGTTGAGGGATGCTCCTAGAAATAATGGGCATTAAGATGGAACTAGAGAAGACTTCTCTACGTTGATGATGAACCCAAGTTCCTGTGTAAGCTGTATGGTCGTTGACAAGCTCCGAAGGGTGTCTTGGCAGGTGGGGCCCACGATCAACCAAACATCCAGGTACATAAAAATGTGAATCTGCTGTTGATGTAGAACTGCCGCAACGACTTTGGAGCAGTTGAGAGGCCAAATGGGAGCGGCGGAACTGGTAGGTTTTGCGTCGGTAGGTGAACTGGAGGTATCTCTGGTAATGTGTATGGTTGGGTACATGGAGGTAAGCATCTCTTAAATCGAGGGAAGTGGCCCACCAACCTTAAGGGAAAGATTGTAGGACAGTTTTCAGTGTTTCGATCCGGAAAAGCTTGGGTCGGATGAAGGCATTGAGGGGCTGAAGGTTGATAATTGGTCGCCACTTGTTGAGTTTCTTGGGAGCCAGATAGAAGGTCGAGATGAAACCTGGGCCAGTGTTGTGAGAAAGAGAGAGTATAGACTTCTTTTCTAGCAGGAGAGCGATCTCTTTCTCCAAAATGCTCCGCCGAGCAGAGTCCTTTGGGACCGGAGTGGGTCGGTTGGGAAACCTGAGAGGTTGAGGTGGCGGACTTGTAAACTCGAGTTCGTAACCTGAGGGAAGGGTTTGAAGGACCCAAGAGTCTGTTGTGATGCACAAACATCTTAATTTACAATCATTCACATAACTTCACATGAACAAGATTTTATTTTCTTACAAACTTATTGATAGTTTGATAAATGACCAAGGGCAATAAAGTTTGTAGTTTTTTGTCAAAACAGCCACAGAGGATTATGGAGCGTCCATTTTGCTTCAACATTAATGGCAAAGATAAGCACGTCCACGGGACAATGTGCGAGTGATGTCCATGTACATGTTCACATTTTGGTATTTTGCTTGCATGTAAAGCCTTGCTTGCGGCTTGCCACCATCTTACTGTGCAAAGGGCAAAATAAACCTAACTACTGAGGACCAATTAAAACAGAGATACCCAGCAGACATTAGGGTAGCTACTAGAAAACCGTTTTGAATGTCTTCCTAAGGTTCTTTTAACTATCATAATTATTTAAAATACCTACTTGCAAAGCTGTATGAGAATTCCTCATCACTATCATAATCTAACAGTGAATAAGCACATGTAGGAGAGTCGTCTCTTGAAGGATAACCAATCTGTGGAGACAAACATTTCAAGCATTAACTCAACACACAGGTTAACCAGTTAACGCCAAGGATCATCTATGTTTTCGCAAGGGATTATTTTCTCTGAATTGCTGGAAGTAGTTTTCTTTGAGAGTACTACTGGCAAAAGAAACCATGACTACACAAAGCCAAGAGAGCAAAGATTATGTTTGAAGTACTATGATTTTCCCATTTATTTTGAGAAGATAACATACTCACAAAATCCTGGCTGTGAGACTCTAGGCACCAATTGGGTCCATGGCTGGCACTAGGGCTGGAATCTTGGTACAATCGGACTTACTGCCCTCAAGCCAAAAACAAAGACTCTTAATGCCATTTCTTTTAGCAACACAATGAATCTGGAATTGCGATTACAGAATAACCTCATAACAAAGAGAGAGTTTAGCATTATTACAAAAAATTTGTATTATTTCAACAAAATACATGCCTTCTGGAGTTTGACTGTTAAAAGTTCCAAGATTTTTGGCACAACTGCTTGAAGATACATATCACTGGAGATCTGATCATGACGAAAAAATGCTGAAAAAAGTGGTACAACCATAGAGCACAAATTCATGCTGGGATGCTCAAGGAAAGCAAGCAAAGCTTGTAGAAAATCTGGAAAACTTTCAGGTCTGCCAACATCTTTTATGTCTGAACCCTGTACATAAAAATAATAAGTATTATACAAGTTACTAGGCAAAATAAGGCGCCTTGTCAAAACGTCGAAGCTGTTCAATTCCGCGTGCATTCTGCGGGAGTCCGCGGATTTTTGTAACAAAAGAAACCGTAGCAACCGGGCATGTCCACAGCCACGACGGCTCATTTACATGTCAATAAACATGAATATTCCGGGAGCTCCACGGAGTGACCGGTCGGCCATTGTAAGGTCCAGCTTATGAGCTGACCGGCGGAACCGCGGATGAACGTAGGTGGTTAACAATGGTTTTACCTTTGCAGATTAAAAAGCAAAGTAAGGGTGGATGTGTAACTAAAAACCATTTCCTCCAATGTGTGATTTTTCAGACTTGGTTGGGCCTACATAACCAAAACATGAATTTTAAAAATGGTTGTCTTTATTCCCAGCTTCGACTGACAAAAGTTCCAGGCTACGTGCAAACTCCGTTCCAAGTGGGTCAGAGTATCCAGGGGACAATTATAACTGTTCGTTCTTACTTTCCAAGCGGAAAACATTAGTTTCTTATTTATAAAATCCCAAGTCACCGTCACCAATAAACAAATCTACACACCTGTGCGAGAGTGTCTCCATGTCAAAACAACCAGATAGTCTGGTTTGTCCAATGTCTGAGGGGGAGGAAGCCACAGTTTCAGAGACCGGTGTTTCTATTGGCTGTTGAATTTCCATATAGCGCGTAACGAATGTTTTCATTGGTCGATTTTGCCCTACTGCCAGAGCAGCATCGTGTATTCAACAACATGGAAGAAAACGTTTAGTAGTCGCGGCGGTGGTGATTTCTTATCAATTAAGCATCGTTTTTCTTGCAGGAAAATTGATTGAATGTGAATGGTTTCAGGTTAAAAATCGATATTTTTGTATCAAGCATAAATGTTGCACATTATGCTTCGCAAATTGGATCGCATCATTTGCGATGCACTTTTTACAATTGCATAGCAAATCATCAAAATTGCATCACAAATTGCGATGTGATACAGGCGCAATCATTCCCTGATTATCACATGCGCTGGATGGTGTAACTGTCTTGTTGGTGCGGCCTGTCCGCTTCCAGGACGATGGTATTCGTGAGTAGAAAATGTATTGTTCTGGGAGAGCACGGCCAGTCCGCGTCCAAGCCGTTGATATTCATGACCTGAACATACAACTTGTTTATTCATGAGACTTATTGTTATACTAACAACAGCGCCCGGCAAGGATAGCTCATTAACTTCGCCGCGCTTCAACGCACATGGCCATTCTTCCGCGGACTGTCCGAGGTCCTTAGCAACGGCGGTATTTGCTGTCCAGTCCGCAGACTGTCAGCGGAGGAACGCCCGGGAGGTTTTGACAAGGCGCCTAAGAAGTTACCATAATATGGCAGTAAGTGTGATGAGTTCATGAACTGTATTCATTCATTCTTGCACCCATTTATTTTATTTTATTTTAAACACACAAAGAATAAGTGCTGAAATAGTCATGTTTTATAATATTTAAGAAAACATACAGACATTAGGATAATTGTGAGGATGGAGGACTCCAAGAAGCAATAACTTAATGACTAAGACCCCCTCTTGATACAAGAACAAAAACAAATACAGCAGTATTAAACACTATTACAACTAAACTACAACTTAGCTTGCTTATATAATTTTTTCTGGTTAATGAGTTTTTAATTTCCACTTCAATAAGAATAGACATAATATTCAAGAATATTCACATATTTGGCCCTGCAGTGGCAAGCTTTCAACCATTGACGACAAGCTGGACAAGATCATGACATTGAGACCCGACTGAGCTCTTTAGAGCTGAAATATCAGCAGGTCCATACCCAGATGTCTACGAATTCCTCAGATATTCCTGATCTGAAAACCTCTGTGACGTTTGTCCAAAAAACCCATGACTCCATCAAATCACTGACCAAAGAACAACAGAATACAACTTACGGATCATCAAAATCCTTGAAGACAAGATCAATGACATCCAAAACTGAAGCCGCCGTAACAATATCGTAACCCAAGGGGTGCCCGAAGGAGCTGAGGCCAGGATCAAGATCATGCGAGGAGTTTGTCCAGGAACTGTTGACCAGTCACCTTAAAGGAACACGTTGCCTTGGATCGGACGAGTTGGTCAAAACAAAAGCGTGGTTTTCCCTTTACCTTGTCGACTAACACGTCGGCCATTTATGGGGGTCAAAATTTTGACTCCCATAAATGGCCGACCGTGTTAGTTTGCACAGTAGAAGGAAAACCACGCAATTTCGAGGCAAACTTGTGTGGATCATTGTATTCTACTTTTAAAACATCTTTCCAACCATATGCATTATATAAAAAACGGTTACAAACGCTTTCCAAAGACCAACTCGACCGATCCAAGGTAATGTGTTCCTTTAAGCTCGAGGGTGCAGACGAGGTTGTGATCGCATCTACGACGCATTCAAGGGGATGAACAGGTCCATTTCACCTACATGTACATGTATATACCCTGGTCAGTTCCAGCTATGATCAGGTACAAGATCCGCGATGGCCCGTTCAGATCTTATCGTCTTAAGGGATATGCCTAAGCTGATGTTGCACCACAGTTCATTTAAATTAAACTTAGATATACATATAATGTGTTTTATTAAATAACACAGCCCCAATCATAGTGTCATTGATGTTAAACTTCTGGTGATTGAAGCTTGCAATGGTGATGACACACACCGCAAGAATAGAGAATCACACTGGATTCACCAACTCAAGACAGTCAAACCCTTTGGACTTAGTTTTAGTTTAGTTTTATTAAACTTTACACTGGCATAAAAACATAAATATACAAGACGATACATATGAACCAAAAAAGCTTAAAAATACCAAGCCAGTGAGTGGCGAGGAGGAACAGGTGACCAGCACCTCTACAAAGCCATCCTGCCACAAAGGATGTCCCTTGAAACCCACCCCACAGTTAAAAACCACCCATCCCACTACATAAAAAAACACTAACATAAACACTGGTGTTAAATAACTTCCCATTACCCTCCACTTCACTCCTGCCTAAGAACTTATATGTTGTATATATTCTGTACATAAAGTATAAGTTATTATTTATTTTTTTAAAGTTGTTTTTATAAATTCACCACTATAACTATTAGATTAGGTTCTCTTAGAGAGAACCAGAACGGCTTTAGAGAAAACAGGTCGACTGTAGCTCAAGTGTTAGCTCTAAGAAGGATCATTGAAGGAGTAAAGAAAAGGAAACTATACCAGCAGTCATAATATTCATAGATTTTAAGAGGGCATTTGACTCAATACATCGAGGGAATATGATGAAAATACTAGCTGCTTCAAGGTACCACTGCAGCTTGTCCAATCCATCAACGACATGTACATGAACACCAGGCCCAAGGTAGTATCTCCTGATGGTGAAACAGAGGAGTTTGAAACATCTGCTGGTGTGCTTTAGGGTGATACCCTAGCACCTTTTCTCTTCGTCATCGTCCTAGACTATGCTATGAGACAGGCTGTCAGCGGCAAAGAGGAGGAACTTGGATTCATAATCAACCCCAGACAGAGCAGGAGAGTAGGACCTACTGTACTTACAGACCTTGACTTTGCAGATGACATTGCCCTACTTACAGAGCAAATCAGTCAAGCACAAGAGCTTCTTGACAGGGTGGAGACTGAATGTCAAAAAGTGGGTCTGCAGTTGAACATCAAGAAGACAAAGTACATGGCATACAATACGGATGACAAGGGTACATGCCTCAAAGCAATCAATGGGGACAAACTTAAGACGGGCCGACTTCAAATATCTTGGGTCATGGATTGACAACACAAGCAGGGATATCAAAGTTAGGAAAGCTCTGGCCTGGAAAGCACTCCACAGCATGAAAAATGTATGGTGTACAAAGATGAGTAAACACCTGAAGCTACAGTTCTTCGTGGCCACTGTTGAATCAGTGCTACTTTATGGGTGCGAAGCATGGACATTAACATCTGCTCTAGATAAACAACTTGACGGTTGCTGCACCAGACTGCTACGCCAGGTGCTTGGTGTCGGAAGCGAAGAACAAAAATCAAACACAGACCTCTATCTCGGGTTCCCCAAGCTTAGCGTTAGAAGACTGAGGTTTGCAGGGCACTGCTATCGCCACCCTGAGCTTCCAGCCAGCAAGCTTGTGCTCTGGGAGCCCAAGCAAGGTCAAGCCCAAAGAGGTCGAGGCCATCTTACCTATGTCGATCTGCTGAAAAAGGACACTGGATTTGTGACAGCCGGGGAAGTATCCACGTGCATGGGGGACAGGAAGACCTGGAGAAACCTCAGCCGTAATATCATCGACCGAGGACACCACTCCAAATAGAAGAACTATCTGATGTAATGTAAGTAATCCCCCTTTTTTCCATATACCTATTATATACCCTCATACCTATTTTTAAAATCATCATACCTTTGATCTTGCTATTCTTATTAATTGACCATTGGTAGTTGCATCATGATGCAACTTGCTCTCTAACCCTACCCTTTCAAGTTTCCCTGCATTGTTGTCGAACAATACATTTACCACTTTTATGGTCCAGTAACCCATCACTACATACTAAACATCTCCTGTCCTCGCCACTTCACTCCTATTGGTTCATAGCCACCAATATTGTTTCTGAAATAGAAACTTTGATTGGCTGATATTTCTCGCTTCTTTCTGGATCCTTTCCTTAATCCCTTTCCCCTCTCTTTTTCTATAAATGGATATGTATTTGTTTGTACTTGTTTTATGCCTCTGAAGAAGGTCCAGATTGGATCGAAAGCTAAGGCCACCTACCCTATTCATTATAATGTGTTATATTAATACATGTTCTCTATTCTGTTTTTCTCTTTGTTTGTTGTGCCAGTGTGAGACAAACCAACACACAAAATTTATTCTACTCACTCCAACTGGTGCTTGATATGTTGAATTTACTTTAAACTATGAATGATTTTCATAAACTGACATAAATTCTTATATAGATCCTGATATAAATCTTTATATTCCAGACAAAAATTGCAATTATTAAGATCAGAATGAATTGCTTGATAATTTTATCACGAGCTCTGAAATTAAATTGTTGCATATTAATGCTCGTAGTTTGCGAAAAAACGCATCAAGCATCACCCAGTCTATTGAAATTTTACAAAAGAGTTTTACGGTAATTGGAATATCTGAAACCTGGTTAAATGATATGCATGGCCCTCTTATTCAAATTCCTAACTATGCTATTGAAGGGACTTGTAGACAAGGCAAGAGGGGTGGAGGGGTTGCACTTTATATACGGGAGGATCTGGTGTATAAAATTTGTACTGATTTAACAATTAACAATCCTGATATGGAAACATGTTTTATAAAACTTATTGATTCAGGTAAAGCTAGTATTCTCATTGGAATTGTATACAAGCCTCCCTGTGTTTTATGTAGCAACTTTACGGACTCATACTACATGTAATATATTATCCCTTGTATCAAATGAAAACAAAAAATGCTTTACATGTATAATGGGTGACTATAAAATCAATCTACTGGAGTGTGATAAGTCCTAAGAAAGTCCTAAAACTGACAGAAAATTTCAAAAGCGTAATTTTAGTGCAAGTAATATAGAAAATTTCATTCAAGATGTTAATGCGATTGTTTGGGACTCTTTAACATTAACCAATGATACATTGTATGTACATGTATGACACTTTTCTATTACATGTCCAACAAAATTATGATAATCATTTTCCATACAAGAAGTTAAATGCCGTTATAATAGGTTTAAGTCCTCATGGTTATCTGATGGGATCTACAACTCTATCAGACATAAAAACCATTTGTAAAACGTTTTTGAGACATCCTACTGCAAACAATAAATCTATTTATATTCTGTATAAAAAGAAACTTAATTTTCTAATCAAAACAGCGGGGGAAAAACTGTCACCCAACCAAATTGAATGAAGTTAAAGGTAATATCAAGGGTACATGGAAAGTTATAAATTCTTTACTAAACAAGCGCAGGCAAGGCGTTAACCCATCTTACCTCCTTAAGGACGGTAACCAAATTAACAATAGCAAGGAAATTGCTGAAGCATTTAATAGCTACTTTGTTAACATCAGCAATTACGCTGTCCACGACTTTGATGGGTGCATCTCCTTTGATGACTTTAAAGTAGACGTCAACCCCATTAATCAATCTAGTCCTAATCGATCCCGACTGTTTGATATTACTGCTGAGTTTGTCCTGGAGCAGCTTGTCACATCAGTAGCGCACCTCCACCTTGACAATCCCACTGCTGCTTCCATCATTGACTTGGTTTTCTCAAAATGTCCTCATAGATTCGTTTATACTGCCCCCGGTCCGGTGGAAACCGACCATTTTGCAGTACGCTTTGCGTTTCGATCAAGCAAACCCCCCTCCTTGTCCAGCCATTCTTCGCTCTTTTCTGCAGTTTCACCGTGGGGACTTTGATCATCTTGAAAGTTAATTCATCTTATCCCTTGGTCATCATTTACAACGAAAGGCAACGGTCAAGATTTTCTTTGTGGATCACACCAGAACTTTCAAAAAGATTTTTTGCAGTGTTCATTCATATTCAAATGCTACCTGGATTGTGTAAATGTGAATTCATCATGGAAAATGTTTTTTATCAACCCGTCATCCAGAATCCCTCACATTTCGTCACCTGCCTGCTCGCACCGAAGCTTTGTTTCACTCACCCTCTCGCAGTTTTCCCTGCCTTTGGAATACTTTTTCACCAGCTATTAGGGACTCGTTCGTTACAAACCCTTTAGTTCATTTCTTGCATAATCTCAAACTGTCCTTCAATTCAAGTAATTAAATCCGTTGAATTAGTGTATTAGTTTTTTGTAGATTTGTATGCATTTCATTGTCTGTCACATCCTTTTAATGTCTTATGTTATGTGGGGGGCTGCATACCTGCAGGTAAATGAGGTTTATTATACTTTTGCAGTCCCTGACCCACATACATGTAGCCGTTACTTTTTTTTGTGCAAGTTGGTACGTCCTGTGTTAGTTGAAATAATGTTGTATTGGCCCTTTTAAGATGTTTATAATCTTTGTGTTTCTCTTCATCTTGTGTTGTTGTGTTTGCTTTCATGATTTTTAGTACATAATTGTTATATTTTTTGGTACATTTTGCAGTGTTTGGGTCAAATAAATAACAATAATAATAATACGCTGATTGCCTTATTTGCAGGAAATTATGTTAGCTACTTCTAGGTGGTTGTTAACTAAAGCCCTCTTTTGTCTACCTCGACGGACACTCTGGTGGCTGTCGCTTGTCAAGTAGGGAGGTCTTCTTTTACCAACGTGCCTGTATCCTCTGATTTTGAGACATAAAAACAAGTGTGGGGAGATGTGTATGATCTGTTTAACATTTGTTTAACATTTGTTTCTTTAAGCTGAAATGATTGAGTTACTGCATTGAGCAACAAATATTTTTTTTTTTTTTTTTTGGGGGGGGGTTCTTACCCACAACACACAGAGCTGAGCCCCTAGTCCTGTAAGCACCTGGCACAGTCGCTTAAGAAAAATGTAGTTCTCTTCATCCAACCCAACTGCACAAGCATTTCTGTTGTAAGAGATACACAACATAAAGTGTGAGGTTACACATCATACTATAACTTTACTGTTTTACATTCAAATTATTATCAAGAAATCTATACATCTACAGGGAAGGTGGAAACAAACTCACTCTGCAGCACTGAGAATGGTCTTGATCGCATCTGCACTAAAGAGGATGAGTAGTGGATACCTCTCTTCTGGTTTACCCTTTAAGTACAAACACTTATCATCAATAATGTTTAGAGAGAAAAGATTAATATCAAATTAAAAATCTTCAAAATTAGCATTCACATATTTGTAATCCAAAGAATGATCACAAGAACCAATATCCGCTATCTTGGCTCAAATCTGCTGAGAATATGGAGAACTAAGCATGTTGTTGTTTAGTGACCAGCCAATTAAAAGCTGTGTTTTACCTGACAAAATAAAGAGGAAAACATAACCCCACTTCTGAAAAATGCCTTCAACAAATAAAAAAACCCAGCAGCAATATATTACAAAACAGAAAATCTTCTTGCCTTTCTATTCACAATTTGCTGCAGTACCTCTACTGCATTTAGTTTTAACTCTGGAATATCCAACAGAGCATACAATGTAGACAGTAACACATTGTTGCTGGCAAAAATATGCTGACTTGTGACCCATTCAACGTAGCCAGTCAGTGTCAGCAAAACAGCTTGGGAAACACGAATTGAGCTTGCAAGCTGAAAGACAAAAAAATTCCTTAGCTTAAAATGCACTTCCTCACTCAAATGCCCAGTTTCATAGCTTGAAGAATCACCTAACAATGTAATCAAGGTGCTAGTATTTAGATCAACCTTTTCTTTAATGTATTCTCTTTAGGTGTAAATATTGCAACAACAACTTGTATAAAATTACATACTCTGTGTCATATGTATCAGGTCATTATAATCCTTAACTTCAGACCTACATGTATGATCTTTTATTGGATAAATAGGGATTACAAATTGTATTTAGCATGGAAGGTAAGACCTACATGTAAAATTAAACAAATTGTATTTTATCAAATTATTGATAAAACCAAGGAATCATGTGAGATAGAGTGGCGTAAACAGTGATTTCCATGATGTCAACAAATTTTGGAGTAACAGGTGAAAAAAACATTTAGTTAGTTTGTACAAGGTCTGAAGTATACATGTAGGAGCGCAAAGAGCCAAGCCCTGACAGCATGAGGTCGGAGCCTGCAGAAAATGTTTGGATTCTAGATGCTCTGTGATGCAAACTGAGTAATTTCTGGCTGAACCCCCTGTACTTTTTTATTTTTTTATTGTCAATTTTTGCAACATTGATTCCTGAACCAAATTCTTAGATCTCATTCAAGCCTTTTTATCTTTTTCTTTTCAGTAATAAGGGTTAGTTGATCACATGAAAGTGGTGATCAACTAAAACATAATAACATTGCAGGTCACAAGACCTATGGTCGAACCACAGACATAAAGAACCTATAGACGGAGAGTAGGGGGTGCCAAACTGTAATTTTGTACTTTCTCAAACCGTGGGCGGATAGTTAACGCGCGACCCGCTGCTTTTAGTCAAGTTTTGGTATAACCTTGAGGCAGTGCCCGCACCGTCTTAATTATATTTTATAAATTTGCATGACATGATGACCGGATGCGGGATTGTAGCCTTACGACAACACTTCATAAATAATCCATATGACTGTTTGCAAATGTTGGGCGTTGAGGTTGAGCTGTTAAAATGTCAAGTTTACAACTTTTTTTCTGGGAAATCCAGTCTAAACTCGCTTTGAAACGCAAGTTCATACTATGGCCCTCCGTGTTGCGTACGCTCGCGGCGAATGCACACCAAACAATCGCGTATCAGTAGCACGTAAGTCTATGTGGTACGCATCATCATCAAACACGCACCTTTTGGTCGGAAAGTGTGTGACAAACATATTTTTTTATATAAAATTCTTCTAATTTCATTGTTTTGGAGAAAGTTCAGAAAGAGGAGGAGAACCAGCAAACAACTAACGGCAGAAAAGGTATCTAGCTAATGATCTTTCTTAGATGTTGGTGATTTGTTTACCCTAAAAACACACATTTTCTGTCAGCATCTCTTCACTCGCCCATTGCTTTACACGTGTTTTTGCTTGCGTTTCACAGACTTTGCCCACAGTTTGGGGTATAGTCTGGTGCCGTCACAATTACGGTATCTGGACATTGATTTCCATAGGTGCTGTCCATCTATAGGTTCTTTATGTCTGTGGGTCGAACCCTTATTCTATGCTTGAACCCTTGTTCTATGCTTGAACCCTTATTCCATGCTTGAACCCTTATTATATGGTTGAACCCTTATTCTATGCTTAAACCTTTATTCTATGGTTGAACCCTTATTCTATGGTTGAACCCTTGTTCTATGGTTGAACCCTTGTTCTATGCTTGAACCCTTATTCTATGGTTGAACCCTTATTCTATGGTTGAACCCTTACTCTATGGTTGAACCCTTATTCTATGGTTGAACCCTTATTCTATGGTTGAACCCTTATTCCAGGTTGAACCCTTGTTCTATGGTTGAACCCTTATTCTATGGTTGAACCCTTATTCTATGGTTGAACCCTTATTCTATGGTTGAACCCTTATTCTATGGTTAAACCCTTATTCTATGCTTAAACCTTTATTCTATGCTTGAACCCTTATTCTATGGTTGAACCTTTATTCTATGGTTGAACCCTTACGTATTCTATGGTTGAACCCTTATTCTATGGTTGAACCCTTATTCTATGGTTGAACCCTTATTCTATGCTCGAACCATTATTCTATGGTTGAACCCTTGTTCTATGGTTGAACCCTTATTCTATGCTTGAACCCTTATTCTATGGTTGAACCCTTATTCTATGGTTGAACCCTTGTTCTATGGTTGAACCCTTGTTCTATGGTTGAACCCTTGTTCTATGGTTGAACCCTTATTCTATGCTTGAACCCTTATTCTATGCTTGAACCCTTGTTCTATGGTTGAACCCTTGTTCTATGCTTGAACCCTTATTCTAAGGTTGAACCCTTATTCTATGGTTGAACCCTTGTTCTATGGTTGAACCCTTGTTCTATGGTTGAACCCTTATTCTATGCTTGAACCCTTATTCTATGCTTGAACCCTTATTCTATGGTTGAACCCTTATTCTATGCTCGAACCCTTATTCTATGGTTGAACCCTTATTCTATGGTTGAACCCTTATTCTATGCTTGAACCCTTATTCTATGGCTGAACCCTTGTTCTATGGTTGAACCCTTGTTCTATGCTTGAACCCTTATTCTAAGGTTGAACCCTTATTCTATGGTTGAACCCTTGTTCTATGGCTGAACCCTTATTCTATGCTTGAACCCTTATTCTATGCTTGAACCCTTGTTCTATGGTTGAACCCTTGTTCTATGCTTGAACCCTTATTCTAAGGTTGAACCCTTATTCTATGGTTGAACCCTTGTTCTATGGTTGAACCCTTATTCTATGCTTGAACCCTTATTCTATGCTTGAACCCTTATTCTATGGTTGAACCCTTATTCTATGCTCGAACCCTTATTCTATGGTTGAACCCTTATTCTATGGTTGAACCCTTGTTCTATGGTTGAACCCTTATTCTATGCTTGAACCCTTATTCTATGCTTGAACCCTTATTCTATGGTTGAACCCTTATTCTATGCTTGAACCCTTATTCTATGGCTGAACCCTTGTTCTATGGTTGAACCCTTGTTCTATGGTTGAACCCTTATTCTAAGGTTGAACCCTTATTCTATGGTTGAACCCTTGTTCTATGGCTGAACCCTTATTCTATGCTTGAACCCTTATTCTATGCTTGAACCCTTATTCTATGGTTGAACCCTTATTCTATGCTCGAACCCTTATTCTATGGTTGAACCCTTATTCTATGCTCGAACCCTTATTCTATGGTTGAACCCTTATTCTATGCTTGAACCCTTATTCTATGGTTGAACCCTTATTCTATGGTTGAACCCTTGTTCTATGGTTGAACCCTTGTTCTATGGTTGAACCCTTGTTCTATGGTTGAACCCTTATTCTAAGGTTGAACCCTTGTTCTATGCTTGAACCCTTGTTCTATGGTTGAACCCTTGTTCTATGGTTGAACCCTTATTCTATGCTTGAACCCTTATTCTAAGGTTGAACCCTTATTCTATGATTGAACCCTTGTTCTATGGTTGAACCCTTGTTCTATGGTTGAACCCTTATTCTATGCTTGAACCCTTATTCTATGCTTGAACCCTTGTTCTATGGTTGAACCCTTGTTCTATGCTTGAACCCTTATTCTATGGCTGAACCCTTGTTCTATGGTTGAACCCTTGTTCTATGCTTGAACCCTTGTTCTAAGGTTGAACCCTTATTCTATGGTTGAACCCTTGTTCTATGGTTGAACCCTTGTTCTATGGTTGAACCCTTATTCTATGCTTGAACCCTTATTCTATGCTTGAACCCTTATTCTATGGTTGAACCCTTATTCTATGCTCGAACCCTTATTCTATGGTTGAACCCTTATTCTATGCTCGAACCCTTATTCTATGGTTGAACCCTTATTCTATGCTTGAACCCTTATTCTATGGTTGAACCCTTATTCTATGGTTGAACCCTTGTTCTATGGTTGAACCCTTGTTCTATGGTTGAACCCTTATTCTATGCTTGAAACCTTATTCTATGCTTGAACCCTAATTCTATGCTTGAACCCTTTTTCTATGGTTGAACCCTTACGTATTCTATGGTTGAACCCTTATTCTATGCTCGAACCCTTAATCTATGGTTGAACCCTTGATCTATGTATGGTTGAACCCTTGTTCTATGCTTGAACCCTTATTCTATGTTGAACTCTATTCTATGCTCGAACCATTATTCTATGCTCGAACCATTGTTCTATGGTTGAACCCTTATTCTATGGTTGAACCCTTATTCTATGGTTGAACCCTTATTCTATGGTTGAACCCTTATTCTATGGTTGAACCCTTATTCTATGGTTGAACCCTTATTCTATGGTTGAACCCTTATTCTATGCTTGAACCCTTATTCAGGGCTCGAACCCTTGTTCTATGGTTGAACCTTTATTCTATGCTTGAACCCTTGTGCTATGCTTGAACCCTTACTCTATGCTCGAACCCTTATTCTATGGTTGAACCCTTATTCTATGGTTGAACCCTTATTCTATGGTTGAACCCTTATTCTATGGTTGAACCCTTATTCTATGCTTGAACCCTTATTCAGGGCTCGAACCCTTGTTCTATGGTTGAACCCTTATTCTATGGTTGAACCCTTATTCTATGCATGAACCCTTACTCTATGGTTGAACCCTTATTCTATGGTTGAACCCTTATTCTATGGTTGAACCCTTATTCTATGGTTGAACCCTTATTCTATGGTTGAACCCTTGATCTATGGTTGAACCTTTATTCTATGGTTGAACCCTTATTCTATGGTTGAACCCTTATTCTATGCTTGAACCCTTGTTCTATGGTTGAACCCTTATTCTATGGTTGAACCCTTATTCTATGCATGAACCCTTATTCTATGGTTGAACCCTTATTCTATGGTTGAACCCTTATTCTATGGTTGAACCCTTATTCTATGGTTGAACCCTTATTCTATGCTTGAAACCTTATTCTATGCTTGAACCCTTATTCTATGGTTGAACCCTTATTCTATGGTTGAACCCTTATTCTACGCATGAACCCTTACTCTACGGTTGAACCCTTATTCTATGGTTGAACCCTTGATCTATGGTTGAACCTTTATTCTATGGTTGAACCCTTATTCTATGGTTGAACCCTTATTCTATGGTTGAACCCTTATTCTATGCTTGAACCCTTATTCTATGGTTGAACCCTTATTCTATGGTTGAACCCTTATTCTATGCATGAACCCTTACTCTATGGTTGAACCCTTATTCTATGGTTGAACCCTTATTCTATGCTTGAACCCTTATTCTATGCTTGAACCCTTATTCTATGGTTGAACCTTTATTCTATGGTTGAACCCTTATTCTAGGTTGAACCCTTATTCTATGCTTGAACCCTTATTCTATGGTTGAACCCTTATTCTATGCTTGAACCCTTGTGCTATGCTTGAACCCTTGTTCTATGGTTGAACCCTTATTCTATGGTTGAACCCTTATTCTATGGTTGAACCCTTATTCTATGGTTGAACCCTTATTCTATGCTTGAACCCTTATTCTATGCTTGAACCCTTACTCTATGCTTGAACCCTTATTCTATGGTTGAACCCTTATTCTATGGTTGAACCCTTATTCTATGGTTGAACCCTTATTCTATGGTTGAACCCTTATTCTATGCTCGAACCCTTATTCTATGGTTGAACCCTTATTCTATGGTTGAACCCTTATTCTATGGTTGAACCCTTATTCTATAGTTGAACCCTTATTCTATGCTTGAACCCTTGTGCTATGCTTGAACCCTTATTCTATGGTTGAACCCTTATTCTATGGTTGAACCCTTATTCTATGGTTGAACCCTTATTCTATGCTTGAACCCTTATTCTATGCTTGAACCCTTATTCTATGCTTGAACCCTTATTCTATGCTTGAACCCTTACTCTATGCTCGAACCCTTTTTATATGGTTGAACCCTAATTCTATGGTTGAACCCTTATTCTATGCTTGAACCCTTATTCTATGGTTGAACCCTTATTCTATGGTTGAACCCTTATTCTATGGTTGAACCCTTATTCTATGCTTAAACCATTATTCTATGCTTGAACCCTTATTCTACATACATGTATGCTTGAACCCTTATTCTATGGTTGAACCCTTATTCTATGCTTGAACCCTTAGTCTATGGTTGAACCCTTATTCTATGGTTGAACCCTTATTCTATGGTTGAACCCTTACTCTATGCTCAAACCCTTATTCTACATGTATGCTCAAACCCTTATTCTATGGTTGAACCCTTATTCTATGGTTGAACCCTTATTCTATGCTTAAACCATTATTCTATGCTTGAACCCTTATTCTACATACATGTATGCTTGAACCCTTATTCTATGCTTGAACCCTTGTTCTATGCTTGAACCCTTATTCTATGGTTGAACCCTTATTCTATGGTTGAACCCTTATTCTATGGTTGAACCCTTGTTCTATGGTTGAACCCTTGTTCTATGGTTGAACCCTTATTCTATGCTTGAACCCTTATTCTATGGTTGAACCCTTATTCTATGGTTGAACCCTTATTCTATGCTTGAACCCTTATTCTATGCTTGAACCCTTATTCTATGCTTGAACCCTTATTCTATGGTTGAACCCTTATTCTATGGTTGAACCCTTATTCTAGGTTGAACCCTTGTTCTATGGTTGAACCCTTGTATGGTTGAACCCTTATTCTATGCTTGAACCCTTATTCTATGGTTGAACCCTTATTCTATGCTTGAACCCTTATTCTATGCTCGAACCCTTACTCTATGGTTGAACCCTTATTCTAATGGTTGAACCCTTATTCTATGGTTGAACCCTTGTTCTATGGTTGAACCCTTATTCTAATGGTTGAACCCTTATTCTATGCTTAAACCTTTATTCTATGGTTGAACCTTTATTCTATGCTTAAACCTTTATTCTATGCTCGAACCCTTGTTCTATGGTTGAACCCTAGTCTACGCTTGAATCCTTGTTCTATGGTTGAACCCTTGTTCTATGCTTGAACCCTTGTTCTATGGTTGAACCCTTATTCTATGGTTGAACCCTTATTCTATGCTTGAACCCTTATTCTATGCTTGAACCCTTGTTCTAAACTGGTAACTTCAAAACCGAAAGCATCAGCAAACTAAAATTTTGGATTTATTCGTTTGGTACATGTATGATGGTTTATCACTCTAATTTTTTAGAAGAAGATCTGCGAACCCATGAATCACCCCCCCCCTAATTTGGTACATTCTTACAGGCAGGGACTCTTAAAAGAACATAAAAAACATAACATCTTTGGATTTTCTTTATGATACACACATGTACAATAAGGAATCAATATTATCTTCAAGTACGCGCTAATTCTCCAATCAGATTTGCAAAATGGAGTGGTGATATTATGTTATCACAAAAGCGCGAGTGGAATAAGGGAGAATATAGCGCTTCTGCGTCCCATATCCAACGAGGCTGAAGCCCCTCCCCCCCCCCTTAGAGTTGGCATCTTGCTAGTAAGGGCCAACGAAGGGGACTGGTCCAGAAACAGCCACCCAAAATGCGAAACCAACCAATCATATGTAGCTATTTTCTGGCTGTGGGGGACTGGTTGGGAAAGGTAGTTTCCCCCAACAATCTTTTAATCTACTAAGTAGCACCTGTAAAAGAACCATCTTACCCGTTCAGTGGCTAAGAGAAGATCATTTGGTGGGCATGCCGCAGCACATTGTGAGGGCACCCGCATATGGGAACGTCGTAATTCGCTCTACAGATACTGTACGTGTAACATAAACAAAGCATGTCTACATAACAAAACTATTGTGCACATACTAAGATCTTGCATGAGTTTTTCTCACGCTTTTCCTTTGAAATGGAGATATAAAAAGGTTTGAAGGCAGTCAAAATCCCAAGACATTTGACTAATATGATACAACAGTAACAATTAATTTGTGAACTGTTATAATACTATTAATAACGGATTTCATTGGTGGACTTGTGTTGTATTTGACAACATTTCAAATCTTGTTATTGAGATGAGTTGGACAAACTTTCCTACGGAAACATTTTTTCAAACAGAGCAGCTAAAAGTGAAATCTATTTAAATTTCAGATTTTTGTTTTTAAATGCTATTTTGCAAACTGGGAAATTCACATTCATTCCCATTCACTTTTCTCTGAACTTTCCACAAGCTTTTTGAAAAGTCCAATGATTTGAATTACCTTTCTTTCAGATGACGAACTGGAATCTTTCTGTTGATAATTTAAAAGAAAAAGTTGTCTATAAATATCTCAGAACATCACATTGAAATTTGAAAAAGATTACTACTGATATAAAGACTGTAAGTACCTCAAAACAGCAAATTAACTATCAATGAAATGCAGCCATATTTGTTTAGTATGCGCTAACAAAATGACCTGTTTATGTTTTTGGAGTTTCATTCAGAGCTACATGTACACTATTAGTCAGTAATCGCATTGTACATGTACATGTAACAAAATAAGATTTAAATACAAACTTCAATTTATTACAGAAACTTTGACCACATTGTCCAAGCTACAAATATTGGGATGACTAACAAATTGTTGCTATGAAGGGGCCGTGCCTGGATCATGCACATAGGGTATGTTCAGACAGCGTACTAACTTAGACCCGAACCGGTTTAACTTTTACGAGCAGCGGGGGGTGGTTGTAAAAATAAAGCCCATTGGGTTCAGACAGCACTGAGTTAAACCCGATCTGGTTTATCTTTGGTTTTAAGAGGTCAAAGTAGACGCGACTCCTTTGCTCTAACATCCGGTTTTATTAATCAGATTCACGCACCGAGTATGCCGAGATACTGAGTACCCGATGCCGTGGATGATCATCAGAAAATATTATTGGATAAAAATGGCCCAATCGAACACGGAAAACAGTTTTACCACTGGGAGGATATGGGCACTTAAAAGAAACATGAACACGACCGTAAAACAAATAATTAAACAAACAAAATATTGATACAAACCGCCTTTTCCTTTCCGGAAACTAAGGGTTAATTACTAATAAAACTCACCTAATTATTTTTCTGGTTTTACAAAGAAAAAATTACTAATGCAGGACTTGAACCTTCAACATCCAAATAAACATACACCTCTATCAACTGAGAGACCACCAACATTAAGGCTAAATTAGACAGTTCAGTTAGTAGAGAACTGGAACATTAATCCGGAGTTTGTGAGTTCAAATTCCGCTTCAGTCAGTTTGGTTTTGTTCAATCTAAAATCACTAACGTTTACCCAGTCATTACTTGACATTCATAAATACCTTAGACAAGTTCGCTAATCCTATTGGTGGAGAGCGCGTCACGTGGGTGTGTATGAACCTTTGTTTATGACCGGTAATAAGTGTTAATTAATGGGCATGACACGCAACCTTGCACCTGTTCTTATAAGACAGTTTCTTCATTCCTATTGGTCGAGAGCAATGGCTGAAACAGTTGTGCCACATCACGCGATACGCGCGACGGGCACAACATTCCCTTATAAGGAGTTGTTTACCCGAGGCAGCGGAGGGCTTTACCATTTCATAGCTGGAGGGGTGTTGTGTTGAAAGAAATCATTTAACAATTCTAATTTTTGCATTTATTTTACTTTTTGACCGAAAAGTGATGTTGTTTTGATCGAAAAGGTATTTATGAATGGGAATCAAAGTGTGCTGAATCAGTTTTCAACTAGTGGTTTAAACCCACCAAGGCCTGGTTCTTTTCACTTTACCTCAACTTCCTCAAGGAAAAATTATCAAGAACCAGGCCTCGTTGGGATTAACCACACATTGATTCCCTTATTTATTTTTTATAACAAATTTTACTTGTCCCAAGAAAACACTTAAATTGCTGTTTAGGATTACTGAACAAATTCAATAATCACATCCAACTTACCACTGATATGTGTAAATTGTGTCTCAGTTTTCAAGTTATTCTTATATAAATTTATTATGAAAAAAAGTTGCGCCATCATAATGAAGTGTAACCATCGATGCAGTATATTTTACTTGACATCCCTCCTTGAAATAGCAATGATCAATAATCAGAACATTGTTTGAACCAGTTAAAAACAAATTTATACAATAATATGTACTAAAAACCTCAACTTACAAGCTTCTTGTATCCTTGGACATGATGCGTAAGTAGGTGAAGCATGAATGTGAAAAATTCTGCCATGTTGGATGTTAAAGCCTGAAGTACATCCCTTCGTCTGTTTGTTTGAAGACTTTGGAAAGCAACAACATCTTCAACAAGCCGCAGCAAGACAAGAAGTACAAGTTCTGTTTGTGTTTCCTAATAAAAAATTGATAATATCAAATGTTAAATACCTTTAAAAATGTATCAGGAAAAAAACCCACCACAAACTCACACTTCACACTAGATTAAATAGTAGCTTAATTTACCGCATCATCAAAAAAGATTGCCCTTCACTTCAATTCACTTAAATTCAAAAATGGTTTAGTAAAACAAGCATCGCAGTAAAACAAAAACCCTGAACTGCACATGCCAACATCAAATAATAAAAAACACATCAAATAAAAATTAACAATAAGGAGATTAAACAAAAAACTATTATTATATACATTGTCAAAATTACATAATTATTATACACAGTTAGACAATATCGGTAGTCTAGTTGGTAAGACACTGCTCTAGAATTGCAAGGGTCGTGGGTTCGAATCCCACCCAAGTAACATGCCTGTGATGTTTTTTCACAGGACTCGGGAAAGTACTGAATATACAGTGCTAACACACATTGGTGTATGGGTAAAAACCAAAATTAATAGGTCAAATTTGTTTGTGTGTTTTAAAATACATTTATTTGGGAGGTAGCCAATTTCTACACCGTGATGGGATTCGATTGACAGAGCAAAATCACTACACAATTAATTTGTCTCTTAAGATTTTCAAGGGTTTTAAGTTTGCACACACTTAATACATGTACATCTCTTTAACAAAGAATAGTTTTTACCAAAAATTATACGACACACCCTTTTTTGAACAAATTCCAATTTGTTCACCTGCTCTTTAGTAAGATTACCATTGTACAAAGGAACACAGTAGTCTAAAACAGGTCTTACATAACCCTTGTAAATTGCCAATAGATCATTCACAAGTAGATTATGAGAACGTAAACAACGCAACATGTACAACTTTCTGGTTTTTTTTATTATCTCATTGACATGTCTGTCCCACTTTAAAATTGTCTTGAATAATCACACCCAATACTTTCACATATTGCACATTTTCTAAATTAGTGTCATTAATGCGCAGAATTTCATGTTGTTCTATAAGTTTTTGGCAAAAGACACTGAAATGGTGCAACATTTGGCTGCATTTACTTCTGTTATTCACAGAAGTCCAGTTTTGTAAATTGACTAAAGACTATTGAAGATGAGATAATTGAACAGAATTTTGACTTTCAACAAAGTTAAAGTCATCAAATACAAGCATCATTTATCATCTGGGGCTCATTTTGTTCCTTGGGAAACTCAAGCGTGAATTTGTTCCCAGGAGGGAAATGTTCCTTTATAATCAAACGTTCCTTACGTCATTCTAGAAAAACTAATAGTCCAAGAAATAATACATGGCCATGTATTGTCTTAACAAAATGGCACCCACCCCAACCTCATGCCTTAAGGTGCCAAACGGCCATGGAGATAAAGAAAATACAGCAGCAGGAAGACCATGCCCAATAGCTACTGAGGTTTTTAAGATACAAAGTTGTTTTAGTTGTAACTTGATACAAAGTTTAACCTAATACTTCAAACATTATTTTTATTTGCTTTGCCACTGCCCACATTAATGACCAAATGGGCAATTCCATGAAGAAGTGGACATGACCTCAAAATTTAGAATTGTGTTTTTAAGTAAAAATTGGGCTTATATGGTAGCATATAAATGTACATCAAATATTCAGGAAAAAATGGTTTCAATGTCATGTCTTTGCAAGAAAGTTAGAAAAAAATAATTTTTGTGCCAACAATGTTTTATCATGAAATTATGTGTAAAAAAGTTGTGCAACTTCAATTTACTACTGAATGGGGAAGATTACAAGGTATCAAATCAATCTAGTCATATTTATTCATTGATTGGACCTACACATTGGCTGCAATCGTCAAAATTTGTGTTTGTGATAGATTCAGACCATCAATCTGTGAAGCTTGTACCCCATTAAAGCTTATGTAACGTAACTAACCAAAACTTCCGATTGTTTCCGCCTCTAGAGAAGGCAATCAGTTAAAATGTTTATATCTTGAATTTTCCTACTTGGTGCAATCCTTAATTAAAATAAGGAAAGAAAAATCATAAAAATTGTACCATGTGGAAAATAGAAGCAGTCAAAAACTGTAACGTAACTAACTATGTAACGTAACTAACCGGAGTGTAACGTAACCGACCGACATAAAGACTATTAAGATGCTGCTAAGTTGACACAAGCATAAGTTTTCAGCCATGTTATAAAGTTTAAACAAGTTAGGGCAGTATGATACTATTCTTTGACCCACAATTCAACTTCTAGCAATGTTTTGTTTGCCATGTGGCTCATTTTGTCTGTATGCATATTATGCATGCAAGATTCATGCGCAACACCCCTGTCCTATAAGTTCATCTTCTTCAACTTTTGTGGTGAATTTTTTGGGGTAAGTTTGATGACAATAAAGTTACATGGTGTAATCCACATGAATTTTATTTTAAAGGGTCATCTTAAAGTTGTATTTCCCTTCTACATGTATATGCTAAATTAATGAGACTTTGTGTACAAGTGCTGCATGTATAATTCTAACATTGTTCATCAGGTACATATGTGTAGTTATAGAAATTGCAATTTCCAAAAACTTGATTGACTTTGTTCCTTATTTTAATGTCCATACAAACAGGCCATTGTCAAACAAGAAAAAGCAACAGCAACAGCAACACTAAGAAAACATAAAGGCAGCTAGTCACTACGAAAAATACAAGGAGAAAAAGACATTTTGTGAAATACTGTAAGAAACAGCAAGAGAGTTTGCTGTCTAATCGTCAACAATATCAGCTTGTGTGTAAGGGGAAGCAAACTCATATATCTATAAGCTTGTTGCCCTGTGCAAACAGACCATGGGATGTGATTAGTGTGAAAAAACAAAAAAACAAAAAACATTTTGATGTGCATCAAAGCACAAAAAATAGTAGGACCGGAACGTGTTCAAAAAGGTTTAATATTATAATAAATCTTCCTTTGTACATGGAGAATCAAAGGCTTTAGTTCTTAATTAGGGAGGGGGTACATGTACATGTACATAGTAGAAGGGCAAAGAGGAACTGGTGTTGGTAGGCCGGGGTGGGGTTTGGAAAGGAGGGAGGGTGTGATGAAGAGAGAGAGACTGCCCATTTAAGCGTTAAGCTGAAAAGCATTGTGGAGCGGGACAGCTGTACTTCAAGAGCAGCACAAGGTTGAAATTCACTGGACTTTCTTCTGCACCTCCCATGGCAAAGGTCATGTGGATGGCATGGGAGGGGCAGTGAAACATCTTCTGTAAAATGGCCCACTCAAAATGTTTGTATCTTCTGTACGAGGGACAAAATGATTTTCAAGCTAGATGTGCCAGAAAATGTCAACAATCGCGAGCATTTCAAAATTTCTGTTGAACTTTAAGATTACATGTAGGTACCATGACCAAGAGTCAAGACAAGGAACTTATTCAACATCCTTTCTATTGTTTTGTTTTCTTTGGTATCTATGTATTAGAGAGAAATTCACTTGGTTTATTGTGACTTTAAAATACTGCATGGCTTATGAATGTAATGGAACAAGTTTATATGTTACAGATATAAACATTTTGTAATATATGTAACCTGGGTTAATGATATGGCGAGGTAATGGCTTTTTATACCTTTTTTTGCAATTATGTTACCAAATATTACTTTATTCCATTGTTTTTTGCGTAATTGATTTGTATATAGTGTAGTATTCCATACTAGTTACTAATATAGACCAGATTAGAGCTGTGAGTGAAGTACAAAGGGTGTATCACAAATAATATTAGTCATGGACAAAGTGTAACGTAACTAACTGTAACGTAACTAACCATGATTTTGGGGCAATGCCTGGAACTGATAAGAGTTATTTTATTTTTTCCCCTACCAAAACACTTTCTTGTACCCTTGTAGTTATAGAAATAGTAAAGTTTGTTGCAGCTGTACCCTGTTTGAGGAAACTTTTTGTTCAAAGACATGCATTTTTTTGTCATGTCCCTTTTTTGTAACGTAACTAACCAAAATTAAACTGATCATAACAACCCAATAAATGTGTCTAGAAGTTTGTAATTTTTCTGTATATTAGGTCTAGCCAAGATGTAGCCATGGTACAAAAACGGAGACTTGATAGGCTTTCATGTTAATATTGGAGACCACAAAGCTGTGCTAAGCGGCTAAAAGTGTAACGAAACTAACCATGGAATTGCCCAAATACACATTATGGGGCCACCATTACTGTTTATGTTCGGGGCCATGCAATAAGTTGAATGGCTTTTTGACCATGTTGATGACTTTGTCATTTCTCTGTGATTGACTCCTTATTATCACCCTCATGAGTCTGAGGTCAATGAACAATATTTTGATTTATTCTGGGGGAAATCTGTGCTGGGCAGCACCATGTATTTTTGCTCGAAAAGTGCTGGGCGAAAAGTTCCATGAGAGCTGTACATGTACTTGTACATCATGAATTTATTGAATTTACATCACAAGTATGTGTACAGCTACATGTACATGTACATCAACCGGTATCTTTGATCAAAAAGTGAAAAATATTAATATCTTGTGGACAAGAAAAGTGGTGTTTGAAAACACAAATACCCTGCAAGCCAGTCCGTTTCTTGACATTGGACACATGTAGAACGAGTGTTTTTTTTTTTCACAAATAATCTTAGCCAGAGTGTAGAATGTTGTGCTGCAGATACTCTGCCATGTACATTGTAGGTTGGAAAAACCAATGGGTGAAAACACTCATACACACTACACTACCCCCCCCCCCCCCTTCAAACTGCTACTCTTTCTGCATTACATTTTCAAAAGGAGATTTAATCACTGTCAAAGTGGGTTGGGTAGATGAGTTGAGAAGGATAGGTGAGGAGGGGTGAGGGAAGACGGAGGGGATGGTATGTTGGGAAGGCAACATTTCTTTTATTTTAACCGTATTACATGTACATGTAACCTTGACATTTGGCCTAGGGTGCAAAAGCAATAGGCTTCTTGGGGATCCCAAGACCAATCCACTTAGACCAATCCACAATCAAAGTTTGGAGTTGATATGACAAGTACTTCGTGAGAAATCGGTCAGAAAACATTTCCTCTGTTTCAGCCATAATGACAATTTTTTTGGCCTATACATGTAGTCCAAAAAGGACAAACCTCTGGGGGTAGATCCCAAGACCAATGCCTATATACATGTACATGTAGTTCAACATCGACAAACCTCTGGGGGTGGGGGTAGGGGATCCCAAGATCAATCCACAAACAAAGACCAATCAACAAACCAAGTTTGGAGTTGATATGACAGGTATTTCTTGAGATACTGCTCAAGACCAATTCCGAACTGACTCCGTGGCAGTACAGTTATTACGATCCTGTAAGCTAAAGTAGTAGTCCAGTCAAATTTCTATACCATCCGCCCTGGTAATAGTTATAAAGCAGGACAGTTCTTTTCAGAACTGAGAAGTCTCCCGAACCTCCGATTTTCTATTCCACGGCAGTAGAGTAAAGCAAGACAGTTCCCTAAGAACAACTCTACCTGGCAAGTAGATATACACACATGGTGTTACCGCAAACCAAATATATATAAAATGTTTCTTATTCTGTACATCAATCATTTCCCCACTACTTTTATTTCAATTGTTTCAAATTACTGTCGCCAATAAAACTTTTTGGACCTCATTTTGGTCATTAACCAAGTCTACAGAGCTAAGACAGGCCTTATTTAAATTAAATTAATAACTCATCGATTTTTTGTTTTGTTTTATTCCTTCTCTTCAGATGCCACATTTGTGGTACAATACTCATTGTTATTTAACCATTAATATAACAAGTGACCACTCATTGTTTGTTCTCCCACTTTTGTCCACTAGTCGTCATATGTTTTGAACACTCAAAAAGCAAACCCAGAAACTCTGCCCAATGGATCCTCTTTGCAATTTATACATTGAAGATCATGTATTAAGTGTTTCAAAACACAAAGTTTTTTTGTTTAAGGGCCTGTCACACCATGGCGTATCCCCTGTTTGTATGCCAATATACATAAGTTGCTCGTAAGTCTGTGGTACGTTAGACATTCGTTGACATTACACTGAAATACACTGAGGTACAGTACCGATTGAAAATACGTGGATGCTGCGCGATAGGTTTGGCACGATAGAAATGCCTGGCGCAATAAATTGTTGCGCCGCCTATCGCGCTGGTTTTATTGCGCAAGACAACGAAATGCGAAAACAGCCGTTGGCAATTAGTCGCATAGGCGGTACTCTTTCGCGAAAATCTCCACACGGCAATCTCCACGTGAAAAATGCTGGACCATTCTCCTTGCATGGTTGCGTGAATGCTTGAGATGTGATTCAATTTTGTTCCCAGCTGAAAGCAACCACAGTTTACATTCTATTACAGCTTTACTTGGAAGGAAACAGCCGGTTTGATTTGAAGAACTTTTTACTGAAAAGAAGTTTGAAACTTCAGCAGTATCACAAAGGAAATGTTGCTTATAGACAGCAAACTCCAAATGAATCAATACACCAAATTTCTATAGTGTCACTTTTATATAAAGCTACCGCCCCCTCCATCTGGTGCTGGTCTTAAACTAACCCAATAGGCAACCGACTACGTCTTTATTTGGAAGGAGACAGCCGGTTTTATTGGACGAGCTTGTTTCAGAAACAAGTATGAAAAGCTAGCGGCATCACATAGGAAGTGTAGACATCCTCTTTTGCCACTGGCCCCAGTGAATTAAATTCCCATCAATGGGAATGTCGGATCCCCAAAAGACCACACTTTTAAAGGAACATGTTGCCTTGGATCGGACGAGTTGGTCTTTAAAAAGCGTTTGTAACCGTTTGTTATAAAATGCATGATTAGAAAGATGTTGTAAAAGTAGAATAAAATGTTCCACACAAACATGCCTCAAAATTGCACGGTTTTCCTTCTACATCGTCGGATAACACGGTCCACCATTTATGGGAGTCAAATTTGTTACTCCCATAAATGGCCGACCGTGTTAGTTCGCAAAGTAAAAGGAAAACCACGCAATTTCGAGGCAAATTTGTGTGGATCATTGTATTCTACTTTTAAAACATCTTTCTAACCATATTCATTTTATAACAAACGATTACAAATGCTTTTTATAGACCAACTCGTCCGATCCTAGGCAACTTGTTCCTTTAAGCAAAGTTCCTTAAATATTTTACCAGCGGCATCTCAAAGGAACCGTTGAACAATGGAGCTGTCACTCATCTTCTTGAAGGGTGTGCATTTTTTTTTGGCCGGGATAAATTTATAGTGGGGGGTTTGGCCCTGTGAGTTTTTTCAATTATGTGCTATAAAAAGGAAAGATAAACTTGCTTTAACATAGTTCTTCATGTTGACATTATTATTGGGACTCTGAAAAAATTTTTTAAAAATTGTTGAGTTACTGAGAAAAGTATTGATGGATGACATCAAGCAAGTAAGATGACATATCAATTAATCCGCAGTAATGACACCCTAAACTTTCGGTATGACCTTCCAGATCTATTTTTATATTTGGATGACGAAATTCGAAAGTAGGATGTTGTCTTACAGAACAAAGTAGAATGTCATCTTCCAGATGCCGTTCAAATTAAATTCATGTTTGGTAAGATTGGACCCATATAATTTAGTCAAGGGAGTCGAACCAATACAAAACTTTTATAACATCAAAATAATTTGAATTTAAATATAACTCTTGTAACCATAAGTAAAATTAAAAAAATAATTAAACAAAAATGTCAATAAAAAAAGTTATGAAAAGTAACATTGTTTTTAGGAGGCAGGCAAAAATGTTCAACCACGTGATTTTGGGGATTTTTTAGTTTGTTTTCAACAGCAAGGTAAGAAACTTTCCAACAGTTTTCTTTTCAAAATCAATAAGCTGGACTCTAACTTATGTACTTTTTGTAATAGCCAGGAGGCGACTCTTATTCATTTGTTTTGCTCATGTGCCGCTACAATTTCTTTTTGGACAGCAGTTGCTTCATGGATTAATTACAAGACTAAGCGTAACATTATCCTTGACCATGAAACATTTTTATTTGGCAAAACAGACTTTATTAATTTGCCGTTTTCATATCTACAAAATGAAAATGTCCAAGAACAAACCATCCTTCAAAACAGAACTCAAAAAGTATTATGCCATGAAAAAATTTATTTCCACCTGCAACAGTAAGTTGGCCAGTTTCTATCATAAATGGGATCACTATTCTGTTCTTTTCCAAGATTAATGCTCTAAGGGTTATCTCTCTTTAAATACGCTGTGTCTTGCTTTCACTAATAGTATACCGTATGTTTGTTTTGACGATCTGATGCACTTTTTTTATCCCCCGGGATATAAAAAAAAAAAAAAAAAAAAAAAAAAAAAAAACAACTTTCCAACACTTATGGGCCTTGCCGCGTAACCCCAAATGACAGAATTCAGATCCACAGAATCAGTCAATTACGTCTTTATTTTGACGGAATTGGCAGATTTATTTGAAGCTTAACAATCAAGAAATTCCAACTGCAGCGGCATCACATAGGAATCATTTTTATTTGGAGACTAAGCACTTTACCCTAACCCCCCCCCCCACCACCGTCATTTCATTTGAACCCGGTTCAACATCCAAAAAAGGTGTCACTTACTATATGAGGAAACAATAGCGGGGACTCTTTTAAGACGTACACATGTGCAAAAGATTCTTTGGGGATTAATTTTAGGGAAAACTGAAAAGTTAATGGAGAACAACTTCCTAAAAAAAAAGGCCCTAATTCAAATATTAAAATGATCTCAATTCCCATAGGTCTTAGCATTTAAGAGAAAAATTATTGAAACGAAAGTTTGATTTACATGTAAGTAATATCATTTAAAGACAATACCGAAACAGTGTTTGAAACGCTCAGACTGACGGAGACTATTAATCTCTCAACTCATCTCATTATTTGTGGAATAAATTCAATGGCCCTGATTAAAGATGAAATTTTAATTAAGTAATTAATTTAATTTTCCAACAAGTTTCATTGAAGGTTTCCTGGTTTATCAATAAAAACAATTCTGAGGAACGTCCACTGTTTTGTGGAGAAATACTAATGTTTAAAATTCTCCTTGTTTTAGAGGTTACGGTTACATAGGAGCAGGAAAAAAACCCATCACAAATTCAACTTGAGGCATGAGGCATGTCGGCATGAGGCATATGTTGAATAAGAAAAAACAGATATGTACTCGGATTACTTAATAATTATTGATGCTACACGAAAATAAGTTTTTGTTTTAAAAAGTTATAACTGCCAAGAAGAAAAAGAGACCACATCAAATTTGTTCAAGCCTGCAATATTCTTGAAAAATTATGGTAGAATGATCAGTTACAACACAAAGGTAACTTTAACAATACAACCGCATGCGTCGCATCAAAATTTTCGCCGCAACGGAATCATTTAGGGTAGTTAAACAATATTTAAGTTCCACATACACATTAAGGCAGGGTAAAAACTTCGCAATCAAATTGTTTTTGAGCCGCACATAATACTTGAACAAAACAGTATGCAATGAACCGAAAGCCAGTTGGTCAAAGACTCCTTAAAGTGGCCGTGCTCATATGCACCATCCTCTGACAATGGCAACACTGTTGCTAGGCGGGGTAAGAAACTTTCCAAAGCTTACGGGCCTAGCCGCGACAATTATTTCATAAAGAAAGCGGTAAGCCCCAAATGACAGAAGTCCGATCCACAGAATCAACCAATACATCTTTATTTTGACGGAATCGGCAGATTTAATTGAAGGCTTTACAATAAAGAAATTCCGCATTCCAGCGACATCACAAAGGAATAGTATTTCTCTGAAGATGGACCTTGTTACCCTTCCCCAGGTTTGAACACGGTGAACATCAGAAAAAGTGTCAATCACTTGAGGAAAATATAGCTATTCTTGAAAAGTTATGGTAGATTGATCAGTTACAATACAAAGGTTTTTGTAATATTACAATCGCATGCGTCACAGCGGCAACGCTCCGTAGCAGCACACTGTTGCTGGAATCGGTAAATACAAAAATACTTCCAAACATACGTGTGCAGGGTAAAAACCATTAGCAGCCAAATTGTTTTTCGACGCTACATATTGATTGACATCCATTTCGGTCGGAAAAACCTTATTAAAAACTAAACCAAAACTCACAATTTGTTGTACAATGTACATCTTGCTATGTGTGTCGCGCCAAAACCTTAAAGGGATGATCCGCAGGCCGCACGCACAGAGTAGGAATTTCGGAATTTAGAAAGCGGCTGATCGGATGGCCTTCGCGTGCAGTTTTCAAAACGAAAAAAAACCAAAACATTTTTGGACGATCTTATCCCCAAATGTTGGCCGTAAATGATACTTTTTTCATCAAAAACCACTTTCATGAATTAGTGATTAGCCGTTTCGTCGTTAATAACTTTGTTTGCAATAAACTCATCGAGATTTAACGATCAGCAATGCACAGAATTTGCAAAATGAACACAATGCCTCCCTGGACATCCGACGTCCCCCAACGAGGATCCTTGCTGATGCAGATACATTGCATCGACAGACGGACGTAACGTGTGTGTGTGTGTAGTAATGTATCCACCGGCCGGGATGTCGCTGCATGCACATTAGTATGCACGTACATGCTCAATCTCGAGATTGCACAACATGTGGAGACATGTGGGCACCGTATTGAGCGATGTTCGCCGATGGGTTGCGCTACGCCCTCGCATTTGCACTGCCTGGAAATGCGCTAAAATTTCAAATTATGTTAAGGTACTTACCTGACATATAATTGAAATTATATGAAGCCGTAGGACGAGAGACTCACCCTGTATTATGTTCCATTTAATACGGTCTGAACAACCCTTTGAATAAAATGGAAAGTTCCTCCATTCATAAAAATGCAAATGAGCCCATGCCCTAGCACATAAACACCTCTCCAAACCATGAAGCATGTCTCTTTGTAGGTGTAAGTGAAGGTAAGTAGCTGGCTGAGGTAGACTCATGGGTGGGCAAGAAGAAGATAATCTGAGATGCAGAAGGAGGGTGTGCGAGTCTCTCCTCCTACGGCTTCATGTCCTTACCCTGTCCTCGGGCAGGCTTTGTCCTCTAAAGATATACTTCCAAGGCTTTCACCACACAGAGTTTACTGTCGGGGGGATAATGTGTTAAAATCACTTTTCTTGGCAATCTTGCTGGCTGCAGAGCACTTCGTTGGTTTCACCAGGGTAAACACAAAAGCTGTTTTTGTTTTTTGCATAAACTGCAAGTCCAAAGCGATTAAGGAAGAACAGCGTCCCGCCGTAACAAGTGCAACCAGCATAGCTGTTTACAAGGTCAGAAGCCTTAAACTTAGCTCTCTATTCCGAGGGAGTGAAAGGATGTACCATAGGACCTTCCCGGTATCCCATGTTGTACAATATTTAGGCTGCGGTGGACGAATGTTGAAGATTCCTTTGAAAAATCTTGAAACCAGGGAATCTTGACCAACCGGAGCTCCTTCCACCGGAACATGAGCTGAAGAAATTGCTGATCTATAAACATTGATCGTTCGATATTGTAGTCCTTGCTGGAAACGACTGTGCAAGAACTCAAGGATGTCAGCTAGAGGTGCTCGAACAGGATCAACTTGGTGTAGAACACACCAGCGACTCCATCGGTTCCATGCTGAATTGAACTGGGCATTAGTGCCATGGCGCCAGGATGATAGGATGACGGAGGACACTTGCTGTGAAATACCTCTTTCTGATAAGGATTGCCCGATAGCTTCCATGCAGCTACATGTAACTGCAAGGTTTTCCACATTGGATGATATTGGTTGTTGTGACACAACCTCAGTAGCTCCAATTGTTGAGGCAATAAGACCGGAGTTCTCACTGTGAGTTCTAACAGACGTGGGTACCAGGGTTGCGTTTTCCACACAGGGGCTATCAGAAGAACTGTGGCCTCTTCTGCAAGGACCTTTTGAAGACATCTTGCGAGAAGTGCAAATGGGGGAAACAAGTAAACCTCTAGGTTTCCCCAGTTGATGGTGAATGCGTCCACTCTCCAGGCTAGAGGGTCGGGTAGCCATGGCACGAATTGTGGAAGTTGTGTGTTGAGGCGGGATGCAAACAGATCTATTGATGGGCAGACACCCATCACCCGTGTCACTTTTCTGAAGATTTCGGGAAGAAGGTGCCATTCTGTTCTGTCGTTGAACATGCGAGACAGTTTGTCGGCTTCCATGTTTTCTACCCCTGGCAGATATTCTGCTGTTAGTGTCATGTGTTTGGCTAAACACCATGTCCAAATCTGTACTGCTAGGCTTGATATCTCATGAGAGTGAGTGCCCCCTTTGTGATTGATATACGACAGGGCTGTCATGTTGTCTACCTGCACCCGGATGTGGATGTCCCGTCTCTGACTCACTAAGGACTTGAGGGCATAAAACACTGCCAGCAATTCGAGATGGTTGATGTGTAGAGATTGTTCCTGTACTGACCATCTGCCCTTGCACTGCAGCTTCCCTAGTCAGGCACCCCAACCCTGGAGTGATGCGTCTGTCTGAATTGTCAGATCTGGAGTTGGGTTGAGAAGGGTTTGACCATTCCACACTCTGATGCAGCTTATCCAAGTTTCCAGTTCCACTCGAGAGGCCGGGGAAAGTATCAACTCGGACTCGTACGAGTTTTCTCTGTGTAGGGCAATCACCTTGTCCTGTTGTAGGCTTCGGTAGAACAGCGGTGCCGGAAAGACTGCCTGAATGCTCGAGGATAGGCGGCCGAGTAGTCGTGCAAGATCCCTCACCGTCAACTTTTTTGCTTAAAGAATGCTTAGGCAATGTTCTACAATCTTGTTTACATTCTCCCCTGGCAGTTTGCGGCAGAAACATCATGACTAACCTGGTCAATAACTCCAGATTCCCAAGCGACGGGTTCGGAAGAGCTAGGGAAGATGCAGGAGAAGCAGCGGGGTATACTGCTGTCGCTGATTTTGTGGCCATTGGGCTGTCATAGGTTGTCCATATTGTCCGAACATGAACAGATTCATCCCACCGTAAGACGGGTACATGGGCGGCGCCATGTTGGTATACTGCCCTATAGCGTCAGCAGGAAAATTCCACTGTTGTTGAGCGGTCCCTGCCATGATGTTTCCGGTTGGAGGGGCCATGGACGGAGAATGCCGTTGGGAAGAAGGGCAAGGCGACCCTTTCTCTGGCTCAAGGTTCTGTAACTGTGCCTTAGCACGTTCTCCTCCCGCCCAAGGCAAGGCGGGGTCAGCTTCTTTACTTCGCTCGTCGACCCAAGGCGAGGTCGGAGCAGAAGAAATTGTAGCAGGTTTCTTGTTTTTCTCCCCAGCAGCAGGCGGAGGAGCCGTCTTACTGGATGTTATTGTTTTCTTGGTCGTAGAAGACATGGTGTACAGGAAACGTCAAAACTTTGTTGTTAAATGTAGTAAGAAGTAGTAAGGTAACGTACATAAAACTATAAGGACTAGGAGTGCGTGAATAACACGTGCGCGCAGACTGTACCACTAAGAACAAAGACATGCTTCAATGGTTAGGAGAGGTATTTATGTGCTGGGACATGGGCTCATTTGCATTTTTATGAATGGAGGAACTTTCCATTTTATTTAAAGGGTGGTTCAGACCATATTAAATGGAACATAATACAGGGTGAGTCTGACGACTAGGCTGAAATATAATTCCCACGTGACTGTGCGGATCCCAAGCATGCCCAGACACGTTGAGTCTTTTCTCAATGCGTATATTGCTGGTTCGCGTAATTTTTACCAATAGAGGGCGTTTAACCTCACGCTATTACATTGTTCCAAAACGCCCTCTAGCGTTCAATGTTTCTTGTATTTGTTGTCACACGCACAGTAACAATGGCTATAGGCGTGATGTCTGCTTTTGTGCTGCGTGATTAAATTTACAGACCTCGGAACGTTTGTGTTTTTGGGCTATTTTTCTGTGTCATTTTGAGAAATTTTCGAGTCTGAACTTGGACATCGTTGATTTTACAGGCAAGTTTCATGCAAGGGCAAACATGATTTTAACAACCGTTCCTACCAAAAGTTTTGAAGCAATAAATATTTAAATAAAATAAAATGTGTTTTCGTCCCTAATTTTTTTTGGGTCTAAAAAGAGGCAAATACAAAAATAAATTATTACCCCATCCTTTTAAAATACGTTCAGCCTAAAGCACACTTCAGAGATCATTGTTCTCTACAATAAAAACCCTCAAAGCTTACCGCACAATAGCGGTTGGGTGAATTACGTTTGTATGAAGTTATTGACTGTCAATCGTTTTCGGAACGAATACCGGGCCACACAGAAAAACGTTTGTACAACGCCGACGTCTGTTGGACCGAAAGCTAGACGCATTGCGGCATTAGTGGAATAAAAGCACGGTCATGGGGAATAAAAACGTTGTCACACAGCATTGTTGGAATAATTGGACCGTCTGGGGGATTGCGGCATTGTTCAAACGAAAATACGGTCTCAGTGTCTGAATAGCCTCGTTTGACCGCATTATTGAGTAAGGATTCTTCACACAAAGATCGTTGATTTGAACTGGACATGAAGGTATTTTTTATTTCACGCAGTGATCATTAAAAAAAAATCAATCGTCAGCAGATAAGGCGCGCCGAAAGATAAGACGCATCAATGTTTTTTGGGTCTAAAAAGTCAGATAAGACGCGTCTTATCCGCAGGAAAATACGGTACATCATGTTTTAACATTTGTTTACGATAGCATTTCTGATGCTGTAGTTTTGAAGTCGGTTTTGGCTTGTCAGGTCTGTTTGTCCTTTTTGGGGCAGGGCGGGCAATAATTTTAGCAGCAGGGCAGCCAATTCTTTGGCAGGGCCGCCTAAATTTTAGGAGGGCGGCCCACACTCCCAAAAACATATGTGTGGAGAACACTGTTATTGAATACTGAACTCTGAACTCTCGCACACATCTTTGCTTTTCAGTCTTATGTTGTCACTGAAGTGTGGATTTATGACAGACTACAATCTCAAAATTAAACGAAACTAAAAGTTAAAGTTTCATGGAGACCCTATCTAGTTGTGATGAACACTCTCATATGGTGCAATGTCATGTGATCCCTTTCGTGTTCATATCAAACTTCAACTTCTGGTATTGTTCAATTTTGAGATTTTGTTTAAAACAGCTTCAACCAAGATATCATACCTTGACTGTAGATGCACTGTGCTGTCTGGGGGTCAATACATCTCTCGACTGTAAAATTTGTACATCTTCCGGCACTAACTGGTTAAAAGGAGTTGGGAACCTCCTCCAGAGATTCATCCCAAGGAGGTCATCAGGGAAACTTAAGAAGAATGACTCTAAGGACTATTCTCAATAAGCCTTTTTGAGGTATGACGGACGTGAAAGGGGTGAAAACACAAATTTACCCAAACCTTAGTGTTGTAGCCTTGTGGTCGACATATCTCAAAAAGTTTTAAAAGTCTTTTTTATACAGCAGTACAAAAGGTATCCACATTAGGTATTCAAATACCATGAATACACAATGTTAAATTAATATCTTACCCCCTGTGAACAGAGAGAGTTGAATTCATTCATAAGTGAAGGCCAATGTTGTGGCCATTCTCTTTTGATCATTTCCACCATGATGCGAGACAAGCCATCTTTGATACACATTTGTTCTTGAAGAAGATCCTCTGTTCCCTGAAAAATATTTACAAGAATATAATTAGACTAGCAATAAAAAATAAACAGGTTTTCAATTAAAACAGAAAATAAACTTATCTAAAATGATACTGCAAGGAATCAGAATGTTTAACCTTACTCTGATCCTAGGGACTAATTTAAAGTGATGATTGTACAAACAGTAACGGTAACGGCAACGGCAACGGCAACGGGAACGGCAATGGCAACGGGAACGGCAACGGCAACGGGAACGGCAACGGCAACGGGAACAGGAACGGGAACGGGAACGGGAACGGGAACGGGAACGGGAACGGGAATAGTAATAGTAGTAATACATGTAGTAGTAATAGTAGTAATAGTAGTAATAGTAGTAGTAGTAATAATAATAATAATAATAACAATAACAATAACAATAACAATAACAATAACAATAACAATAACAATAACAATAACAATAACAATAACAATAACAATAACAATAACAATAACAATAACAATAACAATAACAATAACAATAACAATAACAATAGTAATAGTAATAATAATAATAATAATAATAATAATAATAATAATAATAATAATAATAATAATAATAATAATAATAATAATAATAATAATAATAATATTCACAATATATAAGCTTGTATGGTGACTTAAATGTAAAAAAACAAAATAATAGTGGCTTCTTATATCAGGGTTCGAAATTAGCGGTCGCCAAATGCGAGTGAAAATAGCGCCGGGCGAGTCAAAACCTTTTCTCTAGCACTCGCCCGCCGGGTGAGTCAAATAATTGTTCCTTTTCACATATAAATGAGGGTACAGTGGCAAAACCCCAAAAGAAACTTTTACTAAAGCTAGTAAAATAGTAAGTTTGACAAGACTAGACATTTTCTAGATCTAATTTGGACGCGATCGGGATCGACCAAAGTCCATTCTAACCAACATTCCACATGCTGTGATTGGCCGTTAAAGGAAAACGTTGCCTTGGATCGGACGAGTTGGTCAAAACAAAAGCGTTTGTAACCGTTTGTTATAAAATGCATATGGTTGGAAAGATGTTTTGAAAGTAGAATACAATGATCCACACAAGTTTGCCTCGAAATTGCGTGGTGTTCCTTCTACTGTGCGAACTAACATGGTCGGGCCATTTATGGGAGTCAAAATTTTGACCCCCATAAATGGCTGACGTGGTAGTCGACGAAGTAAAAGGAAAATCCCCCCCCACAGTAGTGTGGATGGGGTCTACGAACGAATACTTACCGGTAGAGTCGAATTACTAATTTGCATATTCCCTATGCCGCGAGGCAGAATGCTAAGACTTTTACACACAATAGCGCCCTCCACCGTCCTACCCACAACGGCCCCGCGACATGCCCGTCACGGAGTTGTCCTCTTTTCGATGAGCCCCACTAAATGTAAGCACCCAAGGACCGAGTATGTGGGGAAGGAGGGAGGGATACTCTACCGGTAAGTATTCGTTCGTAGACCCCATCCACACTACTGTGGGGGGGGAGTCTACTTCACTCTACTTACCGGTAGAGTCGAATTACTAATTTGCATAGACTCGCACCGAGGAAAGGCGGTGGGTATACGCAGTGCTACTGCATGTCTTAAGTGGGGGGGGGCGTAGGACCCCGGCGCGCTCAAAATTCAGAGAACGCTTCGCGGCCGCTAGGCCCGATAGTGGTCCATGCCCAAAACGTACAGGGGGTATCGTCCCACGGGTGAACAAAACATTATAAGTATTGTTAGCACTGTATTACCGTGGAAAAACTCACCTAAACACGTGACTGCCGAGGCGGAGCTTGTCCTGGCTTTGCAGCTCGGCTGGCCGCCTGTAAAACCGCTCTACCCGCTCTCCCATCCACCTGTAGAACGTCCTTCAGGTAGCAGTCAGAGAACGTGGACGGGCTCTTCCAGGAGGCCGCCCCTGTAATATCACTCATGGAGACCCCTTTAAAGAAAGCCCATGAGGCCGACACTCCCCGTACTTCGTGGGCATGAACTGGACCATCGGACGCTGGCCATCCGCCCGGCACCGAGCGGATGGCTGTGACTATCCAACGCGCGATTGTATCGCGGGACGCTGGTCGGAATGGTGGAACTGTGGACACGAACAGCTGTTCGTGGCCGGTTCGGATTGACTTTGTGTGATCGATGTACCACTTTAGGGCCCGTACCGGGCACCAAAGCTTGTCCCCCGCGACCGCCGAAAAGGTTTTAAGGTCGGGAACAAAAATATCCGGGGGTTCGAAAGCACTGGATTGATTTTTGGCTAAAAACCCCGCCGCAGGGACCAGGCGGACACCTCCGGGTTCCCACCGGATGTGCCCCGCCGCCACCGTAAGGGAGTGCAGCTCGCTACGTCGGCGAGACGTAGCGACCGCTAACAAAAAGGCCACTTTGATCGTTAGATGTAGTAGCGTGGCCCCACTCAGTGGCTCGAAAGGGGGTTTTGTTAGTGCTGACAGCACGCTAAAGAGGTCCCAGGATGGGACCAGTTTGCGCACCGGGGGACGGGTGACAAACATCCCCTTATAGTCAGCTGTCCAATCGCCTGGTTATCTGAAACTGTCGAGCCGTCGGTGAATCCTCCGTGGACTGCAGTAATGGCCGAACGGTAATTTTTCACCGTGGCCATTGCCAGTCCGCTATCAAAAAGATATAGGAGGAAATCCCCGACTTCCTCTACAGAAGTATTGGCGGGATGAATAGCTCGCCGCCTACACCATTTAAAGAAATGGCGTAGTCGGCAGTCATAAACTCTTCGGGTTGAGGCCCTTCGGGACTGGGCGGCAACTTCCGCAGCCCGTCTCGAAAGGCCCGCTGCTCTGAGGGATCTTGTGATAGCACCCAGCACGTCAGGTGCAGGTCCCTCGGAGTCGGATGCACTATTCTGGACCCGGGCTGGTATATGAGGTCCGGGCGCTGTGGGAGAACTACCGGCCTGTGTACCAGGAGCCTGACCAGCCGTGGAAACCAGGGCTGTCGGGGCCAAAAAGGGGCGATCAGGAGAACTTTGCAGTGATCCTGCTCGATCCTTGTCAGCACCCGTGAAATGAGGGAGATGGGCGGGTAGGCGTATGCCAACAGCCCCTCCCATCGTATAGTCAGAGCGTCGATCCGCCATGCCCCGGGGTCGGGGCCCCTGGCGCAGTAGATCGGCAGTTGATTGTTCATCCGAGAGGCGAACAGATCCACATGAGGTCGGTCGATAAGCAGGAAGAGCGACTGGGCCACACAGGGGCGGAGGGACCATTCTGTCGGGACGATCCAGCCCCGGGAAAGAGCGTCGGCCGTGACATTCTCCTTCCCCGAGATGTACACCGCCGACAGGGCGATCCCCTGCTGTATGCACCAGTGGATCAGGTCCCACGCCAGTGCACACAGCCGGGCCGACCGGGTGCCCCCCTGGTGATTGATATACGCTACCACTGTAGCGTTGTCGGAGCGCACCAGGACGGCCTGCCCCACTAGCTTTGCCCGGAAATGCTGGAGGGCATTCCGGACCGCCAGCATTTCCAGGACATTGATGTGGGTCGAGTGGTGTTCCGGGCCCCACAGCCCCGCTATCTGGCGGGGGTCGAGGGTCGCCCCCCAGCCGTACAGAGACGCGTCGGTGACGACGGTCGCTGATGGTCGGGGCGGGCGGAACACCCGACCACGTGTAAGGTTGGCGTCCTCCACCCACCATTGAAGGTGGGGGGTCAGCCACGGCGTGGTAGGCACCGGGAGGTTGACCGAATGACGGCTGGGCCGAAAGTAGGAGAGGAGATGGAGCTGGATAGGTCTCATCCTCAGCCTGCAGAAATCTACTAGGTCTACCATGCTGGCCATAAGACCGAGTAACTTGAGCCAGGCTACCGCTGGCGCCACCGTAGCCCCCAGGAAAAGGGCCACGCACTGCTGTAAGTTCTGTACCCGTTCCGCCGAAGGGCGGGCTAGCCCCCTCTGAAGGTCGAGAGCCGCACCGAGAAAGGTGGGCACCTGAGAGGGGATCGGGTGCGATTTCTCGGAGTTGATGAGGAACCCCAGGCTGGACGTGAGGCGCCAAGTAAGTGTAAGCGCCGCGTCCGTTGCCTCCCGCGATCGGCCCACAATCAGCCAATCGTCGAGGTATTGAAAAATCAACAGTCCTCGTCTCCGAAGTGCTGCCCCGATCGCCCGTACCACTCGGGTGAAAACCCGAGGGGAGGTCGACAGCCCAAAGGGGAGCACCCCAAATTCGTATAGCGTTCCGTTGTAGAGGAAGCGCAGGAATTTGCGGTGTTCGGCCCTGATGGGGACATGGAGGTAAGCGTCCCGAAGGTCCAAGCTCGCCCCCCATGCGGGCGTTTCGATTGATTCGAGGATTGCCCGCAGCGTTTCCATGCGGAAGCGCTTTGGGCGGATAAATCGGTTTAGGGGCTTTAAATTCAGGATCGGCCGCCAAGCGTCCGCCTCCTTCTTGGGAACTAAGAAGAAAGTGGACATGAACCCCGTCCGTGTCCCCTGGTCGGGGACAACGCGTATTGCCCGCTTGAGGAGAAGGGAACTGATCTCCCCTTCGAGGGCACGGCGCTTGAGAGGGTCGGACGGGGTGGGCGTTGGCCGAACCAGCATGTCCAACGGGGGGGTCCTCGTGAACTCGAGTGCGTAGCCGTACTCGATCGTCTCGAGGACCCATCTGTCGGACGTGATCTGAGCCCAGGACCCCAAAAATTCCTGAAGGCGGCCTCCCACGGGTCCGTCGGCGGGAGGTCGCCTGGAGACCGGGAGGTCACTTCCGCCACGCCCCGGGATACCGGGGGGCGGACGCACGAAAACCACGGCCCGGCTGGGCCCGCTGTTGGCCTTGGGCCGGCGTGCGTGCGTTCGGTGGTCCTTGGTTCCCACGAAAACCGCCACGGGCGGGTCTCTGTGGGCGCCTACGTGGAATCACAAAGGAGGCTTGTTTGCCTTTCCTTGCCGCCGGTACAGAGGTCCGCGGCTTCCTTAAGTTGATTTTATCCGTGGCCTTGAGGCGTCTGGCTTCGGCCTCCATGGACTCCTGGAATTTCCCTGCAAACAGGTCTCGTCCCGTTAGGGGGAGCGCATCAAGTCGTTTGCGAGCCCCGACGGACGGGAGGAACAGAGCGTCTAGGACGTTTGCCCTACGTGCAGATGTTGCTAGGGTTGAAACCCTCGTAAACTGGTCTAGGACCGTGCGCAGGCCATTATCCAGGCAGTGGAGGGCCGCCACCATCATGTCCGCTGGGATTGCCGAGTCCTCGTCGCCGGCAAGCGTGAGGTACTCGGACAGAAGGAGCAAAAAAGACGATGTTCGCATGCCAAAGCGTGATGCTGAGTCTATCTTCCTGGCTGCTTCTTCCAACTTCCCCCGCGCCTTGTCGGCGAAGGGAAGTTTAGAAGAGGTTGCCCCCCTGTCTGCGGTCAGCTTGTCTGCCGCCGAGTCCGGCAGGACTGGGGTCGAGAAATATTTATCGAAATCCCCGGGGGGAAATCGGTAATATAAATCCGCCCGCTTGGGGTAGGCCGTCCAAGAGGATGCCGACATGATGCCTTCGATGCGGTCAGCGCATACCCGGTCTAGCGGCATCGCCGGGAAAACATTCCCACTCCTCGGAGCGGGGCCAGTCCTTCTCTTAAAAGACCGTCGTTCCTCGGGGGCGTCCCCCGCTTCCTCGGCGGGGAGACCTAACACCCGGGCCATGTCCCTTTGAACAAGGCGCAATTCAGTTTCGGCAATCGAAAGCCGTTGAACTGCCGTGGTCAACTCGTCCTCTTCCGGGGACGAGTCGCCGGACCCGGGGGGGTCGGATACACTCACTGATTGTTGACCCAAAGGCAGGGCTGTGTCTAACAAATCATGGTGTTCTGCATCCCGATCGGATACAAAGGATCCAGAGGGTTGTATGCTAATCCCCGTCTGGGACTGTGGACGTGCACCCGTGCGAGACCGCACATCACCCTGTTCCATCACACCCCATGCAACCTCCTGTGTGGTGACCGTGGGACGGTGACTGGGAGGGGAGGCCGGTGGCCGGCTGACCGTGCACGGCACGCCGCCTCGATCCTGGCGCACCCAGCCATGACCGGATTGGTCGGGCTGGGTGTACGGTCCCGAAAATTGGGAAAATTCCTGAACCTCGCGCCGGCCGGATATTGAGGCCGCTAAGGTTTGGAAAGCCGTGAGGAATTCGTCTCGGGAGAGCGGCTCGCTACCCCGATGATGCTTCCTATGGCCGTCAGGAGAGGAGTCGTCAGACGACCGAAGATGACGGTCCTTTCTGGACCTCTGCCGCTTATTCGGTACCTGCTCACGGGACGAATCCGAGGCTCTCTCTGAGGAAACTTGAGCGACAGGGATGCCCGAACAACGGGTGAAACCCGAAGACGAGGGCGGGCCCTGTGAGTGGGGTATCCCGGGGGAGTCCCAGGTACCCGACTCCGCACCCATAATCCTTCTCCCCATGGCCAGCGCCCCACAGCCTATGGCGTGGGCAGGTGCCTTGTGGGTCTTAAAACCTCGCAAAAGGCCGTCACCAACCGTCGTGGGGGAATCCACGGTGTCGGTGCGGGCCGGGTATTCTGAGCCGTGCGGAGGGGGGATGCCCTCCGGCTGCAGAGACCCCGAGGCGGTGCTGGGAGAGTGGGCGGTGCGCTTCGGAACGGAGCCACCTTTTGCCCTGCTTCTCTTGGTCGCTGCCCCGGCACCGTTCTTCTTGGCCTTGCCGGGGCGTTTGACCTTCGACTGGGTCGACCCACGCACACTGACCGAAGAGGGGGAGCGGGAAGCAACCCCTCTTTGATCGGTGGGTAATCCGGCCGACGTAGCCGACAGAGGCTGCGTGGGCCGGCTGGAGGGCTGCAAACCGGGCGACGGAGTGTCGCCGGTGCAGCCCCCCGAGAGCTCCGACTGTCCCGGGGAAACGGACGTAACCCCAGTAGCAACAGCCGAAGCCCTCCCCAGTTTCTTAACACTACTCATTATTTATCAACGAAATCAAACTATAGTTTATTTCACAACTCACTACAACAACAACAACTACAACTCTACAATTATCAAGTCTTTATAAGCACTCTTAGCGAGGAAAGGTTTAGTTATAACGGTTGAACTGTGAAACAGATTTAAAACACAACCTCACCCACTCGCGGCTAAGAGAAAAGAGGACGACTCCGTGACGGGCATGTCGCGGGGCGTTATGGGTAGGACGGTGGAGGGCGCTATTGTGTGTAAAAGTCTTAGCATTCTGCCTCGCGGCATAGGGAATATGCAAATTAGTAATTCGACTCTACCGGTAAGTAGAGTGAAGTAGACCCACGCAATTTCGAGTCATGTTTGTGTGGATCATTGTATTCTACTTTTACAACATCTTTCTACCCATTATGCATTTTATAAAAAACGGTTACAAACGCTTTTCAAAGACCAACTCGACCGATCCAAGGCAACGTGTTCCTTTAATGGCTGTGATGTTGATATTCATGATCTTCTTGACTAGACTTCAATGCAGTACACGTTCAGAACAGAGTAAAGAATTGCTGCACGTTGTGCATTACGCCTGCAGACTGTGCACAATGCACAGCCTAGGAGGGATTCTAATAACATGGACAACTTTTGCCGGAGTTCAAAACATGTTTAAAACAACCGATCCTCAAACCACAAATTAATTAAAATGGTTTTTGATGGAAAAGGGATAATTTAAGGCATAAATTAAGAGATAAAATCGCCCAAAAACACAATTCTAAGGACTTCACTACTGTGTTTTTTTTTTTGTTTTTTTTTTTGTTTTTTACGTTTCAAAATTTTGTGTATACATCAATACATGCGGGCGAGTGAAAAAACCTGTCGGCGTTTGAGAATTCTGGTTGACTTGCCCGGCGGCCTATTGAAGGGGAACCCCTTTTATAAAGCGTTCATATCTATCACTCAGTGTTGCTCAAGGCACTTCAACATTCAGTATTTCCTAAATGTGCACTGGAATTGTTAACATGGGTTAAACGACACATGGAACCAACGGCTATAGGTAGCGTCCCATCCAAGAAACGAAGCATCATTGTTACATGTAAGTGTCTTGCTTAAAGACATACATGTAGGTGTCCTGACTGGGACTCGAAACTGCACTCTGCTGATCAGAAACACCAGGGGCCGATTTCTGTAACCGTTTTGATCATCGCAAACGCCGAAATCGATCGCTAAACCCCAAACCCATCACAAATTAGCGATGTTTTGGATAAAGATTTCTCTATAACTTTGAGTATATTCATCGCAAAGATTAATTTAGCAATGACAATCTTGCAAATGACTCGTTAGTGGTCGCTAAGTAAAAGTTCTTCGCAAACTTAGGATACATTGCACCATTTTGTGCTTAATTATTAGCGGTGTACGTCTTGACGTTTAGTTTGTGCTTGAATTAGAGTCAAATGTTGCTACACTTACTCTTCGCGGTATTTTACTGGGAGACTCAGCAGATAGCTGATATCAGTGACACAACTGCTGCTAAGAGAGCTTAAAGAGGAGATACTATATCGGGTTTGATTATTTTAACCATCATGTTTACTAAAAATGTGGACCATAGGCAAATTGACAGTTGCAGCCAATAATCGTCCTTTCTGATTTAATATCATACCACTTTTGAATGAGAACACTTTTGACAATATTAGTTGCCTACTTCAGAAATGAAAAATGTTGTCTCCCTTTTGACTTTCGTACAATGGCAGAAGGCAGTGAAGCTTTAATTGAAACAGACATTTACAGTTGTGGGATAATACATTTTACAAGTTGTAAAAATTCCGTCAACCTCAATGCTAGAATTATATATGCCTACAAAAGGAAGTTTTAAATAAATGAATGCTTACAATTGAAACATCGTCCTCAATATTTGTTAATAGTTTGTTTGCACCAACATGTTTTTTTTGTGATTTGAAAATCACACCCCTGGGGAAAATCCGGGAGTGGGGTTTTCACATGCCCGCAGTTTCAAAATCAGAAGGACTGTTTGAGTAACTTTCAATAGTGTCCAGTGTCTTTTTAAAATAGTTTGTTTGTTTCTTTAATTTCCATTCATACAACAAATAGTTTCAAGATATAAATAAGATACAACATGTACAAGGCAATAAAGAAGAAGCAATGTTTGACTTAAGTTTCAAGTCAGTAAATCATTGCAATCAGGAGTTATGACCATTTAATGTTTTCATTGTTTTAGCTCATTCAACTGAAACCTGTGATAATGAATTTTATCGCGTAAGCGATAACATTGTTTATACTCCGCACATTACTCCCTGTTGGTGTTAGCTCGCATTAGTTAGGGGGAGACTTGTTTCCCAGTCTAGGTTTTTTCCCTACAGTTAGCATTAACACGAGGGCTTGTCGTGTGTGGTATTATGTATGGTAGTGTTAGGTATTCAACAACCAATGGGAGCATTGCTTACATAAGTTTGTGTTGGTTTATTTTTACATGGTTGACCAATTAGAATTGGTCTACTCTTGCAATTGAGTGCCTGAAAGTTTGGCGGGAGCATTATTATTGTCACTTTGTCACAGCTTAATTTTGGAGTAACTTTTCAACCCACCACCTTCCCCTACAGTCCACCAAAACAAGTTTGAAATTGGTAGGCCTAATGCATTCAGTGCTCCGCCAATTTCTTTGTTTTCACAATGGTACATTAGGAAAAAACATTATTACGTTATATTGTCTGTATGTGTGTCTGATGTCCATGGTTGTACTTTGGTTGCTTAATGTAGTGATTCCAATCATTAGGTTGGCATGAGAACGCAAGCCCGGGGCCAACATACGTTCTAATTTTCCCACAGGGTTTTGAGTTTGTGTATCCGGCTACTATCACGATTGGTTCTTCACTTGCAGCTAAATGTTTGTTTGTTGTTTGTGGTTTGTTTAGGTGTTTTGGTTGGCAAAAGGGGTTTGCTGTACAATAGTTATATGTAATGGTAGTTAAAAGAGCAAGTACACATTTTTCTTTTTTTTACGGTTTTGCAGAACAGTAATTAAATGTGTGGAAGATAAGGATACTTAAGGGTTGCCATAAGATTCGAGTCATTTTGTTGTAGTGTTTTTTCTCACTGTCATGGGGGTAATTCAAAAATAGTGTGGCATTGTAGCTAGTATTGTTTTTTTGTCGAAAAATGACAGGTTTAGTTGGGGATCTAAGGTTATGTCGTAAATAACAACAAGTTTTATAGCTTCATTATATCAGCAGTTTAACTTTTAGTACGTACAGGTAATATTCATCTTAAATGAGTATGGGAATTTCATGATGGTGATTCCAAGTGCTACTTTTACCTGTGCCATTGTTCGTGCCAATTGGAAAAATGCAAATGTTTATTACCGTATGTCATATTAAATGACACCATTTAATTTATGTAATGTTAGATTAGAGCCTCTCCGTATCGTTGGGGTATATATATATATGTGTCTCCTCTTCAAGCGTTCCAACTTAGGGGGCGAATCCTAACTTAAAACAAAAGGTACTCTAGTTACTTTTTATAGTGCCCTTCGGTTTTCGTTGGGGCTACAGTCTTTGTCCCCTCAGACTTTCCGCTTTGGGGAACAATTAAAAGTATTTAGTTAGGTTCATATAAGTTGATACTTTTTGTTTGTTCATGTACAACGGTTTGTTATTTGTACTAACAAGGCAATGTGGGTTTGTGTGTTCAACTGCAGAGCTCCGGTAGTGATCTATAACTCTTCCCGGTGTGGCCCTTGTGTGTTCGTTGGTCCCGGGGTGTCATGTTTTGTTGTAGTGGTACAGAGTTTTATGTGGGTATGGAAAAATGAGTCCATGTTATTTAAATTTTGGAAGGGCATATGGTGCCCTTTGGATAGCCCTTAGATTTGTGTTGTGGCTGGACGTGGTAGTCCGCTGGACGTGGTAGTCCATATTTGTTTTGGGGATGCTGGTAGTCCTCAAAGTTTATGTTGTAATGTATTGGTCGATGTGTGTCTGTTTAGCCCTGTGTTTGGTATCCGGCTCATTGCCTACTACTAATCTACTTGACTTAGGGGAACATTTCACAATTTGGTGTGCGAATAAATTCAATGGCTTTTTAGCTGTGGCATAAATCAAGCTACATTTGTTATGTTTTGTCTGTAATGTGGCACTGCTCTGCAGCTCGCCAAAAATCACAATAGTTGTTTTTATGGCCAGGAACTACAAGGTATAGTTTACACATGATGTTATACTTCAACTTTTGCAAAATAATATCATACTCACATTTTGAAAAAGCCTTATCACACTGTCCTTTAGGAATAACTTTTCATCAGGCGTTGTACTGTTCCATCTAAATCTGAATATGTATGAGAAAAAACATGGGTACAAATATTAAATAATTAGATTAACTGTTCACTGTACGCAGCATGGATACACATGTACATGTAGGTATACTTTTTTTTTTTTCGCTACACAACAGGTTACAGTTCATTACCCAGTTCTGAAAAGTGGAATGTGGGACAATTAACCTGTGTGGAAAAACAACACTGTTGCATTGTAGATTTGTTTGAAAAAAATTGTAACAGAAGGTTTTTTTGCGGCACAGCTTATCTTCAGTAATCGTCCAAGAACCGATGTAATCAACCTAGTATGGCCGTAGATAAACCAAAAGTGTATTTTTAAAAAGAAATTATACAAAAACTACGATTTGAACCAGAAGACAAGGTCAAAATGGGGTAATGACAGTTCCTATGACATATCGGTTGTAAGAATCCATCATGTAAATCAAAGTGTTGAATCTTCGGTTTATTCGTATCTAAACTACAAATCACAATGGCGTCGGCACATGCACACACGACCTTTGACCTAATGGTAATTAGACTAGCGCTGCTAGTCGCTCGTAAACACAACATCCGTCCTTTTTAGACAAAATCTCAACTTTTGTAAACAATGGGAAACAACTGGAGATAGCCTAAATTGCTTAACAGTAGCCTACTTTCTGACTTACTACATGTAAGTTTCTGACAAGGCAATTTCTACAACTTGTTTAAAGACTTGATTGGATGCAAATAAAGTTGTTATATCAGTAACATATGCGTACAATATAAACCACATTTTTTTTTAGTTTAAACTTTTAACTTAGCAATATTGAAAACGGTCGTGCATGAATATAGACCAACTGCTTTTTAATACAATGAAAAACTTCAACTTTTAAACAAACTTCAATAAACAAAGAACAATGCTTTCAATGTTTTCAATGTAACTCTCATCTTCAAGTTCAAAGTTCTGTCCAGTTCATTCAGTTTAGAACAAAGTCTTTGTATTTCGGATGCATGCCACACTGTCTTTTGGGTCTGGCGCTGTGTGGGGAAGATTGTTGGTCCACGACAGCTGGGGGGGTCGCGACTGAATTGGTATCTGCCAAACTCTGAGTCGGGGAAACTAAAATCTGTTCAGGGACAGCACTTCCGTGATCCATTTTGGATGGTTGAATGGCAGGGTCAGACAGTGGCATACCCGCGTCATGTGCATTTTGCATAAACTTCTTCACATGGCTAGTGTTTCGCGAATATCTCCTCTCGCAATCTGTCAGACTGCGACTGGCATAGCAGACCGGAACTAAACCGTCGTGTTGTTCCTGGACTAAAACGGCATCCAGTCCTACTGGACTCGCATCAGCTATCACTTTTGTCGGTGCGTTCTTGTCATAGTACGCGAGCGTGGTTGCGTTTGCGAGGCTCTCCTTTAGCGAATTGAAGGCTGTTTGCTGGTGAGGTCCAAATTGAAATGGAATTCCTTTCCTGGTTAGCTTTCGAAGTGGATCTGATACTGTAGCAAAGTTAGGTATGAATCTGCTACTAAACCCAACGAGGCCAAGAAAGCTTCGAATCTCTGAGACGTTTTCCGGTTCGCGAAATTCTGCTACAGCTCTTATGCGCTCTTGTGTAGGACCAATGCCTTTCTCTGATAGTAGGATTCCCATGAATACCAACCGACTCATGTTAAACTGGCACTTGGTTCAAGGTAAGACCTACCTCCTCCAATCTGCGTAACACTGCGAATACTCTGTTATCGTGTGTCTCCTTGTCAGACGCATGAACGATGATGTCATCTGAGATGTTTCCCACACCTTCAAGTCCCGCTAGTGTCTTTGTGATCATGTATTGGTATTGCTCACCGGCAGAGCTAACTCCAAAGAGTAGGCGTTTGTATTGGTAGAGACCGCAATGAGTAACAAAGGTTGTGATCCCTCGCGACTCGCTATCAAGTTCCAACTGGTGATAGCCCCATTTGAGGTCGAGCTTGCTGAAGAACTTTGATCCATTCATTGTCTGCAACAGTTCATCTACTGTCGGTATTGGATGACGACCGCGTATTATCGCGTCATTAGCGCGTCTCATGTCGAGGCATAGTCGTATGTCACCATTCGGTTTTGGCACCGTGACTACTGGATTGACCCAAGGGGTTGGACCATCCACACGCTCAATGATATCAAGATCTTCCAATTCACAAATCTTTTCCTCCACTCTACTGCGTAAATTGAATGGAGTGCGTCTTAGTGGTTGTGCTACTGGCTTTACAGAGGGGTCAATGTGAAGCTTCACTTGTTCAGTTTTGAGCTTACCCCCACCTTTGAACACATCTGGAAATTGCTTATGGAACTGGGTCGAGCCGTTCTTTGTGCGCTCATCAATACTGGCTACCGCTGTGGTGTGTGGAGGACCGTTAGCTGCATCCACTCCAATTTTGAGTACACCCAACTCCATTGCAGTAACTTTGCCAAGTAAGGGAACACCTTTGCCTTTAATGACAATGAATTCAGCTGGTACAGATTTCCCTGATATACTCGCTTCACAGCTGAAGAGACCTTTCAACGATAGGGCTTGGTCATGCGATGGTTCTGAATCAAGATGTTGCTCACCGATTTGGTTGACTGTTGGCTTGGACTTGGTCTTGCAGACTTTAGCAAAATGATCTCTTCCAGAACATTTTTGGCATGTCTGGCCTCTTGCGGGGCACTTGGGATCTCGACCAAAATGCCCAGTTCGACCACACCTGTAACAAGCACCTTTGGTAGTCATGGTAGTGTCTGCGGATTTCACCGATTGGTTTTCCTGTCTCTGATATTTGGATTGTTGGGTCCCTTTCTTAGGCTTGCTTGATTTGTCATGAAGCTTTGGTTTCCTGTCAGACACCATGTTGACAGTAGTGTCAGACTGAGAGGTTTTGCTCTTGACAAACAGTGCAGCCATCTGACTTTCTACCTTTTCACATTTATCAGCTACTTTCATTGCCTTTGCTAAAGTTAGTTCATCCCCTGCTTCCAATAGCTTGCGTCTAACGTAATCAGATTTGCACTTACTCAGCACAGCATCTCTTATCTGGTTGTCTTTTTCACCTCCAAAATCACAGTCTCTAGCCGCTCTCCGAAGTCTGGTTACAAATTGTAATACCGTTTCCCCTTCCTTCTGGACGACTTGGTGAAAAGTCTGCCGTGCAAATGCTGCATTTTTCTGCGGCACAAAGTTTTTATTCAGTGCGGTTTTGGCAGCGTCAAATTCAGTAGCTACGCCCGTGTCCGGTAGTGTCAAGAAAATTTCCTGTACGTCCGGTCCGGCAAGATGGAGCATTAGTGCACGTCGTCGTTACTTCACCTCCGGTGCCCTGGTGGACCCAATAATATGGCCTTTGCCGTCTGCATACAGCTCGAACGACATCAGCCACCTTTCCCATCGTGGTCCAAGGGTTGCTGGCTCCGAAAAACAGTCAAATATGGGGATTACTGTTTTTTCCATGATTTTTCCGGATCCCATCCTCGTCGCCAATGTTGAATCTTCGGTTTATTCGTATCTAAACTACAAATCACAATGGCGTCGGCACATGCACACACAACCTTTGACCTAATGGTAATTAGACTAGCGCTGTTAGTCGCTCGTAAACACAACACAAAGAAATGATTTTTCTGAAATAGTAAACTTTGAATTTTCGTAATTGAAGAATGAACGTTACATGTACATGTCTGTGATGACTTAGTTTAAAAGCATTCAACAATAAATATTAATTTTATACAATGTATTGTTATTTTATAATTAAACTTGCATCACACTTTTTAACAACTCTGTTTCATCACAAATGCGTGACGTTTTTTATGAGATTGGCATCAGGTTTTATTTTGCACCTTGTGGAAGCCCTTTAAAAATTTTGCTTACCCTGCATGAGATGTTGTACACAGATTTGATAATCAACAGCGCCCACTTTTGTTGGACTAAAGAGAGCGCTGTTAGGAATTCCCCCCAAAAAATTTGCGCCATATGAGTTTTACAAATTTTACACTTTGTTTCATTGTAATTTAAACCGACTGACATCATTAGGACGTATTTAGGTCTGTGGTGTCTTGATACTAAGGGTCAACTATCTGTTGAGTTTCAACGTTCAAACTGATCTTAATCTTGAGCTATTCTGTAGATAAGCTCAAAAGTTGTTTTAGGAGGGAAAAATACGAAGGCGAACCTTGACCCAGGGTAACGACCCAGAAATTAAGGTTCTACGATTTTGGCGTTAACTTTTTAAATGTTGCCCAAGTCTTTATCTATCCGATGCCTAAGTATGAACATCATAGCTTCGTTATTCGTTGAGATACAACAACAAGCAAATGGTAATTTTTCAACATTAAAAACCTTAGTCATGACGTCATCATTCCAAAAAGTGGCGGTTTCATCTACTTACTATTGCCTATGTACAAAGCAAGTCTTATGTTTGTACAAGCTTTACTTTTGTTTAAAATTGCTGGAGAAGGTTCAGGGAGAAAAAAAGAGAAGAGGAACCCCCCCCCAAAAAAAACAACAAAAAAACAGAACATTAACAACAGTTCTTCGCTAGACTTGGTTCCATATCTTTGATCGTGGCTTTTTAGTCATCCTGATAGTCGCTTAAAACAGCGCCCTCTTGTGATCAACCTTCGTCATTTAGCCTGTGCTCAAAGACTTGGGAAAATTGTAAATGGTTTGTACACACCAAACCTCGCTACCATGGGCAGCGTGCCGTATCACGAGTACCAGTGACCAAGCACAGAACCAGTGGAATAGGCGAGCGCCCAAGCTCGAAAAGAACCGAAATTGTGATTAGCTGGTACCCATCATGGACAACCATGCGTGGGTACGCGTGTTGCAAGATGAGTACCAGTGCAATTGTTCTCAAATGGTCGTTGCAAGTACATCCGGCCCGTGTATAAACTTCGAGTACATAATGTCTATGAACGTCTGTCGTTCTGCATCGTGCACACACACATGCACTGCTGCCATCCGTTCCATTTCGCGTGATGAGCATTCAACCGACTGCGCCCTGTGTGCGTGTATTATGTGATGTAGTGTTTGATTTTAAGTGCACACAGACGGACGGCATTAAAACATAAATTTTGATCTCAAAAAGGGCACGGCGGCCATCGGAGAAAAAGGGCATGGCCTTTTTGGCCGCGAAAACGTTCGATTTTCTTGGGGCACCACAGCCAGTTTGAAGGGCACCCGCCGGGGTGGCCTCTGGGAAATTTGAGGCCTGCGCTCAAAATACGTCTTCAAAAAGCTCTATGTATATGCCGAAATGCGTGCGTATAAAAATGTATGTATTCATCACGCAACACTAAACGCAAGGCAAGTTTATGACTTTTATTACACACAGCGCATCCAGCCAGTGCGCCACTAACGCCCAACACAGAACAGATCAACCACAGGACTAACATCCCATATTTGGGTATTTTGGAGTTACACTTCCAGGGGTTATGATCGAGCAAGGGATGCTGGGAAAAAATGGCGCAGCGAGATCGATCATTCCTGGAAACGAGGAAGGTACACACCCTATGGGCAATTCCACCAAAAAGTGTCCTCGACCCAAAAGATTGAAGTCAAATTTGTGGAATTAAATTTAAAGTAGCAAGAAAGAGTGATACCTAGTGGTTTCAAATCTATGTTTGTTTATGTTTAAACTTGTTTTTCTTGGTTTTCCATGTTTTTCATCGTTTATTAAAAAAAATTTGTTTTGCCAAATTCATGATTTTTGGGAAATGTTTGGCACAATTGTCTATTATGCCTTCCTGGTTACATTTTAGATGATATTTTAATTATTCTTGGCTTAAAACATATAACTGGTGGTAAGTATTCACAATTTTAAAGAAACTTCATCGTAAATTTATTCACAGGGTGCTGCCACTCGTTTTAATTAGCCCTTAATTACCAATTATGAAATGTAATATCCATGACATTGCATGGTGTTTAGTTTTATATTCTAAAGCCAGTAACAGATATTTTCATGAGACTTCATACGCTACGTTAGTTTTTAGGGGCTAGTCCTATAATGCAAGAAAATTTATAAAAACTTAATTACAATTGTGCTAACGAGCGTCATGGACATTACATTTAGCGTCATGGACATTACGTCATGGACATTACATGTTACATGTAACTTACATGTACCTTTTTGAAGGTAAATACTACAATCTATCAATTGGACCTATTGCAGGTAAACCTACATGTAGACTAGTCAAAGAGAACACTTGTTATAGACCTCATCAGAAATTTGCTTCAAGCTCGCGTTTAGCAGCACGTTAGTGGCAATATCGTGCACAGATTCTACAAACTGACAGCCCAAATCCTAGCTTTTCAAGTGAGTTTTCTCATGGAACTGTTCTTTCCTAAAAACATTCAAGTGACATTTTACATACTGAAATGTATACTGAACTGTTGGTGAGAATGTAGGACATTATAAACACACTTTATTATCAAAGAAGACTTCTCAAGGCCTAGGCGTAATGCAGATTTGTACACGTCTACGGATAGCTTGGATACAAAGACGTCATACATAAAGTAATTTTTTATTCTTACATAATTTCAGAATGGCTAAGACTTGAGTAGAGAGTCAGAAAAAGTATGAGAAAAAAACAAGACAAAATCTGGAAACATGATTGTGATAAGCAAAGCCCCACGCAGCCAATCTTTCCCTCATTTGTTGTTCTTCGTTCTTGTTTTGCATGTCAATCTAGGTGGAACGTGTAGAGGATGCCCTCAATGACTGTCTCGTATTTGGAAAACTTAGGAAGCAGCTACATTTGGCCTGTTCCTCCAAAGAAGTCATCCCAACTCATTTTAACTGATCATCTGGGAATGGTTCACCCAGTCTTGAACATAGCAGTATCCAGATCAACTTTGAAAATTACAGAAACCTTTAATGTTTAATTTCCATTTACTGTAGTCACAAAATGTTGACGGAAGATGTTCAGTATATTACTCAAGATGAACAATCACCTTGTGAGAAACACATAAAAGGGAATTATGTGAAAGATAATTAGAAAAGAAAGGTTACTTCATGTATACCTACATATCTGGTCTATCATAACTACTCCAAGGCAAAAGCCAGCCTGGTTAGATGTGGACGGAAAGTGCAAAAAGGGGACTTACCGAGGAGCAAGTTTAAGTGAGATTCTGGAGAAGTTTTGGTTCTTAAAAATGTTTGGAAGAGGTTAAACATTAAGATAGTGACATTCATTATAGTTTAAAACACATATTAACAGCAAAGGCAGTATATGGGTTTACAACTTCAGGGTAAAAGCATGATGCATCATTTTACAAGTTTGACGTAATGTCCATGACGCTAAAAATAACCCAAAATGTAATGTCCATGAGGCTCAATTAAGACGTGTAACAAGAAAGTTGACAGGTTTTCATAAAAATAAAAATATTATCACTGATCATGTTAACTACTTCCCTGTTTAGAAAATAAAAAGGTATTCTAAAAATGTTGAACTTTAACTTCACAGAGTTTTGGAATTGAGTGTGTTGTACCCAAAACCCACTTCAGTTTTTCGTAATGTCCATGACGCTCGTTAGCAATGCTCCAACTCCTTAATTAATTTGAGCTTTTCCAAATACATAGTATCATTTGACTAACTAGGACAATAGTATCAAACACAAAACTATAAATCAAAGCTACTTGGTGTGTTTAACTGACCAACAAAGTTCTAAAAATGTCTCCAAACATTATGTCCACGACGTGGAATTACCCCTATGGCGAATTAGTCCAGAAGTGGACGGAACAATCTGATTGGTCGGAATCGCAAAAACCTTTCGACAAGATGAGTATTCAAACAAAAAACTCCTGCGGGATAGGTTTTGAGTTTTATCCGGATGTGAAGAAAATACATCGTCAAAAGTTGTTGTGATGTGGACGATCTTTGGTAAATAAGACAAAGATTAATGCAGCTAGCACAGGTGTTTCACAATAAAACATGAACAAGATGGCAAGATGGATACTGAGATCTATGTTGAGCCGCTCAACATTGAAAGTCTCATTAGGTGTACCGGGCCAATTTACCATCAATAGTGACTGAAGTCATTGACAGATTTTTGCAACGCACTGCTGAGTGAAACATTTGTCATGTTTGTCAACAACAACCCGGCAATCTCTCCCTCATTGTGTAGGCTAGCTACACGTAGCGTATCAACTGGCTCCATACTCCAGCTCAAATGTACTCATGATGTACTGTGCTGACTTAAATAAAAGACTAGATCATGATCAAATAAGGTAATTTTTATTAAGATGGCTTTCCACTAAGCACTTATATATACAAATGTGTAGTTTTTGTGAATATTATGTTTACTTATTTATTTGGCTTCGCCGAAAGTATATATCTGATTCTGATAATAATGAGGCCACGGGAGGGCAAGGTCAGGACTACTCAGTTTTGTCAGCACTCAATCTAAATCTTATTCTTGCTAATTTATAAGGTTGGTTGGACTCGAGGAGTGTAAAGCCTGGGCCATACTTCCTGCGAATGCGAAGGGAATTTGACGTGAATTTGACGTCACAACTTAATTTTTGCTACGAATTTACAAGAGAGTTGAGCACAACTCAACCCCTGCGAATTATTTGTTGCAAACTTGTGACGTCAGGTTCGTATCCCATTCCCAGCAAGTTTGAACTGGGGTTGAAGGTCCCGTACCAATGCAAAAAAGTGTACAGCCTAGTTTTTTCAAATTGTCACCTTCTTGATTGAGAAAACTGAATTTCTACTCACATTATTCCTTTGTAGCCGGAACCAATCGGAAGGGGAGTTTGAAAATTGTTGATTTTTATCCTTTGATGACATTATTTTGTGAAAATCTGATGATAGACACGTCTTGGGCCCAATTTAAAAAACATGTACCGGTAAGCAGCTGTTTTTTGCTTACAGAGCCTCCCTTAGCAGAATTTAATTGTTAACCGAAAAGGGTCAATTCTGGCTATCGCAAGGTACGCACAATAGTGACGTAACAATACACATTTTTCTGCTACAGGAAGCACATAAGTTTGTTTATGAAATTGGGCCCAGTGGCACTGACTGACGCCCTACCAGGGCCATATCTTGCTGATAGTAAACCATTTTGTTTTTTGGGGGGATGTACATGTTCATGTACAACTACTACTACTCTTAGAACTATATAAGGTTTGTTCCACCTTTGTCTCAAAAATAAGCAGATCGAACCATATCTACAATGTAGGAGTACTACTACTACATGTAGCTACATGCCATGTAAATATGTACTCTTTTTTTTCACAGGATGCCAATGTTGAAGGAAAAGCAATTGCAGTTGTTATTCTCCACTTGTCACACTAATGGGAGACCAGGTGAAGAAGCTTAACCAAAATAACATCAGGGCTGAATACATTGGTGACATGAACGATGACAACTCTCTTCAAGCACGCAGGAATCAAGGTGTATCACCTCGCTCCTAAGAAACTCCATCGCTCTCTCCAATCACACAAGGACAAGATGGACCCCTCCACTCGTGCAAGAGTCTACCGCATTCCGTGGTAAGGTTTACGTCGGGGAAACCGGGCGTAACCTTCCCACTAGACTTAAGGAACACCGATCACACGGAAGGAGGGGGGACTTTGATAAATCCCCCATCGTCAAGCATTCCCACATCACTGACCACCGAGTGAACTGGGAAGCAGCAGAAATCATCGCTCCAAGCCAGGAGTGGCAACCAAGGCGCATCAGAGAGGCCATCGAGATCCACAAGCATGACACCGTACCCCAAGACATCGGCGTCCACATCAGCGACATCTGGCTCCCCCTTCTCCCGACCAATGGATCTTCTATATTCACGGTCACCCCCTAGGCCCCAACCATTAGACTCCTTTGTGTCATCTATACCCTCAGTCCCCTAGTCCCTACACCCTCCCTATCCCATGTGCTTGATCCTACTGACACAGTTCAGTGAGAGCACCCCCCCCCCCACACTACCCCAAGGCTCCAGAGCAGGTTTCACCAAGCATCATCGAGCTCAACTTCCCGCCTCCATTTCCCGCCTTTGTGCATCTCCAAGCTAATCCGCCTCCACGGTTCTTAAGCAGCATGCAACATCAGAGTCCTAGTCAGGCAGCTTATGACCATATTTGAGATGGATGTGGACGTTCCGGACAAAAGCACCAAATTTTGTCCACGTGTTCCTTAATACCTAAGCTTTGCATTTTTGATAGGAACCACCTCACCAAGACGTATTATGGCGGCCATCTTGGATTTACAAGATGGCCGCCATTTAAAAACCTGTTTTTGCCAGTATCTCACCTCCTGAGTCACCTAGGATCACAATTATGGTGTCTAGATATACATTTCCATGGTCAAGGAATACATCTTCACCACTTAGAAAAGCAGCAGTGCTTTATTTCCTTTGTATGGCGGCCATCTTGGATTTTTAAGATGATACTCATATGAAAAACCCATATTTGCCGGTATCTCGCCTCCAAAGTCACATAGAATCACAAATAGTGTGTCCAAATATATATTTCCATGGTCAATGGATCCAACTGTACCACTCAGAAGAGCAGCAGTGCATTCTTTCTTTTATATAGCGGCCATCTTGGGTTTTCAAGATGGCCGCCATATGAAGAAAACACATATTTTATCAATATCTCACCTTCTAAATCACCTATAACCACTATTATGGTGACCACATATACATTATCATGGTCAATGAATCTAGTTGTACCACTCAGAAGAGCAGCAGTACCTTCTTTGTTATATATAGTGGCTACATGTATCTTGGGTTTTCAAGATCTACATGAAACCTTGTAAGTCACGTCAAATACATATGCATGGCTAATGCATACAAATAGAACAGCAGCAACGTTTTCTTTTTTTATGGTGGCCATCTGGGAGTTTTAAGGTTTAATGAAGGCCTTGAAAGCAACAGGTAAAAAAGTCCACACAGGAACCAATAATTGGCTGTCATCATCGAGACTCACTCACTCACTCACTCACTCACTCACTCAGTCGACCCAAGTTGTCGCGTTGCAGCATGTTTGAGTCGGGCTCTATGTCTGACACGCCACACAACTCTATCCTGCATACAGCTGATTAGCGGTCAACTTGAGGTCACAGTTTTTCCAAATTAATCTCCAATCCCCAAGGAGTCTTTAACTACAAACAGAGTAAGAATCAGCCCTGTACTTCTTGAGATATATTGCGCTACAAAGATTTTCCAATTAAATATAGAAATGAGGGTCATGTGGTTAACTAATAAAGAATAAAAAGCTTATGTTCTAAGCTTCCATTTGGTAAAAAAAAACGCACTCTTTCGTATTATGGTTTGGGAGATAAGGCTTAAACAAAAAACGTTTACAAACTAATGCTTTGGTTTTCTTCCTTTAAATATTACTGGTCAATAGAGGGCGGTATGTAAGAGGAGTGGTCTTACCGTCAACATCTCCTTTTTTCTAGTCAAATTTTCAGTTTAAAACCGGTTAAAAATTGGCCCGGTACTTCTTGAGATATGGTGTTACAAAGATTTTCCAATTAAATATGCAAATGAGGGTCACGTGGTTAATTTATTAAGAACTTAAAAACAAAAATACATGAGGAATTAAGCTTAGGTCCTAGTCTTTTATTTGATATATGATATAACTCTTTTCAAGTTATGGTTTAGGAGAATAGGCTGAAACAAAAAGCGTTTACTTCCCTTAAATATTTTTTACTGTCACAAGAGGGCGGTATGTAATATGAGTGGTCTGTATACATACTAGAGGAGTTTAATGCAGTAATTTAAGAGTCCAATTTCATGTCACAAAAAAGTACATTAAGGATAAAATCCTTGTATTTGGTCAGTGGTTTGCTGTTTGATTTAGCACGAGTGGATTTCGCCTAACTGTTAACGGCCACCACACTCTGCGCTTACGATCACCATTTTCTGCTTACTGTGCAAGCTACATGTAAACTTGGGCGATATCGATTTATTTTATTCACGATATATCGCCGACAATATATCGCAATATTCGATATAATCGCGATTATTTAAATTTGACATCAGATTCAGGGTTCGAAATTAGCGGTCGCCCGATGCCAAATGCGAGTGAAAATAGCGGCGGGGGACTGAAAACCATTTCTCACTAGCCCGCTGGGCGAGTCAAATAATTATTCCTTTTCACATATAAATGAGGGTTCAGTGGCAAAATCCCACAGAAAACTTCTACTAAAGCTTTTAAATTAGTAAGTTTGACAATTCTAGAAACTTGCTAGATTTAATTTTGTCGTGATCGGGACCGGAATTGCTGTCGTTCGTATCAGAAAACATGTACAATCAATTGAAAACACGATGCACAAACCACATGGTGCCGAGTATCCTCACAGTACACGGTCGCCCACTGGTGGTACATCCATGCAGTATGCACAGCACATACACAACGCACACAGTCGTCCAAAGACCATTCTGACCAAATCTCTGCACGCTGTGATTGGCCGTTGATGGCTGTTAATAAATTCCATATTCATTATGTTCTTGACTAGACTTCAATGCAGTACATGTTCATGAACGGAGTAAAGAATTGCCGAACGTTGTGCATAATGACTGCAGACTGTGCACAATGTACAGCCTTGGACAACCAATAACATTGACAACTTTTGCCAACAGAGGGCGTTACGGGGCAATTCATTAATTATTTCTCGATGTGCGTTGTTGACTGATCGTTGATTCATGAAGATTTTGTTGCAAACGGAGTTCAAAACATGTTCAAATCAACCGACCCCCCAACCACGAAGTTATTAAAGTTGTTGTTGATGGAAAAGGGATAGTTCAAGGTAAAAATCCTCAAAAAAAAAAGCAATTTTAAGGGCTTCACTTTCGTGTTTTTTTTGTTTTTTTTTTTTTTTTTTTTTAATTTTGTGTATAATTACATGTGGGCTAGTGAAAAAACCTGCGGGCAATCGAGATTTTGGTTGACTCGCCCGGCAGGCGATTGAAAAAAAAAAGTTAAGGGAAACCCCTGAATCATCAGTCTTAAAACTCCAAGTGAAAGTTGTAGAAGAGACAGTCATAGCATAAAAGAGGTGTTCTAATGACCTATTCTTCTGGTTTTACTCCAAACCTATGGGGTGCAAGATGACTCAGCTAGCAAATACGTCGCGATATATCGATACTTCAATTAAAACCAAATCCATCCGATATCGAAATCGTTTCCAAATTAATATCGCGATATTCGATAATGTCGTGATATCGCCCAAGCTTAGTGCAAGCACGGAATACAAAGTGCGAGCTTGGAAGCACACAAATAAAATAAATCCCTGCTTAGTAGTCTATTTCACTTGACATAAGCGCAGTAAACACTGCTTCTGCTTAGCATTGAATATTTGCTTCCAGAGCAGAGCATATTGGGCCCATTCGCACAGGATTTTTCAGAATGCAAGTTCCCATCATGATAGGCCTAGGTGACTAGTGAAATTTAGTACTCGACTAGTTGCACCTCAAACCCAACTACGACACTTGTCGAGATAAATTACGGATTCTCAAGATTTGTGCTGCAATTAGCTGCAAGCGCAACATTAATTATGTTGCAATTAGTAGTAAGCAACACAACTGTTTCACCAAATAGGTAGTCGGGACTAGTTTTGTAGTCAACGTGTGGGCATGAAACATACCTATAGTTTGCGAAACAAAATTCAACACATGGCTGATGTGAACGGCTACAGTTATCATATCCGTATCTGTATCTGTATCCGCACGCTTGCGAAACCTCTCTAATAGTTTGTAGTCGCGACTTTAACACTTTTTGCACAACTAATTTGCAATGCCTACTTTTGCACAACTAATTATAAAGCACGGTTGTCCTGTGACCCAATCCACAAGTGGGGCCCTTGGGGCTGGCCCGAGGTGCACTGACGTCACCACGGGAAGGCTCACGTGATGATGTGTCTGGGTTTTTTTTCTGGTTCAAAGACGAACGTGGGGTAATTGTGTGCCCACGTTCGTCCTGGAAAAAATAAAATACGCAACATCGGGTTTGACCCAGGGAAGCTAAACGAACGCACTCATAGCTTTTAAAACACAAAAAGTAGCTAAACACAGCAAATACCATTCCTCATTTTGTACAAGTCGTGAATCCAGGTATTCTGCTCAATTTCTGCATTTTTATAAAGCAAAATGTTTTGCCTATTTATTATAAGCAGCTCTGTACAAATGACCCACTCAACCACAAGAAAAACGTCTGCATAATAAAATCGCTGCTTTTGAATTCCTTTGAATGCTTAATTTATCATACACAATGATAACAATAAAAATAACAATAAAAATAACAATATAAATAAAAATAAAAATAAAAATAAAAATAAAAATAACAATAAAAATAACAATAAAAATAACAATAAAAATAACAATAAAAATAACAATAAAAATAACAACAACAACAACAACAACAACAACAACAACAATAATAATAATAATAAAAAATAATAAAAATCTCGACGAAAACAATACCTGTTCCGACGGTAGGTCGGAACAGCTAATAATAAAAATAACTAGACATTAGGTGTTTGTGAACAAACACAAAGCTGGTCCATGTTCTTTTGCTTGGATTATGTGCTAAAATGACCAAGAGCCTGTAACTGAAAAAAAGTTTGAAAATGTTGAATAGTGTCTTGAGTTATGGTGCCACTTCCGGTTGACCCGAAAGTAGAGGTCGACATGGGGTAACAGTAACCTAAGGCTAATCTCCAATGCCCAAGGGGTCTAAAACCGAAAAAGTTTTAAAATCGGTTGAATAGTACTTGAGATATGGTCCCACTTCCAGTTGACACGGAAGAAGAGGTCAAAATAAGGTCACCGTTTTTCCCAACAAATTTTAAGACCTAAGGAGTCACTTGGATCTCAAGGGCAGGCAATGCCAAAAATGCTATAGATCACATTCTCATCGATCAACAGTCAAGAAACCACATGACTGATTGTTGCTCATTCAGTGCATGTTTTGACACAGACCTCGTCTTGTTCTCTGTAACATTAAGCTCAAGTTTAAGAGACCATTCAATCGCAGCATATATAGCAGGAAGCCCAACATCGACTCATTGAAAAATGAGCAGACTGCTAACAGAATGCGCTGTATCTTGAAAGAGAAGCTAAAACACGGTGAACAACTTGATCACATTTCTGCAGTAATACACGAAGAAACCATCATGACATGTGGTTTCAAAACAACACAAGCCAACCAGCCATATTTGAGCCAGGCCTCCATTGACCTCATCCACACAAAAAAGGGAGCAAAGAACTTGGACCCGGCTCGGTATAAACAACTTGTGAAAGAGGTCAAGCGATCAACCCAGAACGATCTTGATGATCGGCTTGCAGAGCAGATTGCAACAATGAACGAAGCACAACGAACTCATAATGTCAGGGCACTTTTCAAAACGGCAGATACTCTTCTTCAAAAACCAAAACCTCCAGAGGTGAACATCAAGGATGAGAATGGTAAGCTGCTGCAGACCGCGGAAGAGCAGATTAGCAGATGTGAAGAGTATTCAAAGAAGCTGTTTGTCTCTGACAGACCACGCCCCCAAATTCAGCCAAACAATGGGGAATACACCCTTAAAACCATTGAGGAAACAGCAAAAGCCATTGCAGATCTCAACAACAACAAAGCGACTGGATGCAACAATGTCACATCTGAGAGCATTAAGATCGCCGCACAAGAGCCACAGATCTTGGATATCCTGCATGAAGCAGTATGCGCCATATGGAAGGAAGGGAAATGGCCCACGACCATGACAAATTCAATATACATAGCTCTACACAAGAAGAAAGAAACACAGTGCAGTTTCAGTGAAGGAAAGGGTACAACAGATGCCGCATATCTTCTCAAATCAGTATCGGAAGCCTACTACACTGCCAAAACTCCACTCCAACTCCAATCTGGTCTTTGTGGATTACAAAAAAGCCTTTGACTCAGTTAACCACGAGCTCATGTTTGCAAAACTCGGTGTTGAGGGTGATGTACTGAGACTCATTGAAGACCTGTACCTGAATGCAAATGGTCAACTCCGATGGAAGGGCCAACTCACACAGGTTTTTGACACCCCAGCTGGTGTGAGGCAAGGCTGCCCACTCTCTCCAACACTTTTCAGCCTCTACACAGAATGCTAGATGAGGGAGTGGTACTTCCATACAGCACATCTCAGAGACCCCGATGTGAGTGGTCTCAACATCAAAGAGCTGAGATATGCTGACGATCTGGTCCTGATGGCTCTCTCCAGAAAGCATGCTGAGGACATGCTTGCCATTCTTGGAGATATCTCAGAGGAATATGGCCTTGTAATATATCCGGGTAAGACAGAGTACCTCGTCATCCAGAAGGTTTTAACAGATGCAACAATCACCTTTCATGGAGCCATTATACCACGTGTCAGTAAGTTTCGCTATCTTGGCACAACAATAACTCACAATCTCAATGACAGCGAAGAAGTCCGGATAAGAATAGGGATCGAAAAGGCAGCACTTCGGAAGTGCAAATTATACTTGGGCCCATTCGCACAAGATTTTTCATAAGGTTTATCGCGATTCAGAACCGCAATGCATTTTGGGAAAAATATAGGGCGGTTTCTATGCAGTTTCTACGACTCGCGCTCGCAACGCCTTTAACTTTGTGTGGGTTCAACAGCGCCCTGTCTTGAAATTTTGCAATTCGCGATAAAAACTTATAAGCAAGTTCCCATCATGATAGGCCTGGGTGACTAGTGAAATTTACCAACTGGACTAGTCGCACCTCAAACCCAACTACGACACTTGTCGAGATAAATTATTGATTCTCAAGACTTGTGTCGCAAAGTGTTGCAAGCGCACGTTTTATAGTATGTTGTGAATAGTAAGAAGCAACACAACTCAGTGTTTCACCAGACAGGTAGTCGGGACAATTTTTGTAGTCAACGTTTGAGCACGATTATAACAGAGTAGAGAAAAATAGTAGTCGCGACTCAAATAGTAATTTGTAGTCGCGACTCAAATAATAATTTGCAGTTGCGACTTTCACACTAAAGCACACTAGTTGCCCCATCCTACTTTTGCACGTAAGTAAACCACCGGTATTATCCTGTGAATGCAAACCAAAATTTTTAAGTCACTGTTGTTTTCGCAGTGAAAGTTTTGCAGGAGTTGAGCACAATCAGTCAACTGTAGCATTTTTTTATTGCGAATTGTGACGCTCAAGAACACATTCCCTGCTAAGCTGTTAAATACGCTTAGCGTAAGCACAATTCGTTGATTATGTAAGCGTTGCGATTCTTTCCTTTAAAAGCCATTGGCCCAGGACCAAACTACACTAAAGCTTTTTAAACACAAAAAGCAGCTAAACATGCTAAACACAGCAAATACAATTACAAGTTGTGAATCAAGGTATTCTGCTCATCTGCAATTTTTTCAAAGCAAAATGTTTTGCCTATTGATTATAAGCAGCTCTATAACATTTAGCCACTATTCTGCTCAATTTCTGCATTTTTATAAAGCAAAATGTTTTGCCCATTATAAGCAGCTCTATACAAATGACCCACTCAACCACAACAGAAATGTCAGCATAATAAAATCACTGCTTTTGTATTCCTGCTTTTGTATGTCATGGCATAATTTCCGAAAAGAAAGCGATATACTTGAATCAGTTTAGGCAAATGGTCCCCGACTTCACTCGTAAAAGATTCCAAATCCCAGGCGTTCTACTTTCGTCATCCACACTCGTCGCCTGAAACTAACCCGGTCAACTCGGTCCCAAACTAACTCGGTCCCAGTCATACGTTGACAGTTTTTTCACTCATTTCTCAAAAACGAACCCGGTCAACTCGGTCCCAAACCAACTCAGTCCCAGTCATACATGGACAGTTTTTTCACTCATTTCTCAAAAACTACAACACCACAGCAAGTAATATTTTAAGGGAAGCTCTCAACTGTCGTTATCTTCAAACTGTTTAAGTTTAGTGTAATTCTGTGGACACCATGGTATGTCGTCGTCGTCAAAAACCCCTATGAGTATACGCAAGCTCATAAACGAAAACCCTAAGCCTTTGTGTACATCCAGAACTCGGTTAGGAAACAAATAAAAAGAGACTTCACTGTGGTCCAGAACGTAAGTAGAAAAACAAGAAAAGGAGACTTGAGTAAACTCCTCTCAAGAAGTCATAACTCATGATAGGTGCATACTGAACAGGGGTTGCCCTTAACTTTTTTTTCAACTGGCCAGCAGGACCAGTTGGCTTGATTTTTCACTGGTCCGCCACGTTTTTGACTGGTCCGTCAATTTTTGTATATTTTTTTTAAACTAAAAGTATACTGTTGTATACCAACTACTCGATTTCCGATCATCGCTATTTCAAAATTCAACATGAATTGCAACGTCAACTTAACTGCACTGGAAGCCATACTTAATTTATGTGTACCAAGTTATTGTGTTCGTAAGGGGGCTCACTAATTTGAGAGTATTTTTTCTTTTAAAATATGTAAACAATAATATTATTAAAGTTAATTTAAAAACGGGTCAAATTATTTGTCAGAGCAAATGGGAAAATTTAATATGATCTTTATTTAGGTAGTTTTTTTAGTCCACGGTTTATTGTAAGCACTCGACATCCAAGTATTCCCAAGAAAGAAGAACTTTTTTTATGATTTTTTTTTTTAGTGTTTTACTTAACAAAAAAAAAAAACACTTTAAAACCGACTGTTAAAAATATCAAATTAACTTTTTATGTATTGCCTTCAAATCTATGGTGGGGAGGGTTACGTGCAATCGCTCAAGTTATTTTATCATGTATAAACATTGCCTATTTGTATTTTTAATAAGTATTCATAAACATAATACATCGTACCGATAACCGAAGTTCCCAAAATCTTCCCGCTTTCGTCCAGAAAATTAAACCCCCCAAAAGGTAGACATGAAAATAGTTGCAACATCCATGAAGAAGCATATGAGTTTTACGGTATTTTTTTTTCAATTATACCGGCGTCTGTTTTGTGAACAAAACTTTCATTTAAAAGTAGCAAAAACAACTGCGCCTTTGTTTAACCATGGAGGTATTGCATTCTAGAACCCAAGTCTTTCTTGAAATCAACCCGCAAAAAAACCCAAACAACCGCGCATTATATTTGACCATAAAACCATGGAGCGAAACTAGATCACCCACCAATCCCCCGCAAAAAACAAGCCCCAAATAACAAAAAAAAATAAGCAAAATCAGGACGGAAAAACCTTACTAAACACAATTAAATACTCCTTTTTGCTCATCCAGAGTATTGTAACTTGGTAATTTTTGTTGAATGAGGCCTCACCGTCTCGCTGGTTTTTCGTAAACACGCTAGACTCTAATTCCCACACAGAAATCTGCTCCGTTGTCGACGACCATGCTGCTGACAGAATGTGTTTTGCTTTGTGGTCTTTTGTCAAGGCGATTGAAGCTAGTTTTGTAAGCTATCGCGTACTTTCACCAATAGAGGGCGTCTATTCCCACGCTATCGAATATTCTGAAACGCCCTCTAGCGTTCAATGTTTCTTACACTTTTTGCAACACGTGAACTAATACGAAGACTACGAGCCTTTGCGTTGCATGATGGGATTTTGCGCTGAGTGCACATGTGTATGCGTGATCGTCGGAAGTTTGCCAGCGTTCAGCGGCACTTCGAGTGATTTTTTTTACGATTTATCCAAACCTTAAGTGAATGTTTTTACGTTTTATTCGAGCCTAAAAATATTTAAAAAATAGTCATAGTTCTGTAGTACCGCTGCCGATATTTTTGACTGGTCAGCCGGACCAGTTGGCAAAGGGTTTCAGCTGGTCCGACGCGATTTCTACTGGCATTTGGCCAGCGGACCAGCGTTAATGTCGAACCCTGCTGAATTGCATTTACCATAGCGAATGTTCAACAATAACATATGGAAGCGAAGCGACTGCATCCAGTTACATACAAATGCGTAGACTCATCTCAAGAAGTCACAACTCATGATAAGTACATACTGTATGGCATTTACCAAAGAGAATATTTAACAATAACATGGAGCGACTGCGTCCAGTTATATTCAAATGAAGATTACGTGGTTAATTAATTAAAATTTTAATTTTTTTTAACATTTAAAGTAAAGCTACCATTTTGGTATAATAAACTCACTCTTTCGTATTATAGTTTAGGAGATTAGGCTTAAAGAAAAAACGTGTACAAATGCAATGGGGTTTTGGCGAGAAACAAAGAAAAATAATAATAAAAATAACTAGACATTAGGTGTTTGTGAACAAACACAAAGCTGTTCCGTGTTCTTTTGCTTGGATTATGAGCTAAAATGACCAAGGAGTCTAAAACTGAAAAAAAGTTTGAAAATGTTAAATAGTGTATTGAGTTATGGTGCCACTTCCGGTTGACCCGGAAGTAGAGGTCGACACGGGGTCACGGTAACCTAAGGCTAGTCTCCAATATCCAAGGAGTCTATAAGTGAAAAAAGTTTGAAAATCGATATTGTCCCACTTCGGGTTGACCCGGAAGTAGAGGTCAACTTGAGGTCACGGTTTTTCAAAATATAATCTCCAATCCCAAGGAGTCTATAACTACAAACAGTCTAAAAATCGGCCGTGTACTTCTTGAGTCATGGTCCCACTTCCGGTTGACCCGGAATAAGAGGTCAACTTGAGGTCACGATTTTTCAAAGTTTATTTTCAACGCCTAAGGGGTCTATAACTACAGACAGTCTAAAAATCGGCCCTGTGCTTCTTGAGATATGGTCCTACTTCCGATAGAGGTCAATCTAAGGTCACGGTTTTTCAAAGTTTAGTTTTAATGCCTTAGGGGTCTAAAACTGAAAAAAGTTTGAAAATCGGTTGTTAAGTACTTGAGATATGGTCCCACTTCCAGTTGACCCGGAAGTAGAGGTTAACTTGAGGTCACGGTTTTTCAAAGTTTAGTTTTAACGCCTAAGGGGTCTAAAACTGAAAAAAGTTTGAAAATCGGTTGTTTAGTACTTGAGATATGGTCCCACTTCCGGTTGACCCGGAAGTAGAGGTCAACTTGAGGTCACGGTTTTTCAAAATTAATCTCCAATCCCCAAGGAGTCTTTAACTTCAAACAGGGTAAGAGTCGGCCGTGTACTTCTTGAGATATGGTGCTACAAAGATTTCCCAATTAAATATGCAAATGAGGGTCACGTGGTTAATAAATTAAGAATTTTAACATTTTTTTTACATTTTAAGTGAAGCTTATGTTCTAAGCTTCAATTTGGTATAATAAACTCACTCTTTCGTCATATGGTTTAGGAGATTAGGCTTAAAGAAAAAAACGTGTACAAATGCTATGGGTTTTAGGCAGAAACAAAGAATAATAATAACTAGACATTAAGTGTTTGTGAACAAACACGAAGCTGTTCCGTGTTGTTTTGCTTGGATTTTGTGCATCATTGCCCAAGGAATCTATAACTGAAAAAAATAGTTTCACAAAAGTTTTGTAGCTCTTGATATAAGGTCACACTTTCCGGTTGACCCGTAAGTAAAGGTCAACATGGGCTCACAGCTACCAAAGACTAATCTGCAATGACCCGGAAGTAAAGGTCAACATGGGGTCAAAGTTGTTTCAAACTAATCTTGAATGCCCAAGGAGTCTATTAACTGAAAAAAGTTTGATAATCGGTTGTGTAATTGTTGAGATGGTCCCACTTCCGGTTGACCCGGAAGTAGAGGTTAACTTGGAGTCATGGTTTTTCATAGTTTATTTTTAATGCATAGGAGTCTTAAACTGAAAAAAGTTGAAAATCTGTTATAGTACTTGAGATATGGTCCCACTTCCGGTTGACCAGGAAGTAGGGGTCAACCTTGACCAGGAAGTAGGGGTCAACCTGGGGTCACGGTGTTTCAAAGTTTATTTTAAAGCCTAAGGGGTCTAAAACTGAAATAGTTTGAAAATCGGTTGTATAGTACTTGAGATATGGTCCCACTTCCGGTTGACCCGGAAGTAGAGGTCAGCTTTAGATCACGGTTTTTCAAAGTTTATTTTTAATGCCTAAGGGGTCTTAAACTAAAAAAGGTTTGAAAATCGGTTGTATAGTACTTGAGATATGGTCCTACTTCCGGTTGACCCGGAAGTAGAGGTCAACTTGAGGTCACGGTTTTTCCAAATTAATCTCCAATCCCCAAGGAGTCTTTAACTACAAACAAGGTAAGAATCGGCCCTGTACTTCTTGAAATATTGTGCTACAAAGATTTTCCAATTAAATATGCAAATGAGGGTCACATGGTTAACTAATTAAGAATATAAAAAAAAATACATTTTAAGTAAAGCTTATGTTCTAAGCTTCAATTTGGTATAATAAACGCACTCTTTCGTATTAAGGTTTGGGAGATAAGGCTTAAACAAAAAACGTTTACAAACTATGCTTTGGTTTTCTTCCATTAAATATTTTTACTGGTCAATAGAGGGCGGTATGTAAGATGAGTGGTCTTACTATCAACAACTCCTTTTTTCTAGTCAAATGTTCAGTTTAAAAACAGGTTAAAAATAGGTCCGGTACTTCTTGAGATATGGTGTTACAAAGATTTCCCAATTAAATATGCAAATGAGGGTCACGTGACCTCAAGTAATGGTTTAGGAGAATAGGCTGAAACAAAAAGCGTTTACAAATTTGCTATTGTTGTCTTCCATTAAATATTTTTTACTGTCACTAGAGGGCGGTATGTAATATGAGTGGTCTGTATACTAGGGGAGATGTTATTACTAGTCAAATGTTCAGTTGAAATGTTTATCTCAAAAAGTTCAATTAAAAAGTTTAGTAAATGTAAATAAAACTAATATTTGACTCAAGATTGTTTGATTTGTTGGTTTCTTGAGTTTAATGCAGTAATTTAAGAGTCCAATGTCATGTCACAAAAAACTACATTAAGGATAAAATCCTTGTATTTGGTCAGTGGTTTGATGTTTGATTTAGCATGAGTGGATTTCGCTTAACTCTTAACGGCCACCAAACTATGCGCTTACGATCACCATTTTCTGCTTACTGTGCAAGCACGGAATACAAAGTGCGAGCTTGGAAGCACACAAACAAAATAAATCCCTGCTTAGTAGTCTATTTCGCTTGACGTAAGCGCAGAAAAAACTGCTTCTGCTTAGCACTGAATATTTGCTTCCAGAGCAGAGCATATTGGGCCCATTCGCACAGTATTTTTCAGTATGCAAGTTCCCATCATGATAGGCCTAGGTGACTAGTGAAATTTACTACTCGACTAGTCGCACCTCAAACCCAACTATGACACTTGTCGAGATAAATTACGGATTCTCAAGATTTGTGCCGCAATGTGCTGCAAGCGCAACATTAATTATGTTGCGATTAGTAGTAAGCAACATAACTGTTTCACCAAACAGGTAGTCGGGACTAGTTTTGTAGTCAACGTGTGGGCATGATTATAATGGAGTAGAGAAAAACAGTAGTCGCGACTCAAATAATAGAGAGGTTTCCCAAGTGTACAGATAAACATACAGATACCGATACGTCGACACTTTGTGTGTTCAAGTGACGCGTATCCGCGACTATCAGATTTTGCATATACATTCGTACAGGATATGGGAGCTTATATTTCCAAAAATATTTCCCACGGAAATCGTGCTTGATATAGATATAATTTGTTTAGTCATTTGCAAGCAAAAAGATGAGAAAATGTAGTGTATAAAACATGGGGTCTCTAATCGGTCATACGTATGTCAGAAAAACACTCATGCTGAATGCGAGCGCACTCAAGTGAAACATACCTATAGTTTGCGAAACAAAATTCAACACATGGCGGATGTGAACGGTTACGGTTATCATATCAGTATCTGTATCTGTATCCGCACGCTTGCGAAACCTCTCTAATAATTTGTAGTCGCGACTTTAACACTTAAGCACACTAGTCGCCCTGGCCTACTTTTGCACAACTAATTATAAAGCACGGTTGTCCTGTGAATGCAAATCAAAATATTTAAGTCACTGTTTTTGTAGTGACAGTTTCACAGGAATTGAGCACAATTAGTCAACTGTACCGGTAGTAATTTTGTTGTTGCGAATTGTGACGCTCAAGAACACATTCCCTGCTAAGCTGTTAATTACGCTTTGCGTAAGCACAATTCCCTGATTATACGTAAGCGCTGCGTTTATTCCTTTAAAAAGTCATTGGCACAGGACCAGACCAAACAACATATAGCTTTTAAAACACAAAAAGCAGCTAAACACAGCAAATACCATTCCTCATTTTGTACAAGTCGTGAATCCAGGTATTCTGCTCAATTTCTGCATTTTTATAAAGCAAAATGTTTTGCCTATTTATTATAAGCAGCTCTATACAAATGACCCACTCAACCACAAGAGAAACGTCAGCATAATAAAATCGCTGCTTTTGTATTCCTGCCAAAGAGTTTTTGTATGTCATGGTATAATTTCCGAAAAGAAAGCGAAATACTGGAATTAGTTTAGGCAAATGGTCCCCGGCGCAAACAAGGTGACTTCACCCGTAAATGAGTCCAAAGACCAGGCGTTCTATTTTCGTCGTCCACGCTCATCGCCTGAAACGAACCCGGTCAACTCGGTCCCAAACCAACTCGGTCCCAGTCATACGTTGACAGTTTTTTCACTCATTTCTCAAAAACGAACCTGGTCAACTCGGTCCCAAACCAACTCGCTCCCAGTCATACGTTGAGAGTTTTTTTCACTAATTTCTCAAAAACTACAACACCACAGCAAGTAATATTTTAAGGGAAGCTTTCAACTGTCATTATCTTCAAACTGTTTAAGTTTAGTGTAATTCTGTGGACACCATGGTATGTCGTCGTCGTCACAAACGTACCCCTATTTATATACGCACGTTCGTTAAACGAAAACCCTAAGCCTTCGTGTACATCCAGAACTCGGTTAGGAAACGAAGAAACAGACACTGCGCTGTGGTCCAGAACGTATGTAGAAAAACAAGAAAAAGATACTTGAGTAGACTCCTCTCAAGAAGTCACAACTCATCATAGTTACATACTGTATGGCATTTACCATAGAGAATGTTTAACAATAACATGGAAGTGACTGCATCCAGTTATATTCAAACGCGTAGACTCATCTCAAGAAGTCACAACTCATGATAGGTACATACAGTATGGGATTTACCAAAGATAATATTTAACAATAACATGGAAGCGACTGCATCCAGTTATATTCAAATGAAGATTACGTGGTTAATTAATTAAGATTCTTAGTTTTTTTTACATTTAGAGTAAAGCTTATGTTCTAAGCTACAATTTGGTATAATAAACTCACTCTTTCGTATTATGGTTTGGGAGATTAGGCTTAAAGAAAAAAACGTGTACAAATGCTATGGGTTTTAGGCAGAAACAAAGAATAATAATAATAATAAAAATAATAAAAATATCGACGAAAACAATAGCTGTTCCGACTGGTTTGGAACAGCTAATAATAAAAATAATAAAAATCTCAACAAAAACAATAGCTGTTCCGACTGAATCGGAACAGCTAACAATAACAACGATTGATAACAATAGTTGTTGTTCAGCTGTTAGCCGAACACCTAAAAAACATAACAACAGTTGTTATAATATTTTAGGTAACTAGCATAAAGTTAACTTATTTTGCAAATTGTGTTGTTTTTTTTACCAACCAAATACTACACTTTTACAGAGCCATTGTGTTTGTGCACAGATACAAACCAGGCAATATATGATGTATTGATGATGTCATCTGGTATTTGTGCCGGAAAACACATTTCCAAATGTGCATATTAACTAAAAACAAAAAAACAGTTCTGTTCCAACAATAGGTCGCAACAGCTAATATTAAAAATACGGACGATTACAATAGCTGTTCTAACTAATTTATCAGAACAGTTAACAAAAACAGTTATTCGGCAAAGCTACTAGTAAAATCAAACAATTGCAACGAGTGGTTACTGGCAAGGCTGTTCACATGGTCTAAAAAAAAACATTTTGTATTATTGCAACATTCTTTAAAAAAACTGAACTAATTTTAAATAAACAAAACGGAGTAACATTGGCGAGAAGTTTCAACTGCGAGAAAACAAGCTGTAAATATGTCCATGATTTTCAGTACCTAGGATCTTAAGTTGGGAATGCATCAAAGGATATAGAAATTGAATTTTGCTCTGGGAGCCTCAACATGGCAATAGATCAAGAGGGCATCCTGAAACAACTTTTCCCAACACCCTGGTTCAGGACTCTTACATTAACCGCCGTGACCTACCAGCAATCATGGAGCGAAGACAACAGTGGAGAGCTGTTGTCAAAAATGCCACGGGGTTGAAATAAACCTTAATTGAAAGCTGTACTTACTTAACACTATGCTCCAGAAGTTGCAGACCAAAATGTCTGATAACTGTTGTGTTTCTGATGTCAGCAAATTGTAGACCAGATGCTACACATTCCGAAAAGGGGGCCAACTCCTTGAACTCCTCACAAAGCTGAAATTATAATATTGAGACAAATTTCAAATTCCCTTGAATTTAGGCTAGTATAAGCATTCACCCAAAGAATGACATGTATTTCTGCGTGAAAGCTTTTCAAATTGATTTTGAGTCTTAAAAAAATAAATCAGGGAAATTGCGTTAGTTGTGTGTTAACATTTTACAAATAATTTATTTATTTATTTCAACAAAACCTCAAACAAAGGGGACGATAAAACACAAATTTACAATAAAGGTACTAAACACAAATTCAAAGAAAACAGAAACCTGACACTCATGACAACTTCCAGACTATCCGGACAAGTAGTTATAAAAAGGATTGTCAGAACAATCCGAGTAGCTGACCGAGAGTACCAAGATCATTACATTCAAGAAACTGGTTATGAAACAAAACTGTTTTGATACTATCACAAATACCATGATTGACACAGTCTACATGCATGTCAGAGTTAAATTTCAGTCTCAGAGAAAGACTAATATTGCAATTAAAGGGGCACACCGGCTCACCGTTTACGCAATTTAGGGGTGTAGAATCATAAATAATGTCTTTATAGATGGTTGCTGTAAAAAATAAATCATCAAAAAGACACGTAATTAGCAGGCAAAAGAAATTTAAAAACCAGAATCGGTATAAGGCCAGCGTATAGACCAATTTGACGCGAACCGGGCACGCCGAGTGTTGAGCCATTTAACTCTTTATGGAAATTATATGTTTTCCTCAACGACTTAAACAACTTCTTGGCCAGGACATCATGATATTAATGTAGATCACTGTCCACAAATATTTGCAACTAAATAGAAACTGAATCATCTTGAAAATGGTGGTTGTCTTAGGTGAGTTGGGGAAGAAGACGCAGAAACTGCATAAATTAGTCACTACAATGAGTATTTTGTCAGAATGTCAGTACTTTACTCTGTTCTTAATTAAAATAAATTGAATGTAGTAAATCGTCATATCATGCAGCCATGTCAGAGAAATTGCATAGAGTGTCAAGGAAGACATTCAATTTCCATAAAATGTGAAACGATTTTCTTGTGTCTTTGTGCACAAAATTAGGCACAAGTACACCGCAGCAGTGGCACTCGGCACTCATGACTTGCACGCCTGGATTTGTCCATTACGTGTTTCCAGCCGTTGCAACTGTCAAATCTTTGTGACATTGTGGTGCTTTGTTTATAGCAACGTTTTACTATGACGCAGCATGAGCATGATAAGGATCAATGGTATTATAAACAACCAGCATAAATATACGGATCAGGCAAATCCTCCGACGATGGAGGTAGACCTTTGTGCTTCGACATACATCCAAAAGATCGTCACGAAGAACAAAAAGAAATCCGACGTCACGGATGTGCCAGAACCCAATTTCATAAAACCTGTATAGTGGCACAAAAATTTGCTTAGCACAAAATACTACTGCATACATGTAGCAGAAACTGATTATCAGCCAAATTTTAATTAAATTTGAAATGTTGTGAACTTGTGGCTGGTGCCCGACTAAATTTTTAAATAGTAAAGAAATTTTGAAAGCAGTATTTTCTGCTAAACAGATGAAACTGATCTGTTGACTCGGGATTGGAAGCGTACCTTTTGATTATAGCGTAGACCTTCAGAAGAGGGCGCTGTTCTGTAGCCACCACTGTTTATTTTGTCTCTCCAGTGTTTGCTTATTTGTATTGCTTGTTATTTTGATGTTTTTTGCTGTGGTTTTTTATCTCCGGTCGAGTTCACTGTTCAACGTGTGCTCATCATGGTTGTTGCCTTTAGTGCCCGTTCTCATCTCTTGGTGTTTTTACATCTGATTTTTATAACACATAAATCACGGGTTCAAACCTTTTCTGATGCTGAGACTGTCAGAAATGAGCATTTTGTGTCTCGAGACCAATACATGTGTCTGACTAATTTTGTTGTGTCATTTTGTCTCTGTTATGGGGTAATATGCCGTACTGGGTTTAATTTCTCTAAAGTTCCATTAGTAAAATGGTCCAAACATGGCCAAACTACTCTTGTTATTCCTGGTCATGACCTTCCACATGACATAACAATATTTAATGGATATTGCTGTTAACACAGGCCCTCGTATTGGATCCACTAGTAATGACGAGTTGCATTTTATACATTCAAATAGTTCTCATTTTATCATACATATCTAGTAGTAATTCTACTATAATGTATTCCTGTGGTCAGCTTTTTATTATCCGTAAGACTTCTTGTCACTCCATTCAGCCTGGATTGCTTTCTATTCTAAAAGCAAATGGAATTGTTCGGTTTAGGGGTAAAAGAGCGGGTCACTGTAACTATAAGTGTAAAATTCCTGTTAAAATTGGTCACCGGCTTGACTATGTTCATAATGAGAGAGCTTTGGAAAACCGCACTCCTGTCCTTAAACACATTGTTGTAAATCCTGCTGATCCCTCTGATGATCAAACTCTGTTGCTTAAATACTAGATCTCTTAAAAATAAAGCTGCTAGTTTTGTTTCTTAATAGTAAGGCTGATTTGTTTGCCCTTACCGAGACTTGTTTTACAGATATGGATGTTGCCCACAAGGTTGAAGCAACCCCAAAACAACAAAGCAGTGCCTCCCCCCACACGGTTTTTCCCGGGGATGATCAAGCAATCTAAAACCAGGTGGCACCTGGTTTTAGATTGCTTGATCATCCCCGTGTGGGGGGAGGCACTGCTTTGTTGTTTTGTGACCATTTGAATATCAAGAAAATTGCTGGAGATGAACTACACTCATTTGAGTTTTCAGAATGGTCTGTAGGGATTAATTCGTGTCAATTATGACTTGTAATTATTTATAGGCCTCCTTACTCTGCTAGCCACCCTTGTACAGTTAATCGGTTTATCAATGATTTTGCTGATTATTTAGAATCCATTGTTTTATCTTCTGAACCAGTTTTAATAACTGGGGATTTTACATTCATGTTGACATCTCTGAAGATCCAAACACTATATGTGTTTTTTGTCACTTCTTGAATCCATGGGTCTCCAGCAACATGTTAACAAACCTACTCATGAGATGGGTCACACACTTGATCTAGTTATTACCAGGAAATCGACATGGTTCTTAACAGCCCCCGACACCTTACCACCTTTTTTCTGATCATTTTTCTGTTATTTGCAATTTGCAACAAAACAAGTCTGCTTTTCCAGCTAAACAGATTGTTTATAGGGATATTAAATCCATTGACATTAATTGCTTGAAAGGTGACTTAGTCTCTTCTAGGCTGTGCAGGGACACTCCTTAAGGTCTTGGGGAGCTTACCAATTGTGTTATAATACTACGCTTGCTGGTGCCTTTAATACACATGCCCCATTAAAGTCCAAGTTGGTCACCGGTGGGCCCCGTCTTCCTTGGTTTAGTCAAGACACGTGCAGAAAAGAAGTGGCGACAAACAAACATGGTCTCTGATCTTTCAGAATATAAGCTTATAAGAAGTACGGTTACCTTTCTTCTTAATAAAGCTCGCTGCAGTTTTTACAAAGACTTTATCGAAAGTAATAGTTCCGACCAGAGGAAATTATTTAGAGCATCTAAAAAGCTGCTTGGGCACAGTGTTGACGTCCTCTACCCACCTTTTAAAGATAAACTGTCTCTTGCCAATGATATGGGTAGTTTTTTTGTAAAGAAAATATCTAATATTCATGCTAAACTTGATGACTTGGTAGTTTCAACCTCTGTAGACAGGCCGTTATATTTTACACCTGAAACAATGTCCAGTAATATCCTGTTTGATAGTTTCATACCACTAACCGAGTCACAGGTAAAACAGCTTGTTGTCAATTCTTCTAAGGGATCATGCGCTCTGGATCCCATGCCTACTAACCTTGTTGGTGAGTGCCTTGATGTTTTGCTTCCAGTAACTACCAACATTATACACTCATCATTAGTTTCTGGAAAATTTCCTACTGACTGGAAAGAAGCTTTAATATGACCTTTATTAAAGAAACCCAATCTTGACATGAAATTAGAAAACTACCGTCCAATCAGTAACTTGCAAATTATTTCTAAATTAACTGAGAGAGCTGTTTGTGAACAACTTTATAGTCACATGTCAAAACACTCCATGTTTCCGGTTCTCCAATCATCTTACCGGAAGCATCATAGTACAGAAACGGCTCTTATTACGATTAAAAATTATTTACTGATGAGGATGAATCCCCAACATGTTATTCTGCTTGTCCTTTTAGACCGTAGTGCAGCGTCCGATACTGTTGATCATGTAATTTTGCTGAAAAGTCTTCAGTCTAAATGTGGAGTCACTGGCAAGGCCCTTGATTGGTTTTCGTCCTATTTGTCAGATAGAAGTCAACGTGTATCCATTCAAGGTACCTTATCAGAGAAGTTTAACATCAACTGTGGTGTTCCTCAGGGATCCTGCTTAGGACCACTTTTATTTATTGTCTATGCCTCTAAATTGTTTGACAACGCTGAGCATCATTTGCCTAATGTCCATTGCTATGACGATGACACTCAGCTGTATCTATCTTTTAGACCCGACGACGACAAATCTTGTTAAGCTGCTGTGACTATAATCGAAGATTGCATTAGGGACATCAGGCAATGGATGATCCATGACCGGCTTTTAATTAATTATGCTAAAAGTTAATTTTTGATCATCGGATCAAAGCAGCAATTAAAGAAAATTAATATTTCCAATATAATGATAGGTTTTTATGTTACTGTTTTTCCTACAACATGTGTTCGTAACTTGGGGTCTTGGTTCGATTCTGAACTTACAATGAACACCCACATCAATAAATCTTGCTCTGTTGCCTTTTTTCATCTTCACAACATCATAGGCTTTAGTCAGTTTCTTACACAAGACTCTCTGTTACAACTCATTCATGCATTTGTGACCAGTCGTCTTGATTGATGTAATAGCCTTTTGTATGGTCTGCTAAAGTCACAGATAGCTAAACTACAAAGGGTTCAAAACGCAGCTGCCAGAATTGTTTCGAACACACATCGATTTGATCACATCACACCTGTACTTTGTCAATTACATTGGCTGACTGTTTCGCACAGGATTCATTTTAAAATCCTGTTGTTGACATTTGAAGCTATTCATGGTCTTTCTCCAAAGTACACACAGGATCTTGTTTCTATTTGGAAAGTATCTTCTTATAATTGACTTAGGTCAGGGAATAATGGTATTTTCTTGGATTATCCTTCTGGTAAAATGTTGACTACATTTGGTGATAGGGCTTTTTCTGTGGCAGCGCCTAAGCTGTGGAATGCGCTACTGCTTCACATACGTAGCGAACAGAAACTCATCTCTTTTAAATGTAATATAAAAACCTATCTTTTTAATACCGCTTTTTAGCTATTTATGTCTTCTTCTATGGTCACCTTGCCAGTTACATGTAGTTTAGAATTTTAGCATAGTTAGGGTTAGAGGTGTCTGTCTCCTGAAAAGGTCAAAACATTACCGATGCCAGCAGAGGTAGGCCTATGTAATAAGTAATTAATTAGTTCTCTGTTGGCGGGACAGACGTATCCCCATACTTTTGTTTGGGCACTGGCCTGGTGACCAGTTTATTTTCTTTGTCTTTTTCTTCCACTCTGTGCTTTTTAACAAGTGTTCTGCGCCTCTGATCATTTTATATGTAAGGGGCACAATATAAATTTTAATTATTATCCTTATCCTTATCCTTATCCTTATCCTTATCCTTATCCTTATCCTTATCCTTATCCTTATCATTATCATTATCATTATCATTATCATTATCATTATCATTATTATTATTATTATTATTATTATTATTATTATTACCTTTGGAACCTAAACGTATCTGGATTGTATTTAAAGGCATGGACACTATTGGTAGTTACTCAAAATAATTATCATCATAAAACCTTTCTTGATTACAAGTAATGGGGAGAGGTTGATGATATAAAACATTGTGAGAAACAGCTCCCTCAGAAGTGACATAGTTTTCAACAAGAAGTAATTTTTCACGAATTTGATTTCGAGACCTCAAGTTTAGAATTTGAGGTCTCGAAATCAAGCGTCAGAAAGCACACAACTTCGTGTGACAAGTAGTGCTGGGCGAATAATGAAATTTTGTTATTCGGATACCGCTGGGCAACTATCCGAAATTAACCGGATATTCGAATAGTGTTTTTGCCGCTAGAGGGCGCTATTAATGAAAAAATTAAAAAGAAGAAAAAAAAAAAAAAATCTTCGAACAAATTCACAAATGTCATTGTATTAACTCTTCACGGAGGTGAGCATAGTTAAATACTTAATTTATGATGTTTTATGCTGTTTTAATAGAAGTTTCATAAGGATTCTGACAAAACATTCACATCAGTTGTCGCCCGACGTCCGCGGATATTCGGATATTAAAGAGTTGTAATTACAAAACTATCCGGTTTATAAATAGCTATTCGCGCCCTATACGGATATCGGGTTAAGAAAAAAAAGGCATTCGCGGTTACGGATAGGAAAACCTATTCGCCATTAACCGGATATTAAAATAATTCGCCCAGGCCTAGTTACAAGGACGTTTTTTTCTTTCATTATCATCTCGCAAACTCGACGACCGATTGAGCTTAAATTTTGAGATACACCAAGTGAGAAGACTGGTCTTTGACAATTACCAATAGTGTCCACTGTCTTTAAGCGTAGCTGAGAAGCTGCGTGGCTTGGAACGTAACCATATCTTTTGGAATGTAAGCATATCTTGGAACAAAAGCATAGCTTGGTATCTTGGAACATAAACGTACATGTAGCTGCGTATGGAACGTTAGCGTAACTTGACTCAGGATTGAAAGCGTACCTTTTGTTATTATAGCGTAACTTGAAGAAACGTTAGAGTAACAATCTCAAAAATAACACTACATTTACAGAATTCAAAAATAATATATCAATTTTGCTTTGAGAGAATTTTGTTTTATCATTATTTTTGTTTCAACCTTTAATACAAAATTCTTATTCACCTGTTCTTTTTACGATCGGGGGCTCCGTGTTTTTTTTTATTCCTTTCTTCGTAAAACATTTTTTAAGCTACTCACACAATAACACTGTCAATATAACAGAATGCGGTATTCCTACGTTTTGACATCATCAATCTTTTTTAATTACCTGAAAACTCCTAACAAAAAGAAATTAGGAGCAATGAAACAAAACAGAGCATTATATTGGAACGTTGCGATCATAAGAAATAACGAAATCGACACACGGTGTACCGACTGACAAACCCACGATGACAAACACTTTGATGTCTGGCTCCCAACCCCTCTCAAGCTCACGGCGAGACCCGCTAGCTTAGAGCTCAAAAACAGCTAAATTTGATGATTTTTTTAATGACTGTTCTTCATTCCTGGAAGACCATTGAAGTCATATCTTAGTCTATTTTGTAGCCCAAAAAGCCGAATTCAGCGGGGCGAAAAAAAAATTGCAAGCTAAAACTGTTTTCTAACAATCAAGTGCAAAATCATCGCTGGCCTCGAGAGGTGAGCATAAAAAGACCTAACCTTGGATATCAGACAAATTAAGTTAGAATGTGGGCAAAATATTATTGATCTTGCATAAATTCAGACCATGCAAGATGGCGGATTTAACAAGTTTACCCTGTGTATTTTGAAGATTTGGGAAAGATAAGGTAACTAACACACTGACATGACTGATATTATCTGGTGTCATAAGAACTGGTGTCAGAGCTGTGTTCCAAACATGAATTGTATCACAGGTTGAGCTTTCTGTTCCTTCATGTACACATGTCAACACATTACAATGAAAAAAAAAAAAGCCTCATGACACTTACAAATTCTGTCCTCATAATGCAAATTAGATTTCAGATCATTTGACATAACAACATCTACTTAATAGGTAAGATTCATTCAGAATCCCCAAAGGGGTCCGTTGGTAAACTGTTCTTGGGTTGAAACGCAGACCATGTGATGTACATGTATTAGTTAGCAAATAAGCTTTTGGAGACCAGTGACAGTCAGACTGACTAGAAAGCAACAAATCATCTGCATAGCAGAAAACATAAAAGACACTGGACACTATTGGTAATTGTCAAAGACTAGTCTTCACAGTTGCATATAATTTGAGCCCATCGGTTGTTGACGCGGCGAGATAATAAAAGAAAAAAACACGAAATTGTGTGCTTTCAGATGCTAGATTTCGGAACCTCAAATTCTAAATCTGAGGTCTCAAAATTAAATTCGTGGAAAATTACTTCTTTCTCAAAAAAATACATTTCTTTAGAGGAAGCCGTTTCTAACAATGTTTTATACTATCAACCTCTCCCCATTACTCGTTACCAAGTAACAATACCACATTTAAGGGCACTAAGACAAGAAACAAGATCTCTATAAAACAGATTAAAAATGAAAGGAGATGATAACCCTCCTTGTCTGGTGCCTTTATAAATTGTAATCCTTCATGCCAATGTTGCTGCTGCATTTAACTTCCACTGTCAAGTTGGTATAGGGGAATAAATATTACGTGCTTGGCCGGTTTTAAACAGAGTGTTTAATGGCAGCCAAGCACATTTTATTCCCATTCATAAATACCTTTTCGGTCAAAAACATCAAAACTTTTTGGTCCAAAAGTAAAAAAATGCAAAAATTATAATTGTTCAATGATTTCATTCAACAAAACACCCCTCCAGCTATGACATGGTAAGGCCCTCTGGTAAAAAAGCTGCATATAAGCAGATTGGCGTGCACTTCGCGCGTATCGCGTGATGTGGCACAGGTGTTCCAGCAGTTGCTCGTGACCAATAGGAATGAATAAACTGTCCTATAAGCGCAGGTGCAAGCTCACGTGTCACATCCATGTTTAAACACTTCTTGCTGTGGTTATTCATCCGTTTAAACACCCCACATGATGTCCTCTCAACCAATCAAAATGGAAAAACTGTCCCAGGTACCATATTTTCCTACGGATAAGACGCTCGGCGGACAAGGCGCAGGATGCTAAAATGACCAAAAAAAATTCAAACGTCAGCAGACAAGGCGCACCGCCGCACAAGGCGCACGATTAACCACACACAAAAGAACACCTGGCGCCACCCGGTGTCGGTACATTGACACAAAGACGTAATGTGTTGCCTTTGAGAACCTACGTACACCGACCTTTATCCAATCAGCCAACGCTGTATATTGTTAATAACCTAAAGTTCGGCCCAATCAGCGGGCAGAAACCATGGTCCACGCATCGTCTGAAGTTAATTTTATTTGCAACATGAACACAATGCCTCCCTGGACACCCGACGTCCCACAACACTGTGGATTGCGCTGCTCAATCTCGAGATTGCACAACAGATGTTGAAGACATGTTGGCACCGTATTGAGCGATGTTCGCCAATGGGTTGCGCTATGCCCTCGCATTTGCGCTGCCTGGAAATGCGCCAAAATTCCCACGTGACTGTGCGGATCCCAAAAGCATGCCCTGACATAGCCTGATTGTATAGATATGCAGTCAAATTCTATTGCGGACTTGAGAGCAGTGACTATTTGGGCCTCTATGTCACTGCACGTTCAGTGTATCCAATGGGAATCACTGGATCTAGCGGCAGGGACCCGTCTTTATCCTAGCGGATAAAGACAGGGCCCCAGTCTAGCCCAGACACGTCGAGTCGTGTCTCAATGCGTTTATTGCTGGTTCGCGTAATTTTTACCAATAGAGGACGTTTAACCTCACGCAATTACATTGTTCCAAAACGCCCTCTAGCGTTCAATGTTTCTTGTATTTATTGTCACACGCACAGTAACAACGACTATAGGCGTGATATCTGCTTTTGTGTTGCGTGTTACAGACCTCGGAACGGTTGCGTTTTGGGGCTAATTTTCTGTGTCATTTTGAGAGATTTTCTAAAAATAGTAGTCCATAATATGACTTATCATATTAGACTTAGACCGGGCTATTGCAAATTTCATGTTGGTGAGATATTTAAAACTATCCCAGAAAACATTTGTTTATCCCAGAAAACATTTGTTAATTATATCTTGTATCTCCTCTGGTAAACAATATTTACCCTTACATCCTGTGCTTACTGCTTATAACACATTAAGTTTTATCTAAACATCCATTACAAGATCCTCAAACCGCTTAGGGAGACAGTTTCTCGTTGTACGAACTGCCCTTGGTGGACCTAGCATTGGACTTGAGATGGAGACTTATGGGTCTACAATGTCTCCACTAATATCCTCATTCTGTATTGGATCTTCGATACTCTCCTGACTAGTGTCAGACTCTGTTTGCTGGTATTTCTTTACATGAGTGCTATTTCTTTTGTATTTCACTCCCTCTGGAGATTCAACAGTGCAACTGCTACCCTGTTTCTCCACTAACGTGTATGGTACTGCATGAAATGGTGTACTCATTTTGTTTTGTTGACTTTGCTTCACCAGTACAGCATCTCCCTTTTTCAAATCACTTTCTTCTGCTCTTCTTTTGTTATCTACATACAACTTATTTTTGTGTTTCATCAGAGCATCTCTGTCTTGAACTTCCTCATCATTTCTGTACTCTAACTCCTCTATTTGTGGTAGTTTTGTTCTGAGTTTTCGCTCAAACATTAACTCAGCTGGGGACACACCTGTAGTGCTATGGGGTGTTGTTCTGTAAGCAAACATGTACGACCGGATTTCCTTTTTCCAGTCCTGTGACTGAGCATGAGCTATTCTAATGCGCTTCATCAGCGATCTGTTTTGTCGTTCGACTTCACCATTTGCTGCAGGGTGCAGAGGTGTCACTAATCTATGGTTAATACCATTTTCATTTAAGTATTCCTTGAACACTTCTGACCTGAACTGTGGGCCGTTGTCCGAGGTAATTGACCTTGGTAGCCCATAACGAGAGAACATATTCTCTAGTGCATTCACAATCTTAGCTGTTGTAGTATCTTTCATAATTTCTACTTCATAAAATCTACTGTAATAGTCTACCACAACAAACACACAGTGTTTTGATGGGAGAGGTCCCAGTAGGTCAATGGCCAAGTCTTGCCAAGGACCCGTAGGCATTTGCGTTGGATGCATCGGTTCTGGGTTGGGCATCGCACTTACTAGTTGACATCCATGACATGATCGAACTAATCTCAAAACATCTTTATCCATGTTTGGCCACCACACTTTACTTCTCAACCTTTGTTTTGTGCCTACTATGCCCAAACGACCACGATGTGCTAATTCTACACATTTTGCACGTAACGTCTAAGGTATAACTAATCTTGTTCCTCTCAACACCAGGTAACCGATTGAACTCAACTCATTCCTGATTGGAAAATAATTAACACTAGATTTATCAAAATCACCTTTCGCTAGACACTTTCTAACTTCGATCAATTCTGCATCGTCCTTTGATGCTTCTTCCACTTCACGTGTTGTTAAAGCTTGGGGTGTTGCCTGTTCTGCAACAAACTTAACATACTCCTCAGCTTTATTTGCTAGTTTGTTTGGTTTATCAGCTACATTGCTTTTAACCAACCTTGACAACACATCTGCAATGTTCTGGGGCCCAGGTGCATATCGAATTGTATATGTGAATGGCATTAATCTTAACACCCATCTCTCGATTCTGGCATTTGGTTTTGACTTTGGCCCATACAACACTTCTAGTGGTTTATGATCTGTGATCAATTCGAAATTCAATCCATACAGGTATATCTGAAATTTCTCACATGCCCATACAACGGCAAGTGCTTCTTTCTCAGTAGTAGAGTACCTTGTCTCCACATCACTTAATGTCCTACTTGCATAACTAATGACTCTAGTTTCCCCTTCATATTCTTGAAGTAACACAGCCCCTAAACCAACATTACTTGCGTCTGTAACAAGTTGCGTACGTGTAGCATCAAGACGGTAATACCCTAATGTCTCAGTCTTAGTTAGGCAATCCTTCAACACATCAAAACTGTTTTGTTGTTCTTTGCCCCATGTGAACTTCTCATTTTTTCTAGTCAGCCTACGCAATGGTTCAGCCACAGTGGCCAAATTAGGAATGTATCGTGCTGAGAAATTCACAAGTCCCAGAAAACTCTTGATTTCGGCTGCATTGTTGGGGGGTCTTGCCTCTTTCATGGCTTTGATTCTCCCCTCTGTGGGCTCAACTCCATTTTTGGATAACACATGACCCATGAACGTAATCTTTGTCAAACCAAACTGACACTTTTCCTTATTTAAGGTCAAGTTCTTTTCCTTCAGTCTCTGCATGACTTTCACTAGTCTTTCATCGTGCTCGGCTTGGTTTTTTCCATGAACAACAATATCATCTGATATGTTTTGAACTCCTTCACAATCATGTAGTACCTGAGCTATTACTTGCTGGTACTTCTCTGGTGCTGCACTTATGCCAAACATCAATCGTGTATACCTATACAGGCCTTTATGGGTTACAAACGTTGTGATTTCTCATGAATCTTCTTCCAATTCTATCTGGTGATACCCATACTTCATATCTAACTTACTGAATACTTCACTACCATTCATATTGTACAAAATCTCATCAACAGTAGGAATAGGATGCCTTTCTCTGGTTATGGCCTTATTTGCTTGTCGCATATCAACACACAGTCGAATATCGCCATTTGGTTTGGGTACAACAATCACTGGGCTTACCCACGAAGTTGGGTGATTAACTTTCTCTATTATATTTTGTGACTCTAATTCATCTAGTTTGTCACTGACCTTCTCTCTTAAGGTGTATGGTACCCGGTACATGTGTTGTGCCACTGGTCTGACCTCTTTGTCAATGTGCAACTTGAGCTTATGATCCTTCAACTTTCCTACCCCTTGAAAACATTCTGGATAACTATCTATCACTTCTCCAGCCACAAGGTTTACACCAATCTTAAGCACACCTAGTTCAACACTTTTATCTTTACCTAGAAGTGCAGGCCCTTTACTTTCTGTGACATAAAAATCTGCTTCTACTTCAGAGTCTTCATGACTCATACCATCAACTTTAATGTTGGTTACAAATTTACCAAGAACCTAATGGATTAGTTGATCCATATGCATACAACTTCTTATTGCTTCTTTCAGATTTACACTGAATTCTTTTACCTTTCAATTCCTCCCACAGACTTTTGTCAATGATATTTACTGAAGCTCCACTGTCAATGATAACATCTACTGGTATGCCCTGCCCCAAACTTACTTTGATCTTTTCCTCTGTATTACTTCCCACCATGCCTACATGGAATACAAATTCAGTGTCACTACCAGTTTCAGTGTCTTCTTGCACTGTGTGAACTTTTCCTCTTGGTTTATTTCCTCCGGTTCCATTCCATTTTTGTCCTTTGTTATTTCTCCATTTGGCATCCTTTTGCTCGTAATTGTCTTTTCTGTTTTTGCTCGTCTGGGTCTTGCAAGCAACTCCATAGTGTCCGCGATTTCCGCATTTGTTGCACACCGCATTTCGGGCTGGACACTCCTGATCACGGGCGTAATGTCCTCTGTGCCCACAACGGAAACACTGATCACCGTTGGCATGTTGTCTCGTCCCAGCACCGCCTCTATAACCCTTGCTGGCGTCTCCATGTTCACCATTCTTTCTCCTTTGCTCGTAGTCAGAGGCCATGTGTCGCCTTACAGCATTTACATGTGGACCATAGTCTGGTTTCTTCGCCTCCATATCCTTGGACTGTTTCTCAGTCAATTCTACATTTGTTGCGATCATCCTCAAACGGTCAAGTGTTAACGATTGCCCCTTTTCTAACAGTTTGGTACGAATTTTATGTGACTTACATTGTGCAATCACCTGGTCCCTGATCTCCTCGTCTGACTTGTCAAAATCGCATAATAATGCCTTCTGTCGGAGCCTCACTATGTACTGATCAACTGTTTCCCCGGCCGCATGTTCCATGTTGCGAAAACCATAGCGTTCGTACGGCACGTTGATTTTCACTTCGAAATGTTTGTTCAAGGTTTTCACAGCTTTATCATACTCGTCTGTTCCCTCCTCCTCCGTCAGGGAAAAGAAAATATCCTGAACGTCAGGACCGGTACAATGCAGTAGAAGGGCTTTCTTCTGTCCTTGATTTGTGACTCCCTTTCCAACAGCAAAATACTCAAACCCACGCAACCATCGCCGCCACATTTGTCTCAACTGTGCGGGGTCACCATGAGGGTCAAATTTCTCAACTCCATTCAGCTGGATATTCTGCGCCATTTTCGTCGGTGTTTCGCACTTTTCCTCTGTTTCAAAACAACTTAAACTTTTCCAAAAGTTGCTATGATGTTTATCCTCGTCGCCAATTGTAGAGTCTTACTAGACCAACGGATTAAACCAATACTATAGACGAATTCAATCTTATGTGAATCAACATGTGTCTTTATTCTGTTCCTCGGTTTTCCACCTCCCCTCCGTGTACTCTTACACGAGGCCAACTCATTTGCATAAATGTATAACATTACATGTATTACAGTGTGATCGCGTGAACACTACACTACTCAAGTCTCTTTTTCTTGTTTTTCTACATATGTTCTGGATCTCAGCGCAGTGTCTGTTTTTTTGTTTCCTAACCGAGTTCTCGACGTACACGAAGGCATAGGGTTTTCGTTGAACGAACGCGCGTATATAATTAGGGGTACGTTTTTGACGACGACATACCATCGTGTCCACAGAATTACACTAAACTTAAACAGTTAGAAGATGATGACAGTTTAAAGCTTCCTTTAAAATATTACTTGCTGAGGTATTGTAGTTTTCGAGAAATTAGTGAAAAACTGTCAACGTATGACTGGGACCGAGTTGGTTTGGGACCGAGTTGACCGGGTTCGTTTCAGGCGACGAGCGTGGAGGGCGAAAATAGAACGCCTGGGGTTTTGACTCATTTACGGGTGAAGTCACCTTGTTTGCGCCGGGGACCATTTGCCTAAACTAATTCAAGTATTTCGCTTTCTTTTCGGAAATTATACCATGACATACAGAAACTCTTTGGCAGGGATACAAAAGCAGCGATTTTATCATGCTGACGTTTCTCTTGTGGTTGATGATGGGGTCATTCGTATATAGAGCTTCTTATAATAAATAGGCAAAACATTTTGCTTTATAAAAATGCAAAAATTGAGCAGAATACCTGGATTCAAGACTTGTACAAAATGAGGAATGGTATTTGCTGTGTTTAGCTGCTTTTTGTGCTTTAAAAGTTATATGCTGTTTGGTCTGGTCATGTGCCAATGACTGTTTAACCGAAGAAACGCAGCGCTTACAGATTCAGGGAATTGTGCTTACGCTAAGCGTAATTAACAGCTTAGCAGGGAATGTGTTGTTGAGCGTCACAATTCGCAACAACAAAATTACTACAACTGACTAATTGCTCGATTCCTGTGAAACTGTCACTACAAAAACAGTGACTTAAAAATTTTGATTTGCATTCACAGGATCGACAACCGTGCTTTATAAGTCGCGACTACAAATTATTAAAGAGGTTTCACAAGCGTGCGGATACAGATACGGATTTGATAACGGTAACCGTTCACATCAGCCATGTGTTGAATTTTGTTTCGCAAACTATAGGTATGTTTCACTTGAGTGCGCTCGCATTCATCATGAGTGTATTTCTGACATACGTATGACCGATTAGAGACCCCATGTTTTATACACTACATTTTCTCATCTTTTTGCTTGCAAATGACTAAACAAATTCTATCTATATCAAGCACGATTTCCGTGGGAAATATTTTTGGAAATATAAGCTCCTGTATCCTGTACGAACGTATATGCAAAATACGATAGTCGTGGATACGCGTCACTTGAACACACAAAGTGTCGACGTATCGGTATCTGTATGTTTATCTGTACACTCGCGAAACCTCTCTATTATTTGAGTCGCGACTACTGTATATCTCTACTCCATCATAATCATGCCCACACGTTGACTACAAAACTAGTCCTGACTACCTGTCTGGTGAAACAGTTGTGTTGCTTACTGCTAATCGCAACATAATTTATGTTGCGCTTGCAGCACATTGCGGCACAAATCTTGAGAATCCCTTATTTATCTCGACAAGTGTCGTAGTTGGGTTTGAGGTGCGACTAGTTGAGTAGTAAATTTCACTAGTCACCTAGGCCTATCATGATGGGAACTTGCATACTGAAAAATCGTGTGCGAATGGGCCCATTATGCTCTGCTCTGGAAGCAAATATTCAGTGCTAAGCAGAAGCAGTGTTTTCTGCGTTTACATCAAGTGAAATAGACTACTAAGCAGGGATTAATTTTGTTTGTGTGCCTCCAAGCTCGCACTTTGTAATCCGTGCTTGCACAGTAAGCGCAGAGTTTGGTGGCTGTTAAGAAACCAACAAATCAAACAATCCTGAGTCAAATATTAGTTTAATTTACATTTATTAAACTTTTTAACTGAACTTTGAGATAAACATTTCAACGGAACATTTTGACTAGTAATAACCAGGAGATGTTGATAGTCTAGTATAGACCACTCATCTTACATACCGCCCTCTATTGACGGTAAAAATATTTAATGGAAGACAACTATAGCATTAATAATTTTTTAAACGCTTTTAAAGCGCAGAGTTTGGTGGCCGTTAAGAAACCAACAAATCAAACAATCCTGAGTCAAATATTAGTTTTATTTACATGTATTAAACTTTTTAATTGAACTTTGAGATAAACATTTCAACTGAACATTTTGACTAGTAATAACCAGGAGATGTTGATAGTCTAGTACAGACCACTCATCTTACATACCGCCCTCTATTGACGGTAAAAATATTTAATGGAGGACTAAACGCTTTTTGTTTCAGCCTATTCTCCTAAACCATAACTTGAAAAGAGTTATATCAAATATCAAAATTAAAGACTAGGACCTAAGCTTAATTCCTCATGTATTTTTGTTTTTAAGTTCTTGATAAATTAACCACGTGACCCTCATTTGCATATTTAATTGGAAAATCTTTGTAACACCATATCTCAAGAAGTACCGGGCCGATTTTTAACCTGTTTTTAAACTGAACATTTGACTAGTAACAAGGTGATGTTGATAGTACGACCAGTCATCTAACATACTGCCCTCTATTGACCAGTAAAAATATTAAGGGAAGACAACCAAAGCATTAGTCTGTACACGCTTTTTGTTTCAGCCTCTCCTAAACCATAATGTCAAAAGAGTTAAAATCATGTATGAAATTAAAGATAAGAACTAAGGTCAGTTCTTCATGTAATTATGACTTTAAATTCTTAATTAACTAACCGCATGATGCTCATTTGCATATTTAAATTGGAAATTTTTGTAACACCATATCTCAAGAAGTACCGGGCCTATTTTCAATGTGTTTGTAGTTTAAAACTCCTTGGGGATAGGAGAAAAAAAAAGAGAAAAAAAGTGACCTCAATTTGACCCCAACTTCCGGGCAACCGGAAGTGGGACCATAATCTCAAGAACTACAAAACATTTTTCAAAACTTTTTTCAGATATAACTCCTTTGTCATTGAGGCACAAAATCAAAGAAAAACAAAACGGAACAGCTTTGTGTTTGTTCACAAACACCTAATGTCTAGTTTTGTTTGGCATTACAAACAAACACAAATCATATCCTAGTAAGATAATGCTACGCTCCAGGGGTCGAAATTGCCACTAGCCCGCTAGCCCGGGACTACCAGATTTACAGCCGGGCTACTCATTTTTCCAGTTTGATAGCCCGACGGGCTAATGGAAAAACAATGCAAAAATCATCATCACAAACAATAAAGAACTATGTTATTGGTGTATTGTAAAGTTTGAGCCGTGACGCGAGACATAATGTGTCTTTCGGGCTACCAAAATCTAATCAGGGCTACTAAAAATTATTGGTCACTAGCCCTGCTGACTACCATGGAATACACTTAATTTCGACCCCTGCGCTCCCATAATACTTTTTAAAAGCAAACGTCTAAAAAGAGGCAATAAATATTCAGCCTAAAGCACACTTTAGAGATCGTTGTCTCTACAATAAAAACCCTCAAAGTTTACCACACAATAGCAGTTGGGTGAATGACGTTTGTATGAAGTTATTGACTGTCAATTGTTTGCGGAACGAATACCCGGTCACACAGAAAACCGTTTGTACGCCGCCGATGTCTGTTCCGAAAGCTAGACGCATTACGGCATTAATGGAATGAAAGCACAGTCATGGGGAATAAACACATTGCAGAATTGTTGGAATAATTGGACCGTCTGGGGGATTGCGGCATAGTTCGAACGAAAATACGTTCTCAGTGTCTGAATAGCCTTGTTCGACCGCATTATTGAGTAAGGATTCTTCACACAAAGATCGTTGATTTGAACTGGACATGAAGGTATTTTTATTTCACGCAGTGATCATCAAAAAAAAATCAATCGTCTGCAGACAAGGCGCACCGAAAGATAAGACGCATTGATGTTTTTGGGGTTAAAAAAGTCAGATAAGACGCGTCTTATCCGCAGGAAAATACGGTATATATATGAATATTTTTTATGTTAAAAGGCATCTCCACATATCATCACCAATGTTGTCACATAATCTTTTGAATGTACATCTTTGGGGATTGCATCAAATCACCCTCTGCATCGAGAGAGCAACATAATACAGTAGAGCCTTTATGTGACACAGAAATTCACGACATCGTTGACTATGGCCGAGGCCATGACTGTCCCCCTCCCATTTACAGAACCAGATTGTAGAGGGTCAAAAACCGACAATTCTTCAGTTGAGAAGGATCCACTTTCGAAAGGTACAAGAGTACCTTCATGAAAGCTGGTGGGAACAATGCAAAATATAGTACATAAATTTAAAATGTTGGCCAAAAGAGCTGGTATTTGTTGTTTGAAATGTGTGTTAGATTACTGACCTTGATTCCGTCTAAAAGGTCCTCTTACTGTGTTTCTGATTCAGAAGGAACCATCAGAATGGAAATTAGCAGAAAGGTCAAATACATGTACAATTAGGCTTGCACACTCCTTGAAATTGAGCCCATTTTCACCCAAAACACCTTTGAGAGTAATTTCACACGGATACTTGATAGGGGCGATTCCGCGGCAATACGCCTAACGTTAGGGTACCCTGCATTATTCACCATTCTCTGGCTGCAAGACTAATTTTAAAAATAACAAACTGTATCTCAACTTAGTCCCCAAAATAACCAGTTTACAACGAATTGGTTTCTGTTTTCATCAAGAACACTATATGCTTTTATAGAAAGGTTTAATATACCGGAATAATAACAATAATCCAGCAGTCTCTCCATCGGTCAACAGTGTGCTGGTTCAGCGTGCTTACATATGTACACCATTTGCAACCCGGACAGCCTCCAGCATGAGTTACAACACATCACCACTTCTCTACAGCGGAACGGATCCGACTAAGCAAGTCAAGACAAGCTAGCCCCCCCCCAACCCCACCCCCTCCCACCAAATGGTCTTCTATACCCAAGGTCAACCACACAAAGGTCACCAACAATTTGGGTGTTATTTTTTGATATTTTATGTCAATTGTCAAGAACCAATTTTGCAGCTTTGCCAACATTTTACCAAAATAATCGCTCTATCCTTGCTTAGCAGAGATGCCAACATTGAATTTAAAAAAAGAGTAGCATCTCCCAAAAGTTAAGGGCGAGCACAACTTGGGCTCCCTAAACCGATCTTTCTATTACTCTCTACAATATGGAAATATTGACTGCTGTGAGGGGCACAGTTGAAATTATAGTCCCAAGGTGATGTCAAAACCATGACTATGCTCGAAAGCGAAGCTGAGGGCATAGTCATGGTTTTGACATCACCGAGGGCCTTTAATTTCAACTGTTCCCCGAATATTAAGCAGTCAATATTACTTTTATATACCAAATAATATAGATTATTCTAATCCGATTGGTTAAAAGGTTTCATAAACTGGGCCTTGATTTTGAAATGTATAAAGTGTAATAACTTACCAAAATATTGCATCGTGTTTTTCATTTCGCATTCACGGGTAAAATATACCAATCCAACACCACTGGATAAAAATCCTAGTACGAGAGAATAGATGCCGCCGACAGCAAAAGCACAAAGCAGCTGATAAAATACGCCGTAAAAATCTTTAAAGACTATCCAAAGCTCATTAACAACCACATGAAACAACCTGATGATTCTGTTGACGTAGATGAAAGCTTGCTTCAGCCATTTTACGTTGCGAGTTTGGCATGAACACAAACAATTAAATTTCCCACACAAACAACTAACTACGTTGAAAGGTCGTCTGCGAATAAAGGTCAAAGCTATATAGTTCATGTAGTTCGCACCGTGACACGACAAACGTCTACAACGCATCAAACACTTGCGCGACCTACATGTAGGAATACAGTGTGTTGAGACGGATCCATTATTCTCCAGGGCGGGCATAGTCGATAGCATAGCTATTTCCATCCCTTTTTAGCCAATCAGATTAGAGGATTCTATATGTGAGGTATATACCGGTAATGCTAAATAACTTACCTGTATACATCAATAGAACAGCTACAAATGTTTATAATGGCCCATGAAAAATAAAACAAAAAAAGAAACTGACTTCCCTCATCTTCTGACTTTGTTTCAAAAATAAATGTAACATAAAAAAGGGTGGTCTTACTTAAATGTTTTTGCTTTAATGATCAGAAATGCAACAACAAGCTATTGGGAGAGAAGAAAAAAACGTCCGGATTTTAAGCATTGTCTGGACATAGGAGCTACAATTATTAGTAAGAAAGCCTGGAAACTGTCGCTCTTAGATCTCACAATAACAGGCCACTCAGTTGAAGGTAATTTTGTTCAGAAGGTCTCCTTTTTTTGTAAAAGATGCATTATTTTGTACTTTTTTTGCCAAACCTCGATGAAGTACATAGTACAGACAGCATGGGCACAATAATAGTGGATATGTGAGGAATGAGGTTACTGTGAGACAAGCTCTCACAGACAACCTCATTCCCCACGCACGTGTTTATGTATGTCCACTATTCCCCATCGTGTAATAGAGATCAATGGGTATGATCTTGCGTAGAAAATGCACATTCAGCTGGCCAGCCAGAAGGAGGGCATGCAACAAACATTACGTCCACAATACACAAGCGTTTGAGACACGTACGTTATTCGTGTGAATATGCCGCTATTATTCAATACTGCGTTCTAAGATTAAAAGTGTTTTTTTCTTTTCTTTTACAATTATTTGGATATTTTTCTTAATTTTTATTTCCACTTAATAGTTCATTCGTTGTTTGCATGTATTATACGATTTAATAAAATTATATTGGGCGGCTTGTTTAGCGTGTTTTATTGAGTATTATCGCAGCGTCTTAGTCACTGCTCGAAATTGTATTTGCTACGCCCAAATCGTGTATGTTGGTATCTCTGCTTGGGGCATCAAGAAAGGACCACGGAAGGAGTTCGAACTTCCCGGGTAGTAACAATAGAAATCAATGGCCCTTTGTGCGCGAGGAATGTCAACGCATTTTACACTGATAAACTACAGCTCACTTGAGGCATGCGTTGAAGAATGCCGTGTCTATTTCCTGACGTTATTTCACTACAAGGTATTCCACAATAATGGAGTAGAAATTTATCGTAAAATAAGACTTCATCGCATGCGCAGTCGAGTACAGTTCACCCTAATTCATAAAGACGAATGCAATCAAAGAACACTTCAAGCCGTCGTGCTTCGAATATGAATACACCACCAGAATCCAGAATACACCACACATCAGACAACTTGACAAATGAGACAGCTCGACTGTTCGAATTTGACGGTTCAGACAACTTGACTTGACACAACTTGACGGATGTCCAAGACTTAGTCGAAGGTTGGACGGTCAACCTCCGTTTCGGTGAATCAAAAGGTGCGGAAGTTTTTCTAGTAAAAAATATATAATAAATTATAGCTTGACCTGGGGACAGCCCTATCGGGTCATTCCGTGTCAAATCAACCAATGGGGTTCCGGGTCACCTATTGGATTGGCTGAATGGCAAAATAAAAATCGAATTCCAAGTCGTTTCGGAATTAACCTCCCAGACAGGAATGTCCTTCGCTATCGATGTAAAGTGATGGTTAATACTATCGGCCACTTGCTGCGTTTTCGCTGGATCAATACCCGATGGTGGGATAATTGAGGGAGTGGACTTGGACCCCTTTGTCATAACACAAATTTCACGGTACCAGCCGGCTGGGTTTGAAGACTTTACATTCTGAACTCTGTGATGATAATGGTTTAAACCTTTGCCTTGGAGATTAACTGGATGATTTTATTCTTAAAGGACTTCCACTGCAAATTTACCTTTTTGAAACAGTTCTTTATCAGGAATTTAATATGTGACTTCATCCATGGTTTATCTCTGCAATGTAGTTTTACGCATCGAGAAGGAAAATAATGATCAATCTTCTCGTTTAGTGTTGCGTACATGGAGTTACATTTAGATTGAACATCCTGTTCATTCCGAGCCTCTATCCAGTCAGGTTGCGTAATCCATTGTCTGAACTTACGTAAAACTGAGTCTGGAATTGGTCATACATGTACATGGGCAGTCTTTATTTCATTGTGCGGCTTAAATTTTGGCAAAGGTTGCCACTGAACGGTATTGTGGTCACTGTGCCCAACTGGTGGCAAAATGTGTGGTTTTTGGTAGTGACCAGAGATATTCGTGATAATCTTGTCAAGCACAGCTCTCTGGCGGGTCGGCTCCTTTATGACTTGAGTAAAACCCCCACTTGTTAACTGTGCAATGTCAAGCCGATTCATATCTCCGGCTATCACGATACCTGCATCAGGATGATCTGTAGTAATCTGGTCAACACTGCTGAAGATGGTCAATCAAGGCATCTCCATTATGGATCACCCCGTGGAGAGTAGATGGCAGCACAATGAAGACCAGACATTGTTCTAGGAAGAAAACTTGGTCTTATGTGCACCCGCACAGTGTCAGAATTACCCCCCATTCTAATGTATGGTGTTTATTTTGCAGGAGCAGATATACTAATGAATATGTATGTTTAAGTTTACAGGGGCAGATCCACTAATGAATATGCATTTTTCTCCCCAAAGGTTGTGAACTCTTGTTATTATGCTAATTTTGTAACTTGGTTTATAAATAGAAGTGCAGAGGTCAGTACCTTCACTTTCCTTTGTACTTGTCTGGCCACACAGGTTGGTGTGAATAATTAGGTATTGTTGTGCATTGAAGGATTGAGCTACTTTGCATGAAGTCGTGGTATGCAAGATTTTAGGGAGTGGCAGTAGTCTCACATAGGTTCTTATCGAAGAAGGATCATGAAATTTTGAGTGAGAGAAAGATAGAGAGAATTTGGATAGGTATTTGGAAGTGCCTATATCTCAACAGTGTCGCGCTACAATTATAACCTTTGAGGTTATTGTTTTGCTGCAATATTAACGCTAAACCAGAAACAGATTATCAGGCTGTTATTTTAAGCAATTGATTGGCAGAGAACTGAGGCGGCAGAGATCGGCAGTTTAAGTTTGGAAGCAAGGAGAAAATCGTAAGTTGAAAATTTGCTTATTGTCTTTTGAGGATATTGATTCTAATTAAGGAGACTTCTTGAAACTAAATTGTTTTTGGAAAAGTGTATTTCATGCTGTATTAATGGAGCATTGGATTTGAATAGCTTTGTATTTTGAACACTCTGAATTTGTAGTTCACTATTTTTTGAACGAAGGAATCAGACAAAGAAAGGATTTGAGAAGTGCATGTGTATTTATCAAAATGAAGGAGAGCATCAGGCATTATTGTATTTGTTTCAATAACTATTTTATAGATGGCCATGATGTTGATGTGGGAATCTAACCCTCTCCTAGAAGTTCAAGGGACTATACTCTCATAGAGTGAGAAGCGTTAATTGAAGGTCTGAGGCGGACCAAGAGGAAGGCCAGAGAGTCCGTGCATGATACGTGCCTACATAAAATGGAAGAGTGGAGCGAGATGCTGTAGTGTTACCGGAGGACATTTAAGCCTTTGGACATTTTCACGGTGGGCCATTTTATTTACCCAATAATTTGAACACTTTTGTTTGGAGTTGAATTTGGAGTTGGAGTCAAGAGTTGAAGTAAGAGTTTAATTTGGAGTTGGAGTCAAGATTTGAAGTAAGGGTTTAAATTGGAGTTGAAGTCAAGAGTTGAAGTAAGAGTTGAAGTAAGAGTTTAAGTTAGAGTTGAAGTCAGGGTTGAAGTAAGAGTTTAAATCGGATTTGAGATTGAATCGAGGCAGGACGCCAGACCGGAGGGTCACTTTTGTTTAAGTGTAAATTTGATTAACTTGATTTGGAGACATTTAATTGACTACAGAGTAGAGTGGTGTTATTAAGACGCAAAAAGCGAAACGTTGCAGAAGTAAGAGAGATTGTTAAAGCGCCTTGATTTTGAATATATATAATATCGATTATAGTCTAAGGAGACTCACCCTTTAGTTTCTAGTATTTTCAACACATTGTTGATTTAAGGATAAGTTTTATTTGAGAAGATCGAGACGAAGTGTTTTGAGTTCATTTATTAATTTCAGTCAAATCCAAGCTATATAGATATTCAGTGTACAGATTCTAGAAATGGGGCAGTGTCCCCAGTTGTTGTAAATAAATGTAAAATAATTGTAAATATAATATTGTGTCGAAGAGACTTTCATTCCAGAGTTAGCAAACTGTCTTTCTCGTCATGGTTGCACGGGGTTAACTGTGACACACAGTTTCCAGATAATCAGGTGTGATACTATCCATGGCTTGTGGATGTAATGAATCACGTGCATATAAAGCTACACCTCCATGCAGTCGTCCAATACAAGGTTGAGAGAACAAGGAAAATCCATCAATTTGTACATGTTTCTCAGGCATATTTGGTCTGAACCAGGATTCCGAGATGAAGGCAATGTCAACCTTTTGATCATGGAAATTTTTTCTACATTCCTCCATCTTATTGTTAAGTGAGCAGGGGTTGCATACGAACAAGCTTGGTAGGCTCTTTCTCACATTAATGGGTGCAGAAAAAACATTTTCTTTGTCTTGAGGGACAGCACGCAAGTTTGATGTATCGATTAATCTGATTTTGTCCACACCATTATAGTACTTCCTTTCAGATATTCTGACACTAATTTTCCGTTGCTTATGCTTTCCTGCTCTACATCCTCTAATTGTTTTAGATGCACAAATACCAAGTTCATTTAGTGTTTTCCATGTCGATGAATCAATACGGGTGCCACTGGCTCTACCCATATTCAGTAGCACAGCTGTCGTGTAGCTTAGGAGTCCCATGGCGATAAACACAGCAAAATACCAGGGAACCAGACTATTTTCTCAAAGCTGGTAAAAAACGATTCCTCCAGTCTCAAAATTTCACTCAAATCATTGACTGTTTAAGTTTTTCAAACTAACATTACAATCTGCACTGACTCACCGGTATTTTTGACTTATGTCCATGATGTTGCGTGCCCCAAAGGGGTTATGATTGAGCAAAGCCCCAAAATTGTTAAAAAGACATAACAAATCCCCACAAAATTAACGAAGAGAAACCAAAATGCATTGGCAGCCAACCAGGGCGCCCTCAATAAATCTAATCTGTTTACAAACAACCCAAACGCATCAGACTCTTCACAAAGTTTTTGAACAATATTTCAAACCTCAAATTTTCGACTGTCAAAACTCAAAGTGTCTGTAGAGTGTAGGCCTAATTGTATTTTATCCCAGTTTTTATAACAAAAGAGCATTAATTTTATGAATGGGAATAAAAGAGTAGTGACTCGTTCTTAAACGTCCGTTTAAAACCTTGCCGAGGGTCGATGCCGTGTACTTCTAGAAACTACAAAGCTCCCCCTGTGAGAGCCTTATTTTTTAAGTAGATGCTGTGCGCTAAAGGCCCTTCGGTTTAAGCCTTTTTATCACATGCAGTTCGACCCTGCCAGCTTAAAACGGCCGTGTAACTCGTCGCTACCCTTTTATTCCCATGGGATAACTTTCCGTATGGCGCCTAGTCTTGGCCCAAGACGATGGTGCTTGATTCTGGATAGTGTACTACGCGCGGTTGAATCATCAAAGCACGCCCGCCACGGTACAGTTTAAGTGGACGGCTCGAAATCTAGACTACACTCTGCAAGCTACCATCGTCTTGGCAATCCTGCAGCGCTGCGTGCACTGTGGGCGTTGCCGTATTATGTAAATAAGGCCGTTGTCAAGGTTGTGTAATGCATATTCAATATGTGAACAACATGGCAGCGCCCAGCAGCATGAAATGAAGTCGGGCCACGGTCGGACGTACGGGACGAACGAACGAGTGATATAGTAAAGTTTGCCTAGCCATACTAAACGAACGCAATGCAGGGATTTAAATTCTACATCCCCTTTTCCCAGAAAACCAAATAATAATTATTGTCGTTATTCTGAAGAATAGCCGACTACAGAATGTCTGAGAGAAAACTGACTAAGGAGGAGTTAAGAAACAAAATGCTTGCATCTTCGTTACGTGCCGTGTTTGTTTTATGGTTTTATACTTCCCGAATGATTTGTCGTGGGCAGATCACATGAACCACAGACAGACGAACTATATATACCATGGAGGTACCTCCATGATTATACTCACATGGAGGTAGAAACCTCCATGATACTACCGTATATAGTAGTTTTACTACAGCAAACACTATTCACTGTACATGTACAATTTAATTGTCGTTCAGGCATCGACTCATATGACTTTGCACATGTATTAAACTTTAGGGCTACTAATTGTGTCACAATCACATGAATACCTAATAGTATGTTATAATTAACAATGATGTATTGTGTCTAAAAACAATTGATACAGTTTAATTAAAATTATTTCTAAATAAAGGCCAACACAAATTACTTGTTCATAAAATTGATTTCTTTATTGCCAAACACAAATTCTTCACAGAACAGTGGCTATTAAAATGATCAGGTTTGTAAACAGGCTATAACAACGATACACCACAATTAAAGCCTGAGCGACTAGTGAAATTTGCTTCTCAACTATTCGTGCATCAAATAGTCGCAACTTCAACACACTAGTCATTTTTCATGCCCCAAAATGCATTGCGACGTATTATTTGCTGCAGGTGCAATAGAGTAAAACTCACGCTGAAAGGATTTAAGGATTGTGTCACTTTATGTCTAGGGCTGGGCGACTAGTGAGACACAGTGTCAAACTTGTCGCACAGTCGAGATTATTAAAATCACTAGTCGTGTTGCAACTACTTTTTTTAATTCCTAATTGAACTAGACACAATTGCATTTGTGCACAAATGCACAGCTGTTTCATTAATAACAATTAAAATTTTGTCAACTGAATTTGAAATTCATTCTGTTTTTACAGCAGTTATGACTAATCCAGGCTATTTAAAAAATAATTTGGATTATACCATGTTCGGATAGCAATTTATGTGTTAAAGGTGCAAAAATAGAAAAAATCATAAAATATCGTGTGATGACGTCACTATGACGTCATTTCACAATTCACGAGAGCTTGCCAATATCTAACAACCTACCAAGTTTCAACATAATCGCATAATTACTTCGGGAGTTATATTAGTTCAAAAGGGCACCTTTAAGGCCGCGTCACGTGACCCCCAATGACGTCATTGATCTGAAACTTCACACATATGATGGCTGCCTGACAGTTATCGTGTGTGTAAAATTTGAAATGATAACAAGAAACTTCACCACACACATCTTCAAAAAGTCCATTTTGACGAGTTTCAACCTGCCGCTAGAGGGCGCTGTCGCATTTTGACGTCATTGGTATTTTTTTTTAACTGCCCACCCTTGCCACGCACTAACATCGTTAAAAGCAACTTCATATCTTTTGCCAATTTTGAATTAAAGGGCCACTTCCGGTTTCGACCAAAAGTAGAGGTCATGTGAGGTCACGCACACGAAACAAAAGGAAAACCTTATTTATCCCTCCCCAATCCCGCAAACAGAAACCTACGGTCTCTTCTGGCTGATTTGTTATAAATTTTCAAACATTTAAAATACAACACCTTTAAGATGACGTCACGTGACTTCTGATTATGTCATAATGACATCCTTCTTTTGCAATGATCATTGCACCAATACCTTTCATCCCTGAAAATTTCATTGCAATTGCTCTTTGGGAACATTGCAAATCAGCACTTATATGAAATTTTTCTGAAGATGACAAATGAAAATAAAAAAACTTTAACAAAAACAAGAGCTGTTTCGCTGCGCTGCGCTACGAAACAGCTAATAATCGTGTACTACAAAAATAGTAACAACTTCCTGTTTGGTGAACTGTCTATTGTATTGCTTACGACTATTCATGGCAACATAATTTACTTACGAAACACAGTCAGTGACACCAGTGACAATCCTTCAATCCTCTAAGCACGAAATTTACCATATTGCCCCTGCGGCAAACAAGTCGTGACTAGTGTCGTAGTCATGACTTTTTGAGGTGTGACTAGTCGAGTAGTAACTTACACTAGTGGCCCAGGCTTACTGATGTCTGGTTGTGTTTCATAGGTAAATTATGTCGTCATGAAAAGTCGTGACTGTGAGCGACACAATTTTTTCAGCAAGCAGGAATAGTCGCAACTATTTTAGTTGTTGTGGTGGCTCGATTTACGGAGTAGGTGAATAATGGCAGTCGCAACTCGACTAAGCAATAACTAGTTGCGATTTCAACATCAATCGTACTGCGTACCACTAGTCGCCAATCACAGGCTTTCCCACAGCAGCATTTAAAGTGTAGGTATCACAGCAGTTATACACAATACTGTTTGTACTATGTACTTGTGTGAGCGGCTGAGCCTACGACCACTCTTCTACATTGTGGGGTGCAATGCAGTTTTCATCTGATTCTCTGTGTCTTGGATAGTTTATGGCAGTTGAAAGACCATGTTGCTCATCTCGCCCAACTCTTCCACTTAGTTGTACATTTTCATCTTGGTGTTCAAAATAATGACAAACATCAACCCCAGTCCAAAAGCATCGGTTGCTAAGAGTATGCACACAGTTCCCACAGTGTTGAAAAAGCTATGTAAACTCATCTTGAAAGTCAATCTCTGTATTGGTATGGTATGATACATGTCGACAATAAATTGTGATACAGTGGTGGAACTTTGCAGCAAAATGTAGAGTACAGTTCTTTACATACGTCTTTCTTGATTGACAGTTAATATGATGTTCCATCTTTTCCTTTCTCTTGAGACTTCCTCTGCAAAACAGCAAAATATCTCTTCCACAATTATATACGCTTGAATCTTGATTCTGTCACAGATTTGTCTCTCTTGAATCAAGAACTCCATTCCTTAATTGCAGAGCAGTCGACTACCCATTCATCTGACAAGACGAGGCCTATAATGTATCAGTACTCCAAGGTGGGCATGCAGCAGTTCTCTAAAAGCAGACTCCTTTCCTGGAAATGTGCCCTATCAGAAGAATGAAACAAATACAAATCATAGAATAAGTTCAGTGATTATATTTGGTCTCATTGTGCTAAACTTTTTCTGCATCAAGCTTAATTTAAAATGTATATCTGTTTTGATTATTAATATTAAACCGTTGACCAGCGAGGGTTACAATCATCAATCAACCCAACTATAGCAATTGCAAACAAGTGTTAATTGCTTGTGCACAGAAGAAAAATGTAAGTTAAAAAAAAAAATGTCAGCCAATGAGCCATTTTCAAATCGAGGGATATGTATCTGTGTGCATTGAAGTGTTGGTGACTCGAGTCAGACAAATCCAATCTCACATAAAGCTGGGCTATGTTCGTTCCAAACCGAAGCAAAACCAAGGAGTAGGCTCATACTTCCTTCGAATGCGAATGCGAAGTGGATTTTGGTGAGGCAATACTTTTACGAGCTGCCCTTCCATAAGTGAGACACAAGAAAATTGTGCTTCGCATGATGAAATAGCACTGCTATTTAGCAGGAAGGAGGTCTACCTACATGAATAACAACAAGTTTTGAAGTATTCAAACATGACAAACAATGACTACTTACAAATGTATGACTTTACGTTTTCTAATTCTGTACAGATTCGATCAATATAAACAAGATTCTCTCCACTCACCACTTTGTGACACTGACAGTTACATAATGACTTGGGATCCATGACTTGCTCAGTTGCAAACGTTGGTCGTATGTGGTATCATGCTCTAGTTCCCTATAGTCTATTCACAACCGGACATCCTACCTCCATGGTCCAACTGCTGCCTGCATGCAGCAGACAAAGCACACGAGAACTGACGGAGTTTATCGCAAAACCAGACCGTCCGCAGAGAGGGCACTAGCTGGTATATTTTGACATAGTCGTTCATTAATTGCCATCTAGATAGCAGATCAATATAGCTTCGGCTCACTTGTTCATCTTTAGCATTATAATCGTGAATATTGCCTATTTTCTTACGAGTTTTCCTCCACGACAAACACGGAGCTACCAATGCCGTGTAATCATAACATGAATGACCCCGGGGTTAACTAATACATTATGTTAATTTATTACAGCGATCGCACGCTCATTGGTCCTACACAAAGCTGTAGAAGAAAACAATGAAAATGTTAACAAAGCGCTGCAGGATTGCCAAGACGATGGTAGCTTGCAGAGTGTAGTCTAGATTTCGAGCCATCCACGTAACTAAATCATACCATGGCGGGCGCGCTTTGGCGATTCAACCGCGCGTAGTACACTATCCAGAATCAAGCACCATCGTCTTGGGCCAAGACTATATGGCGCCAAAGTTCAAAACAAAATTACTATCAGCTAGGTTGAGTTTCATTCTGCTTTAGTCACTAGATGGATCACGTGAGGTGGTTACTATTTGGGATTCTATGGTGCGCAAACGTGGGGAAAACATTAAAATATTTTAAGTGAAAATATTAAGTCTACATTTAAGTAAAAATATCATAGATTGGTTTCTTATCTCCTGAAACCAAACATTAGTGGTCTGAAGTGGGGGAAAACGGATTGTTATGTTATACAGTGTGAGTGCATCAAGGGGGGGGGGGGGGGTGTTTTACTTTCATTCATGCCTTATGATGATATCTCTGGATTTAGACCCAGTGACTGGGGCGCTGTACTCCTTTTAAACAATTTTTGACTTCATCTGTCGTACTAGCGCCCCAGGGAACGGCACAGAATTTTAACAAATACCCTGTTTTTCGCGACACCCAGCCACAAAAAATGCCTCAAAATGACAAAAAGACCAAACAAACTAGCTCAAAAATCGCCTACTCTATTCTCGATACGTCTAGGATGTAACATCAGGCATTTAATTGTACTCACGATCATTTTTTAAACTCCAAATCAGGGGCGATGACCAGAAAAATCCAGACCAGCAGACTTCATCCCCTCTTTCAGACAATATTCCCTTTCTGAGAACCTTTCACCCCCTTTCTGATAAATTTCCAACAACCCGGCACCGTATAAGTTACGTTGCCCATGATTGAACGCACGTGGGCACTTGCTAGCTGCAGCGCCTGTACCCATCCCAGTGTACAATGTATAGCATTCGCTACAACGCCTGTAACAAGTGTAGCATTAAACAGCCGTTGATGGACATCCACCCACGACGCGTCACCAGCAAACCGAAGACACGTGATGCGACTACCACCTGATCTATACACCGCGACGCCATGTTTCGTTACCATACACATCCGAAAATCGCAGACTTGTCAATCGCTCCACGATGCGGAGTTAAAAATCATCGATTTGGAGTTTAAAAAATGATCGTGAGTACAATTAAATGCCTGATGTTACATCCTAGACGTATCGAGAATAGAGTAGCCGATTTTTGAGCTAGTTTGTTTGGTCTTTTTGTCATTTTGAGGCATTTTTGTGGCTGGGTGTCGTGAAAAACAGGGTATTTGTTAAAATTCTGTGCCGTTCCCTGGGGCGCTAGTACGACAGATGAAGTCAAAAATTGTTTAAAAGGAGTACAGCGCCCCAGTCACTGGGTCTACTCTGGATTTTAATATAGTAGCCATAATGCCTTAGGACAAAAATGTAGTTAAATTTGTTAAGTACTAATTTAATAATATTTTTGATTTACTTTGCCCGCCATACTAGCTTCTGAATATTCAATAAATTACCAACCAATGAAAGGTGTGAAAACATATGACGTTGCTCCAATGTCGTGCATGCACAAGCACTGTTGTTAATGGCGGACTGTCTCTCGCAACGTAAAACCAAAACTTTAAAAATTTCAACACACCATGAAGTGAAAGTTCCATTGTCAAAAAAATTGGATAGATGATTTGAAAAAAAAAAATTAGTTTTTGATTGTGAACAATTTTCCTGTTATCCTACTGAAAACACATGACACCAGGATACAATTACAAACCTGGTAAGCGTTGAAACGTTCTTGTTGCGCTACTTCAGCATTCATTGCTACGTTAACCGCCTCAGTCAGCTTTCCACACCAGTTCAAAAACTGACTTTCCATTTCGGTAAGTTGTTGTACACTGCCTGCTAGCTGCTGCTTGCCTGCTAGCTGCTGCTAGCAAAGATTATAGAGCGCCGTTATTAGTACGACTTCACCACAGACTTGACTAGCTAGCTATGGACAAAACCACGTGCGGGGGGGGGGGGGGCGAGCTTTTTTTAACATGCGCCCTCTATTGGCAATCCAGTGACTTGGGTTCGCTTTCGCTTGTCCCTAGAACTTATGCCGTGTCCGAATAGGCGACTTCGGCTACAGCTACGTCTAGGGCGCGCGCGTCTGCCTATTCTTCAGCACTGGTAGACGCGCTGATCCAGCCGTAGCTGTAGCCAAAGTCGCCAATTCGGACACGGCCGTACTTGATGACAATTCGTTAGGCGCTTATGGCAAGCCATATGCCCAATAATTCGATAAACACTGTTTATCACCGATAAACTTAATGTATCGCCGATAAACACTGTTTTTCGAGATAAACATTGTTTATCAAGTTTATCAACTGATAAACACTGTTTATCGAAAAAACTATGTTTATTAAGCGATAAACACAGTTTTTCGAGGTGATAAACAGAGTTATCGACTGATAAACACTGTTTATCGAAGTGATAAACAGAGTTTTTCGAGGTGATAAACAGAGTTTTTGATAAACACTGCAAGTGATAAACATGGTTTATCGAAAAACAGTGTTTATCAGTCGATAAACACAGTTTTACGCCGACGCCAGATGCCCAATAATTTGATAAACAGTGTTTATTGGTTGATAAACACTGTTACTCGAGAAAAACTGTTTATCAACTGATAAACACAGTTTTACGCCGACGCTGGATGCCTATTAATTCAGTATGCAATTCGATAAACAGTGTTTATCACTTGATAAAACAGTGTTTATCGAAAAACTTTTTTTATCATCTGACAAACACAGTTATATAAACCTTGTTTATCAAATTGATAAACACGGTTTATCGAAAAACAGTGTTTGTCGGTTGATAAACACAGTTTTACGCCAGATGCCCAATAATTAAACAGAATTTGTTTGAGCCCGTAGATGCTCTCTGGTGCAATCTAGGGAATCTGAGGGGTGATATGTTCCCCCTCTCAGATGTTGGAATTTAATGCCTATTTCAAGCTATGAATGATGCACCTATTTTTGCTATCATGGTTATTGTACCTATAAAAAGCAACTCAATTATAGTTTCGTTATATCAATATTGTTTCTGCATTTTAATGCTCAGACGGCGTGTCATCCCTATCATCACCAGACCTAAGACACATGTTTTATGGGGCAAATCAGTCAGAATGGAACATAACATCTGTAAAATATGAGCAGCAGTATATGCTCATTCTACAAGCAGTATAATAGAACCTTCAACAGCATCTTCATGTGCGGATCATGAACCAAGTTTTAGGGGGTAAACCTGTCGAAGAGTGAGCTCAAGAGTGCGAAACCTTTATGGCATGGGTCCGGGCCCGCTTATGGGCCTGGGAAAATTGTGCGTTCTAGATGCTCTGTGGTGCAATCTTAGGCCAATAAGAGGCATACAGAACGGAACAGAACATCTGTAAAATGTGAGCAGCAGTAGAACCTTTTGGGTTGACAGCATCTTCAAACACGGATCTATGAACCAAGTTTTAGGTGGAAATACTGTCAAAGAGTGAGCAACCGAGTGTAAAACCTTTACGCCATGGGTCCAGCCCGATTAAAGGGACACACCGGCCGAACTGGGCTATTTGGGCTACAAAATAGACTAAGAAATGTATTCAACGGGTTTCCAGGAATGAAAAAGAACAGTCCTTAAAAAAAATCATCAAATTTGGCCGTTTTTGAGCATTTTAAAACAAAAACGAAGGTTGCGTGATTGTTCTAACCAAAAAGTGGTACAAACAATCATGTGACCTTCCGGGCTAGTTTTACTTCCAGCCGTCTAAAAGTAACTTACCAAACCAAATTTAAATCTTGTTTTTACAAAATTATTAACGAGTTAATATTGACAAAAAAGATCATGTATTCAAATTATCGCTACAAAATGTAAATAATGGTGAAAAATCTAACGTAAGATTCGCATTCAAAGAGTCCGTGTAACGGAAGCTTGTTTAAATGGCCCCACAGCGTGGAGCAATCGGAACGTAAGCCTCGGGGCATATCACATACCGCACATGCCGTGTCTCGTGGGGGGCTGGAGGTGCAATCCCGGGCGCTATGAACTCCCAGCTTGCGGGTCTCGCCGTGAGCTTGGGAGGGGTTGGGAGCCAGACATCAGAGTACATGTTTGTCATCGTGGGTTTGTCAGTCGGTACACCTCGTGCCAAATCCGTTATTTCTTATGATCGCAACGTTCCAATATTATACTCTGTTTTGTTTCATGGCTCCTAATTTCAGGAAACATACAAAAAGATTGACGATGTCAAAACGTAGGAATATCGCATTTTGTTATATTGACAGTGTTATTGTGTGAGTAGCTTAAAAAATGTTTTATGAAGAAGAAAAAATGATTACAAAAACCGGAGCCCCTGATCGAAAAAACGAACAGGTGAAAAATAATTTTGTATAAAAGGTTGAAAAAAATATGATAAAAAAAATTCCCTCAAAGCATAATTTTGTCAAAAAAATATTTGTTTATTCTGTGAATGAAGTGTTATTTTTGAGATTGTTGAGGTATTATTTGGTTACGTTCCAAGCTACGCAGCTACTCAGCTACGCTTACGTTCCTTCAAGTTACGCTATAATATAAAAAAGTACGTTTTTCAAGCCCGAGTCAAGCTACGCTTACGTTCCATATGCAACTACGTTTACATTCCAAGATATCCAGCTACGCTTATACCTTCCAAAATATGACGTTCCAAGCTACGCTTAGATTCCAAGTTTTGCTAACGTTCCTTCTCAAGGTACGCTTTCAATCCTGAGTCAAGTTACGCTTACGTTCCATACGCAGCTATGTTTACGTTCCAAGATACCCAGCTACGCTTACGTTCCAAGATATGCTTACGTTCCAAAAGATAAGATTACGTTCTAAGCTACACAGCTTCTCAGCTATGCTTATCGATCCATATGCAGCTACGTTTACGTTCCAAGATACCCAACTATGCTTACGTTCCAAGATATGCTTATGTTCCAAAAGATATGGTTACGTTCCAAGCTACGCAGCTACTCCATATCCATACAATCCATATACATCATTTAGGTTTGTTACGCTAAAATCAAAAATTACGCTTTCAATCCCGAGTCAAGCGAGGCTTACGTTTCAAGATTTGCAGCTACGCTTACATTTCAAAATACATTCTCACAAGGATGCTTTTGAATCCCTCACGATTCCCTCCCCCACCCCCTCACCCCCTCACCCCCCAACCCACCAACCCCCACCCCCCCCCCCCCCCCGAGATTATAAAATGTTTCACTGTGAATAACAGGGCCCCTCAGTTTCATCTGTTTAGCAGAAAATACTGCTCACAAAATTTTTTTACTATTCAAATATTTAGTCGGCCACCAGCCACAAGTTCACCAGGAAGTTGGTGCCAGGAATGCTTTATTTACTTGTCACTGTCCCATCATATTCTGGGTTAGTTTTTTGTGTTCTTCGTGACGATCTTTGGATGTACGTCAATGGAGCAATAAACTAGTTTATTGCTCTATGGTACGTCGAAGCACGACTATACCTCCATCGTCGAAGGATTTGCCTGATCCGTATATGCTGGTTGTTTATACTTTATGGATAGACTGAATCCTTATGCTGCGTCGTACTAAAACGTTGCTATAAACAAAGCACCAGTCTATATCCAATATTGTGCGACGAGGTCACGAAGACTTGACAGTTGCAACGGCTGGAAACACGTTTACGCTGGCCTTTTACCGCTTTTGGGTTTTTTAATCATTTTTCGCTAATTACGTGACATTTTGACGATTTTTTTTTACAGCAACCATCTATAAAAACATTATTTATGATTATACAGCCCTAAACTGCGTACACGGTGAGCCGGTGTGTCCCTTTAAGGGCCCGGGAAAATTTTGCATTCTAGATGCTCTGTGGTGCAATGCCAATAAGAGGCATACAGAATGGGACAGAACATCTGTAAAATGTGAGCAGCAGCAGAATTTTTTGGTTTGACAGCATCTTCAAGTGCGGCTCTTGAACCAAGTTTTAGGGGAAAATTATGGTGGCCCTGACGGGACACAGCCAGTCGTGGATATTTTTGCGACGTCGTGAATATTTTTGCGACGTAAATTCACGACAAGTCGCGAATATTTTTGCGACGTCGTTAATATTTTTGCGACGTCGTGAATATTTTTTGCGACGTCGTGAATTTATTCACGACAAGTCGCGAATTTTTTCCTGACTAGTCGCAAATTTTTTCACGACTAGTCGCAATTTTTTTTACGACTAGTCGCGAATTTTTTTCACGACTAGTCGCGAACATTTTCATGACGTCGTGAATATTTCTGCAACTGGTCGCGAATATTTTTTCAGTAGCTTGAGTGTGTAATTACTGTATTCACGTAGACGGCTTAGTAAGACTAAGTAAAAGCTGTCCCGTACGATGATGATGGATCCGGAGGACAATTCCGACTCTTGCAAATCGATGGTGGGTTATTTAAACAAAACTAACGTTGACGTATGGCCCTTACGGTAGGCCTAGGCCTAACGTTATAGTTTTACTAGTACTTTAGTAGTAGGCTATCCTATGCTTGGCAATAAACATTGGCATTTTCACTCTTCAGATAAAACATAACGTTATATGTCACCCGCTCCTTCTTAATGATGAATATCGAGTACATTTCATTTTTGAGTTTATATCATAATAATCCCAACAAGCAAATCTCAATATTTTAAATAAAATAAAAATCATGATCATACGACCTTCCTGTCCAAAATAATATGTAATTTTCGATGACCTTGACACTATAAATTTTACGACCCGTTTTGAAAAACACCAACGCCAGAAAAATTTACTTTTAAAAGTGCGACGTCTCACACACTCATGAAAACAACTATTTTTTACGAAATGAAAGCATCAATTTTTAACCCCGGCGTAGTCGGATCAACAATAGGTAAATTTTACAAACAACCCAATGATAAGTTTAATTATAATGTGTTGACAATTTCAGCAAATAAATTTGAAAATTTTTACCTGAAATATTATTTCCAACTTGAAACGCGAGTTCGTTCCGTCACGGCAGGGTGCAACGCATCACGTAATCCCCCACCAAGTTTAATCCCTTTAGTATTCAGAATTGTTTGGGTTTGGAGTAATTCAACCTTGAAAACCCCCGAAATATTGATGAAAATCAGACACTGTTTTTTCGAACTTCAATAACAATTCTACTGGATAAAACATGGGCCCATTTCACATAGCCGAGTGGCTACAATCGTCATAGATTGGCTCTCTACGCGTGCCGTGTAAGAATTACACACTCAAGCTACTGAAAAAAATATTTACGACTAGTCGCGAATTTATTCACGACTAGTCGCAGAATTATTCACGACGTCGTAAAAAATATTCGCAACTAGTCCTGAAAATATTCGCGACTAGTCGTGAAAATATTCACGACGTCGCGAAAATATTCGCGACTTGTCGTGAATAAATATACGTTGCGAAAATATTCGCGACTTAGTCGTAAAAATATTCGCGACGTCGCGAAAATATTCGCGACTTGTCGTGAATAAATATACGACGTCGCGAAAATATTCGCGACTTAGTCGTGAAAATATTCACGACTGGCTGTGTCCCTTAAGGGCCACCATAGAAAATACTGTCAAAGAGCACGTGAGTGTAAAACTTACATGGCATGGGTCCGGGCCCGCTGAAGGGCCCAGGAAAATTTTGTATTTTTAGATGCTCTGTGGTGCACTCTTTAGGCCATCTAGCGGCCAAATGGCAAACGGCGAAACAGAACAATGTTTGTGTTCCAGTGCTCCACAGTTCCACAGTGCAAAACACGATTTTCATAATATTTAGGTGGTCAAAAATTCTGCTTAAGCAAAATTATCCATGCTTAGTAAAATCAGAATACTGGCCAAGACTCCATTCAATTGTTATGCTAAGTAAACAATAGCTCAATACCAGTTACAAGCAATGTATATGGCATGACATTTTGGCCAGTAATCTGTGTAAAACTAACAAGCTATTTTCGTGCTTAACCAAATTTTTTGCTTAAGCAGCTCTATGAAATTGGCCCCTGTTCCGCATGCGGGACCAGGGACTTGACGATGTCGCAGTCGCCTGGTATGTAAATGTATTCACTTATTAATATGTAACATTGTTACGTGTACGTTTTGACCAATCAAATGCACCCAAAAAAAAAGACTAGTTCATTTGTCACTTGTGGGTTACGTATACTTAGTTGATGATTGAAATAAATTTTTTAACAACCAATTAATTATAAAAAAAGAAAGCACTTAATGTTCATTTGAATTTAAGTAATACGTTGTAACATACATTGGGGTCGGTTTTGTTTGCAAAATTTGAATTTTGGGAAGTGCAATAAAACGACTTATGACACCGACACCCCCTTGCCTGCTAATGAGTTTACCCGCCCCACGTGCGTGCCGCGTGTAGACGCGTGCGCCTTACAACGTCTTCTACTGTGATGTCACAGAGTATAATGAATATTTTACCGGCAGGTCAGCACTTCCACGCGCGCTCCTACTGGTTTTGTTCATCTCCCCATTTGGGGAGATTTTCCAATAACAACGTGCAGAGTAAGAAACGACTTCGTCAAGTCCCATTCTCGGGACCACATTTTGACGGCGAGCGCGCACTGTACTGTATGACACGAGGTTGTTTCATTATAAGTTGAGGTAATAGCTAGGGACCTCTCACACGAGAATGGGACTTGAATCAAGTCTATGTATCACCCGCTTGCTGAAACGACACAGCCTGAATAATTCCAAGATCTGTGGACGAGCGAAATGAGATCGATACACATAGAGAACGAGGTTGAATACTTCCTGGCCCATGTTTTCGCTCAGCCCCATGGAGGCAAGGCGCTGGGGACGAGCGAAGCCCATGCTCTGCTATATTGTTGGTATTTAAGGGTACGGACGGGGGACGGTGATCTTCATGGTACGCACGCGCATCCCCCCTCTTCTTTATTTCAATTCAATTCATCACACACACACAAAAGCACAGCCAGCACATCACTGACGACTTGGGTTCAACAACTACGAGCTGGGCCTTATGAATTCAACGTAGTTTTTTGTTTTAACTCATGCATGAGCTGTCGTTGGTTCGTCCTAAAGAATGAACACAGGCTGAAAAATGAGCAGGTACAGTAGGGCTATATTATAAAGATCTAAAAACTTTTCAAATTTTCCTTTTTTAAAGGGAGGTACACGTTTGGTAATTGTCAACTCATTCAAGAATCAAAATTCAAATCAAAGACCAGCACCATCAGTCTTCTCACTTTTACTTAGTCCTGGGGTGGATTTCACACAGGTAGTCCTAACTTAGGACTAGTCCTAAGCATAGCTAAGAGATAGGACCGTTCCTAACTTAGGACCGGTCTTATCTCTTAGCATTGCCTACTCCTAGAACTATTTCGGTTTCGTCTGGCTATTGTCTCCCGTAACTAGGCAGTTTCATCAAGTTGATTTTACGTGTACCAAAACACACACGCACACAGCCCCGAAAAAAAAGAACGAAATATATTAAATCATAACTCACATTTTGTACAACTCATAACTATGAGACTTGACAGCAGGCAGGAGCATTCTCTCCTCGTGCTTAGATTTTAAAAATATTCGAAATCGGATGAATAGTTTCGGAGATATTGTAAAAAAAAGAGAGCAACGACAAAAAAAAGAGGCTTGGCTTGGCGTGCAGCGCCCATTCGTTTGTGCATGACGTCAACTTTGAACCCCGTGGACAACGGATTTCGGAAATCTTCGGAAAGCGCCGAAGAAGCCCGAAGACGTTTTTTTGCGATGCGGGAGCACATGTTTACACAAAATGAGATAACGATTACATCATCGTGTAGCCGATAAAATTCCGCACATCGTACAGCTAGTCGCATAGCTTTTACCATAAAAACCTATTTTTGTCGGCGTTTTCCATTTTTTGAATCAAGATTTCTTCCAGAGACAATCATCAAAATTGAATGCGACTTTGTCAGTGCTAATTCCCATACTTTTAAGTTAAACTTGTGAAAATTTGGTGTAATTTGATTATGTTTTCTTCTCCCGCAGAAAGGTTTTGTTAGACCATTTCTTGCAAAGTTGTCCTAAATACGCACGATTGTACATGTACGTCGTACTCGTACATCTTCGTGTTTCCGTGATGTGCCACCACAAGAGGGCGTGTGTTACAATAAGTTTGATAGGCCGGGGCTCTAATAGAAAGCTGGAAAGCTGCCCGATCTTGTTTTCTTTGATAATTTCTACGTTCTGAATTGATAATAACAGACTGCTCATCTTGAGTCAAAAGAAACTAGTATTGTTACATACTTTTAAAGGCCTATACTAATTGAAACGAAAGTTGAACAAAAAAATTGATTGTATATAGCCATTGGTTTTTAGAAATTGTCTTTGTAAATATAACAAAAATAATCGATGTATACCAATGCCTTCATCCTCAAGTTTTTTAAAGATTGTTCTAAATTTTTACTGTGTTAATGCTACAATTTTAAATCAAAGGATCAACTGATCTTAAATTAAAGAAAACACCAGTCATAAACTCTTTAATTTTATTCCATTCTGGTTAATTTAATAATGCTATTTGTTGACATAATTAATAAAGAATATTCACACAAACACCTGCAAAACTTAACACATATTTAATTTTTATAAAAAATATTAAAAAATAAATAAAAACATATATACAAGGATTGTCTCTGTGTGATGTTTTAGTATAGAACAATGATACACCCCCCCCCCCCCACACACACACACACACGCCCACCAAACATAATAGAGGTGCAAACATTTAATAATAATAATAATTTCTTATATAGCGCATTTCACAATAAACCGTATCAATGCGCTTTACATTAGTCCCCTGGTCATTGGGCCAATAAACATCCCTTTAATCTTTCTCAGCTCCCATTTTATACCTTGCAAATCCTAGCGGGGTTAGCTTGAAGTTGTCCTTTAGTGTGGACCGGATGTGGCGCTTTAGAAACCGGTAAATGGCTCCCTGCATTAGAGCAGCTTGATGAGGGGCTAAGAAGTTCATCCAATTCCTTTACACAGGAACAGAAACGTGTGATTTAGTTTCGAATTTGAAGTTTGTTCTCTTGTGTTCTATGGTATCATGGAGGTGATACATAGCCCCCCCTTACATTTCATTATTTTGTCTGGAACGTATTTATAACATAACCCTTAACCAAAATGTAGGGTCATTAATTCAATCTTGTTTATTTTTTGGATGTAAGCCTACCTTTTTAATTTTTGATTTAGATAGATTGACCCTGCACCCCCAATCGTTGCATAACGTCGGGAACTAATTAAAGACACTATAAAAAAAAAACCGAAGGACTAAGCCGGCACTGTACAGTGGCCTAAGACTATTATTATCCAGTGACCTGTGAAAGCATGATACTGAAAATGACCATCAAGCCGGGGCACCCTTCCAAGGACACCTACTTGGAAATGGGCGATGCAGTCCTCAATAATGATGAGCAATGCAAGGTCACTTTGGTTTGTTTCCGTGTTGTGTAAGAATTAATGGCAAAAAAGAAACCCAAGCACTAAAAGGAGATAAGGAGATTGTATCATTAGCTGACGAGTGTGCAAAGTCTTGGGTTGAGGTTGATCTGTAGTCAATCTTACTCTATTATAAACGGTTGAGTCAAAAAATAAAAGTAAATGATGTTGTCAAAGTTTTAGCGTGATGTGTCTACAGTACATTTAAAAGTAATACGAGGAGTCCTTACCCGCTTTCGTACCCATGTATTGCTTCGTCGAATACGTTTGGCAGGAATACTACTACTACTACTAGCAGTATCGACGGCAGCCATAGATGGGTTCTTTTCTGTAGGAATGGCAGTTGGTGTGAGAACCATTCGAACAGGTATTCCCAATTTCTTCTTCATGATACACGTATCATCAAATACATCGTCCAAGAAGTGGGCTTTGCAAATCCTTGAATATTTAGAAAGTGTGAAGTCTGATCTTGTAAGGTCTACAAACTTCACCCATTGATGGCGGATAACATTATCTTTGGGAAATCTGTAAAAACCCAACTCGGAATCATCCCTCTGATTTCTATTGCAGCCACCAACAACACAAAATATTGGCATATTGATAATGGAAGAAAGCTTTAAAATAAATAACAAAAGAGCGACTAACTTTCAACCACTAGCACATAACCACAGCGAAACGTAATAACAAAGTGTATTGTGTGTGTGCATTGAAAAGTTCAGTACAACTATGTACGCACGACGGGAACTAGAAGTTCAGCCAGCCGTGCTAAGTGTGAGTCCGCAACCAGACCGTTGCTATGCGGGGGGCGCTTACACAGGCAGAAAGATCCACACGTCCAGCTACGTCACTATTTTTGGCAAAAGGTTTGCTGCCACCATCGGTGAAAGGCGCTCGTGTTTGGGGAAGCCCTGATGTTGCGGGGTAATTTTTCGCCGCGAATTTCGTTTTTTTCTCAAATACAAGATGAGTGTAAAAATCTAGGAAAATTGTAGGGTACTTATTAATACATGATCTTTTAAATAGCGAAAGCTGAAGGGGGTATTTTGCATGGTCTTTAACAATTTCCCCCACGATGCCGCTCCTTGGTTTTATTCACAAAATATCACTTTTTGCCGTTCATAAAAAATCATACTAGCGCCTCCTCAAAGCACAGTTTGTAAACCTCACCAGTGATAGAGGGCGCTCGCCTAGTGTGCGCCCTCTATTGCCATAGGCTGCGCATTAAACTTGGCCGTGGCCAATATGAAGAAAAACATAAGAATTGAACTTGAACACGGGTACGTTTTTTTCACGATCCTCGCTCATTAAAAACGGTATATCTCTGCAACCAAACATCCGATTTCAAAATTTTAAATTGATTTTTACTTCTAAGAATACACCTTAACAGACCACATCTTGTCAAAGAAAAAATCACCTGCATTAAATTTGACTGAAACAGCCTACCGTAACCCCAGTCATAGAGGGTCATCTGTCACGCGTTCAACGACCCATGGTTCAATGATATTGAATGGATAACTTTCCGTATGGCGCCACCACCTTTTCACTCATTTTTACAAAAAGGGATATCTCATTGAGGTAAATTAGATACTATATTATTTCATATCGAATGAAAAAGTGGTCTAGCCATACGGAAACTTTTCCCAATGAATTTTTGAATCAGAAATCTCTCCTTTTTTTTTCTTTTTTATCTTGCCAAAATTAGGCTCTATGTGTCCTTTGATATATCAATGTGTATGCTTTCGACCAGAGAATCCACTCCGCAATTTCAAAAATTGTTAAAAATGATAAATTCTTACTGTAATAATATTCACTTTTTGCACACAGCTGTGTACATACTGGTACCCTGTGCGAGCTTCGTGGTTCCGTGTATGTTTTGTACACAAATCACGGATCGTACCCGCCCTCTCGTGACGCATTTTCGCAAAACGAGGTCGGGTAATTTTCACTTATTGTTGGCAGAAGAGTAACACGTACAGTAGATAGGGAATCTGAATATTACGGTAAGAATTTATCATTTTTAACAATTTTTGAGATTGCGGAGTGGATTCTCTGGTCAAAAGCATACACATTGATATATCAAAGGACACATAGAGCCTAATTTTAGCAAGATAAAAAAAAAAAAAAAAGAGAGATTTCTGATTCCCAAATTCATTGAACCATGGGTCGTTGAACGTGTGACAGATGACCCTCTATGAGGTTACGGGAGACGATAGCCGGACGAAACCGAAAAAGTTCTAGGAGTAAGCATTGCCTAGGTAGGACTAGTCCTAAGTTAGGATTACCTTTGTGAAATCCACCCCTTAGCCCACCTTGTTGAGCTGTTAATGGCTCCGCTTTTAACATCGGTCTCATCACTGTCACCATTACAGCCCACCTTCAATACATGTTTTAAACGCTAAGTTTTCAAAGACGCAAAAGGTGTGGTAGTTTGATTGCAAATTTCTTCCATTTAAAAAAGTCCTATACTACTCCAACATACCTCATTTTATTCCTTACTTACAAAAGAAAATTCAGTTATTGCTGGAACGGTCGTAAAACTTTCACCTATCAACGCTGTTTTGAAAAACGTATAGCATTAAGGAGGCCCAAAGTACGGAAACCAGTCATCTCGCCTCCCCGCAAAGTCGCCCCCTGCAAAGTCGCCCCCTAGCAAGCTCGTCCCCTCCGTGTACAAACTCGCCCCCTCACAATGTCACCCCCTACAAAGTTGCCCCAGACACAGTTGCCCCCAGACACAGTCGCCCCCCGACAAAGTCGCCCACTAACAAATTCACCCCCAACACAGTCGCCCTCTACGCGTTTTTGGCCGTGTCCAAAACGGCGACTTCGGCAACGGCTAGTTTTTTAAAAATCTTTTTTTAAAAAGTCAGTGCTTTTTTATCCTTGATATCTTTATCCAGTAAATTTTTGTGAGAAATCTTTTAGGCCCTATGCTCATTACATGTTTTTAAGTTTAATTATTTATGGACGTTACATTTATTTATTTTATTGGACATCATTCTTTTTTATGGACATTATGTTTATTTAGGTTGATGGATCATGATGGATGATCATGATGAATTTTTTGTTTGAAGAAACAGTTTTTTGTTTGAAGAAACAATAGTTTTTCTAATGATGTTTTTCTAATGACATGTTTTAAGTTTAATTATTTAATGATGTTTCTGTGAGATAATAAGTAAATATTTTTTAGAAATATCTTTTTATATTTAAGTAAGTACATAACAAATTATTTCTAGAACTATATTTTTCAATAAAATACTTTAGTACAACGGTAGAATTTTTATTGGAAATTTTTCGTTTTTCAATAAGTAAGGCCTAGGATCCATTGTCTTTCCCCTTAGATGTCATGGAAACAAGAGCAAAACAATGTACGAATTGACCTATCATGTTCTAAGTTTCCGAAATGGACCCAAAGGATCCGCAAGAAAAACCTTTTCAACAACGAAATAACTTTTGTCAAAAATTGTGGATTTTCAATAGGTTATCCTCGGCAAAAATAGATAAAGTCTTTAAGTATTCCCTTTCTTGAATCAAGTTAACAACAATAAAAAGTTCCCTTTAGGGGGGCGACTGTACTGGGGGGGGACTTTGTCAGGGGCGACTGCATCGGGGGGCGACTTTGCAGGGGGGCGACATTGTAAGGGGGCCAGTTTGTACCCGGAGGGGGCGTGCTTGCTGGGGGGGGGGGGGGGTATCTTTGTAGGGGGCGAGTTGACTGGCATTCAAATATTAGACCCCTATAAGACTCACAGGGGAGCCTTATAGTTTCTAGAAGTAAATAGATCCATTCTTTTGTATTTAATTTTTTAATTTTTTAATTTAGTTTGAATTTTCTCTGTAATAGCGCCCTGAGCACTTTTGTGGATTTTCGCTCTGTGAGACCTCGTTATTAGGTGTTCTGAGCAGAGCACAGCTCCGAACAACTAGTGTTATTGTTCGTTTTTTAGGTATTCGGGCTAACAGCCCGGAACACCTCTTATTTTTGTTCATTTTTTTGAAAATTCATAAATTCATGTATAAAGAACTACGAAATTTCTCCATTGGTTGTGCGTAACACGTGTGGCGTACACGTGTAGTGTATTCAAGGCATATTTGGTGGCATGCGGCCAAGTTTATTGTGCTCTGTGCCATAGCATGATGCATAGAGCTATATAGCTCTATTTATGCAAATTGGTGCAAACGATTTCCTCTCAATCTTCGGCATCAAGTTGATCAAATGTTACCCTTCTGATGGCTTAGTGGTCAATGTGGAATTGAAGATGAAGTTTCGCTGAGATGGCCACCTACTTCAGTGATTCATGGGACTTTTAATTCTGTGAGAAAACAACAGTACAAAATAACGAACATTGGTCATGTTTTGGTTTGGTTAAACAATGAGAAGCAGAGACGTTACATCGATCGACCACTCCCCCCCGGGTGAAGGGTGTTTGGACCCACAGAATTCACGACAGTATTACAATACCTATTACTTCTTGAACTTAGCATAATCATCAATTGTTTTGATTATTTGTTAAAACAACCATCCAAGTTATTCTGAGTTAAATATTTTGAAGAAAAAAAATCTCTGGAATAACATAAGCCCTTTGACCTTTCTCTAGTAGGAAAGGGCGTTACGTAAACTAATCTATTTCTACCTCCATGCACGGACATCAGGACATGGATGTTACAATACAAAACATTCAAAGAAAACAGAATGGTTAAAGTATAAGGCCCAAGCAATTAGGAATGGTCTTGCTAAAATGAACTGCCAGATTAAACAAAACTTTAGTACAAACAAATAAATAAAACAATCCAGATTTAAGAACGGAAAAACAACCTATTATTTTATAAACATTATTGTAACAATAACACAGCCCCCAGTGGTATAAAATTGTCTCAAAACATGAAAATAATATTTGAGAAAGGCCAGAGGGGTGCACCTCACTATAGGCCAAAGTTCATGCAAGCTTATCCCATAGGCCTACAAGTTATTTTTTATTGTAACGTTTTGGCGGTCTTGGAGTTAAAAGATTGTACAAATATAAGAATAATGTTACAATCAACTGCCAATAATTTGAACAATACTTTATTTTATGATGCTCAAATGATTGCTGAATTGTGGTCGAGGAAACTAGGAACTCGATGAATAATGACGTACGTAGGTTGTTTTCAAGGCGTTTAACAAACACGTCCTTTTAATGGCTTTTAATGCTGTTGTCTACACTGATTTAATGTAGATTTTTGTTTGCTTATTGTCGACCAAGAAATTATGGTACATGGTGGTGCACTTTCGATCATCGTTTTAAACTTTTAATTAAACGTACATTACATGTTGATGGTCTCGTCTGTTAAAGCCTTTCGGTTCAGAAAAAAAGTTCACAGATATACAAATAACTTACAGGGTTTACAGAAGGCAATGGTGAAAGACTCCTCTCGAGATATTATTCCATGAAATGCTTTACTTTTGAGAAAACAGCAAAACAATATAAATTCTCGTTAACGAAAGTTACGGATTTATGTTTAAAAACACATGTCATGACATGGCAAAACACGCGGAAGCGAGGGTGGTTTTTTTCTGTTGTTTTCTCCCGACTCCGATGACCGATTGAGCCTAAATTTTCACAGGTTTGTTATTTGATATAGAAGTTGTGGTACACCAAGTGTGGGCCTTGGACAACACTGTTTACCGAAAGGGTCCAATGGCTTTAAGCTAAAAGGTAGTCATGACAGAACCTATAGTCTATAAGAATTTGTGATAATTTGAAGTTGAACATTTTCTGATGATTTTTTTTGAAGTTTAACTTTAACTTCATAAAAATGTTACTGTTAGCAATCTGCAAGTTAAACAATCGATTCAGAACTAGGAAAAAATTATAATTGGTATAAATTCCAATTAAATTTTGTTTTGATGTTGCATTTTTTAACTCTGTTGTTGAAGCTTCTAGTTTGTTGGGCTAGGCAGCCGTGCATGCTGACACTTGAGTGAAAACGTAGATTCTTTTTAGTAACAAGAAGTTAGTATGCCCACTTCTGGTGAATAGTAGATCTAAATTGTACACCTGAATACTTAGATGATAGGAGGCAACAAAGTGAGATTCATACAGACAGTTCAGTCCATGGGAGGCCCTGAGACTAGAGGGTGAAATATTTATCGGTTTGGGAAATTCAAGGAGTTATTGTTAAGGCCCGTTTACACAGACCCCGATAACGAGAAGGATAACGAGAACGACAAAAAGAACGCCCTCGATTGGTTAAAATGCTCCACGCAGAATACGCCCACGCTCATTCAACCAATCGAGGCCGTGCATTTTTATCGTTATTGTTCTCGTTATCGGGGCCTGTGTGACCGGGCCTTTATGGTTGTTATTTACATAGTTCAAAATTAAATAATGTGATCCTAAATCACTATCAACATCAAATCCAAACTAAACCCATATCAAAGCTGAATCAAAAGTAGGTTCATGTTAAACATTTGCTTCTAGTATGGGATGATCCCATAAAGGGTATTGCTTTTAATTCATTTGTATAATATAAAATACAACCTCTATTTTTAGTGAACAATTTTACGAGTTCTTGATACCAAGTAGTATATTAAAAAATAAATGGTTAATATGCAACATTATTAAGGGATTCAATAGTGATCCTTTGAAAACTTTATTTTAAAGTCAAAGTATCAGTGCGTTAATTGCATGATTAAACATTACTGTTTGGTTTTATAATATTCATCTTTATTGGATTTGCATGAATATGCTTATTAAAAAATTAGCTGTAACATTAGTTTAGTAAAATATTCTGTGAATACTGTAGGCCTACACAGCCAATATCGGAATGTTGACAAATGGTTGATGCTTTGAAATATATTTGAATTGCCTCTAGCGAGCGGGTTATCTTAGTAGTCTAGCTGGTAAGACACTGCTCTAATTCGTGGCTCTAGAATTGCAAGGGGCTTGGGTTGGAATCCAACCCGAGTAATATTATGCCTGTGATATTTTCTTTCACAGGACTCCGTATGTTACCGAGTATACAGTGCTAACACACCGGTGTACGGGTAAAAACCAAAATTTATATTGATACTTTGAGTTGAAGTGGCCATTATATAGTAAACAACAAAATACAATCAATCTAAGTTTAAAATGTCATGATTGTTGCCTGCAAATTAAATGTTTTTCACACTAAAAAGTACTTTTTATTTTGTAGGGAGGGAATTGTCTCCCGTTTCCCAATACTGTAGAAAGGTTCATGGTGTACCTATTTAAAAATAATAAAAGGAATTTGTTTGATTGGTCCTCTGTAGTTTTGAACTAGTTTACATATACTTTGGTCAAATGTTGTTTAGACACGAATATGTTTTTTTCCTTCAGAAAATGGTGAAAATTCCCATCTTCTTCTCTTCGTCCCTTGTCCTCGAACAAAAGCACTCTTCCCAAACTCGTATGAACTTGTAACTTTGCACATAGTTAGATATGCATTAGGAGTGGAACCTGTGTTAGTTACATCATGATGACGTCATCCATTCTTTAGTTATAAAAATTCAAAGTTTATTATATAAAAAACATGACTTTTGATCCACATGATGGATTCTTACAATCGATGCATCATCAAAAAGGTCGTTAAAAACTCCATAAAGGCCTCGCAGGCATGATCCCATTTTTACCTCGTCTTCTGGTTCAAATCAGATTTTTTGTGTATTTTCGTCGAAAATATATTTTTTGTTTGACTACAACCGTACTGCGCTGATCACACCGGTTCTCGTCCGATCACTGAAGTTAAGCATGGTCAGGAGGTTGGGGGTTGTTAGAGGAGGAAGGAGGTAGGATAGTGTGCCAAACGCTGCTGATGAAATAACATATCTTGTGGCACAGTGTCTTGTCTGTGCGTTTCGATAGCTTCCCTTCGCCTTGTGTACCAATGTCTCTCAGGTGCTATGACTCGAGCCCGATCCCAATCTATGACATACATGTAGTCTAAATCGGTGGAGTGTTTGACAATGGCAGATTTGTCATATTCCCCTCTGCGGCCGTGTGCTTTATGTTCTTTTAGCCTGGTAGTTAGCTCTCTACCGGTCTCGCCAATGTACACTTAAACACAAGTACAAGGAATTCGATAGACCCCTGCCTGACTGCTAGAGCCATGCTTGTCTGTGTGAGTGTTTAACTTTGTTTCCAACTTGTTGGGAGTTTGGTAGTAGACCTTGATTTCTGCCTCACGGAGGATCCGTTGAATTTTGTGTGAGGTATGACCAATGTACGGAAGGACCGCAATGGGCATACTTGTATCTTTGGATTGTGCAGACTGAGAGTTGTGTTTTGAGGGACTCTCGTTTGTTTGGTCTATAGGCCTACCCATTCTCGTTTAGCACTGTGTTAAGGTGCTCCAGCTCATTAGGTAAGTGTTTCTTATCACAAATAATGTGTGCCCTTTGAAGTAGGGTCCGATTCACTGAGACTTTCACTGAAGGAGGATGGAATGACCGAGCGTTGAGGTAGTGGTCTGTATGAGTGGGGTTTCTGTACACGGAGTGTGCAAGGGAACCATCGGTCCTCTTGGAAATGAGTACATCAAGGAATGGTAATGAATCAGATGTCTCAGTTTCCATGGTGAACAAAATGTTCGGATGCTGGTGGTTAATGTGACACTAAGGAAGTCATCAAGGTTTTCCAATCCATGTGACCAAATGATGAACGTGTCATCCACATATCGGAGCCAAAGCTTGGGTTTGAGTCGAGCGGTACCCAGGGCTTTCTGTTCAAAATCTGAAAATGTTCGCCAAGACTGTGGAAATAGGAGACCCCATGGGAGTTCCCAAAGCCTGTCTGTAATATCCATCTTGTTGGAAGTATGTTGACTTTGTCATTAATAGATCATGAATCTGGTCTGGCGTTAGGCTGGTTCGATCAGTTAGAGTTTCATCTTGTTCTAGTACTGCTTTGGTTATTTGGCAACCTTCATCGGTGGGTACGTTGGTGAAAAGAGATTTGACATCAAAACTCACTAATATATCGGAAGTCTGTTATTCAATTCCCTTGATAATATCGATAAACCCTGCTGAGTTGAAAACATGGCGAAGTGTTTTGCCCACAAGTGGGTTTAAAAGCTTAGTCAAGTGTTGGGCGAGGATGGAGGTAGGGGAACCTCGAGAGGAGACAATAGGGCGGAACGGTTTGTCTGGTTTGTGAATCTTTGGCTGACCAAAGAATCTCGGGCACTTCGAGGCCGAAGACCTGAGATGTCTGTACAATGGAGTGGGTATGGCAGTGCTACGGTTTAGGGAGAGGAGTTTGGCAGCGAGCTTCCTTTCAACTGATGGGATCGGGTTCTTCTTTAGGCGGGCATAGGTATCTGTGTCAAGGATACCTTGAACCTTTTGATCATATTCAGTGCAGTCCATTACAACAGTTTTGGTTCTTTGAAAGGATTCTCTACATCCCACTGTTTGGTCAAACTCCTGGACGATATACATTGTGTTCTTGATAAACCAAATAATTCTGCTGTGTTGATAGCCAATGATTTTAGTAAGGCATTTGATAGAGTTGACCACAACTTATTTATTAATAAATTTATTAAGCTTGGGGTCAGAACTTCCTTAATTCCTTGGCTATGTGGATTTTTATCAGATCGTCTTCAGGCTGTTAAAAGGGTGATATTTCTGATTGGGAGAGATTGCATGCTGGAGTTCCCCAAGGAACAAAAATTGGGCCCATTGCCTTTTTAGTCATGATCAATGATTTTGTTCCTGATCTTCCAGCGGTCAAACATTACAAATATGTCGATGACCTGACTTTTAGTCAGACCCTCTCTAATCCTAATGAGAGCTCCAGCATGTAAAAAGTGCTTAATGACCTAAATCAATGGACTGATCTGAATAAAATGAAACTTAATCCCGCCAAATGCCAGTACATGAATATCAGTTTTCAACGTAACCAACCTGATCCACCCACCTTTGACATTTTAGTTTTTTTTTGTAATTTTTTAACATTTCAATTTTTTATGAATCTCTGTATTTTAAACTCAATTCAGCTTGTAGCTGCAATGTTTGAATGTGTTTTAATAAACCAATAATAAAATTACAACGCTTACGCACGCTTTACCAATGTTATGCTTACAAAAATCACGCCGAACGACCGTCTTCGCAAAATTCGCTGAAGTTTAGAAACCGGTTTGTAAATTGAGCAATCTTCATGAGGAGATGGGAATAATTTGTGAATGTTCGGAATTTAATACCAACGCTTACGAAGACACTGGGAATGTTGCGAAGTTTGAGCGATTGTCAAATATTTCCTTCTGATAGCATATTCGCGAGCATATTCAACGTGTGAGAGCAGCATAAATTGACCGATCTTTGTAAGGATTACCTAGTCATACCTCCTTAAATGCAACGAAGTACTGACTTAAAAAGTAAGGTAACCTCATGAAAAGATAAAACTTAAAGACCTTATCCCTGGTTCCAGTTGAATGAGCTAAAACAAAAGTAGCGATTACAAAAGTGTAGTTTTTCTGTTATCATTGCATAACTAAAATTGACAAAAGATAGTTACTATAAAAGTGCAAACAATCTCAATCTCTGCAGCATGTTTTTACTTACTCTATTTTTCCCAAAAGATGACAACATTAAGGAATGGTATGAAGTGTGATTGCAAAAACAAATTTTCACTGTGTTCTTGGGTTTCGTTTGCGAGAGCTAATCACTCTCCTTAGTTCACTTTCTTGATTTAAAGGAACACGTTGCCTTGGATCGGACGAGTTGGTCAAAACAAAAGCGTTTGTAACCGTTTTTTATAAAATGCATATGGTTGGAAAGATGTTTTAAAAGTAGAATGCAATGATCCACACAAGTTTGCCTCGAAATTGCGTGGTTTTCCTTCTACTGTGCGAACTAACATGGTCGGCCATTTATGGGAGTCAAAATTTTGACCCCCATAAATGGCCGACGTGTTAGTCGACGAGGTAAAAGGAAAACCACGCAATTTCGAGGCATGTTTGTGTGGATCATTGTATTCTACTTTTACAACATCTTTCTACCCATATGCATTTTATAAAAAACGGTTACAAACGCTTTTCAAAGACCAACTCGACCGATCCAAGGCAACGTGTTCCTTTAAGGTGAGTGTTGCACTCATATTATTATTATTAAAATGAAGGCCTGCATTACCCAATTATGTCCAGGGGTAGTGTCACATGCATCAATACATACAGTACCATCCCCCTCCAAATTATGGGAGGTTGTTCCAAGTTCTGACTGCTGCGTGCAGGGTTGTAGCACCATTACTCGCTACCAAGTAAGATTTTATGCAAATTATTATTTTGAGTAATTACCAATAGTGTCCACTGCCTTTCAGCAGGCCCCTTATCCCATGCTGTGATGGCTTCGCGCTTTTGAGCTTCTTACGGGCCTGATATAACCTGGAAAGTGGCAGGAGAGGGATCATCTGAAGAGATGCTCCTTTTATTTTGAAACAAGACATACTGACTGGTTTATCCTGACTGGTTTATCTTTGACTTCTGGAAGTGGTATTTTGTCAAAATAAAGCTTTTGTCACTAAAATATGTGTTTTGATGAGTGGAATATGAATAATAATGCCGTCGATATATCGAAAATACTCAAAAACTCGATAAATTTTTGACATCGAAATCGCCGATGTCACTTTTATAATCATATCGTAATATCGGATTTTCGATATATCGAAAATTTCGATGTTTTGAAAATTTCGATGTTCTTAAATGATATCGAAAATACCAAAAGAGTGTCCGATTATTTAAGAAAAATCTGTGTTTGAGTATTAGAAAAGCCGTCGTTGTTATGTAGTTTCATCATTTTGAGTTGCGGTATTAAATAAAATACGTTTTACAACCAAGTATGTCTGCTTGTTCTTTGGGCTTTCGCCATCAGCCGCTGGCCCGCCGCAGAAGTTCACGACCCCGCGGCGAGCGTACGGTAAAACCTCAAAAGAAACCACCGCTACTTTGCAAAAATACCCCGCAAAAAATTTCCCAGAATCAACAAGACATAACAAAATAAGGAAGAAAACAATCTTACGTTATACAGAAAAATAATCTTTCTATCAATCCAAGGTATCGTAATGTCGTCATTTTGGTCAAATAAAGTCTACGCGTTGTGTTCGTAAACAAGCTAACATTTCCGAGGAACTATGCTTCGCAGACCACGTTGTCGGCGGCTATTGCGTGCGTACCAGCGAAGACTATGGTGTTGTACGGTTTAAGCATGCACACCAGCGTGTGTGGTTATTGCAATTCGGGGGGAAAACCCGTTTGCCCAAGCATGCACAGACAAGTGCAGTCTTTTGTCAACGCGGTATCGCGTGATGCACTGCGTTATTTTGACAATAGAGGGCGTTCTAGCATTCAATGTTTCATGCCTTTATAGAATGCTAAGTGCTACGAGCCTTTATTGGAGACTATGTGACTGCATGCTGTTTGCGTTGTATAATGTGAGCGCGGAATGGTAGGTCTGTGTTTTGCGGGACTTTCTAGTGATTTTTTTGTCGATGATTATCTCAACCATTTTCAACCGTAAAGGTAGTGTAACATACCAGCGGACATTTATAATGTATCTAACAATATTGCCGTGAATTGTCGTTATTTTTGAGGGCATTAGACTCTGAAAAAGTTTAGTAACTAATTCGTTTAGTGTTGAAGTTTCACTCTCCACATAGAACAGCGGGCCTGTCGCACCAATTTTTTTTTTCCACATCGTACCAAAGATCTCAACCCAAAGCCGCCCGCCCGCGCGCCCGTCGGACAACTTGATTGGCACTTTTACGTCAATGCATCGGCAACTGACACCTTAATGTCAGCGAGTCACGCAACTCACAAAGGCTCTGTGTCATTTTGAGACGGTCAATCATGGCCAATCACGAATCGAGAATTGTGGTGAGCGTTCACCAATATTGGCCAAGCCAGCGGTAGCGGCGATCAGACTTTGTTGTAAAACCAGAAATAATCGGGGCGCGGGACTACGCCATTTGAAACTTTTGAACTACAAACAAGGTCGGGGCCCCTCAAAACAGGTTTAAATGTAACCCTATTAAACTGTCAGTCTACGGTATATATATTTCTACTCACCATGAGTATACTCAGTGCTGTTTTTAGGCTTCATCTTGCGCGCGGGAAATACTCGATATATCGAGTATACTCGATATTAAGTTTTCGATATTTCGGTAATGGGAAAAAACTGATATCGACAGACGTTAATGAATAAACAATTAACTAAAGGTTTAAAAAAATTAGTTTCCATGTTATTTACAAATTTTTTTTGGGACCCAAGAGGGCGCTGTTCGGAAGTCAATCGAGGCGCGATGAATTGCATGCAGTGCCAAAACAACATAGTGATGCTTTGCGCAAGCTAAAAACATGCCCTCATAGTTGAAACAATACCTGATTTTTTTTCCATGTTAGGCAAATGCTCCGTTAGGTTCGTTACGTCTTTCAGGTACATGTACCTTCTTAGACTTCCCCACTAGCTGGACAAATTATTGGGGTGGCGCCATGTTTTAGAAAAGAACTTTTCTGTTCATGTCAAAATGTGTAGTGTATTCCGGATTCTCGAAGCACGACGGCTCGAATGAAGTGTTTGCTGCACAGCGCTGGAAAAGACGTCGGACCGGACAACTTGGCAAACTGACACCATCTTTAGTTGTTTTGCTGCATCCAGCAGCAATACACCTGGTGGACATTGCCGGAAAAATGCAAGAAAAAAACTTTTTCAAAACATACAAACTAACACCTAGGACTTGAATGTACTTGCCGTACGTGTGTTCGATGTTCGATCGAGGCGAAGTCTTCCTCGATTGACGTCACAAAAGGGGTAGGCGGAGTCACCCCCCCCACACAACTTTATTTAATTTTTTAAACTTATAAATCGTTAAAAACAATTACTCAAAAAAATATTTTATTGTTCAGGAATATATACTCTAATGTTTGAAGAAAACAAATTATATTTCCAGGTGCCTTTAATGAATCCTGCATTAGTAGAGTACTACTACTATGTACATGAAGTTCACTTCTACTGAAGTACAATTATTATACTGCCAGTAAATGTGCTTTTTTAGACTTTATGAAATTTGTTTGTAGCTGGTTACTTTTTATTCATAAATACATAAGACAGCTAAATCCATTCTGATTGGTCGAGAGGGCATCACAAGGGGTTGTTTGAACAGATGGTATAACACCAGTAAAAAGTGTTGAAACATGGGCGTGACACGCGAGCTTGCACCTGTACTTACAAAACAGTTTCTTCATTCCTATTGGTCGAGAGCAACGGCTGGAACAGTTGTGCCACATCACACGCGACACACACAGCTTATGAGGAGTTGTTTACCCGAGGGCCTTACCATTTCATAGCTGGAGGGGTGTTGTGTTGAAAGAAAAATTTTTGCATTTATTTTACTTTTTGACCAAAAAGTGTTGATGTTTTTTTGACCGAAAAGGTATTTATGAATGGGAATCAAAGTGTGTTGAGTCGGTTTTCAACTAGTGGTTTAAACCTGCCGAGGCCTGGTTGTTGAAAATTTACTTCGACTTGTTCTTGGTAAAATTGTCAAGAACCAGGCCTCGGCGGGTTTTAACCACAAGTTGAAAACCTCTTCACCACACATTGATTCCCTTAGGCCAAACAAAATAATATGTGTGTTTCCGGTTACCCGACCGACCCTAGAAAAACACGCCGACCCTACTGAATTTTATACATTTACAGACAAAATAAAATAAAACAACCCCGATCCCACTCCCCGTTTGACAAAATACCGCACGATTTTAACGTTATTATATTTGATGTTTCCTTTTTTTCTAAAATGTTTTCACATTTAAAATAAAGCATTAGAAAATACACATTTTCTTACGAGAAAAGACGTCGTTGATCCATGGTTGATCAAGTACTAGTATTGCAACGACTGACGGACGACGTGTGTAGTGTGTGTTGGGAGGTCGCAGCATGCATTTACACGTGCGAGTTCGTAATGCTAGCAATCTGTTAATTGCGCTGCTCAATCTTGAAATTGCACAACAGATGTTGATTGAGCGATGTACGCCGACGAGCTGTGCTACGCCCTCGCATTTGCGCCGCCTGGAAACCCGCTAAAATTCCCACGTGACACGTCGAGTCTTGTCTCAATGCGTTTATTGCTGATTCGCGTAGATTTTACCAATAGAGGGCGTTTTATCTCAATCAAGGTTGTAGCTAGGGCAAATTGGATGCCGGCTAATTTTGTCGAGAGCATAGTCGAGAGGGTGGGTGTGCATGTAGGGGCAGCGTAGTGCCAAACAACCCGGTGGGATCAACAGGGGCAGCGTCTTTGGAAGCTGAAGATTTTTAGGTTTTGTTTAAGCTTTGATGGGTTCCCCAGGCTCTCTCTTGCCTATTTGTGCCTTGACATAGCCATTGTCAAAGGAAAAAACAGGGAGCCATAGAAAATAAATAATTATTAAGTTTTAAAGTAAAATGTTAGGGTAAAATAAATAAAATTAATATTCTGTTTACGATTTAAATCCCATCTCAAAATAGGGTAGGTAGACTACTAGGCAGAATTTTTGAGTGTTGAATTTATCAATTGAAAAGCTTGCAGTTGCATATATTCATCAGAAGGCAATGCAGAGTGGAGAGACAAGTTCAGAAACACAGGATGACGGGACACATGTCCGATCACTGCCGCAAAATCTAGACTATTCCATTTCAAAAAGGAGCACATTAGTAGAATAGAAAAGCCATGTTTCACTGAGTTGTATTCATTGACAATTTCTCAACGAAGTGCATTCAATAAACTCAAAAATTGATTCTTGTCTTTTCATTTTTTTCCCAACAAGTATTAATAGACAGGAAAATCATCTAAATAAAATTCTAAATAAAAATTTAATGCAACTTCGACGACTCCACCAACATGGTCCGCCCATCAGAATAACTTTGTTTTCAACCGCCCGCCGGGCGAGTCAACCAAAATTCTTTATCGCCCGCAGGTTTTTTTCACTAGCCTGCTGCATGTTTGGTACAAAAAAAAATTGAAACTAAAAAAAAATATTTAAAAAACACGGAAGTGAAGTCCCTAAAATTGGACGACTTTATCTCTTAATTTATGCCCTAAATTATCAACAACCATTTGAATGAACTTGTTGTTTGAGAATTGTTTGTTTTGAACATGTTCTGATCTCCGTTTGCAACAAAATCTTCGTGAATCAACGATCGGTCAACAACACACATTGAGAAATAATTCAATGAACTTTGGCCCGCAACGCCCTCTGTTGGCAAAAGTTGTCCATGTTACTAGAACTCCTCCAAGGCTGTGCATTGTGCATACAGTCTGCAGGCGTGATGCACAACGTTCGCCAATTCTTTACTCCGTTCGTGAGCGTGTGTTGTGAAGAAGGCTAGCCAAGAAGATCATGAATATGGATTTATTAACAGCCATCAATGGCCAATCACAGCGTGCGGAATCTTGGTTAAGATGGACTTCGGACTGTGTGTGTTATGTGCTGTGCATGCTGCATGAACCAGTGGGCGACCGTGTGAGTATTACCATGTGGTTTTGTGCATCATGGATACTACACGCACGCCGGAGATTGTGCGTGCTTTTTTTAGTACTCCATGAACTCGCAGCATTCAAGCGGCTTATTTTTAAGCAACAATCACGGAGAACATCGCGGTTTTGGAGAGAAAATTGTTTTGATTGTTTTTACAGAAATAAAATACACACCTAATTAGGAGTTTTACAGGATTGTTTTCTTTATTTTTCACTTATTTCAATGGCATTTAAAACAGTTTTACATAAATTTATGCCGGTCGGAGTTTGATATTTTTTGTTGGATCCCGGTCGGCAAAAGCTGGGGCCGGTGATAGCCGACCGGCTCCGACCTTGGTAGCTACAACCTTGATCTCAATGTATTACATTGTTCCAAAACGACCTCTAGCGTTCAATGTTTCTTGTATTTTGTTGCCGCACGCAAAGTAACAACGACTACAGGCGTAGAATCTGCTTTTGTGTTACGTGAAATTTACAGACCTCGGAACGGTTGCTTTTTGGGGCTTTTTTTTCTGTGTCATTTTAAGAGATTTTCGAGTCGAACTTGGACATCGTTGAATTTACATGAAATTTACATGCAAGGGCAAAAATATTTTTAACATTGGTTCCTACCCTAAGTTTTGAAGCAATAAAATAATTCAACAAAATAAAATGTGTTTTCGTCCCTACCGACCCTAATTTTTTGGCCGGTGTAATAGGAAACACATATATTATTTTGTTTGGCCTTATTAATAATAATACTTGTAAATAATGTAAGTAATAACATACTTCTTATTTTTAAAAGTACAAAATTTATGCGGTAATTTTTAAGTTATTTCAAAAGCTATATTTAAAGAATAAAGATCCATTTTTGTGCATTTCAGGCTGGACGTACCTCCAAAGATTTTTGGCATAACATCGCCTATTAGTCTGCAAGAACCAAAGCCAGAAGACCTTATACACTCTGAGAAACTCATAGAGGCTCTCAAACCACATGGAGTCTTTGAGAATGAAGATGAACTCAATCACAGGCAAGTTGAACAAAATATTGAAATGGTCAAATTACCCACATTCAGCTAGTTTGTCTCTGTGAATTTACATGCACTATTAGACGACAAATTGGATTTGTGGCCTCACATTTCATGTCAAATTTTTAAAGAATTCACATTAGCAACAATTGTAGATGTATAGTTTTTATTTTCTGTTTGAATGTGTGTCATTGTTTTTTCCTCTAAAATTATAGCATGGCATAATTTGGATGAATGTGTATAGTTTTGTGGAAGTGTCGTGGCCGAGCAGTTAAGAGCACCGATTTTAAACTCTGATGTTTCTGATCAGCAGAGTGTGGGTTCGAATACCCAGCTGTGACTAAGCCTGGGGATATTGTTTTTTTTTAATCCACGATGTATCGTCAAAACATTGTGTTGTTAGATGTTACTATACCTCATACATATCCATGACCGAGAGTCGGGTTCTCATTGGTCCATTCATCATTAAAAAAATTGGGCACCAAGGCAATTTTCTTTACGGTTAGTTAGTCTTTTCTACAGTCGACAAGTTTCATATTTCCTCAACCACATTTATCTGCAGGCAAAGGGCCAAAACCTAGATAAAATAGAAACTAATTATATTTTTTAAAACTAACATAAAAAACGAAAATCAAAGAACAATTAAAAAGGATTAAAGAAAAAAAATAAAAAGTATAATAAATGAACAAAATTAATGTGTTGATCGTAAACACAGAGCACCAACTGTTTTATTAATTGAGATAACGTAACCCTCCTGCCGACAGCAAAGCCGGAGGGTTATGACCCATGCTCAAATGGCAAACGAGCACGGCAATCGGGTCCAACACATACAATTTCGACAGCTAGTCAACAGATTTGCTCCAGTTTTACCACTTTCGAAAATCATGACACAAATTCTAGGAACACAAACTGAATCCTCAATGTGTTATGAATCATTTCCTAACACCATTGAGAAAATAGTTTTAAGAAAAATCTAAACTACAGTCGTTTGACCAGTTCTGGATTACTTTTGGAATTCACATTGTTTTTTGTTGCAATCTCTTTGATATAAAAGTTTATCAGTTTACCTGAACATGACATAAAACTCACCAAGTATTCTCTGACAAAAAAAGATTAGTTCTTTTGAAGAGGCTTTGAGAAAAGTATTGTCACCTGTTTGACCAGTTCAGGATCAGTTGAATCTATTCTGAATCAGTAGAGTGCCCTTTATTGCAAACCCATACTCCCATTCATAAAACTGTTTCTCAAGGACACGAAACTTCAGAGGTGTGTTGGCATGGACTTGGACTTCCTTTCTTTAGTGAATGTCGTGCAAGTGTCTTCAATAGCAGCGCAAAAACCCAGCGACAAAACCATAAAACAACAGCAAAGGCTAATGAAAAAGTGAAGCGAACCTAAAAAGAATTATTGACCCCTTCAAGTTTAATTTTCTCAAAAAAAAAAAAAAAATCTACAAGAATTTGTTGAAGTAATGTTTCTCAAAATCAACTAAATAAACTTTCACTGCAGTAGTATGATTTTACCTTACTTAGTAAGTTAGTGCGGCACCATTTGGCGCAATGAGATGTTGAGTGATCCTGAACTGGTCAAGGGTAAGTTGCCCCTCCAAAGAAGATTTTGGTCACTTTGTCTCCTCGTAAAACAAGATGACTGCACAGTATTTACAGGAATTATTTATACACATTCTTATCATTTTACATAAATATCTTTTGCCCCGGCACTCCAATTCTAAAGGTAAGAAGTTTTAACAGTGTTTTTCAACCAACATTTTTAAACAAAAAAATGATCAATTTGACAGACAACCTTCAGGAAAACGACCATAATTTATTTGCTGATGATGTTTGGCACCTTATTTTGGGTGTGTTGGTTTAATGGGTGTTAATCTTCACATTTATCAACAGAAATTGGTAATCATGAGAAGTGATATAATTATTTGGTTATTGCAAAGTTGAACTGATCCCGGTCAATGATCCCGAACTGGTCAAATGACTGTATTTATATTTAATCTATATTCCAGCAAGAAAAACGGTGCTAATTGTTAAGAAATCACCGCCGACGACTAACGCTTGAAGCTTCCAGGATACACAGTGCTTTGGCAGTAGGGCAAAACCGACCAATGAAAACATTCGTTACTCGCTATGGAAATTCAATAGCCAATAGAAACAGGTGTCTCGGAGCCACTAGGCTTTCTCCCCCTCAGGCATTGGACGAACCAGACTACGTACATGTACATGGTTTGTTTAGTCACACGTAAGTGGATTTGTCTATTCTTAGCGACAGTGACTTGGGATTTTATAACTAAACTGATGTTTTCTACTTGGAAAGTAAAAACAAACAGTTGTTTATGTATGTTAAGAACATCTGCATTTGCCTGAGCGCCTAACAGCGGCCACTCAAATCAGCTCTGTGTTTGTTTGCTAATTTCTTAGTATATTGCTCATTTTGTGTTCTTATTCTTATACAACTGGGTTTGTTACTACACCTGGAATCTACAGGACTAGAGGACCAGATTTAGACATTTTTTTCACAATGAGTCACACTAATTGCAAAAGTTTGTTTTATTGCTGATTATGGTTCATTGGGTGGTTATTGATGACATATCCAAAATCGGACAAGAGTTTCAAGCCAGAAGTGACCTAATTTGCATATTTAAATTAGGTGGTAATTAGCAATCTTTAAGGTCAATTATCTCTCAAACTATTCATTTTATGGACATTGTTTGTGTTAGAGGTGAATAGAAACCTGACCTTGACAGTCTGAAAAACATATTTGTATACTTAATTGACCTTTCCCAAATAACTAGGTCAAAGGTCAAGGGTTTAAACATGGTTTTCTACACTCAAATGCATTTAGATGGCATATCATGACAGTGTAATAAATACCATTAATGAATTCTTTCGGTGAAATGAATCCCCATGTACCAATTGACCTCTATCAATGACATTCAATAAAATTAAATTCACTCAAGTGACCTCTCAAACCGGCTAGGTCAAAGGTCAAGGTGTTTTTTTTCTTCTTTTACTTTGCCTTGAACACCCAGAAGGGTGGATACATGCGCATTACGAGTCTTATTATTGTTAAGGTGTCAACTTCATTTGATTAAAAAAATCGACCAGACCTGGATTGTTGTCCCTTTTATCTGGTAGCAGACCTTCACCCCCTCCCCCCCCCCCATCATCAGGTTTGCTTTGTACATTGTCATTGCACACCTCACTTCATTGTTCTGGCACTTTGTTCGTTGCTCTGTCATAGCTACTCAGCTTCTCCATCTCTGTTTCTATCTGAGTTAGGCATCGTCAGCAGCAACTTTGTCCGTTGTGTGTGCCTCACCCATCCCGCTGTTCATTTGTGCTCACACCAAGCTCTTGAGGTATTAGTTGCCTCCCCGGTTGTTGCCTCCGCGGTTGCCTCAACCATTGTTGCTTCTGTCGTTGCCTCCGCCGTTATTGCGTTGACCCACCTCCTCTTGCCCCCCCCCCTCGTTATTGCCAACCCGGTTGTTGCCTCCCCAGTTGTTTGGTCCTAAGTTGTTGCCTCCCCAATGTTTGCCTCTCACCCCAGTGCCTCCCAAAATGTTGATTCCCCTGATGTTGACTCCCCTGATGTTGACTCCCCTGATGTTGCCTCCTGTGAGGTTTCCTTGCCTGTTGTTGTCTCTCCTGCTGTAGCCTCCATTGTTGTTGCCTCTCCTGATTGTCTCCCCTGTTGTTGCCTCCCGTTGCCTACCCTGTGGATGCCTCCCCTATGTTTGCCTTTCCTGCTTTGCCTCCCTTGTTGTTGCCTCCCCTGATGTTGCCTTCCGACCTGTCCTCCCCCCATAATGCCTTCCCAGTTGTTACCTCCTCAGGTGTTGCCTCCCCCCTCTGGTGCCTCCCGTTGTTACATGTACATCCCAACCCGTGCCTCCCTAGCTGTCTAGTTGTTGCCCGCCTGTTGTTGCCTCCATGTTGTTGTTGCCTCCGCTTATGTTGCCTCCTCATTGTTGCCTCTCCAGTAAGCTTGGGCGATATCACAATATTATCGAATATCGCGATATTAATTTGGACACGATTTCGATATCGGATGGATTTGGTTTTAATCGATATATCGATTAAATATCGCGATGTATTTGCTAGCTGATACCCCATAGATTTGGAGTAAAACCAGAAGAATAGGTCATTAGAACACCTCTCTTATACTAGGACTGTCTCTTCTACAACTTACACTCGGAGTTTTAAGACTGATGATGTCAAATTTCATTAATCGCGATTATATCGAATATCGCGATATATTGTCGGCGATATATCGTGAATAAAATAAATCGATATCGTCCAAGCTTACTCTCCATCTGGTACCTTTTTAGGTGTTGCCCCCCCCCCATTCCTCCCAACTTATGCCTCCCTTTTTGATGCCTCATTTATCTTCCTTAGAGCACTGTTAACTATACTGATGTTGTGTGGCCATCTTCTGTATCATGTAGAGCACCATCCACCATACACTTTCCCACTGAGCATGATAGGTGGCCGTATTTGTCAGCATAGGTCCTCTCTGCAGTTAATGGTTATTTTGCTATACTTAGTAACTACCTTGGAGGTTATTAGATAATATATCGCCCCGGTGTTTGCTTGACATCCATAAGTAGCTGAGCTTCATTATAGGACAGACAAAGACTTTTCTCTTACAACTTGCTGAGTTCCATGACAAACCAAACATAAAATGCAAGTACTTTGGCAAATTTTCTGATATACTCCAGTCTGCACATGTGGACGCTGACCCGCATTGAAACAAGCTGTGGTGTTTAGGATGCATCGCAAGTAAGTGGTCTTTTTACAGTGGTATTTTTATTTTGCTGACACATTGACTTTTGATCTAGATGATGACTATATAGGTAAAATGGGACAGGGTGGAATCATTCAACCCAAAGAATTCATTAAATTTTTTATTACACTGTCATGGTATTATGTACAATGCATTTGAGTGGAGAAAACCAATTAAACGCATGTTTAACCCCTTTACCTTTGACCTAGTTCTTTGGAAAGGGTCAATCGAGTATACAAATATGTTTTTTTAGATTCCCAAGGTCAGGTTTCCATTCACCTCTAACACAAACCCTGTCCATTAAATGAGTAGTTTTAGAGATAGTTGACTAAAAAGATTGCTAATTACCACTTAATTTAAATATATGCAAATTAGGTCACTTCTGGCTTGAAACTCTTGTCCGATTTTGGATATATTATCAATAACCACCCAATAAACAAGAATCAACAATAAAACAAACTTTTGCAATTAGTGTGACTCAATAGTCTAAATCTGGTCCTCTAGATTTTTTCTGTGTATCCTGGAGTCATCTGGATTGTGAAAATAGTGTTTTTCTGTTGGAATTTTTGTGGAAATTTCTGGTGCACAAAAAGCTATCTCACTCTTTGGTGGCTGCCTGTGCAGTCATCCACCTAGTCCATGGACATTGTTCGCCCGTCTGGGGACAATGGCGGTAAGTATTCTTTTCATTCTCTCCCTGCTTGCAGACTATTGTACTGTGCTGACTCATCCGTGGTCAGCTTTGTTCCATCAGAATCTATTGTGCTTAGTGCTTGCATTCTACCAAAGACACAGCTAGGACTCGTCCACCATCGAAGATATCTGAAATGCCGTGTTTCTTACTATGACAACTACCCAGCTACTTTTCATCTGGAAATTGTGATCTTTGGTGACATTGCTGTAAATCCCGGCCCTGAAGCTGGAAGTAACTCAAACTCATCAGAAGCTAGTCCAAACTCTGCAAATTCCTACTCACGAAACAAGCTTCTCAGTCTCCGTTATGCTCCATCCACACGTGCTACAACTCTGCTGCCTTCCTGTATGTTGACATTGCAGAACCTCGGCCTTTTTGTAAATCCCAGCACTGTTTACCGACCTACACATCATGGTAAAAAAGCTGGTCGCCGTAGAACTGTTCATAAACCCCCTATACCCGAAGTTACAATCCCATCTGTTCCAGCACCAGTGACTCCAGCCAAATCTCAACTCAGCCTTTGTGTTCTGAACACACAGTCCATCTGTAACAAGTATGACGATTTTGCTGATTTTGTTCTGGAAAAAGATCTTGACGTTGTTGCCGTTTCAGAAACATGGCTGAGACCAGATGACGACTTGACATGTTGTCAGTGTACCCCTGCTGGCTACTACTTTCATCACATCCCAAGACCTTACAAGACTGGTGGAGGAGTTGCAATACTGTACAGATCTACTTTATCTGTCTCTGTGAAAAGTAATGGCGTCCAATACACAACTTTTGAATTTCTTCATGCTGAGGTTTCCGGAAACTCTAAATCTGTTCGCCTTGTCATTGTGTACAGACCTGAAAGGGATTCAACCGGCCAACATGTGACTTTCTCAAGTTTTCTTAGAGAGTTAGAGAATCTGATTTTGGAATATCTCCTTCATCCATCAGAAATCATCATCACCGGTGACTTCAACATTCATGTTGATGACATCCACAACAACAATGCAAACCAGTTTAAACATCTCCTTCAGGCTTTTGGTCTCACCCAGCATATCAAGGAGCCGACTCATCGTCTAGGTCATTGCCTGGACCTTGTCATAACTCGTGACATCACCCCACCTATTGTCTCAAACTTTGTTATTCTACCTGGATTATCAGACCATTATGCAGTCATGTGTAACTTGAGTCCATTACTGTAAAGAGACAACAGTGGAAACATGTAAATTCTCCTGAAGTGTTCCACGACATAGAAACTCATTTGGCAAAGCTAACAGTCGATCACATATGCTTGGATTCCTATGTCAGCCAATATGAGAGTACTGTCAGTGACATCTTGGATAAGTACGCGGCTTGGAAAACAAGATCAGTCAAGGTCCGAACTGAAGTCTCCTGGTTTAATGATGACATTCGTACAGCAAGAAAGATCTGTCGTCAACTGGAGCGGAAATGGCGGAAAAATGGCAAACTGGAAATACAACGACAAGAATATCGCAACCAATGTAAAGTAGTCAGGAATTTAATCAACCAGGCAAAGATCACCCATTATTCATCTCAAGTACAAGAATCCTCATGAGATCATAAGAAGCTGTTCAAGATAGTTGGTAAGTTGTTGCTCAAGCCCAAACCCCCGTCCTTCCATCCACTTACAATGACCAGGACTTGGCAAATGAGTTCCAGAAATTCTTTGTCACCAAGATTTCAGACATCCGCTCATCATTTTCATCAGTCCCTAACAACGTGCCGCAGACATTGCAACAACTTCAACCCGAGTGTAGACTATCTGTGTTTGAGCCTGCCACTGTTGCTGAGATTCAAAGGCTTATTATGAAATCTCCTTCAAAATCCTGTGAGCTGGATCCAGTATCAACATCCATGATAAAGCAGAACATCGATATATTTGTACCCTTCATCACTAATCTTGTCAACGAATCACTCAGTTCCGGTTGTTTCCCAGATAGCCTCAATGTTTCCTACATCAGACCACTCATCAAAAAACCAAACCTGGACAAGGAGGTATTCAGAAACTACAGACAAGTTGCAAACTTAAAATATCTTGGAAAAGTCATCGAACGAGTAGTCTCATCACGCATTTCTGATCACATTCATGCTTTCAACCTGTCCGACGTGTTTCAGTCAGCATACAAGCCTTTCCATGGGACAGAAGCTGCACTAGTCCGTGTGAGCAACGATATTCTTTCTGCAATGGACAGTGGTAACCTAACAGCACTAGTCCTGCTAGACTTGAGTGCTGCGTTTGACAGTGTTGATCACAACATCCTTCTCTCTCGGCTCCAGAATCACCTTGGCATAGAGGACACAGCCCTAGCTTGGTGCAAATCGTATCTCCACAACAGAACTCAGCATGTATGTATTGGCACCGCGATATCCGACCCTGTTGTTTTGAACTACTCTGTGCCACAGGGGTCTGTACTCGGCCCCCAGTGGTTTACACTGTACACTTTACCGATTCGTGACATCATCCTGAAATTCAATCTGAATTACCATGTCTATGCAGACGACACTCAGCTATACATCACATTTAAATCTTCTCAAGAAAACGCCACTGCATCTATTGCAAGACTTGAGAAATGCATCCAAGAGATTCGACGTTGGACACAACAAAACTTCCTGAAGTTAAATGATGATAAGACAGAGTTCCTTCTATTTGGGTCACGTCAACAGTTAACAAAGGTTTCAGCGCCATACATTTCCATCGGTGATGCTCAGATAGCTCCCTCGCTGCAAGCTCGGAACTTAGGTTTTTTTTTTTATTCATCGATGACACTTCAACCACACATCAACAACATCGTTCGTCTGTCATCATACCACATCAGGAATATTGGTAAGATTCGTAAGTACTTGGACAAAAGTGCCACTGAAAAGGTCATTCATGCATTTGTTACTTCTCGCCTTGACAATGGCTCTTCTCTACAGTCTTCCTAACAACCAGATTTCCTGCCTTCAACGCCTCCAAAATACTGCTGCCCGCATTGTGACTATGTCTAAGAAATCCTGTTCCATCACCCCCATTCTGAAACAACTACACTGGTTCCCTATCTCTCAACGAATCATCTTCAAGCTGATGCTCATTGTCCACAAAGCACTTAATGGCAAGGCTCCCCTCTATATTTCTGAACTTCTTCAAGTTTACACTCCATCAAGAAATCTTCGATCAAGTACCATGCCAAGTCATTGGTTCAAGTCTCATTGAACCCAAGTCTCAGCACTCATGGGGAGACAGGTCTTTTTCTTCAGCTGCGCCACGCATCTGGAATTCTCTACCACTTAATCTTAGATCTTGTCTTTGTACCACAACATTCAAATCTCTTCTCAAAACTTATCTTATGTTACAGTTTTTCAAGGATTAATTTTATTTTGTCTGCTTTTTATTTGTTTTGTTTTTGTTTGTTGTTGGTTTTTCTGCGCCTTGAACACCCAGCAGGGTGGATACGTGCGCGTTACAAGTCTTATTGTTATTATTATTATTATTAAGGTATACATGGTATGTATAATCATTTAAACTGTTGCTTTTTTCGACAAAGGAGCTGAGAAATGTAAAAATTTTGATCTATTATTTTTAATCGGCAGATGGCAGCTGAAAAGGGTTGTTTTGTACACGATCGTTGGCTTTTCATTTATTTAATTTTTTAAACACAAAATTGACTTTTTTTTTGCGGGTATTTTTCTTCTTTTTTCCCGATTATTTCGGGCGGCAATTTCAAAATCCAAGCAATACAAAAATGGCCTAAGCGTAGAGCCCTAGATGCTAACGTGGTGTATGCTCGTGCACAAAACAAAATCCCCTGCTAACCTGTGAAAATGCTTGACGTAAGCAAAGAATTTCCTGCTAAGTTCCCAAGCTTTGATTCTTTGCTTACGGTGAGCAGCTGCTAACGCGGAATACGCATGCGCACAAGCCAAAATTCCCCCAGGGATGAGATTGTTCAGACTTTTGGCTAAATTCAGACTTTTTATGTTGTCGTGGTGAAGAAAATCAGGCAATACAGTGATGATTTCGAGGAAGTACCCATGTGAGGAACGAGTACTCGCAAATCACTCGAAGCAACTTGTTTACCACACTCGAGTTTTGCGTGTGTGGAGCGAGCGAGTGCGAGCGAGGAACGGGGGAGTTCGAGGGAGATTCAAGGGCTATCAATTTGTCCCCAAGATGCCACTCAATCTTTGCCTTGCGAGGAGCGTTCATGCGTAAAATCTGACCTCGGATTTAGCGTCAAAATCCAATTGTAGTTGCCTGACTGGGAACTCGGAACGTCCCCCAGCCAGCACATAATAAAAAGGCTGATGATACTGATGTGGTAAATGTTTTGAAAGGAAAATTTTGAATAAAAAAATATTACAGGGGTATATCCTTAATAATTTGTATTCACTGTATATCAGACTAATAATATAAGAAGGAAGCGAATTCGAAAAAGAACTTTTTTTAAGTACAAGTTCAGAATGTCTGACCTCCCCTCTGGTATATTTTTGCCGTTGTGGGACACATTCAGTAAACAACTTCATTCAATCCTTTTGGCCGGCATTCCATCCTTTTGTTATATTTTTGCCGTTGTGTGATAAATGCATTTAAAAAACCTTTTTTCTTTTTATTACAGAAAAGACCTTATTCCGTCTTTTAATAATGCCTGCACTCGAGTATTAAGGAACATTTGTTAACAAATTGACCCCCTCCCCCTCTGGTTTATTTTTGCCGTTGTGGGATAAACACAGTTTAATAAAAAAAATTCTTGTTTTAATTACAAAAGAGTGTCCGTAATCCGTCTTTTTATAATGCCGGCATTCGAGTTTAATGGAACATTTGGTATTAAGTTGTCCTCCTCTCTGGTATATTTTTGCCGTTGTGGGATAAATGCAGTTAAAACATTTTTGTTATTAATTACAAAAGTTTCTGTTTTCCTTCTTTGAATAATGCCCGCCGAATATTGGGGAACATTTTTTTACAAATTGATCACCCTCTGGTATATTTTTGCCGTTGTGGGATAAATGCAGTTACAAACTTTTTCAAAAATAATAATACAAGAATACCGTATCCGCTTTTAATAATGCCAGCATTTGAGTTTAATGGAACATTAATTTTTTGTTATTAAGTTAACCTCCCCTCTGATGATGGGAGCATACTAAAATCAACTACAGGATCCTGGATTGGTCGTGGCTGTTTTATGTATATAAATAATCGATTAATAAAAACAGATTTCAAATATTCAAATTTTCAAATATGAAGTTAGGATGGTCCTATAGCCTCTGAGCATTGCTTTTTATTTTGTACTTATGGTATAAAAACTTCGCTGTTTTGAAAGCACTTGCAAACGTAAAGGAGTTTGAGTTAGTTGGTGCTCATAGTTTCTTCCACTATTGGCTCACTTTAAACCCCAACAACAAAACCGTCTTCACAAAAGCTGCATTCGCACCTCTGTTGTGGTTTGTTATAATTAGCTGACTCATCCAAACAAGCCTGATCTCTACATTTTCAACATTGCCAAACAATGGCGCACCAACGCCTCACTAAACATCTCCTCGTGTGTTCATTGTCTGCGATGCTCCTTGCTGGGTCTGACATTGTAAAAGAGGACACAAGCAGAAAGGTTTTATATAGATTTTTGGGGTTGAACAAAGAATTGACGAGAGTGGGATTCGAACCAACGACCTCCGGATTAACGTGCCAGCGCTCTACCAACTGAGCTATCTAGCCCTATATTGGCGGTGTCCCTATTTTGTCAATATCTTTGTTCAGGGGTGCCAGTCAGAAGCCATACAACCGTTAACTGCCGTGTAGCCAGGGATCACACCCAAATTACGATACAACCTGGGAAGCGGCAGCTAGGGGATCACCTTAGGGGATGCGACTTTTTGTTTCAGATATCAATATTGATATTTGCACTTGCAGAAGCAGGGAATTCTGTGTTTACGTCAAGCGTGTTTCACAGGTTACAGTGAATTTGGTGCATACTCTGTTTTTACTAGGCATTCAACGCTTACACAGCTAGCGCAGAAATTTGCCATTTGGAAGTAAGCAGAGAAGGGTGATCGTAAGCACAGAATTTGGTGGTGAACAGAGCCATGAAACTGGGCACAGGTAATTCTGTCTTCGAACAAAGTTGAGTCTACTACTGACTACCTTGGACCCCACCCTCCTAAAAAAACAAACTCCAAAAAACATCAATGTGTATAGGCTAGGGCCCAATTTCATGGATCTGCTTACTGTAAACAAATAATTTGGCACTTGCGGGAGCAGGGAATTCTGTGCTTACATCAAATTACCAGCAAATTTGGGCTTTTGCGGGTCATGTGTGCGTACTCGGTTTTTACCAGCCATTCTACGCTTATGCGTTTGGACGTAAGCAGAGAACGGTAATCATAAGCACAGAATTTGATTGCGAAAAGAGGCATTAAACTGGGTGTAGGTTATTCTGTCTTCAAACAAAGTTGATTCTACTACCTGAATAAGGAGGCGACAAACCCAGACTTACAGATAAACCTTTTTTTGCGAAAGTGGTGTCGCATAATGATAATTTTTATCAGATTACTTTTCAAAAATAAAAATTATAACTTTAACCAGGGCATAATGTGATGTGTAATTTGTTAAGGATAGGATTGTAGACATTTTAATCCCTGAACATAGCCGACTGAAATGAAAAATGTGGAAAAGAAGCAACATTCGCGTGGTGATCAACATTCGATCGGGTCGGTCGATATCTGGTTTCATGCATATTCAGTGAAAACATCGCCTGTAAAAAAACATTACTATCCGGCGTTTCTCAAATTTAAGTGTACATGTAGTAGTAGAAAACCATTGAATGCCGGAGCGACCAAGAACGACGTGAGATATATTTTATCCTGGACAACGAGTTTCAAATGCTTAATATGTTATTGTTTACACCAATACAAGGTCATAAGATCATTGCATAATGTGTTCAAAATCTTTCACCTCGCACTTGGCGTTATCGAATATCCCAGATAAAAGAGTTATTTTGGCAGGGGAAAAAATGCCAATGGCAAAGGAAGAAAAGAAAATACTTCCACCGGAAAACCCCCCCAAAAACTACACACGCATTTGCGACTTTTCTCCCTTGGCTCTTTTTTCCTTTCCCCTTCCTCCCCTCCCCCATAATTATTTTTTCCTTTCTTCTTTCCTTTCTTCTTTCTCCCCCGTTTTTTTCTTTTCTTTTTTCTTTTGGGCTCCCCCCCCCCCACCTTGGGTGCGCCGTTGCTTCTTACACAAATTTTGAAACTTCTAGTGCATCCAAAAACAACACATTAGTCGGCAGTATTATAGCTGAATGCACTAGAAACAAAAAGCTTTGTAACACACGTCATGCAAGGTGAAAACACGGAGTATAACATGGCGTAATCTTTGTTTACTCTTGTGGCTTCATGGGTATGATGTTATCACTTTTTTACAATGTTCATGACGTTCGCTGATTTACAAATCCGCTTGGATTTCAGTGTTGGTTTAATATCCGGAAACTAGTACAGGGCGGGAAATTTCAAAATCGAAGAATCAAGATCAAATTTTTTCGGTCAAATTGTAGCAAAATTATTTGGAGAAAAACATTGACCACAACAATGAATTGATAGCTGAACACAACATTGACAAGTTCCGATAGTGATTTTAATGTAGGAGTACCGTTCTACTAGATCTTCAAGTCAAATAATGCTTCTCACATGTAGATTCATATGAAAAGAGATAACTCAAAGAATTAATCACAGGTTTTGTGTTGAATGAGCTAAAACAATGAAAAACATTAAATGGTCATAACTCCTGATTGCAATGATGTACTGACTTGAAAATTATTGTAAGTCAAACATTGCTTCTTACAAGTAGATTCATACGAAAAGATCAACTCAAAGAATTAATCACAGGTTTCAGTTGAATGCGCTAAAACAATGAAAAACATTAAATGGTCATAACTCCTGATTGCAATGATGTACTGACTTGAAAATTATTGTAAGTCAAACATTGCTTCTTACAAGTAGATTCATATGAAAAGATAAAACTCAAAGACTTAATCGCTGGTTTCAGACGGATGATCTAAAACAATGAAACGTTTTCATAGACATAACTCCTTATTTCAATGATGAACTGACTTCAAACTACTGCTTTTTAAACACGGATAAAGATAAACCTCTCAGTTTAATGAGCTGAAACAATGAAAACTCCTGAAACTCCTGATTGCACCGATGTTTTGACTTAAAACTTAAGTCAAATATTGCTTCTTACATGTATATTTATATGAAGAGATACAACTTAAAGAATTAATGACATGTTTCAGTTGAATGGGCTTAAACAATGAACAAATTGAAAAGGCATAACTCTTGATTTCCATGATGTACTGACTTGAAACCTAAATTAAATATTACTTTTTACATAAATATACATATGTGAAACGCTAAAATCAAAGAGTGCATCGCTGAAGAGTGTAAAGTTTTTATCAAATATTGCTGCTTACATGTACATGTAGATAATATGAAAAGATGGAACTCATTATCACTGGTTCCAGTTGAATGGGCTAAAGCAATGAAAACCTTAAATGTTATAACTTCATACAATGTCCCCACCCCTTTGACAATCAGTTGATCAAATGATTGGTTTTTCAGTCAGTCATTAGTTCTATCTGGTGATCGGCAGCTCGCCATGGCAGCTTCGCTGTTCTAGTTAATTTGTTTTAATGCTAAGATTACCCTCTTGTTTTCTTATATTTTTTAAAAAGAAATTTTACTTCTTTTCCTATTATCCTCTGAGATTTTTTATATTTCTGTTTAAAATTCATGTACATGTATGGATTTCTTTAAAACAGAATGGTTGTGCTTGCAAAATTAGATGAAATTGTCAAGGATTGGGTTCAAGAAACATCACTCAAGAAGAACATTCCACCTAATATAGCAGAGACAGTTGGAGGCAAGATTTACACATTTGGGTCCTACAGACTAGGAGTGCATACAAAAGGTATTGTTATATTTACAAATTACTTTTGTTATATTTATATGACTGGTCTTCCAGTATTGTAGGCCTAGTACTTCTACTTGCTACATGTGCTCAAGTACTACTCGAGTACCGCTTTAATTAGCCTGTTCACTCACACAGCCACTTCCATTATCGAAAACATACAAACACACTGTTTGTCACGTGTTGCCTGTGCAGCGCTGTACAAATCTATGGAGAAATACAACTTCTTGTAATTCCCGGCCGAGGCACGCACTGCGGCGTCTCCCCAATTCTTATTAAATACAATCAGCACACTTGGTAAGCAAATTTGTGAGTCTTTTGGATCTGACCCATCTCCTTGCAGGGGGAGCACTCTTTAAGAGTAACATTAAAAGTATCATACAAAATGTGTGCATGTCAAATGCCAATTTTCAAATGTTGGCAGCTATGCTTTTGATTTTTTACCATCCCTAGATCAGGGAATGATACACTAACGCCATGTACACCACCTGTAACTACACGCATTCCATGATTATCCATTGCAGTTTATCTAGTTTTGTAATTTCTTAAGTAATTAGGTGTTTGGCCAACAGCCGAACAACTATTGTTATTGTTCTGGGTTTTTTTTCGTTTTTTTTTCCTTGTGTTCTTCTTTCCCTGCGAACCTTCTCCAGCAATTTTAAACAAAAGTAAAGCTTGTACAAACTTAAACTTACTATGTACATAGGCAATAGTGAGTAGATGAAACCGCCACTTTTTGGGAATGATGACGATGTTGACGACGTCATGGCAAGGTTTTTAAAGTTGAAAAACGACATTTGCTTTTTGTTGTATCTCAACGAATATGAATGCTATGATGTTCATACTTGGGCATCAGATAGATAAAGACTTGGGCAACATTTGAAAAGTTAACGCCAAAATCGTACGACCTTAACTCCCAGTCGTTACCCTGGGTCGAAGTTCACCTTCGCATTTTTTCATAAAAATACAACTTTTGAGCTTTAAAACAAAAGTAAAGCTTGTACAAACTTACAACTTACTTTGTACATACATGTAGGTAATAGTGATTAGATGAAACTGCCAGCTTTTTGGAATGATGACGTCATGACAGGGTTTTTAATGTCCAAAAATGATCATTTGCTTGTTGCTGTATCTCAACGATTATAATAGCTATGATGTTCATACTTAGTCATCAGATAGTTTAAGGCTTAAGCAATATTTGAAAAGTTAACGCCAAAATCGTACGACCTTAACTTCCGGGTCGTTACCCTGGGTCAAAGTTCGCCTTCGTGTTTTTTTATTCGTGTTTTTTCATCAAAAAACAACTTTTGAGTTTTTAAACAAAAGTAAAGCTTGTACAAACTTAAAACTTACTATGTACATACAGTGATGATTTCGAGGAAGTACCCATACGAGGAACGAGTACTCGCAAATCACTCGAAGCAACTCGTTTACCACACTCGAGTTTTGCGTGCGTGGAGCGTTCGAGGGCTATCATTTTGTCCCATAGATTCCACTCAATCTTTGCTATGCGAGGAGCGTTCATGCGTAAAATCTGACCTCGGATTCAGTGTAGTTGCCTGACTGGGAACTCAGAACGTCCGCTCAGCCAGCACATAATAAAAAGGCTGATGATAAGGAATCTCCATCAATACAGGGAGCAGTGGCGGAGTAAAATGTTGAAGTATTGTTATACTTTGTATCAAGTTACAACATAGTATAACAATTTTGTATCTTTTGCGATTGTAGCTACAAGTGCGGCACATCTAAGGGAATTTTGATGCCTGGAGTGGCTGGCTTTGGGAGCATCACGTTTTTTTTTTTTTTTAAATCCATGGCAATTATTTAAATGGGTTGGAGGTCCGCTGTTATCATGTCCCACAGTCCATATTTTTTTAAAGAGCAAAATCAGCGCCATGGTGATGACCGGTAAACATCACGATGTGGTAAACATTTTGAAAGGAACATTTTGAGTAAAATAAATATTACAGGGGTGTATCCTTAATAATTTGTATTCACTGTATATCAGACTAATAATATAAGAAGGAAGCGAATTTGAAAAAGAACTTTTTTTAAAAAATATAAGTTAAGAATGTCCGACCTCCCCTATGTTTTATATTTTTTCCCCTTTTTTAATTACAAGACGGTCCGTATTCCATCTTTTAATAATGCCTGCACTCGAGTATTAAGGAACATTTGTTAACAAATTGACCCCCTCCCCCTCTGGTATATTTTTGCCGTTGTGGGATAAATGCAATTACACACTTTTTCAAAAAATAATACAAGAATACCATATCCGTCTTTTAATAATGCCAGCATTTGAGTTTAATGGAACATTTGTTATTAAGTTGACCTCCCCTCTGGTAATATGTTTGCCGTTGTTGTGGGATAAAAGCAGTTAAAACCATTTTTTTTTTTTTTTTTACAAGAATGTCCGCATTCCGTCTTTAAATAATAACGGCATCAGTATTGGTGAATTTTGTTTACATGTTGAGAATTAATGTCGGACATCCCCTCTTTGTTATGTTTGCCGTTGTGGGATATTGCAGTTAAAAACTTTTTTCCTAAATACAACCATGGAGCATACAATGTCCGTATTCTGTCTTTTAAAAATGAACACGTTAGAATGTCCGACCTCCCCTCTGTTATATATTTTTTCGTTGTGGGATAAATGCAGTTAAACACTTTTTTTATTACAAAAAATTCCGTATTCCGTAATATGTTAAAAATGCTGCTTACAGTAAATCTAACTCTCAATCGAATTGGCCCAAACCAGCTCTAGTTTACCCAACAACAACTGGTCTTAAAAGCTTGTGTGGTATTTTTACGTTTTCGAACAAATTTCCAAGAACCATGAACTGAAAACTAGCAAGGGCCCTGATGATGGCAGCATACTAAAATCGACTACAGGATCCTGAATTGGTCGTGGCTGTTTTATGTATAAATAATCGAATAGTAAAAACAGATTTCAAATATTCAAATTTTCAAATATGAAGTTACATGTAGGATGGTCCTATAGCCTCTGAGCATTGCTTTTTATTTTGTACATAAGGTATCAAAACTTCGCTGTTTTGAAAGCACTTGCAAACGTAAAGGAGTTTGAGTTAGTTGGTGCCTTGGTGCTTATAGTTTCTTCCACTATTGGCTCACTTTAAACCCCAACAACAAAACCGTCTTCACAAAAGCTACGTTCGCACCTCTTGTGGTTTGTTATAATTAGCTGACTCATCCAAACAAGCCTGATCTCTACATTTTCAACATTGCCAAACAATGGCGCACCAACGCCTCACTAAACATCTCCTCATGTGTGCATTGTCTGCGATGCTCCTTGATGGGTCTGACATTGTAAAAGAGGACACAAGCAGAAAGGTTTTATATAAGACACTTCCAGCTACTGGTTGCCAGCGTTCTGGTAATGCCTCTCTGCTTTCAAATACCAAATAAAGTACTTACAACAACGCAGTTCTGATGATCAAATAAATAAAAAAATCCCGATCGTGGAAACTTCTTCAATTGTTTACTGCATTTATCCCTAAACGGCAAAAATACAACATAGGGAAGGTCGGACATTTTTAACTTGTAAAAACAAATGTCCCCAATACTCAAATGCCGGCATTCTTATAAGACGAAATACAGATTTTTTTTTAAAACAAAACAAAAGTTTTGAACCGCAGTTTATCCCAAAACGGCGAAAAATATAACAAAGAGGAGGTCGGACATTGTTATCTTGTTAAACAATCTTCTTCAACAGGGTCATTCCGTGTCAAATCACCAAAAAAAAAGGCAATTTTAAACCCTACCCTCTTCAAATTTGCTCATATTTGGTTTATGGGGTAATCGTGGCTCAACAAGCTCAAATTTCAAATTTCAGCTCCATCCGATAAACGGTTTTCGCGCTACGGCATGCTCTTTCTTGTTGATTTCGGTCAAAATGCGCCTGACCTCTGACATTCAACTGACCATAAATCGGTAACCTTTGGGTCAAATTGGTTGAAATTGGTGTCTTTGGAAAGGAAATTGTGTAAGCTTTCCAAATATGTCTTTATTTTTTTTGTAGGAACATGTTTAGGTATGATAACCTTTTGACCTCTACTTTGACCTTGAATTTGACCTTGTGGATCATGTGACCCGGCAACGAACTTCGGTGAAAATTTACCCTTGTATGTTTTCTCCACAATATCAAATATTTAGAGATATAATATTTTTGGCTTGCTTTCAAGCTCCACTCAAAGTTTTCCTACTTCACTTTTCCTGTGCAAAGTACATGTACATTTGATACATGTCCATACGTATGTATGTCATGATTTTGCTTGGGGACCATAGCCTTGCTTGATATACATGCGTATGAACAGGTATTTATATGTACATGTACTTTGCATAGAAATAGGCAAGTAGGGCAACTTTGAGTGGAGCCTGAAGGCAAGTCAAAACTATTGTTATTTCTAATTTTTCTATATTGTGGAGAAAACGTATAAGGGTAAATTGTCACCGAAGTTCGTCGCCGGGTCACGTGATCCACAAGGTCAAATTCAAGGTCAAAGTAGAGGTCAAAAGGTTATCACACCTAAACATGTTCCTACAAAAAAGAAGAAGACATATTTGGAAAGCTTACACAATTTCCTTTCCGAAGACACCAATTTCAACCAATTTGACCCAAAGGTTACCGATTTATAGTCGTTTGAATGTCAGAGGTCAGGCACATTTTGATCGAAATCAACAAGAAAGAGCATGCCGTAGCGCGAAAACCATTTATCGGATGGAGCTGAAATTTGAAATTTGAGCTTGTTGAGCCACGATTACCCCATAAACCAAATTTGAGCAAATTTGAAGAGAGTAGGGTTTAACCCATTGGGTGATTTGACACGGAATGACCCAACACTCGAATGCCAGCATTGTTAACAGACGGAAAACGGACATTTTTGTAATAATAACAAAGTTTTGAACTGCATTTATCCCACAACGGCAACAATATTACGAAAGATGGGAGTTCAACTTCCCCAATGTTAAAAAATCCAAATAAATGGACAGGTTTTTTTTTGTAAATAAAAAAGGTTTTGAACTGTATTTATCCCATGACGGCAAAATATACAGAGGGAAGATCAACTTGTTAAAAAATGTTCCCCAAAACTCAATGCCGGCTGGCATTATTAAAAGACGGAATACATCACACAACGGGAAAAAATAAAACAGAGGGGAGGTCAATTGTTAAATATAATGCCGACATTATTAAAATACAGAATATACGGACAATTTTGTAAATTAAAAAGAGCTTATTTCCCCTCCCAGGTGTATTTTTTCTTCCCATTTATGCTCAGTCGATTAATATTTTCCCTGTCCTTTAATATTTCCTCGTCCGTGTTCATTTCCCCGTCCTCTGTTTTATTTGTTCTTCCCATGTTTTTCTCAGTCGATTAATATCCCCATGCCTCCCCACCCCAAGGGTTATTGCCCCTTCCCAGTTTTTTGTTTTCCCATCCTGGGTTGTTTCAATCTATTTATCTACCCAAAATACACCAAAATATTAAGGGACAAAGAAAAAAGGGGAAACAACCCAGGATGGCGAAATAATTATTACGGACGAGAAAAAAAACTGGCAGTGGAAATACATCAAAATGCCCCATGCAACAACTCCTGAGTGACATCAAAGGTAAAAAAAAAAACCCTTAGATGTGCGCAATTATACTGAGATTCTTATACAACATGTTACATTTGTTGTAACTTTATAAACCACAAGGGAAACTGACTGGGTAAATTTGTAAATGATTTTTGGGGTTGAACAAAGAATTGACTAGAGTGGGATATTGATATCTGTAACAAAAAGTCGCATCCCCTTAAGGTGATCCCCTAGCTGCAGCTTCCCAGGTTGTATCGTAATTTGGGTGTGATCCCTGGCTACACGGCAGTTAACGGTTGTATGGCTTCTGACTGGCACCCCTGAACAAAGATATTGACAAAATAGGGACACCGCCAATATAGGGCTAGATAGCTCAGTTGGTAGAGCGCCGGCACGTTAATCCGGAGGTCGTTGGTTCGAATCCCACTCTAGTCAATTCTTTGTTCAACCCAAAAATCATTTGTTGTAACTTGATACAAAGTATAACAACACTTCCACATTTTTTGCTTTGTAGGCCCCTGCCCACATTTTTTGACCACAACTCATTGCTGAGACTCTGCTGGTTGGGATGGTGCAATACTAGGGGAGAAAAAAAACTGGGTATAGTAGGAATTAACCTGGGAGAGGGAAGGGAGGGGAAATATTACGGGGGGGGGGGGGGGGGGAGAAAAAAAACGGGAAGGGGAAGTAAACTTGGACGGGAATAAACCTAGGACGGGGAAATAAACCTAGGACGGGAATAAACCTAGGACGGGAATAAACCTGGCGGGGAAATAAACCCGGGACGGGGAGATGCTTAGGGAGAAAAACAAAAACATGAAGGGGAAATAAACCTAGGACGGGGAATAAACCTGGGTCAGGGAAATGAACCTGGTACTGTGAAATAAACCTAGGACGGGAATAAACTTGGAGACGGGGAAATACACCTGGGACGGGGAAATATTAAGGGACAAAGAAAAAAGGGGAAGCAACCCAGGACGGCGAAATAATTATTACGGGACCGAGAAAAAAAACTGGAAGTGGAATCAAACCTGGGAAGGGGAAATGCTTAGGGAGAAAAAAAAGGAAGGGGAAATAAACCTAGGACGGGGAATAAACCTGGGACGGAAATAAACCTGGGATGGGGAAATAATTAAACCTAGGACGGGAATAACCGTGAGACTGGGAAAACCTGGGACAGGGACATTAAGGGACAGAAAAAAAGGAAACAACCCAGGACAGCGAAATAATTATTACGGGACCAAGAAAAAAACGGGAAGGGGAAATAAACCTGGGACGAAGGGGAAATAAAGCTGGGACGGGGAAATAAACCTGGGACGGGGAAATGCTTAGGGAGATAAAAAAAACAGGAAGGGGAAATAAACCTGAGATGGGAATAAACCTGGGATGGGGAAATAAACCTAGGACAGGGAATAAACCTGAGATGGGAATAAACCTGGGACGGGGAAATAAACCTAGGACAGGGAATAAACCTGAGATGGGAATAAACCTTGGACAGAAATAAACCTAGGACGAGAATAAACCCGAGACGGGAAATAAACCTGGGACATGGAAATATTAAGGGACAGAAAAAAAAGGAAAACAAACCAGGACAGCGAAATAATTATTACGGGACCGAGAAAAAAACGGGAAGGGGAAATAAACCTGGGATGAAGGGGAAATAAAGCTGGGACGGGGAAATGCTTAGGGAGATAAAAAAAACAGGAAGGGGAAATAAACCTGAGATGGAATAAACCCAGGACGAAAATAAACCCAGGACAGGAATAAACCTGGGACGGGAAATAAACCTAGGACGGGAAATAAACCTGTTCTGTCAATATGGAAATGTAATACATTCGTTTTTGTAACAAAGATGTGTTACACATTTCAAAACCCTTTCTGTGTAGCCCCCCAGAGAAGCTGTATGGCACGTCTTCAATTGGGTGTTATTTTTCAATCAGAAATCAACGTTTGCCTTCACGGGTCAGTGATCCTCGAAAACCCCTCGAATCCCCTCGCTTCCCAGTAGTTTCTACAGCTATGTGGATCGTGTGGCTTGCGTGCGTTTGCGTGCGAGGGATTTGACTTTTCGAGGGGTAAAATTTGCCCTTGTTAAAACTTGATAAAACTCGACCTCGCTCGTCACGCTCGAATGTTTTTGGGGTACTGCCTCGAGATCACCACTGTAGGCAATAGTGAGTAGATGAAACCGCCACTTTTTTGGAATGATGCTGTCATTGATGATGTCATGACAAGGTTTTTAATGTTTAAACATGACCATTTGCTTGTTGCTGTATATCAACGAACATTGAAGCTATGATGTTCATATTTCAGCATCAGATAGATTTATAAAGACTTGGACAACATTTGAAAACTTAATATTAAAATCGTACGACCCTAACTTCCGGATCGTTCCCCTGGGTCAAAGTTCGCCTTCATGTATTTTACATAAAAAAAAAACTTTTGAGCTTTTAAACAAAAGTAAAGCTTGTACAAACTTAAAACTTACTATGTACACGGACAATATTGAGTAGATGAAACTGCCACTTTTTTGGAATGATGACATCATTGATGCGGTTATGACAAGGTGTTTAATGTTTAAAAACGACCATTTGCTTGTTGCTGTATATCAACAAATATAAAAGCTATGATGTTCATACTTGGGCATCAGATAGATAAAGACTTGGGAAACATTTGAAAAGTTAACACTAAAATCGTACGACCTTAACTTCAGGGTCGTTACCCTGGGTCAAAGTTCGACTTCGTGTTTTTTTTTTCATAAAAAAAACAACTTTTGAGCTTATCTACTGCATAACTCAAGATTGAGATCGATTTGAACCTTGAAACTCAACAGATTGTTGAACCTTAGTGTTTTTAAGACAACACAGGCCTAATTACGTCATAATGACGTCATCAGGTATTAAATAACAATAAAACAACGTTTAAAATGTGTAAAAATCATATGGCGCGAACGTTTTTGGGGGAATCCCAAAAGTGCTCTTGTTTGTCCAACAAAAGAGGGCGCTGTTGATTATCAAATCTGTGTACATAATCCCGTGCAGGGGTAGCTAATCCATAAACTGCAAATTAAAACCTAAAGCCAATCTCACACAAACATATTGCATTTGTGAAGAAAAAAAAAGCGTTGTTAAAAACTGTGATACAAGTTTAACTATAAAAATTAACGACACGTTTTAGAAAAAGTCATTATGGTTCAATGTTTTTGAACAACGTCATCACGTAACGTTCAACTGAACACCGTGTTTTTGTATTTAACAAAAATTCTATGTCTAGTTATGTTCTGTTAATTTTCTTTTTTGTTATCTCTCAATATATAGTTAAGGCCACATAGCAAACAAATTGTTAAAAACGGTTTAATTACACACAAACATTGTTTTGTGCTATTTTTTGCTGAATGCAATATACCTTTCACTGTATTTTTATTTCATCAATCAACATTGTTATTGTTGTAAAGTAAAACCAACTAGTTTATATTATAAAGGGTCCAGGCTCTGTACAAGCCTAGGCTTTTTCCCTGGTGCCCTCCTCTTATCACCCTTTGTTTGTTTTTCTTGTACGTTTTATGATTATGGCATCTTTTTTATTATGTGGACCATTTGTAAGTCTGAAATTTGGACCCTGATATTTTCATAAGTGAAAGCTATTTGTTGATTTATACATTGAAATAAACTAAGAGGTACCTAGCAAGTTGTTATACACAATTTTGACAGCCCAAGCCTTTCAAATAAATCAAGGTAGAAGATTTTGAGTCCCTGACATCATCATTTTGACAGACCTCAACAACCTGTTAGATAATTGAGGTATTTAAATGATCAAAACTTCATATTTGTAGGGCATTTATTTAACTTTTGAATGCGCAGGTGGTGGGGGATGTTGACAAATAATTTAACAGCAAAAAACAATCAAAGTCCGACAATTTAAAAAAAAAAAAAAAAAAAAAAAAACGGTAGTTTTCCGTGCATCTTTTTTTTCCGTCAAAAATATCAACAATAAGAAACACGTGAGTTAACCAATTTTTAAGACATTGAATAAGTTCAAAAAAATACAAAGAAAACTTGTTTAAATAATGGGTATTTTGTGACAATGATTGCTGCTGCTGATTGCTACCTGGTCAACTATCGGAGTAATCAGTTTTTCAAATCTCCAGCGATGTAATTTTTCCTTGTCTGTCATTTACTTCTGCGCGACATTCATGAATTTTCTGATCAGCCTGTAAGTTGACCTTTGACACGAAACGTACCCCCTCAAACGTCTGCTTGTAGTCAGGCACCCTCAGTGTTTTTACGGAACGCCCAATCAGCACATGTTTTTCTGCGCAATCTTATACTCGGGCAAATTAATTCTGTCAAGAAAATGACGTCGGCATTTACTGCCGTTCGACAATCCATCGGACAGCTCCAGACGAAAAACCAAAATGTCTTTCAGATGATTTACAACGGAAATACTTTCTTCAGAACGCTAGTTTTTGGAAACTGAATCAACTTCCCTTCAGGTACGCTTGATGTGGATTGCGCGAAGGTAATAAAGTCTGGAACGTCATTTTGCATTAAGTCCGTCTATTTTCTGGAACGTCATGCAAATCTGTCCTTTTTGGCGTTTGTCACTTAAAATCTGTCAAAAATTACGTTCGAAACTGACGTTTTTTACCTAAACAAAAGAAAATGTGGACGCTTGACAAAGTTTTTAATTTTGATAGATACAATGTATAAGGTATGAGAGGCTGCAATAATCAGCGAAATTACAGTAGTCTTGGGCCAGAAAAAAAATAATTACAGACAATATTTACTTTGTTTTTCTGTCAACCTTATGCCCTCCTCTGTCAGGCTTACATGTATATTTTCTGTGTTTGGTGTTTTGTTGATTTTTTACTGGTTTTATTTGAAAGTACATCTGTTGGACCCTATTATAGTAAACAATGAATGTTCCTTGTGATTTACTTTAAAAGCTAGTTTTGAATTAAATGTGACTCAGTGCGAGTAAATGAGACGGATTGCGGCATTGGCGATTTCGCGTTAGGCCCTCCTGAGTGCAAAAAAATGCACATATCGCAACAAAAATCTTCTTTTTTTTTTTTGCAAAAAAACGTACCTTTATTATGTCGATTGTCCTTTCCCACAAAAAAAATGGGGGAATTAAACGTTAAATTTCCTATAATAATGATGTTTCCTGGGGGATATCGTCTTCAGAAACACCCGAAACTTGTTAATTTTAACCATAATCTTAGTCGTTTTCTAACGATTCACAGCAAGTCGTAAACACCGTCGAATGACGGCATCTTTGTCAGTTTGTGTCAGGAATTGGAGATTTCCTTGATCTAAAAAGTAACATTCTGTAAAAGGTCACAGGGCATTTCTAATCCAATGAAAACAATCGTTATAGCTCCCATAAAAAATGTTATCTGGAAACGAGAGTTGACTCCTTCTGTGTTTCAGTAAACCATACGTGATTGGTTGTTTGTGATCATCTGATAGAGGCTACGTCATTCTGACTACGCGTGCGTAGTCAGAATTTGACTACGCGTGCGTAATCACATGCACAGTGGGCTTTAAATGACCCATTCCTGCGAGAATGATTACAACTGTCAGATCATGGATCCCCAGGAGAAGTTGATATCTGAGCTTCTAAACAACATTAGGGGTTGCAATTTAATTAATCGCGACGAAATCAGGGAAGATGGGGGGAAGTGGGAAAGTTATATACACGATTACTTTGCAAACGACGAAGATAGCGACAGCGATGATGGGGGTACCGATGATGGTGATGATGGCGACAGCGAAGGGGAGCTCGACGAGGAAGAAGCGGACGTTCACCATCACGGTGCAGCTCTCGTTCCATTTGACGACGGAAATGGTGTCCATGGAATCGACGCCTTGCACGTCGGGGAGGCAATTGTCGCCGAACAGGCCAGGGACTTGGTGTCTGATCATGATGAGACAGAGAAGGTCAAAGTGGAGGGGTTTAAATGTGCCTGCAAGAACGAGAACTGTCATAAGGCCTTCAACAAACAGGAAATGTTGGACTCGAGGCTTGAACTCCGGGCATTCAATGAAGGTGAGCTTTATTTTATGTTGGTGTCATGCACTATTTACTTTTTAATTTTAAAGGTTTATGTTTTGTTTTACAAACCCAACTTTTAAAATCTATCTTGACTTGTTGATGTAAACCCTCTAACCAGAATATTGTGCTGATGATCACCGATAACGATTTAGTTTTTTAAATTTTACGTTTGTACTCCAAGAGTCCAATATTTTTTTTTAAGAATTAGAATAACATGTAGTAATTATTAATAATGAATGAAGATTTTCATGAGATTTCCATGAACAGGAAAGGCAATACTATTTGTTTTTTCTTGTTTTGTTTTCAGCTGAAAAGGATCTTCTTGTGCTTGGGGCAGTCCAGTGTCACATGAACATGTCCAAGATGACGACAGCAAAGAAGCATAAGACCACAGAGCGGAAGCATGCCTACACCAAGTTTTTTTTTTTCACCAGGTTTTTGTTTGCGTAAGTAATTTAAAAACATAAAACAAACTCACTATTAATTGTGACACAAACAGTGGCTTTTTTTTTGACAACATGTGACTTTGACAACGTGTAACTACAACAGTTTTTTTTTTTTAACATAGTAGAGAGGTTTCGCAAGCATGCGGATAAAGATACGCATATGATAACCATATCCGTAAACGCCAGCAGTGTGTTGGATTTTGTTTCCCAAAATATGTGTAACTCGACGCTCGCATTCATCATGAGTGTTTTTCCGACAAGCATGAAAGATAGAGACCCAGTGTTTTATACACTGCATTTTCTCATCGTTTTGCTTGCAAATGACTAACAATTTTCTACTTATATCTACTAGCATGATTCAGTGAAAGCAATTCCTTGGGAAATGTTTTCAATCTGGGACAAAAACACTGCAAAGTCTACAAAACAGTATCCGTTTTTTTTACGACGCGTATGAGCTCCTGTATCCATTGCTAACATGTGTGCCAAATTCCATAGTCGCAGTACGCGTCACGTCAACACACAAAATGTCGACGTGTCAGTATCTGAATGTGTATTTATAGACTTGCGAAACCTCAGTCTCTAATAGCGACGGACAAACAGCCAGTTTTTCACCCTGGTAATAGTATTTTTTATTTATTTTTCCAGTATCAATCAGAATAAACTATCAGCGGTGCAGACACACTATCAGGCCAATGGAATTGCACCAAAGAGAAAAGCAGACAACTAAAGGAAAGAGGAGAAAGACATCATTGTCTTTTGAAGACATCCAACACATTGTGGTTTTCCTGCAAAATCTATGCAACCACGCATGCTGTTATGCTTCCTGGCCGGGTAGCTGGGCACAAGCGGGACGACATTTTGCTGCTTCCAAGCAACAATACCAAGGCTGCTGTACACAGAGTGTACAAGAAAATTGTCAAGACAGCTGGTAAGTACACGTATATGTTGGGCGCGATCGGTCAATCTGCCCGATCAACCGATCGCGCTGCGCTATTAAACGATCGCGCTGCGCTATTGAAATATCTATTTGTCGCGCAGCAATCGGTCGATCGCGCATCAATCGGTCAATCGCGCAACAATCGGTCGATCGCGCAACATTCGGCAACGAACATGCGCGATCAACCGATCGTGCGGGAATGGCTCGGCGCGATCGGCCGATTGTGCAGGAATGATTTTGCGCGATCGGCCGATTGTGCAGGAATGGTTATGAGTGATCGGCCGATTGTTCAGGAATGGTTTTGCGCGATCGGCCGATTGTGCAGGAATTGTTTGGCGCGATCGGCTGATGTTCAGGGGCCGAATTCACAAAGATGTAACATTGATTGTAACTGCAAATCAATCGTAGTGTGACATCACTGTATAAATCACTATGGTGATACTGAAAATTTGTCCTGCTATGAATTTTATTGCTTTGAGAAATCGCCCTAAGAAATAGTTTACCTGCACGATCGGTCGAACGCGCGAAACCATTCCTGTACGATCGGTCGATCGCGCAAACCCATTTCTGCACGATCAGTAGATCGCGCAAAACTTTTCCTGCACGATCGGTTGATCGCGCAAAACTTTTCCTGCACTATCGGTCGATCGCGCAAACCCATTCCTGCACGATCGGTAGATCGCGCAAAGCCTTTTCTGCGCGATCCGCTGATAACGGGAAAAAATACTCGTAGCGCAATCGGTCTATCGCGCAAAGATGTCATTGCGCGATCGATCGATTGTTGCGCGATCGACCGATTGTTGCGCGATCGACCGATTGCTGCGCGACCAACTGATCTTAATTTGATCGTTCAATAGCGCAGCTTGATTCGCGTAGATTGACCGATCGCGCCCAACATATACATTCTACAAGAAGAGCAATTATTACATTCTCATATGATGTAAATACAAACAAAATCCCATATTTAAAATAATTTGTTTGACTTTTAGTATCAGACTGAGTAGTTAAAATATAAAAGCTGCTACTGTATCTGCTAGAATAGTTTTCTATCAAATCCTGCTGCTTACCCTTGAAAATAACGCTGCAAAAGACTGGAATTTAATCCCCTACTCAACAGACACTAAACAGCAACCCTATTCCAACCAAGTTTCAGGGCACACTCATGGGTGTGCATACAAAATAGAGCTCTTCCCTCCTGACCTGACATCATATTGAGTGCTGTTCCTAGAAAGGAGCTGATCAACTATTTTATCAAGATCAAGTTTAACTACAACATAACGAAATAACATTTATCTACAGGTTACAGGGTTGTAGGTCTGACTTCTTTCCGAGACATCTGGAGGCAGCTTTGTTCACACATTGTCATTAGCAGGCCCATGACTGACCTGTGCTTCAAATGCCAACAGAACAACAGTGCAATCATCAAGTCTGCCAACCTGGGTGAGGATGAAAAGGGGGAAAATATGAAGGAGCAGGAACACCATCTGTTGACGGCCAAAAAACAGCGATCCCACTGTACAGCACAGGTCAAGGATGCTAAAGATGTTTTGCACAATCAACGCCTGGATGAACCAGCCAAGTCTGCACCTCCTGCTGTTGCACACTATTCCTTTGATTTTGCACAGCAGGTGCACTTTCCCAACAAAGTGTTTCAACCCGGCCCCATCTATTTCATGACTCCTCGCAAGTGTCTCGTGTTTGGAGTGTGTGCTGAAGCTATTCCACAGCAGGTAAGTTACTAACTACATAGATAACTAAGGGCTACATCCTACATTGTCTAGGCCTCATGCCCAAAACTTATTCTTGAACAAATGTATCGTTTTTACACATTGAAAATAAATCTAATACTGGAACCTAATAAAATATTCTTAAGTTCCTTTTTTAGATTTATTTTTATGGGTTAATTATAGACAAGTGGATGACTGAGGAAATTAATTTTTTTTTTTTAATTTTTTTTTTTATCATTCTTTTCAGATAAACTACTTGGTGGATGAGCACTTCGTCATCGACAAGGGTTCAAATCTGGTGATCAACCTCCTTCACCACTTTTTTGAACAGTACGGTTTAAAGGAACGATCAGTAAATTTACACTGCGATAACTGTACTGGTCAAAACAAGAATAATTACATGTTGTGGTACATGCTGTGGCGAGTGTGCAATGGTCTTCATCATTCCATTACATTGAATTTCCTCTTGACTGGACATACCAAGTTTGCACCGGATTGGTGCTTTGGTCTGCTAAAGAAAAAGTACCGTGTTACTGATGTGTCCAGTCTAGAGGAATTGTGTGATGTAGTGCGGGCTAGTTCCGTTACTAAGCTCAATGTACCACAGTTAGTGGGGAAGGAGGATGGTACCCAGATTGTGCCCCAATACGACTGGCAAAGTTTCCTCAAGCCATTCTTCAAGACCCTTCCACAAATCAAGAAGTACCATCATTTTAGGTAAGACATTGAAAGTACACAGTGATTCAGTTTTATTGTTTGGTTTTATCAATGAACCGTGTTGAAAACAACCCTAGCATCCAGCAAACATGATCTAAAAGCAAATATGGCAGGCTTCAAGAAAAAGACAACAACACTCATCTGGCCCCCTTCCAAACATATGCAACCCCCCCCCCCCCCCACAAACACACAGCCTCCCTCCATACACACACAGCCCCCCCCCCCCCCTCACACACACACAGACGCACACAAGTGTGTAACAGCCTGTAATCATGTGGACCTCCTATTGTCCCTCTTTGGTTTATTCTCTTAACTTTTCAACAGCTCCCATTGGTTTTGTACACGATTTCCAACCGTGGACATTTTGTCCTCTTTTGTTATAGGTCCCCGGTTTGAATGTGTTTACCTACTCACAGACATGGAGTCCTTTTATTTCCTCTTTGTGTTTGTCCTTGGCCTCCATAAGGTACCTAAAGTGAGCACACATTCTCTCTCTTTTTCTCTCTCAAAACATAACATTTTCATGAACCCACTTTTTTTGTAATTATTACTATAGATTCAGTGCTGATCAGCCTGGTTTGGTGTGGTCTAGAGAGTTCTGCGATTCACAGGAAGTGGAGTTTAGCCATGACAGTATACGCCAGTTCTGTGACGATGAATCAAAGGATGTAACATGCCCTAGACCAACTATACCGAAACCTGCAAAAACATAGAAAAAGTCAGATTGGGAACAATTAAATGTTCTTAAAGGATATGCAGATGAGGTAAAATTAGAAGAAAAAAAATTAACTAGTAGTGTGACTTAAAATCAGGTTCTGATTGCAGGCCATATTTTGTCATGTGTGTGCCTGGTTGCTATGTAAATGCAAAAAAAAAATTTAAAAAAAAATGAAATTTTTATCACTTTCTACCCCAAAAATCAATATTTGTTAAGAAAAACTGCCAATTTGATTTCATATATGACCTTCCATCAGAATTCAACTCAAAAATGTGGATACATATAGTTTTTATTTTTATTTCCAACATAAACTAATCTGCATGTTTAAAAATTCTGACGAACTGGTGAAAACTGTCCCTGTTGAGACGGAACATGTGTTTCTGTTGATATTTTGCCCAAAGGTGTGTTCTTTTAAAGTTTATGTTGAGATAAGTATTTCAAAATTCAAACAAAAAGATTAACTAGTAGTCTGACTTGAAATCAGGTTTGATTGCAGGCCATATTTTGTCGTGTGTGTGCCTGGTTGCTATGTAAATGCAAAAAAAAAAAAAAAAAAAAAAAAAAAAATGAAATTTTTATCACTTTCTACCCCAAAAAACAATATTTGTTAAGAAAACTGCCAATTTGATTTCATACATGACCTTCCATCAGAATTCAACTAAAAAATGTCGATATATATATTTTTTATTTTTTATTTCTAACAAACAAATCTGCATGTCTAAAAATTGGCGAATACTGTCTCTGTTGAGACGAAACATGTATTTCTGTTGATATTTTGCCCCAAAATGTGTTTTTTTAATGTTTATTTTGAGATAAGTTTCTCAAACCAAAGATAACGAATTTCCGTCCAGTAATGTAAATAAAGATCAGTTCTACGTAAACAAAAAATGTTGTGTTAGTATTTTAATTTATATGTCTGGTTGCTATGGTGTTCTGAATTTACATGCAAAATTAGCAATAAAGAAAATGAACCGTTTCTTTAACAGCCTGTTTGTGGTAAACTTGAATTTGAATATTGCCGGTGACCTGTGACCTTTGACCGACCATAACTTCACAACCGTAAACACTATAGAGGTCAGTAAGGTGTCATTTTAATCCTGTGACTAAGCTTTACATGATGAAATCAAAATCTCAATTGTCATTTTCACCTCAAAGTGTCTCATTTACTCATGCTGGGTCACAAATATCCACAGGTTTCACTGCTGCAGACTCTACACTTTTAAAATGATCAAAACACAATTAAAATTAACTGCTCTATCCTTCTACATGTATGAACATTTTAATAAACCTTAATATGTATACAATTATTTGAAATATCTGAAAAGGTCAAAAATAAAATGACATTTTAGGTTGTAAAATGGTCCATATTTCAAAGAAGATGCCTTATGTATTGTGATATTTGGATTAAAAAACAAACGTGTTTTGATAATCGCAGACGCTGAAACTGATCGATAATTTTTACAATCCATCGCAACTTAGCGACAGATTTTGGATAACTATTTCACACACAAAATTGATATGCAAATTTTTTTCATTTTTTTTGTGATACACTGTAAGTCAAGAACTTCTTGGCACAAATTTTATGTGACGTTTAGATTTGGGACAAAAACCCAAAGAAAATGTTGTCCAAGCAACATCTCTATTATGTAGCTTGAGCTGCCATAAACAGAGCTCAATTTACAAACTGTAGGCTTTTGCTCGATCAGCAGATTCATAATATCCTATGCAAAAATATAAGATTATGCACAAAACCAGTCATACATGTTCCGCATGTTCCGCAAGACATAATAACGAAAGATAAATCAAATGAGCAACAAATGAATTGAATTGAAATAAATTGAAAAATATCTTGAAAAATGAGGATGCACAACACATTGTTACATTTAAGAATTGTGCCCTATTTTTCTGTGAATGTTTTGTCTACGCTGCAGGTTTTAATAGTGATCATTTGTTTTACACATTCAAAGCACCGTCGCACGTCCAGATCTTGCCAATGCCCAATCACAAGCTCGATACTGAAGGCTCCACCCTACTCGGACCGTTGTCTTTGTTAAACGCTATACATATTCATGTTATTCAATAGAGCAGGAGAGCTGGAGGCATGTGTAAGCCCCAGGAAATTTCTCTTATTGTCTGCTCCTTGTAAAGCATGCAGGTAGCGGACAATCACTCACAAGACAGTGTAGTGTTAGCATTCATTATTAAGGAAAGATTTACTAAGAATTGCTGTTGTCAACTAGTGCCCAGCCAAATTTAACCAAAGGGAAAAGGGGAACATTTTGTAATTATTTTTAAGTACCCTCTTAAACTATTTTGCAAAGAAATGTATGTTAAGAAGGGGCTGGGTGAAGCATGTTGGGTGTCACTGTGGCCGAATAACATAAGGATTTATTTATAACTGTAAAAGCTGATACTCCAGTGTGCTTACTTACTGTTATTATGTGCAAACACAAAAACACCATACTCATATCACTCAGATGTTGGATTGAATCTCCAAAATCCCGTAGTGATCACACAATGTAGGGTTTAAAAAGAGAAGAAAAAAGGAATATAATTTTGTAAGTGACCAACTAATCTTATTTGAATGTGAACAGCAGTCCTGAATATCATTACAGACGAACGTAATCTTATTTGAATGTGAACAGCAGTCCTGAATATCATTACAGATGAACGTTATCTTATTTGAATGTGAACAGCAGTCCTGAATATCATTACAGATGAACGTTATCTTATTTGAATGTGAACAGCAGTCCTGAATACAATACAGATGAACGTAATCTTATTTGAATGTGAACAGCAGACTTTCTCTTTACAAGTTGAGCACACTTACATTGTAAGAATCCAACTGCACAACCAAAGGGACTTGCACATGTTGGATTGAGCTCACAAGTAGTGGTATTATACTGTATAGGTTATTGTTGCATGTTTTTTACACACCCTGCTTGCTTAGTAATGAATGCTAACACTACCTTGTGAGTGATTGGCCGCTACCTGCATGCTTTACAAGGAGCAGACAATAAGAGAATTTTCATGGGGCTTACACATGCCTCCAGCTCTCCTGCTCTATTGAATAACATGAATATGTATAGCGTTTGACAAAGACAACGGTCCGAGTAGGGTGGAGCCTTCAGTATTGAGCTTGTGATTGGGCATTGGCAAGATATGGACGTGCGACGGTGCTTTGAATGTGTAAAACGAATGATCACTAATTAGCCTTTTAACGTTCGTAGTTCTGGCCCAAAATCCGGACGAGTTTCCTGATGGCCCCGGACAACAATTTTCCGTTTTTTTGTTTGTCATGACCCACTCACAGGCCTGGGAAGCCATAAGCAATGTTGCAAATGAACGATGTTTCGCAACCTGAAAAATGATGTGAGCAGACCTTTTTTGCAGACGCTGTAATCGTGGGGTGTTGCTCATGCTGCATTCAGACAAGATTGAGTTGGCATAGAATGTAAGAGTTTGCATGGCATGATTGCAACTGTTCTATGAAACAAGGAACTCTAGAAATAGTCCAAAGGGTGAAATTTAAGGACCTGCATAAAGAGGTGCCTTGAGCTGACATATTCATGTTGGAATAAAAAATGACACCCATGGGTTATTCCGTGTCAAATCACCCAATGGGTTAAACCTTACCCATTTCAAATTTGGTTTACGGGGTAATCCTGGCTCAACAAGCTGAAATTTCAAATTTCAGCTCCATCCAATTAACGGTTTTCGCGCTACGGCATGCTCTTTCATGTACATTACATGTCCATATGTATCGTACATGTATGTATATCAAGCAAGGCTATGGTCCCCAAGCAAAATCATGAGATACATACAAATGAACATGTACATGTATGTAATGTACATGTACTTTGCATAGGAATAGGCAAGTATGGTAGCTTTGAGTGGAGCTTGAAAGCAGACCGAAAGTATTATGTTTCAAAATTGTTGGTGTTGTGGAAAAAACATATGGGGGTAAATTTTCACTGAAGTTCATCTTCAGATCACGTGATCCACACGGTCAAATCCAAGGTCAAAGTGTAGGTCAAAAGGTTATTAAACCTAAACATGTTCCTACAAAAAAAGTAAAGGCAGATTTGGAAAGCTATGCAATTACCTTTCCAAAGACACCAATTTCAACCAATTTGACCCAATGGTTACCGATTTATGGTCATTTGAATATCGGTAGTCGGGCATATTTTAACCAAAATCAACCAGAAAATGCATGCTGTAGCTCGAAAACCGTTTATCGGATGGAGCCGAAATTTGAAGTTTTAGCTTGTTGAGCAACGATTACCCCATCAACTAAATTTGAGCAAATTGAGGGAAACACTGAAAATCACTGTGCAGTGACTGCTTTGCAGGCCCTGTTGTTTTAACAACAGGGCCTGCAAAAGACTTTTCAAAGCTAGTGAGGTGCTTGTTCTGCGCTTAGTTTGCACATGTAAAAATGTTGAATACAATTCAAATGAATCATGTTTTTATGTGGTCACCCTAAACTACAAACAAAGTTTATCACAAGATTGCAACAGAATAAAAGGGGGCCATTTGCTCTACATTGTATATATGACTAATGCATCTTTTGACAGCAAATTATGCGTGGTCTGTAGCACAGAATGGATCAACCGCACGACAGATTTTAAAGTCACACTTCCAGGGGCACTATCAAGCAAAGCATTCTGCTAAAGAAAGTAAATGGCGCAGCGAGATTGTACACCACGGGGAACGAGGTTGCATTTTAACCCTTTCCTTCAGTACAACTGTTTTGAAGTATTGGAATGTTCGACCACACTCGGAAGTTATTATTCAATATGTTTAAGACAAGCAGCACTATATAATACTTTAAATGAGATTTGCCTAAAACATTTTTGTACATGTAACAAGAATAAATCTGTTTTCAATAAATTAATCCTTTTTCTTTTTGAAAAAGAATAAATTTTCTTAATGTTCCGAAAAGACACAATGTCAAGCAGCTTTGATTACTGAACTTTGTGTTTTCGTTTTGTTTCATAGGGGCTGATATAGATACGTTATGTGTAGCACCAAGGCATGTAGAGCGCACAGACTTTTTCACATCGTTCCAAGAAATCTTAAGAGGCATGCCCGAAGTCAAGGATCTTAGAGTAAGTTGTGGTTGTTAATGATATAGTATTTTCCAATTTATTTTTATTTAAGTGGTGCATAAACTCATCTGATCCATGGTTTAAAGGCAGTGGACACTATTGGTAATTACTCAAAATAATTGTTGGCATAAATCCTTACTTGGAAACAAGTAATGGGATACTGTTGATTGTGTAAAACATTGTGAAAAACGGCTCCCTCTGAAGTACCATAGTTTATCGAGAAAGAAGTAATTTTCCACGAATTTGATTTTGAGACCTCAAAATTAGAATTTGAGGTCTTGAAATCAAGCATCTGAAAGCACACAACTTTGTGTGTCAAAGGTGTATTTTCTTTCATTATTATCTCGCAACTTTAAAACCAAATCGCAATATTCGATAATATCGTGATATCGCCCAAGCTTAGTGTCCTGTGTCTTTAACTATTAGGGGAGGAAATAAAGGAGTGGGAAGTGGACAAAGCTATATTCAAGTAGCCAATATAAAATTCACATTGTCTCCAAAATCAGTAAACACTACAGATGTTTCCTGGTCAGGAAACATTTTTCAACATAGTGTCAACTTCTAAATCGAGAAAACCATCGTGATTAGGAAACATTTTCCCTTATCAGGAATTTCTTTCCCTACACGCCAAATGTTCTTTAGAAAACTGTGCTCCTCAATGTCTTTGAAAATTCTAGATGTGATGACAACCCAGTGTGTATTTAGTGACCAAAACAAAATGTATTTCTCATTCCGAATCTCTGAATTTAAAGCCATTGTAAACAGTGTTGTCCAAGGCCCACACTTTGTACCACAACTTCTATATCAAATAACAAACATGTGAAAATTTAGGCTCAATCGGTCATCGGAGTCGGGAGAAAACAACGGAAAAACCCACCCTTGTTTCTGCGCGTTTCGCCGTGTCATGACATGTGTTTAACATAAATCCGTAATTCTTGTTACGAGAATTTATATTGTTTTGCTTTTTTCTCAAAAGTAAAGCATTTCATGGACTAATATTTCAAGAGAAGTCTTTCACCATTGCCTTCTGTAAACCCTGTAAGTTATTTGTAAATCTGTGAACTTTTTTAAAAATTTTTTACCGAAAGGGTCCAATGGCTTTAAAAAACAGGGTTTATTTAAAAATATGTAATTTTACTTGTGTATTATGAATGCTATTATTAGGCCAATATGTTGATTTTTCAACACAAAATTACAGCCCGGTAGCATTCTCTAATGGACCCTTCCCATGAAATATGCTAATAACATTCACGCATGCGTACAGACCCTGTTGGTTGGCAAACGCCATATGGTTGTGCAATAAGCAGAGGCGCAATTGCGTCTGCGTCACGCACCTATTAGCCGTGTACAAAACAGCGTGATACTCCCTCATTTCATCGGACTTGAAAGCAACAAATGCTTGAGGCATCTTCTTTATTATGTGGACCATTTATAAGTCTGAAATTTGGACCCTGATATTTTCATAAGTGAAAGCTACTATTTTGTTTATTTATACATTGAAATAAACTAAGAGGTACCTACATGTAGCAAGTTATTTTACACAATTTTGACAGCCCAGGCCTTTCAAATAAATCAAGGTAGAAGATTTTGAGTCCCTGACATCATCATTTTTGACAGACCTCAACAACCTGTTAGATAATTGAGGTATTTAAATGATAACAATTTGACGTCGGCATTTACTGCCGTTCGACAATCCATCGGACAGCTCCAGACGAAAAACCAAAACGTCTTTCAGATGATTTACAATGGAAATACTTTCTTCAGAATGCTAGTTTTTGGAAACTAAATCAACTTCCATTCAGGTACGATTGATGTGGATTGTGCGAAGGTAATAAAGTCTGGAACGTCATTTTGCAATTAAGTCCGTCCATTTTCTGGAACGTCATGCAAGTCTATCATTTTTTGGCGATCGTCACTTAAAATCTGTAAAAAATTACGTTCGAAACTGACAATTTTTACCAAAAAAAAAAAAAGTGGACGCTTGACAAAGTTTTTATTTTTGATAGATATTAGGTATGAGAGGCTGCAATAATCAGCGAAATTACAGTAGTCTTGTGCCAGAAAAAAAATAATTACAGACAATATTTACTTTGTTTCTCTGTCAACCTTATGCCCTCCTCTGTCAGGCTTATATTTTCTGTGTTTGGTGTTTTGTTGATGTTTTACTGATTTTATTTGAAAGTACATCTGTTGGACCTCATTATAGTAAACAATGAATGTTCCTTGTGATTTACTTCAGCTAGTTTTGAATTAGATATATATAACCACAGGTTTCACTGCTGCAGACTCTTCACTTTTAAAATGATCACAACACAATTAAAATTAACTGATCTATCCTTATGAACATTTTAATAAACCTTAATATGTATACAATTATTTGAAATATCTGAAAAGGTCAAAAATAATTTTTTGAAAAATGACATTTGAGGTTGTAAAATGGTCCATATTTCAAAGAAGATGCCTTGAGAAAGACCTTTTCTTAATAATAATGTCGAAACAACCTTATTTTAAAAACTAAATCAAAGCGTACAATTTGTTATACATTTTACTTTGTGCGCTGTGCCAATAACCTCGAAGGGATGATCCGCATGCCGCACACAGAGTGTAGGAATTTTGGAATTAGAAAGCGGGTGATATGACCATCTGACGGCCTTCACGTGCAATTTTCAAAACGGAAAAGAAAAAACCAAACCCCCCACATTTTTTGACCTTTTTGGATCATAAATCCCCAATGTGTAAATAATACTTTTTCCATTGAAAACCATTTTCATAGTTGGTGTACCTCAACATATGCATAAAATAACAAACCTGTGAAAATTTGAGCTCAATCGTACATCAAACTTCAAGATAATATTATGAAAGAAAAAACCCACCCTTGCCACATGAAGTTGTGTCATTCAGATGGTTGATTTCGTGACCTCGAGTTCAAAATCTGAGGTCTCAACATCAAATTTGTGGAAAATTACGTCTTTCTCGAAAACTATGGCACTTCAGAGGGCGCCGTTTCTCACAATGTTTTATACCCTCAACCTCTCCCCATTACTCGTAACCAACAAAGGTTTTATGCTAATAATTATGTGGAGTAATTACCAATAGTGTCCACCAATAGTGCCTTTAAAAGCGGATATCCGCTTTTTTTTTTATTGACCAGGGCGATTTTTTTATATCCGTTTTTTCATTTTGTAATTTTTTTTAAATATTTTTAAATATTTGTTACATTACTAGTGGGACGCCGCGCTTCGCGCGGCACCCCGCTAGATGATAATCATTTACACAAATATTTTGAAATGTAATGTGGGTAAGGGTGTTATACACCTCTCTTATTATTTATGCATGGCGTCATAATTCTAACACAAAATGAAGCTTTAGTGCACGTCCGCCACTAGTTGCATTGGCTGCGCCCGCCTCGTTTTGGGTTAGACGACGTGCCTTATGCATACTTCTAGAAACTACAAGGCTCCCTGTGAGCCTTATAGGGGTTTAATACTTTGGGCCTATGCGTTTTTCAAATCAGCGTTGATAGGTGAAACTGACCGTTAGCCAGCAATAACTAAAGTTTCTTTTGTACTACACTACCAAAACTTTCCCCCCACACTCAATATACATTCATAATGCTTGCATTTCCTTTTAAAAAAACATCGTCCAAAAATGACATTTTAACGTCCCACGATACATAGCGTTGCTACCGCACTATAAGTAAAGCGAGTTTCGTAACAATTTCTGACCGTTCATGTTAACGCTGCTCTATAGGAACAAACCTCTATAAAACCCATATCTCTGGAACCCTATATCGTAGAAACTAAATAAAAACAAAAAGTTGTCCTCGCTCCATAATTTTCTCTAATTTATTTCACTTTCAGTAAGTATGTCAAGTTATTTTTAGGGTTTCTTACGTCCAACAGTTTGGGTCAATAGACAAACTCCTAAAAATGTACCCCATTCAGCCGCATGAGGTCTCTTTTGTTAATATTATCTCCAGTAACCAACCCGACGGGCCGATTGCTAAATTAGGCTACAAAATGGATTTGGCAAAATGTACATTCCGAGACCTGACCGACACACTGCTCTAACCATTTTTGTGAATGGACTTCTTCAAAAAGAAACTTAACAACTTTGACGTACGTGTATGATAAGTTTCACAAACTTCCGTGATGGGGTAAACTCTGAAACTGCAACACTTTACCTTCATGAACAGACCCTATTCTAAAACGGTATTTATGTACTCATTTGAGATTACTGGCAAAAGATAGTGTCCATAGTTAAAAAACAGCACGATACGTTTTTCATCAATAATGCAATTTCTGTATGGAGATTTTTGTAAGTCCGAGGTCGCCACCCACTTTCAACCCAAAGTGGTCCCACGCGACCTCCTTCACCAAGCAACAGGTGGCCTGTCTCAAAACCAGACAACACACCACTCACAATACACTGACCAGAATGTAAGCAGAGGTCAGGCTCTTTGTGTAAGGCCCCCCCCCCCCCACCCCCAAAATGTTATTAATTGTAAAGTTCCCTTAGACACCTTCCAACCTATAGCCGGCCCTACTAAGCTTGGGCGATATCGATTTATTCTATTCAAGATAAATTGCCAACAATATATCGCGATATTCGATATAATGGCGATTAATTTAATTTGACATCTCAGGGTTCAAAATTAGCGGTCGCCCGATTGCAAAATGCGAGTTAAAATAGCGGCGGGCGACTGAAAACCATTTCTCACTAGCCCGCCGGCCGAGTCAAATAATTATTCCTTTTCACATATAAATGAGGGTTCAGTGGCAAAATCCCACAAAAAACTTCTACTAAAGCTTTTAAATTAGTAAGTTTGACAATTCTAGAAACTGGCTAGATTTAATTTTGTCGTGATCGGGACCGGAATTGCTGTCGTTCGTATCAGAAAACACATACAATCAATTGAAAACACGATGCACAAACCACATGGTGCAGAGTATCCTCATAGTACATGGTCGCCCACTGGTGGTACATCCATGCAGTATGCATAGCACATACACAACGCACACAGTCGTCCAAAGTCCATTCTGACCAAATCTCTGCACGCTGTGATTGGCCGTTGATGGCTGTTAACAAATTCCATATTCATTATGTTCTTGACTAGACTTCAATGCAGTACATGTTCATGAACGGAGTAAAGAATTGCCGAACGTTGTGCATAATGACTGCAGACTGTGCACAATGTACAGCCTTGGACAACCAATAACATGGACAACTTTTGCCAACAGAGGGTGTTACGGGGCAATTCATTAATTATTTCTCGATGTGCGTTGTTGACTGATCGTTGATTCATGAAGATTTTGTTGCAAACGGAGTTCAAAACATGTTCAAATCAACCGACCCCCTAACCACGAAGTCATTAAAGTTGTTGTTGATGGAAAAGGGATAGTTTAAGATATAAAATCCTCAAAAAAAGCAATTTTAAGGGCTTCACTTTCGTGTTTTTTTTTTTTTTTTTTTTTTTTTTTCGTTTTGAAAATTTTGTGTATAATTACATGTGGGCTAGTGAAAAAACCTGCGGGCGATCGAGAATTTCGGTTGACTCGCCCGGCGGGTGATTGAAAAAAAAAGTTAAGGAAAACCCCTGATTCATCAGTCTTCAAACTCCAAGTGAAAGTTGTAGAAGAGACAGTCATAGCATAAGAGAGGTGTTCTAATGACCTATTCTTGTTTTACTCCAAACCTATGGGGTGCAAGATGTCTCAGCTAGCAAATACATCGCGATATTTAATCGATATCGCGATATATCGATATTTCGATTAAAACCAAATCCATCCGATATCGAAATCGTTTCCAAATTAATATCGCGATATTCGATAATATCATGATATCGCCCAAGCTTAGGCCCTACCCAATGTTTCCAAATTATAAAGCTTCCGTTTGATCCCATCCTTGTCCATCATGATAATTCTCATGCCGTTTGGAAGTGAATGCTTTTTTAGAAATATTCTCCATTTAATCTTTTCAACAAATGAGTCGCCTGTCAGAAGGATTTCTATGAAGTCTGATAACAACATCGACTAGGGGTTGACACATGGTCGCCTATGAATCATCAATCTGTGAGTTACTTCATTCATTCAATGCAAATTTGTGAGATTGGTTTCGGTTTTGTCCTGGCACCCAGCCTCTTCGACCCTTTCGACCCTGCGCAGCAATGAATGAACCAATCCGGAGAACCATGCTTAGTACAACATGAAAGTAACCCGACCAAAAAGGGCTGATCAAATGGCGGGTGGGCGGGCAAGGGGCAATGAGTGAACCAATCCGGAGAACCATCTACGAAACACTGTCCAATGAGTCGCCTGTCAGAAAGATTTCTAGGAAGTCTGGTAACAGCATCGACCAGTGGTTGACACACGGTCGCTGCCCAAACTTCCTCCAATCAGATGACTTGTAAGAGGGGGTTTGGGTCAGGGTTTTGTAGACTTGCAACCCGACGTATGAAACCACACAAACGTATTGAATTCCACACACTTATCCGTATTGATTTCCACAAGGATGCCATGCCACTGGACCTTCTAATTTTCAATCCAAGATGGCGCGGGTTACGCTTGTAATAGTATAGATAAGCTTGCAATGCCTGAAAAAAGGCTTAGCAAGCCTTATATAACCTTGGCAACAATATTGAAAACTACACTAATGTGTGATAAGCCTTAGTTATTAGACTAATGGGGTTTCCTAATCCGACCAATGTAAATGCTTGACGCCGATCACTTGACGTTACGTGATCATTCTTACATCATGTAGTGTTTCAGCTCTTTTTTTTAAGGGTCCACTTATAGGCCTGCACTAAATAACGACTTAGTGAATGTGCTTAAGTGGAGGAATGATTTGCTAGTAACCTTCAATGCAAAGAAAACTAAACTTCTGTCTCTTTCTCATTCTAGAGATGATACATTTCCATCTATTCATATGGGTGCATTGACTTTGTATTTGCCTGAGGTAGCAGATTTTGCCTTTTATGTGGGACTTTGTATCTCCACCAATGCCAGTTGGGAGAGGAATATCTCAGGCATTGTAAAGTGTGCTTCCATGTGAGTTGGTTGTCTATATTGAGCTCGGAAGCTCTTACCTCCTGATGCTACTCTCTTATTTTTGTTCGTACTTTTAAGGTTCGAGTATTCTGCCCGAACACCTCTTTTTCACCCCGTTTTTATACCCCGCCGGCGAAGCCAGCCGAAGGGGCATATAGTGTTTGCCTTGTCCTTCCGTGTGTGTGTGTGTGTGTGTGGACATCATCCTTGTCCGAGCGATACATGTATCTCAAGAATTACTTGGCGTATCGACTCCAAACTTGGTTTGTGGATTGGTCATGGGATCCTCTTAAACCCTATTGGTTTTGGACCCCCTCAGATAAATATTGAGCTTGTTATGGCTGAAACAAAAGAAATGTTGTCCGAGCGATATCTCAAAAAGGACTTTACGTATCAACTTCAAACTTGGTTTGTGGATTGGTCATGGGATCCCCTAGAAGCCTCTTGATTTTGGACCCCCTCAGATAAATATTAAGCTTGTTATAGCTAAAACAAAAGAAATGTTTTCCGAGCAATATCTCAAGAAGGACTTGGCGTATCAACTCCAAACTTGGTTTGTGGATTGTTCATGGAATCCCCTAGAAGCCTGTTGATTTTGGACCCCCTCAGATAAATATTAAGCTTGTTATGGCTAAAACAAAAGAAATGTTGTCCGAGCGATATCTCAAGAAGGACTTGGGGTATCAACTCAAAACTTGGTTTGTGGATTGGTCATGGGATTCCTTAGAAGCCTATTGTTTTTGGACCCCCTCAAATATTAAGCTCATTTTGGCTAAAACTATAACTAAACAAGAATGGTGTGTTGACAACACAAATGCCCCGCTGAGATAGGAGTTGCTAAACCGAGTCCTTTTTTAGTTATGGTTTTAGCCAAAATGAGCCAAAAACAATAGACTCCATACATGTACATAAGCTCCACTACCACCAGTAGTCCAGCATTCTCCTGAAGACGTGCAGAATATACTGTTCGAGACCAAACCGGCTCTTTTCAGAGCCACCACTCCTTCAAAAGAGATTTTACTCATGGTTGTACCCGTAAGAAATTGTGCTAGATCGGCGGAATGTGTATTATCCAGAGTCAAGTGTAGTTTGATGGCGTGATCATGTGTCTTATGGTATTACAATTAAAGGTGCACTTTTTTAAAAGTTGTTCTCCGAACTACCTGTTTGATCAAGTTTTAATTTGTATGTTGGTAGACAGAAGTGTTTACTGTAGTCACTTCATAATGATGTCATAAGCTAAAAACCTTGCATTTATTCAATTTTGGAGATGTTACATTAAAAAATTAGATCATTTCACATGAAGTCACCTTACAAGTAGAGTTTTTAAGGCTTCGGTAAGAATTTCATCACATGTAGGTTGGAGTTCTTTGAGGGGCTCGTTTTGTTCCCGTGAAAGCTCATGTGTGCATTAACCCATGTTGATATAAAGCAAGTGTCTACACATTCTAGTAAGTTAAGTGCGCATGTACCTCTTACAAATGCATTCTTTATGGCTGTCACTGTCAGTGTTACATTCCGTATTAACCATCCAAACATTTCTCAAATGTTTTCCCTGTTAAGTTGAACTTCTGCAGTGCTGCACACTTTTCTTTGCAGCATAAATCAAACATGAAACTGAATGGATCGTTGAAACTCATCAGACAGTTGAACCTTAGTATCAAGATGGTACACGCACAGGGGATGACATCATAAAATAATGAAGTACAAAAAAATACTATTTTTACATTCAAAATGCAACAGTGTATTTGTACATTTCCGTTTAAACTTGTTTAGTAATTTTTTTAATTTGATTATTTTTTTTTGTTTTTTTTAGGCTGTAGAAGAAGCTTTTGTTCCTGTAATCAAAATGGTTTTCGATGAAATTGAGGTGAGTTTGTTTATAGATTGTGTGTAGCACTTGAGCTATTTATTGTCAAATTACCTTATAATATTGCAAATGAACTTTTTAGTAAAACCAAACAATACTAATAACTGTATAATTCTGAGATAGTACAACTATTGTGCAACTTCTTACCAGCCAAAATGACCTATGGTATAAATGTAAGAAATGTTAACTTGCCCCGAATATAAACTCTTTCGCAAAGGCTTAAATGACAGCAACATACAACATAAGCATATTGGTGTAATAGAAGCAGTCGATTAGAAGCAGAATTTGGTTTCTATTTGAAATTCATTTGTAGTACTGATAATAACTACATGTACAGCATTTATAAAGCACCATATGAAGGCCTATACCATGTATACCCAATAAATTGCTCAAAGGCGCTGTACATATAATGCTAAAAGGATAAGAAGTTTAAACAAATTAAACCAAGCAAAACTTTAGAAAAGTACAGAAGTTACAACTGCGTGAATCAATGTACATTGAAAACAATTGAAAAAGTCTAGTTATATTCAGCATTAAAAAGAAATTTTTTAAGATGTGATTTAAAACAGCCACGAAGTTCAGAATTGTTAAAGCCATTATACATTTTTGGTAAACAGTATTGTCCAAGCCCAGTCTTTGTGTATAACAAAATTTAGGCTCAATCGCTCATCCGAGTCGTCAGAAAATGTTGTTTCCGCACGTTTCGCCGTGTCATGACATGTGTTTAAAATAAATCCGTAATTCTCGCTACGGAGAATTGATATTGTTTTAATGTTTTCTCAAAAAGTAAAGCATTTCATGGAACAATATTTCAAGAGAAGTCTTTCACCATTGCCTTCTGTAAACATTGGAAATTATTTGTAAATCTGTGAACTTCTTTTTTGTTTTTTCCTGTACCGAAAGTGTATAATGGCTTTAAGTCTGCAGGAAGAATGTTCCATAGCTGTGGTGCCATCCTGGTAAAAAACTTCTCCTGCTCATTTATTTTTTGCTGCTGAGACTTGGAGGAGACATAATAATATTAAAAATGAGGAATTTGCTATTGATCTATTTCACCTGACGTCATCATCAGAAATTCTTGAATGCTGTACTGGTGGGCAATTTCACTTTGCGTTTTCATATATAACTGTATGCTGTGCGTTATGCAGTGAAGTGCGCATTTTAGGTGGCGCGGTGATAATACACGTAAACCTAACTTGCCCACCAACGCGATGAATTGCATGCAGTGCCAACACATCATAGTGATGCTTGGTGCAAGCTAAAAACATGCCCTCAAAGTTGAAACAATACCTGATTTTTTTCACGTTGCTCCTTTAGATTCGTTATGTCTTTCATGTACCTTCTTCGACTTCCCCACTAGCTGGAAAAATTATTTGGATGGCGTAATGTTTTAGAAAAGAACTTTTCTCTTCATGACAAAATGTGTAGTGTATTCCGGATTCTCGAAGCACGACGGCTCGAAGTGTTTGCCGCAAAGCGCTGTAAAAGACGTCGGACTGGACAACTTGGCAAACTGACACCATATTTAGTTGCATCCAGTAACACCTGGTCGACATTGCCGGAAAAATTAAAGAAAAAAACTTTTTCAAAACGTACAAACTCACGACTAGGACTAGAATGTACTTGCACGTACATGTTTTCGATTTTCGATTGAGGCAAAGTCTTCCTCGATTGACGTCACAAAAGGGGTAGGCGGAGTCACCCCCTACACAACTTTATTAAATTCTGTTAACATACAAATCGTCAGAAACAATTACTCAAAAAAATATTTTATTGTTCAGGAACATATACTCTAATGTTTGAAGGAAAAAATCTATTTCCAGGTGCCTTTAATAAATGTAAATCGTCTGATTCCAGAGATTACAAATTTGGAAGTTGGCCGATTGACACATTTGTGTGACATGATCACCAAGATTGCCGGTTAGATGAAAAGTAAATCCTAGGTTACGGACACGGTTTGATAAGGGTGTTGCCAAGGCTGATACTGATGTCTTTTACTTGTTGCAGTGAGAGATGATGTGGGGAGGCTGTAATGATTTTTTCCTTCACTAAGCTTGAGTTTGTTGACTGTCATCCACTTATTGATCTTAGATACACAATTTGACTGCCAGTTAAGGGTTGTCAGAATATCGTTGGTGTATAACAGTATATATGGGGTTGAATGGTAAGTAGATCTGGATATCATCCGCATACAGTATAAGTGTTATATAAAATTTCATTGATGAACAATATCATTGATCGGCTTAATAATATACATGGTGAAAAACAAGGGGCTGAAGACTGAGCCCTGAGGAAGACCTAACTTGAGGTAGTGAGCACTAGAGGATTTCCCATGAGAGATGTGTCAGAAGACGACCAAAGTGATCAGGCAGTTTTCAGAAAAGTCTGCCATCCTTCCACATAGAGTAGATCTTGCCATAGTTTTCTGGTTCATTACGTCCAACTTCACACCTTTTTGGTCCATTGGAGGGGAAACGGATGGGTACAACTGCAATGGATTCGGGATTGTTGTCATTTTAGAGCAGAAAGTTCACTTGCAGAAGGATTTGTCCAAGCGGAATTTATGACAGTCACTTACTTTAAACCAGGGTTCTTTCTATTCTTTACTGACGAGTACCTAGACTTCTTTCTTTGTAGCACCATTGATAAGGGACATGTTATAACAATTGGCATTTGTACCTACCTGATCATAATAAATTAATGTATAGCTTGAAATAGCATAGAAAAGATCATTAAATGGACACACTGGCTGAATTAGGCTAATTGGGCTAGAAAATAGACTAAGATATGACTTGAAAGATCTTCCAGGAATGGAGAGGAACAGTCGCTAAAAAAAAATCATCAAACTTAGCAGTTTTCGGAGCAAAAAAAAAGAAGAAGAAAAAAAGGAGAGTCGCGTGACAGTTAGAACCTGTGGTTCTAATAATCACTAAATCTTCCGAGTTAGGGCACTTCCAGCTGTAAAAAAGCTAATTATTCACGAGTATATGACACAAAAGACTACCGGTATTCAGATTATGGATACAAATCGTAAATAATGGTCAAAAATCAAACGTAAGATAAGCTTTCAGAGTGTCTGTGTGACGGAAGATTGTTGTATGGCCCAACAGCGTGGAGCAATCGGAACACACGCCCTTGCGACTACTTTTATAGTACGTAGTCATAGCAGCATGATAAACCGTGTGAGTTGGATGGCGGTAGTCGCGACTTGACTAAGCAATAAAAAGTTACAATTTCCCATGAGTTGTTCCAAAAGATATGGTTACATTCCAAGCTACTCAGCTACGCTTACATTCCAAGATACGCTCACGTTCCTTCAATTTGTGTTATAATTCCATCAAAAGTTACGCTTTCAATCCCGAGTCAAGCTTAGTCTTGGCCCAAGACTATAGTGCTCAATATTGGATAGTTAACTACGCGCAGTTGTAAAACGCTACAGCGTGCCCTCTACGGTATGTTTTAATTTACTGGCGTACTTGAAACCTAGACTATACTGGCAAGCTACTACACCCTTGGGTATCTTGCAGCGCTGTGTTAACTTTTTCATTGTTTTCTGCTTCAGCACTCCGAAGGAACCGATCGAACCAATCAGCATGCGATCGTTGTAATAAATTAACATAATGTATTCTGTGACCCAGGGTCATTCATGTTATGAATTCACGACATTGGCAGCTCTATGTTTGTCGTGGAGGAAGGAAACCATCCTTGTTTTGTTATCTTACACTTCCTGTTCAGCGCTTAGACACCATGTATTAAGCGCTATATAACTGCATGTTATTAAGTATTAAGGAAGAATCGTTGGAAAATAGGAATAATGTTCGCGATTGTGAATGCTAAAGATGAAAAACTTTTAAAAGCCGAAGTTATAGATCTGCTATCACGATCTGCTATCTCGTTGGCAATGGATTAATGACTATGTCAAAATAAACCAGCTAGTGCCCTCGCTGCTGATAGTGATGGTCTGTGTTGCGATGAATAAATTTGTGAGATCTTCGTGCATTGTCGTGTGCTGCATGCAGTTGGACTGTGCGTCTTGGGGTGTGTACAATTGGATTTTCTCTCCATGGACCATGATGTACAATACAATTAATTTACCATGGATGGTTTCCTTCCTCCATGAATAAAAAACTAGTGCAATACCATGGTACAACCAAACGTTTTCAACTGACGCAAGTTATTGTGTACCTGTCACAAAGTGTTGAGTGGAGAGAATTTGGTTTACATTGATCAAATCTGTATAGAAAACTTATTTAAGTAGTCATAATGTTTGTGAATACTTAATGTTATGTAGGCCTCCTTCTTCCAGCTATTTTATCATGCGAAGCAAACTTTCTTGTGTCACATTAGTGGAAGGGCAGCTCGTAAAGTTATTGCCTCACCAAAATCCACTTCCTATTCACATTCAAAGGAAGTTCGAGCCTAGTAGAGATACATTATCTCCTACATGTACATGTACCTATGTACCTAGAACTATGAGGTTTGTTTGGCCATGGTTTGGCTATCGTCTCCATGATAGCAGAGACGATAGCGGAACGAACATAGTTCATAGTTCATAGGAGCCCACAAGAGTATGAACCCAGCCTTATGCAAGGTTGGATTTGCCTGACTAGAGTAACCATGGAGTAACCAACACTTCAATGCACACAATTGCATACACACATATCCCTTGATTTGAAAATGGCTCATAGGCTGATTTTTTTTTTAAAAAATAACTGATACTTTTCTTTGTGTACAAGCACCGTTTAACCCTTAGCGCGCTACGAGGCTGTACACACAGTGTTCCCCTGGTGCTGAATTTCCTGTGTGGCGCTACTAAAATGCACATACATGTATATTTTTCCTCAAGACCTTTACTCTGTAAAGAAAGTGTTTTGGGCTAAATTACAAAATAAGTTTTATACTGAGTATTTTATTCCCCATCCAATGCAGTAAACATTATGTTTTTTGGATAAAGAATAATTGAGATACGCTTCTTTCATTACCACTATTCTATCACCGGCCGCCAAGCCTAGTTGCTGTCGATTTTTATCGGGGCCATCGTCCGATCCAGACCCATCGCTGCTGCCATCCGACCCATCACCGTGTTCATGTACATCGTTATCGTTGACACATACACAGTACACGTACACAGTACACATACAGCATTCTCAACATATCAGAATCTCTTGAAAAAGCTCTTCAAAGTATGATTCTCCGGAGTCTGATTCCTGAAAATTTTCCAGGAATGCCGCATGGATGTCCAATGTGTCCGCATTTTGTCTTAGCGTACAGCTTTTTGATCGGAAATTGTGAGAATATTTGGGACAAAAGATCGTTTTTTTTCAAGATGAAATATCGTTGCATACATGTACAACTAGATATACATGCAGCTGGAGGGGGGTCAGGTCCAATAGTTTCCCAGAGTTTCTCATCTATTTACTTGCAGTACTGCTGGGCGACTGGAGTCGCCGACAGCGCGCAGGAAATAAACACGCTCGGCGACTGAGGTCACCGATAGCGTGCAAAAGGTTTAACACTTGATTGCAATTATTGTAATCTTGATGGTTTATGATTACTAATTATAATCATAAAACAAATGTACATATTTTACATATTTTAAGCTTGATGCAGAAAGAGTTTAGCACAAAGAGACCCCTTATGTTCAGTCAACCTATGCTATGATTTGTATTTATGTCATTCTTCTGGAAATAATGGAACATCATATCAACTGTCAATCAAGAAAGACATACGTGAAGAACTTGCTACATAGTTCCACCAAAGTATCACAGTTTATTGTTAACATGTACATGTATCATACCAATCAGAGATTTACTTTAAGGATGAGTTTACATAGCTTTTTCTGAGGGAGTTGTGCAACCAATGCTTTTGGACTGGTGTTGATGTTTGTCATATTTTGAATAATAATAATAATAACAAGTTCTTATATAGCGCATTTCACAATAAACCGTATCAATGCGCTTTACATTAGTCCCCTGGTCATTGGGCCAATAAACATCCCTTTAATCTTTCTCAGCTCCCATTTAGGGAGTATACAGCCCCGAGCTGCCGTGGCGCTCCGAAAGCTTTTCATTCACAATATCAACCTCTACCCTCGCAGGTACCCATTTATACCCCTGGGTGAAGAGAAGCAATTATAGTAAAGTATCTTGCTCAAGGACACAAGTGTCACGACCGAGATTCGAACCCACACTCCGGTGAATAGACTGTGCAAGTCTCGCGCGCGCCGGAGCGAGAAAACACGACAACTGAATAACTTATTTTTTTTTATGAATCAAATCTTCGCTTAAATTTTTGTATTAATGCCGAATCTGAACAACATAAATACCCATTAGAGCTTGTTTAAATTAGTTTGAGCTTTTTAAACAAATACACAATTATCGGTTAAAGTCTATGTATAGACAATAAACTCTGGGACAAGGATGTTTGTTTGATCTTAAATGTTTTGAAACCCCTTTTGTAAATCTACGCCCAAATGTGAAACTACGGAAAGCTGGTTTATACGCGGACGCACGATGGTCCGCAAGGGCGTTAGATAAACGTGTGACGCAGTTTAAAGAGGAAGCCGACGCCTACGCGACCAATGAAAAGGCTTTCAACCCCGCGCAACCAAAACAAGTGTCTGTGTAAGTTTCGTGATCGGAGATGGGCACAAATTCTTAATTTTTTACAAATAACCTGACCTGAGGTCAAGTTTTAATATCAGTTTTTCTTCGTTATTATGTTGACTTTATTTTTACTTTTACATATGTTGTTAATTAGTATTACATTTTTAACAACATATGTCATTTTTATGGTTATGAACTATATTAAACTAAAGTAATGGACGAAACAAAATCTCCCCAACGTAAAACTCCATAAGGTTGGGACCACAATGGTCCCGAAAGTTCAAATCTGCGCGAGACTTGCACAGTCTATTAGCACCAGAACTTGAATTCGATGCTCATAACCACTCGGCCGCGACACTCTATAACACCAAGTGAACACCAAGTGAAATGGATGAAAGTAGAAGGGTTGGGCGAGATGAGCAACATCTATGGTCTTTCAATTGCCATAAACTATCTAAGACACAGAATTAGATGAAAACTGCATTGCACCCAACAATGTAGAAGAGCTGTCGTAAGCTCAGCCGCTCACAAAAGTACTATGTGATAACTGTGCACTTAAAATGCTGCTGTGGGACAGCCTGTGATGAGCGACTAGTGGTACGCACTGCGACTGATGTCAAAATCATGACTACTTATTGCTAATAGTCGAGTTCGCAGTAAATCGAGCCACCACAACTACAAAAACAGTTGCGACTTCCTGCTTGCTGAATCAATTGTGTCGCTCACAGTCACGACTATTCACGACAACATAATTTACCTATCAAACACAACCAAACTGAGACATCAGTAGGCCTCGGCGACTAGTGAAATTTATTACTCAACTCGTCGCATCTCAAATAGTCATGACTACGACACTAGTCGCAACTAATCTTTAATTCCCGAGAGGCAATGCAGCATGTTGTGTGCCGCAGGGGCAATATGGTAAATTTTGTGCTGAAAGGATTGTGTCACTGATGTCTGATTTTGTTCTTAAGTAAATTATGTTGCCATGAATAGTCGTGAGCGATACAATCGGTTCACCAAACAGGAAGTTGTGACTATTTTTGTAGTAGGCGTGCCATAGTGGGGCGGCATAGCTAACCTATCGTGCATTTTGTGATAAAAGCATCAAATTTGGCACAGATGTAGAGAATAGTATTCTGAACAAAACTGGATATTGGGCCATCGCAAATTCCGTCCCTAGGGGCCGTGGCGGCCATTTTGAAAAATGGCCGCCAAATACTACTGTTTTATGGGCATATTGGCTTAGAAATCAACACCAGAATTTACAAATGTCATTAATAGGCACTTATCATCTTCTGAAATGATTGTGTAATAATTTAAGCAATGTTCAAATCATATTAAAGGGGCATTTTGCATCTTAAAGGAGCATTTGGCCACTTTTCACCAAAAAAAGACCGCCAAATACCCGTTTTAGGGGCATGTTTGCATACAAATCAACACCAGCATTTACTAATGTCATTAAAAGGTACTTAATTTAAGCAATGTTAAAATCATATTAAAGGGGTATGTTGCATATTAAAGGGGGGTATTTAGCAACTTGTCCTCAAATTCTTCCATTTTGCAATCGTCTTTTTCACATAATAAAAACACAGCAAAATAAAAAACTAAGAAAAAAGCTCTGGAATGATAAACCTATCCTTTTTATCCAATTAAATTAAAAATTGCAAAAATTGTTAAATATTAACACCCCTTTAACTCATAAGTTATGTTAAGATCAGTACAATAATATTATGATTGTTTCTCAAGAACCTAAAAAATGGTTCACTAGTCATTATCAACTAAAAATTTCGATGTCGGGATTGCTGTACTATTATTCGGCCATAGGGGCTCACAACCATGATGGAAATATTGAAGCTACGATCTCCCATTGTGGTCAGTTCAAATCAACTTGTCAGCAAGGCCCCTTCTCATTCCACACACACGTCTATGCATTAAAATGCAGATATGATGCATGTGCACTTTTCTCCACACAACCTTGTGTTGCAGGTACATCTTACGAGTTCATAGCAGGCTTGAGACGCATCTGGTAGTGTTTTCCAATACGGTTCAAACAGACCATCATCTGTCTCAGTCCAGCCCCATCTGGTGAAAGGAAGTGCTGGATTGAGAAGCATGAGACAGGAATCTAAAGAGCTCTGTCTTGATGCTGTCTACACGAAGACGTTCTTGCAAATTCTTGGTATGGCAGTTTCTGCAACTGCACGTCTGCGTATGCCCTTCTCACTCTTTGCTCTAGCTGTACCTATCAGGAAATTGTCAATATATGCGATACCAGATCGACGCGTGACGCTTTATGAAACTGTGAGGTAAATGTTTGGAATGAAGGTATTGTTTGTATATTTCTCAAAGTCCTTAATAGCTGCAGCAGGCCTTATCATCAGTATGATAACTGATCCATCAAGAACTACGTTGCTAGTCATAGGAGCCTCAGAGTGTTCCTCACTAAATTGTTCCAAGCACACAAGAAGATCACTTTTGGTACAAAGATACAGGTTTCTGCCACCATAGAGTGCTGGGGAAATGCTTGGTTCTCGTGTCAACAAAATTCTTCCAGGTTTCCGTATCTATTCTGACAGTCAATATAGAGCAACTGAGCGAGAAGAGTGCCAGGTCAGATTTTAGTGAAGTTATCTGCTACTTTCCGTTCATGGTGGTTGGTTTAGTAGAGCATTTAAACAGCTTCAGCTTACTGGATGGATCACATCGTTGAAGGTTTGACCTTTCCATGAGACATTCTCTGATGAAACCTTTGAACTGTTCTTAACCATTTTCTTAGCATGTTGCACACTCTGAACATGATCTGCAATCTCTTACTAGGAGGTCAGTGCTCCATTCTCGAGTCAAAGCCGATATCACAGAGACAGGTGTGGATGGCACACGATGCCAAGAGAAGGGAGTTTGCAGCGGATCTACAGAGTGGTGAGGATATTTAAGATTGCCAAGCAGATGGCAAGGAGCGGCAGGATGTGACTGGTGCGAACGGTGTCAATAATGACGATTGTAGCATGGTGACGGATAGTGACCTTCACTATCCGTCACCAGCAGGTGTTGAGAAAATACACGGAGCGGTTGCTCAATGTGGAGAATGAGTGAGACAGGGAGGTGGAAAGTGGAGTGTGGAGGGTCCTTTTTGCCTCCTCTGAAGCTCACCAAATCTGGGAAGGCCGCTGGTCTATCCGGAGTGTCATGGTTGGCGAGAAGTTGAAGGCCTCTACAGGTGTCAGCTTACAGTGGTTGACGGCATTTTGGCAGAATGACACATTCCCACAGATTTGCAGAACAACATCTTGGTTCCCCTGTTCATGGCGAGGGTGACCCTTTGGAGTGTGGCTCTTTCAGAGCAATCAAGATCCTGGATTAGGCGATGAATGTGTGGGAGAGAGTACTTGAGGTATGGCTGAAGAAGCAGGTGGAGATTGATGAGATGCAGTTTGGCTTTATGCCGGGAGAGGAGTTACTGATACCATTGTCATTGCCATGCAGGAACAATTTCTGGCCAGGAATAAGACGCTATACCTCAGATTTGTTTATCTTGAGAAGGCTTTTGACTGGGTACCAAGGAAGCGGGTTGGGAAGGAATGGCTGACAAGAGCTGTGATGATGTTGTGCTTTGGTGCTAGTACGGTGGCGAGGACAGGCACAGGGGATAGTTAAGGTGAAGGTTGTTGTATATCAGGGCTCGGTACTGAGCCCCCTGGTGCTTGCTACTGTTTAGATGTGGTGTCACAAAGACGTGAGGCGAGTTGCCTGGGACATGGCGGACGACCTGGTTCTTATAGCAGAGACAAGAGAGCAGTTACAGGCAAAGATGGCAACATGGAGAGATTTTCTGGAAACAAAGGGTCTGAAGATCAGTGCTGGGAAGACCAAGGTGAGGGTTAGTCAAGTCAGGGATGGGTCAATGACAAGCTCTGGTGTATGGCCTTGTGGTGTGTGTGGGAAGGGTGGCGTGATGGTAGTCTTCATGCTGCCAGCGTCACGTTCTCCTGTAAGAGATGTCGGGGTGATAGTTCACAGCGTGAGGAAGAGAGAAGCGGATCCAGAGGTCTGCAGCGACATGTACGAGCTAACTGGGTGACATGCTGGGTGCAGCATTGACATCACGCATGAGGAGTGGATGGAAAAAAAAATTGACACCAACGACGCAGCCCCTGAAGATGATGGGCCAGGTAAGACACGACCTGTGACTGAAGCTTCATGGTGTACGGCTGCGAAACATGGCCCACGGGGGTGGGGCACATCCAGCAGATGGAACGAGCAGAGGTGAGAATTATCAGGTGGATGTGTGGGGCGTCTCTGGCTGACAGGCTGTCAAGTGAGGAACTGAGGAGGAGAGTCAGCATCGGGATCAGCATCGTATTGGGGAGGCACAGGCTGAGGTGATTTGGCCGTTTGGAGAGATAGGAAGATGCAAACTGGGTCATGAGGTGTATCAGAATAATTGAGGGTGGGCCCACTTCAGTTTGCCGACCAGTAAGACGTGGCAGAGCTCTGTGTCAAATGACATGGAACTAACTGCTTGACACCTCTATCTGCTTGTACAAAGTGTGTAGTTACTTATTGATAGTTGCCAACAACTTTGCAGACCTGTTAAATAGTTTCGTAGCCGCATAGAAGCTCACTTTCAAGAAGATTTTGCATAATGATATAGAGACAACATTGGCTTTTGGCGGCCATATTGGCGGCCACTTTGAAAATTGGTCGCCAAAATGACTCCTCTATCCGTACAAAGTGCGCAGTCAATTATTAATAGTTGCCAACACCTTTGCAGACCAGTGTTGTAGCCTCGTAGAAGCTCACATTTAAATAGATTTTGCACAATACTATAGAAACAAAAGTGGCTTTTGGCGGCCATTTTAAAAAATGGTTGCCAAATTTACCCCTCTATCTAAAGAAGGTACGTCGTCACCTATTAATAGTTGCCAACACCTTTGCAGACCAGTTAAACAATTTTGTAGCCGCATAGAAGCTCACATTTAAGAAGATTTTGCATAATAATATAGTGACAAAAATGGCTTTTGGCGGCCATTTTGGCGGCCATATTGAAAAAAAGGCCGCCAAAATGACTCCTCTACCGTACAAAGTGCGCAGTCACTTATTAATAGTTGCCAACACCTTTGCAGACCAGTATCGTAGCCTCATAGAAGCTCACCTTAAGAAGATTTGCATAATAATAGAGACAAAAGTGGCTTTTGGCGGCCATTTTGAAAGATGGCTGCCAAATTGACCCCTCCTTCTAAAGGAAGTACGTAGTCACTTGTTAATAGTTGCCACTACCTTTGCAGACCAGTTCAACAGTATCATAGCCTCAAACAAGCTTACATTTAAGTAGGTTTTGCATTAAAAATAGAGATAAAAGTGGCTTTTGGCGGCCATTTTTTAAAATGGCCGCCAAAGCCACTAGGGGCAGAAATTGAAATGGCCCAATATCCAAATATTTTCGTACCATATTAATTGACCTATATCCCAAATCCCTTGCTTTTATCACAAAATGCACGATTGTTATTAAATTTTGTGTTATGCCGCCTCACTACCACGACTATTCGATTCGTTGAAAAAAAGTATTCGCAACTCGACTTATGATTTAATAATCGCGACTACGACACATACATGTAGTCGCACAGGCCTAGACATACAGTTACACAACCCTTAAAGTCACCTGGAAGTGGTATTTTTTCAAAATAAAGCCTTTGTAACTCACATATGTGTTTTGATGAGTGGAATGTGCATAACAGTTAACTAAGGTTTTAAAAAATCAGTTCTTATGTTATTTACAAATTTTAGAATAGACCCCAACTCGAGAGGGCGCTGTTTGTGACGTCAATCGAGGCAGACTTTGCCTGTAATGCGTAGAGTAAACACAATTGCAAAGTACATGTACATTATACGGACCAAGTCGCGAGTTTGTACGTTTAAAAAAAAAACATTTTCAAATTTTTGTTTTTGTGTCCGGCAATGCCGACCAGGTGTACTGCTGCTGAATGCAGAAAAACACTTTTTGAAATGTACCAACTCACGACTTGGACCTACATGTACTTTGCACGTGTGTTTACTTTACGCATTGCAGGCAAAGTCTGCCTCAATTGACGTCACAAAAGGGGTAGGCGGAGTCAGCCCCCCAAACAACTTTATATATTTTTTAACATATAAATCGTGACAAACAATTACTAAAAAAATTGGTTTATTGTTCGTAAGCATATACTCTTATGTTTGAATGAAAAAAGAATATATTTCCAGGTGACTTTAAATCCTTTCAGCGTGAATTTTACTATATTGCACCTGCAGCAATGCAGCAACGCTAAGGTTTCAAGAAACGCAGCTACGCTTTCATTTCAAGATACGCTTACGTTCTCTCAAGGACGCTTTCGGATCCCTCATGAACCCCTTTCCTTCCCCCAACATGCTTTTCAAAATCTTTCATATACCAGAGGTGGATTTCACAAAGAGTTAGGACTAGTCTTATCTCGAGTTAGGACTAGTTACTCGTCCTAACTTAGGACTATCCATGCAATTTGTATATCTCCTAGGACTAGTCGTAACTCTTTTTGAAATCGACCCCTGGCCACCAGTTACATCTGTTAAGCAAAAAATACTGCTTACAACATTTCTTAACTTAGCTTAATTTAGTTGGGCACCAGCCACACGTCCACACGTCCAGGGATCATACCCAAATTACGATACAACCTGGGAAGCGGCAGCTAGGGGATCACCTTAAGGGGATGCGACTTTTTGTTTCAGAAATCCCACTCTAGTCAATTCTTTGTTCAACCCCAAAATCATTTACAAATTTACCCAGTCAGTTTCCCTTGTGGTTTAAATTGATATCTGAAACACAAAGTCGCATCCCCCTTAAGGTGATCCCCGTAGATCGTTTGTTACAATCACACTCTAGTCAATTCTTTGTTCAACCCCAAAATCACTTCTTAAAATGATGAGACCATTTAGCACCTTTACAGGTTTACAAAGTGCTGCCTCGCAGTAAAAAATCATCAGGGAAAGCCCCTTCTCTTAGCAATAAGTGTAACTGGGTTATTTTGCGACAGCTAGCGGTTGTACATGTTCATACCTGCCAACCATTCCGATTTTGGCGTAATCATTACGGAAATACGAGCTGTGTCCCGGGTTACGAATTACTCACCCTTTATTACGCATTTCCTCAAAATCATGCACATTGTTAATTAAATACAGTGATTTATGACTATTTTGAACGGTATGATGTACATAAATCAATTATTTATGCGTCATTTTTTCCAAGCACTATATTTGTCGTATATGAGCGTAAAATGCTCCGTGTTGGTCTTTCATTCGAGACGTAAATGAGGTACACAACACGTTGTTACAATGTAAGAAATTAGGCCTACGTTTCTGTGAATGTTTTGTCTCGCTGCAGTTTATTTTTTAAAGCCTTTAAATTCGTTGTGGACAACAGGTGCCTCGGACCCTCTCGAGTCCGGCAACTCTTGCCCAGGTAGAGGACTAGTTGGCCACTAGCATTCAGCGGCTGTCAATTGCCGAAACTAAATTGCGCCTTGTCCAGCAGGACATGATTTGGGTGCTGGGCCTTTCCGCCAAGAAATCTGAGGATCCTCCTCCTGAATGCAATCATTCAAGTGAAGGACCGGCCCGACTCCGAGGAGCGGAAATAATTGTCCAGCTATGCCACTTGGTCGTGTCTGCAGTGATCTTTTCGAGGGCATTATGTTGGCGACCATTTGGAATACTTACTCCAAGTGGGCAGAGACTTATTGTCAGTTCCCCTCGCTGGACTTCGATAGATATTTTCCAAACCCAGTTCTGCCGGAATCGGCGTCAGATAAATTTGCCACCGAATGGGGGACAGCTTCTTCAAAAATTTCCCTTTGCAAAGCCCAAGGGAAGATGGGAGAGGTAGCCAGGAAGATGGACTCAGCGTCAAGCTTTGGCATGCACACATCGTCCTTCCAGACGCTAGCTTACGATGAGTACTCGGCGGTTTCAGAAGACATGATGAAAGCCGCCCTCTAGACAACGGGCTGCATACCGTTCTGGACCAGTTTGCAAGGTTTTTGACCCTAGCAACATCATTACGAAGAGCGAACATCATAGACGTGCTATTCCTCCCGTCCGCGGGGCACGACAAGCGTCTCGACGCGCTCCCTCTGACGACGAAAGACCTGTTTGTCGCTAAGTTTCAGGATTCCATGGAGGCCAAGGCTAAATGCCTCAAGGCCTCAGACAAAATCAACTTGAATAAAACCACAGGCCTCCATGCCACAGGCGAAGAAGGTGCAGGCAATCAGGGTTTCACTTTGGAGACGAGGGGAGATGATTTTCCAGATAACTTGGCACGTCACGTCCGACCGCCGGACCCTCAGCAAGTTTGTCCTCAACCTTGAAGCTATTTTTGGCGATCGGGCCGACAGACTTTGGTGCCCTGTGTGGTACATCGACCGCACAAAGTCAATTCGAACCAGCTATGAACCGCTGTTCTAGTCCACAGTCCACCATTCCGACCGGTGTCTCGAGATACGATCTTATGTTGGATAGTCATGGCTATACTATCGGTGCCGGGCCAGCGGCCGATGGTCCGTTCGTGCCCATAAGATGCGAGGGTGTCCTCATGGGCTTTCTTTAAAGGTGTCCCCATGAAGGATATCACAAGGGCAGCTTCCTGGAAAAACTCTTCCACTTTCTCCGACTGCTACCTGAAGGACGTTCTGCAGGTGGATGGGAGAGCAGGTCGAGCGGTGTTACAGGCGGCCAGCCGAGCTGCGAAGCCAGAACAAGCTCCACCTTGTCAGGGATCACGCTTTTAGGTGATTTTCCCCTATAATAGAGTGCTAACAATACTTAAGTTTTGTTCACCCATGGAGGCGACACCTCCAACTCATTTGGGCATGGACCATAATCAAGCGTAGGGTTCAGGAAGCGTTCTCTGAACTTTGGAGCGCACCTGGGCCCACGCCGCATGAAAACATGCAGTAGCACCGCGTATACCCATCGCCTTTCCTCCTTGCGAGTCTGTGCAAATTAGTAATTCAACTCTACCGGTCAGTACTCGCTTACTTTTGGTAAGGCTCATAGAAAAGAGGACGACTTAGTGGCAAGCATGTCAATGGGGCATTGTGGGTAGAACGGTGGAACGCACTATTGTGTGTAAAGTCTTAGGAATGTTGCCTGGTGGCATAGGGAATATATGCAAATTAGTAATTCGACTCTACCGGTAAGTATTCGTAGAAACCATCCGGAATTCAAACTGCCTTTAGCTACCAGGCAACCTGGGTGGTCATTTGGTATAACACTGCTCTAGAATTGCAAAGTGTGTGGGTTCAAATCCCAGCCGAGTAATATGCCCTGGATTTTGTTCACTGAACTTGGGAAAGTACTGAGTACACAGTGCCAACACACAGTGTTTATGGATTAAACCAAAATTAATATTCTGTATTCTGCATCCCCGCTGCAAATTTAATATCTTATGTAGATTAATTGAAGAAATCCATTGTTCAATCCAAGTTTTTGTAATGGAAGCTTTTATCATTCATATCATAGGAATACAAATTGTTACACTGTATATATTTTTTTTTTAAGTTAAAATGTTTTATATTTTCATTGTCTTTAGATGGATGTTCTGTTTGCAAGATTAGCACTTCAGATTATTCCAGAGAATCTGGATCTCACCGATGACAGTCTTCTTAAAAACCTTGATCAGAAGTGTGTCAGGAGTCTTAACGGTAGGCATATACTAATAACTATCCCGATTGTGTAGAAAACGTTGCCAAATGTAATATGGGGTGAGGGTGGTATTTGGAGGACAGTGGTTATAATTATTTTTTTGTAGAACTGGCTTGGAAATCTAGTTTTGTCTTTCGGTATATTTTTGAGCGTGCAAAATATGTTGAGTTGGGGCCAAAACGTTGCCTGCTTTCCTAAGCCTTCTCCAACTACCAACGTAATTGTTTGTGTTTTGCTGGAGTTGAGCTTTAATATTGGGAAAGGATATGTACTTGGCAATGATGGATGCTTAGCTTGGTTGGTATTTAGTTATCAATTTTTCAGAAAATCGTTAACGCCACACTTTTAAACCACTTAAAGTAGTTTAAAAGTAAATGATACTCTTCCATTCTCCGGAAAAAAAATAATAACTAGTCTACCTACATTTAGCTCCAAGTGGCACATTTATTTTACATGTTCCTCCTGAATTTTGTTTGTCTTTTTCTTTAAGATTATTTGGTTTGCATAGCTGTTCAGTGCAGAATTACAAACTAAGACATACTGTACATGTATACATGTAGAAACTGAGTTCATTTTTGGTGTTATGAATCTGGATATGAACAATTTGTATGCCGTCTTGTAGTTAGACCTACAAGTATGCAGTAGTGACAATTTTGACAAGTCAAAAGTAAAGCGGTACTGCAAAACAAAGATGGGAAGGAAGGCAATCTGTAACTGGTGACCTGACTGTAATTTTATTTAAAGGTGTTTGGAGCTGACAAGTTTTGACTATTTACTATTACTATACCTCATACATAATCATGGCGGAGAGTCGAGTTCTCATTGGTCCATTTATCATCACGTGCCAGGTTTTAATTTTTACTAACTACCAAGCACGCACTTGAGGAACAAGTTTGTCAACTTCTAATACCTCGGAGAGCTAATATCGACTAGTCACCCTCAAACCATGTTATATTTGTATACATTGTGTACTGTAATCCACTGCATCTTATAAACGTTAAGCTAAACGTTAAGCACATCCAGATATTAGCAGCATGCATTGTGCTTGCACCTCCAGTGCCACATGTACATATGTATGCTTGATATTTCCCATCCAAAGAGGAATGAAAGGTACTTGAATTCTTGCCTCAAACCTCCCTTTAACTGGGATTATGGGCAATCCTTAATTCCTGAGTTTCACCCTTTCTTTTGAAAAATACCAAGTCAGTTTATGAGAGAATGATAGGATGCTAGGATTGTTTTCTGTTGTACGTATTTGTCACAGGGAATAATTCCAAGATTTCAACATGCCATGGCTAATTATTGGCTGTGACTTACAATTGAGTGTAATGCCGATTCACAATAATAAACAAATATTAAAAAACTTTTGGAGGTCATAGTTTGGTACAGATCTAGCCCTGGCGGCCTTACACTTTCGTTTTGTACTACAGTGACGTCCTGGACATCAGGGTACATTTCTGGGGCGGAAATTTTTTACAGCTTCATAACACAAATCTTACCTGCAAGAAAGCACCAATTTCAACAGATACACATTCCATGGCAGTTTATGTTTTTCTGCAGTGGGTTTTGATCGTCATATATTCTTCACAAATCCCTCATTTTCATGAAATAATGCAGCTCCCAACATTAAGAAACTCCCATTTTTGTTCGTACTCTCACAGTCTGCCGTGTGTACGCAAGACGCACGACGCGCAAATTTCATGTGTTGTTAACGCTGTGCTAGTCAAGATACGATGACCACGAATTCATGCGTCTAAGCTTGCATCGTGCGTCTTGCACGCGAATGTATACGCGTACGCACGACAACAGACAACACTGTGAGAAAATGAACTAAACGGGAATTTGTTTACGTTGGAACTGCATTGCTTCACGAAAATGACGGATTTGTGATGAAAATATGAGGACCATGAAACACACCGCAGAAAAATGTATGCCGCCACGGAATGTGAATCTGTTGAAATTAGTGGCTTGTTGCAGGTAAGATTTAAGTTATGAAGCTGTGAAATTTTTCCGCCCCAGAAACGGGCCTCAATAGTTAGGACTCTGTTCCTGTGTACAGAGAAAGAGTCCTATATAGGGCTAGTACAGATCATACATTGTCAATACTTGTTTTAGCCTTGGTTTAATTGTGACTACGATATCTTCTAAATTCTGTTGGTGTACTATGTACTCTATTACTACATGTGTATATCTAAAACAACATATTTAGACATGATATAATTCGTTATAAATTTTAAACTAAATAACTTGTTTGTGCACAAGAAATGGCCAAATTACAGATCAATATTGTAAAGACCCATTGCTTTGATCGCCATGACTGAAGTCAAACTGAGGTCGAACAGTGGAAGCCTCAATGTAGGCCCAGTTTGGGCTTGTGACATTTGTATGCAAGGGCTCTATTGAAAATTGTATCGGTAGATGCCTGTATGAGCCTTTGAACTCTCCTTGAATTTCACTCCTTGTAATTTGACATTATTTTAATTATTTTACATCTTCTGTTGTTTAACTGCAGGTTGTAGAGTGACTGATGAGATTCTCAATTTAGTCCCAAATAAGGAAAACTTCAGGTTGGCTTTAAGAGCCATCAAACTGTGGGCCAAAAGTAAGTATAGATAATTTTCTTATAAAAAGTATAACAATATGGAAAACGTTTAGATGAGATTTCATGTAAGTAATACTGTGACAGTTACATGTACGTGGTTAACCACCCAATCATCCGGGTTACAAGTTGAACAAATTTTAGGGTAAGGATAAGCAGAAACAAATTCGCTTGATAGTGTCGCGAAACACCGACCACAGCCCGATCACAACTGAACTAAGGACAAAACTGAAAAACATGCGACACACTCAGGCATATCATTTTTAATTTACAGGGTTGTAGTCTTTGGTAATGGTTGGTGGCAACAAATGTAATGGGCATGCCAACATATCAACATACATGTATACACACAAAAACTTAGAAAAGTGTCAAAGTCCAAGAGCGTGTACCTTCCAAGCGAATTGCATCGGAAAAGTCAATGTATCCATAGCGTATCCATAGCGTAATGAATATATACATAGCGTACAACAAATGTATTGATAGCGTATCACTAACTTATAACAAGTTATGTATGTTACACGATTACCAGGCATAAGTTGTACATAATAATTAAATTATACATACTAATATTAGTACATAAGGTGGAAACCTTAGATAACGTTGAGACTCGTTGGAGATACGTCAGGCATAGGTAAGACATGCGGCACATATAAGTAATCATCACGACAGCCGGCGTACATCAACGGATACCAACCTACAAGTAACGTACCTCTAACGTACAGTATGTCAGCCTAACGTACATATGTCAGAGTATGACAACGAATGTCGAATGTACCACAAACTTACGGGCAACTTATCCAGAATGTATGAAGCACATTGAGTACGCCCAGAACTTTTGAACATGCTCAAAAGTTTTTCGCAGGCTCAACGTGTTCCATATTTTAACAGTGTATCACAGCATGCTCTTAACGTAAACGACGTGTTCCCAACTTGCCCCTTCGATATTTTGCATACGTTCAGGTGGTACACCATGGGTTGACAGGCCCTTTAGAATCATTGAACACTAAGAGAGCGTTTCAGAAAGATGCGATAGCTCGAGAGTTGGCGTCCTATATTTGTGACCCGCTCTAACGGAATGAGGAATGTCTAGTAAAGTTTCATTCTGTGTAATTTGACACCAAACATAATCATAACAAATAATTGTTGAAAATTATTGAATTTTTTAATTTTTTTATTTCTGAGCCATGTTCTTGACATAATTATCCAAAAATGTTCCAAATCCCACGGGACAGACAGCGAACATTCATTGAAAACACCAAATTTGGCGAGCGTCTCAAAACTTTTCACACAACTTGCATAGCGCCACCAAGAGTACCATTGGAAAGCCAAAGATTAAAGGTGTCTAAATATAGCCAACAAAAACACGTGTGAACACTGAAAGGGGTTCAAAGGTCACCAAAGGTCACCAAAGGCAACCCCTGTTTTATCAGCGATGACATCTCTCATTCATAAATCCGCGTCGTGAGATTAGTATGGCTCACAGACCGAGGCGTATGTTTATCCATTCAGCGTGAGAGTCCGTCACCCGACCCGGTCTTGTTGCCATAGCTAGTTGCAGCGCTGGTAATACGACAATGTACACACGGACACTGCGTGGGTACCATGCACAAATTTGCTACACGTACGACATGTGGAACAGTGGAATGTTTATCGAACGTTGGGAAAACAGTGTCTAATTTCCATCATTGTTTCTTGGTTTTTCAAGGTTGAATTGTTCCAAACCCAAATAATTCTGAATGATAAAGGAATAATCTTTCAGTTAAACTTCATGCTGGGTAAGAAATTTTGCTACAATCATAAGAAACATGCACGGGAAAATGCGAATGTTCCCTGGTCTTCAAGCCGAGTATACCCATGGGGGTTGATGCTGTGCGCTGAGTGACAGCTGTCTTTACAATGTTTTGACTTGACACAACAAAACTCGCATTTCAAGTTGGAAATATCAACGCAAATGGCTCTAAAATTTCAGGTAAACATTACCAAACTAATTGTTGAAATTGTCTACACATCATAATCTAACTTCTCGTTGAGTTGTTTGTTCATTTTGGTAATTTTGTTTGCCTGACCAGGGGGGGTTAAAAATTGATGTTTTCATTATCGTAAACAAATAAAAATTATTATTTTAATGAGTGTGTGAGACGTCGCGTTTTTTCAAATTAATTTTTCTGGAGTTTGTGTTTTCCAAAACGGGTCATAACATTATTAAACGTCAAGGTCATTGAAAATTCCACATTATTTCAGACAGGAAGGTCGTATGGTCTTGATTTTTAGTTCATTTAAAATATTAAGGTCTACTTTACTCTACTTACCGATAGAGTCAAATTAATTTGCATATTCCCTATGCCGCGAGGCAGAAATGCTAAGACTTTTACACACAATAGCGCCCTCCACCGTCCTACCCATAACGCCCCGCGACATGCCCGTCACGTCCTCTTTTCTCTTAGCCGCGAGTGGGTGAGGGTGTGTTTTAAATCTGTTTCACAGTTCAACCATTATCTAAACCTTTCCTCGCTAAGAGTGCTTAAAAAGACTTGAAAAATTGTAGAGTTGTAGTTGTTGTTGTTGTAGTGAGTTGTGAAATTAACTATAGTTTGATTTCATTGATAAATAATGAGTAGTGTTAAGAAACTGGGGAGGGCTTCGGCTGTCACTACTGGGGTTACGTCCGTTTCCCCGGGACAATCGGAGCTCTCGGGGGGCTGCGCCGGCGACACTCCGTCGCCCGGCTTGCAGTCCTCCAACCGGCCTACGCAGCCTCTGTCGGCTACGTCAACCGGAATACCCACCGATCAAAGAGGGGTTGCTTCCCGCTCCCTCTCTTCAGTCAGTGTGCGTGGGTCGACCCAGTAGAAGGTCAAACGCCCCGGCAAGGCCAAGAAAATTGGTGCCGGGGCAGCGACCAAGAGAGGCAGGGCAAAACGTGGCTTCGTTTCGGGGCGCTCCGCCCACTCTCCCAGCACTGCCTCGGGGTCTCTGAAGCCGGAGGGCATCCCCCCTCCGCATGGCTCAGAATACCCGGCCCGCACCGACACTGTGGATTCCCCCCAATGGTTGGTGACGGCCTTTTGCGAGGTTTTAAGACCAACAAGGCACCCGCCCACGCCATAGGCTGTGGGGCGCTGGCCATGGGGAGAAGGATTATGGGTGCGGAGTTGGGTACCTGGGACTCCCCCGGGATACCCCACTCACAGGGCCGGCCCTCGTCTTCGGGTTTCACCCGTTGTTCGGGCATCCCTGTCACTCAGGTTTCCTCAGAGCGAGCCTCGGATTCGTCCCGTGAGTGGGTACCGAATAAGCAGCAGAGGACCAGAAAAGACCGTCATCCTCGGTCGTCTGACGACTCCTCACCTGACGGCCATAGGAAGCATCATTGGGGTAGCGAGCCGCTATCCCGAGATGAATTCCTCACGGCTTTCCAAACCTTAGCGGCCTCAATATCCGGCCGGCGCGAGGTTCAGGAATTTTCCCAGTTTTCGGGACCGTACACCCAGCCCGACCAGTCCGGTCATGGCTGGGTCCTGGGCTCAGATCACGTCGACAGATGGGTCCTCGAGACAATCGAGTGCGGCTACGCACTCGAGTTCACGAGGACCCCCCCGTCGGACATGCTGGTACGGCCAACGCCCACCCCGTCCGACCTTCTCAAGCGCTGTGTTCTCGAAGGGGAGATCAGTTCCCTTCTCCTAAAATGGGCAATACGCGTTGTCCCCGACCAGGGGACACGGACAGGGTTCATGTCCACTTTCTTCTTAGTTCCCAAGAAGGAGGCAGACGCTTGGCGGCCGATCCTAAATTTAAAGCCCCTAAGCCGATTTATCCGCCCAAAGCGCTTCCACATGGAAACGCTGCGGGCAATCCTCGAATCAATTCAAACGCCGGCATGGGGGCGAGCATGAACCTTCGGGACGCTTACCTCCATGTCCCCATCAGGGCCGAACACCGCAAATTCGTGCGCTTCCTCTACAACGGAACGCTATACGAATTTGGGGTGCTCCCCTTTGGGCTGTCGACCTCCCCTCGGGTTTTCACCCGAGTGGTACGGGCGATCGGGGCAGCACTTCGGAGACGAGGACTGCTGATTTTTCAATACCTCGACGATTGGCTGATTGTGGGCCGATCACGGGAGGCAACGGACGCGGCACTGACACTTACTTGGCGCCTCACGTCCAGCCTGGGGTTCCTCATCAACACCGAGAAATCGCACCCGATCCCCTCTCAGGTGCCCACCTTTCTCGGGGCGGCTCTCGACCTTCAGAGGGGGCTAGCCCGCCCTTCGGCGGAACGGGTACAGAACTTACAGCGGTGCGTGGCCCTTTTCCTGGGGGCTACGGTGGCGCTGGCGGTAGCCTGGCTCAAGTTACTCGGTCTTATGGCCAGCATGGTAGACCTAGAAGATTTCTGCAGGCTGAGGATGAGACCTATCCAGCTCCATCTCCTCTCCTATTTTCGGCCCAGCCGTCAATTCGGTCAACCTCCCGGTGCCTACCACGCCTTGGCTGACCCCCCACCTTCAATGGTGGGTGGAGGACGCCAACCTCACACGTGGTCGAGTGTTCCGCCTGCCCCGACCGTTGTCACCGACGCGTCTCTGTACGGCTGGGGGGCGACCCTCGACCCCCGCCAGATAGCGGGGGTGTGGGGCCCGGAACACCACTCGACCCACATCAATGTCCTGGAAATGCTGGCGGTCCGGAATGCCCTCCAGCACTTCCGGGCACAGCTAGTGGGGCAGGCCGTCCTGGTGCGCTCCGACAACGCTACAGTGGTAGCATATATCAATCACCAGGGGGGCACCCGGTCGGCCCGGCGGTGTGCACTAGCCTGGGACCTAATTCACTGGTGCATCCAGCAGGCGATCGCCCTGTCGGCGGTGTACATCTCGGGGTAGGAGAATGTCACAGCCGACGCTCTTTCCAGGGGCTGGATCGTCCCGACAGAGTGGTCCCTCCGCCCCTGTGTGGCCCAGTCGCTCTTCCTGCTTATCGACCGACCTCATGTGGATCTGTTCGCCTCTCGGACGAACATTCAACTGCTGCTCTACTGCGCCAGGGGTCCCGACCTCGGGGCATGGCGGATCGACGCTCTGGCTATGCGATGGGAGGGGCTGTTGGCATACGCCTACCCGCCCATCTCCCTCATTCCACGGGTGCTGACAAAGATCGAGCAGGATCACTGCAAAGTTCTCTTGATCGCCCCTTTTTGGCCCCGACAGCCCTGGTTCCCACGGCTGGTCAGGCTCCTGGTGCACAGGCCGGTAGTTCTCCCACAACGCCCGGACCTCATATACTAGCCCGGGTCCGGAGTGGTTCATCCGACTCCGAGGGACCTGCACCTGATGTGCTGGGTGCTGTCACAAGATCCCTCAGAGCAGCGGGCCTTTCGAGACGGGCTGCAGAAGTTGCTGCCCAGTCCCGAAGGGCCACAACCCGAAGGGTTTATGACTGCCAACTGCACCATTTCTTTAAATGGTGTAGCTGGCGAGCTATTCATCCCGCCGATACTTCTGTAGAGGAAGTTGGGGATTTCATCCTATATCTTTTTGGCCATTGCGGCAGTCCACAGAGGATTCACCGACGGCTCGACAGTCTCAGGGAGGGTTCTGCCTGATCCCGACGGCGGGGTTTTTAGCCAAAAATCAATCCAGTGCTTTCGAACCCCCAGATATTTTTTTCCCGATATTAAGGAATTTTCGGCGGTTGCGGCGGACAAGCTTTGGTGCCCGGTACGGGCGCTAAAGTGGTACATCGATCACACAAAGTCAATCCGAACCGGCCACGAACAGCTGTTTGTGTCCACGGTTCCACCATTCCGGCCAGCACCCCGTGATACAATCGCGCGTTGGATAGTTACAGCCATCCACTCGGTGCCGGGCGGATGGCCAGCGACCGATGGTCCAGTTCATGCCCACGAGGTACGGGGAGTATCGGCCTCATGGGCTTTCTTTAAAGGGGTCTCCATGAGTGACATAACAAGGGCGGCCTCCACGTTCTCTGACTGCTACCTGATGGACGTTCTACAGGTGGAGGGGAGAGCGGTTAGACCGGTTTTACAGGCGGCCAGCCGAGCCGCAAGACCAGAGCAAAGCTCCACCTCGTCAGTCACGTGTTTAGGTGAGTTTTCCACGGTTATACAGTGCTAACAATACTTATAATGTTTTGTTCACCCGTGGGACGATACCCCCTGTACGTTTTGGCCGCGAAGCGTTCTCTGAATTTTGAGCGCGCCGGGGTCCTATGCCCCCCCCTTAAGACATGCAGTAGCACCGCGTATACCCACCGCCTTACCTCAGTGTGAGTCTATGCAAATTAGTAATTCAACTCTACCGGTAAGTAGAGTGAAGTAGACTCCCCCCCCCCCCCCACAGTAGTGTGGATGGGTTCTACGAACGAATACTTACCGGTAGAGTATCCCTCCCTCCTTCCCCACATACTCGGTCCTTGGGTGCTTACATTTAGTAGGGCTCATCGAAAAGAGGACGACTCCGTGACGGGCATGTCGCGGGGTGTTATGGGTAGGACGGTGGAGGGCGCTATTGTGTGTAAAAGTCTAAGCATTTCTGCCTCGCAGCATAGGGAATATGCAAATTAGTGATTCGACTCTACCGGTAAGTATTCGTTCGTAGACCCCATCCACACTACTGTGGGGGGGGGGGGGGAATTTGCTTAATTGGGTTAATATGAAAAACGCAAAAGTGAAATTCACTAGACATGCCTCATTACGTTAGAGCGGATGCTGCAGAAATCATCGCTCCCATCCAGGCGTGGCACCCTAGACGCATTAGAGAGGCCATCGAGATCCACAAGCATGACACCGTACCCCAATACATCGGCTTCCACGTACATCTGGCTCCCCCTTCTCCCGACCAATGGACCTTCTATATCCACGGTCACCCCCTAGGCCCCAACATTAGACTGCTTTGGGTCATCTATACCCTCAGTCACCTAGGCCCCACACCCTCACTATCCCCTGTTCCTACTGACACGGTTGAGTGAGCACACACCCCCCACACAACACCCAAGGCTCCACAACAGGTTTCACCACGCATCATCGAGTTCACTTCCCGCCTACATTTCCCGCCTTCGTGCATCACCGCTGATCCACCCCCTAGTACTTAAGCAGCATGCAGCATCAGAGTCCAGCATTCTCCAGAAGACGATCAGAGCATACTGATCGAAACGTCGAGTTAACCCAACGGTTCTTTTCAGAACCACCCCAACTCATTTAGAGATTGTTATTACATGGTGTTACCGCAAACTCTTCTATATTCTATAAAACAGTTTTGATTACTATTCTAAGCTTTAAGTGTGTAACAGGGTTTGAAAAAAGTGGTCACCGGTCGCCAAATTCGAGTGAAAACAGCGTTGGCATGGTCGGGCGAGTAAAAACCCAATGCCAAATGGGCAGGGGTGTTACATAGCCCGCTGAGCGAGTCAAATATTTGTTCCTTTTCACTTTGAAATGAGGATTTAGTGGCAAAATCCCAAATAAAACTTTAAGTAAAGCTTTTTAAATAGTAAGTTTTACAATTCCAGATACTTGCTCTCCCACACCGCCTCGGGGTCTCTGAGGCTGGGGGCATCCCCCCTCCACACGGCTCAGAGTACCAGACCTGTACCGACCACGTGGATTTCCCCAAGACGGTCGGTGACGGTCTTTTACGAGGTAATCCAACCCGAACGGCACCCGCCCATGCCATGGGCTGTGGGGCGCTAGCCATGGGGAAGAGGATTAATGGTGCAGTCGGGTACCTGGGATTCCCCCTTAATAACCCACTCACAGGGCCCGGCCTCGTCTTTAGGTTTCACCCGTTGCTCGGGTATTCCTGTAACTCAGGCTTCCTCGAGAGGGCCTCGGATTCGTCCTGTGACTGGGTACCGAACAAGAGGCAGAAGCCCAGAAAGGACCGTCATTTGCGGTCATCTGACGAGTCTTTGCCTGACGCCCATAGGAAACATCTTCGGGGTAGCAAACCGCTATCCCGGGACGAATTCCCGACGGCATTCCAGACTTTAGCGGCCACCGTTACTTTAGCGGCCCAGGACTCTTTGGAACAGATTGGTGTGCTGTCACGCACGGGTGCACCAGCACAATCCCAGACGGAGATCAGCATACACCCTTCGGGGTCCTTTGTCTCCGATCAGGATGTAGAGCAACATGCCTTAGGCACAGCCCTGCCCTTGGATGAACAGTCACTGAGCGTGTCTGACCCTCCCGTGTCCGGCAACTCGTCCCCGGAAGACGACGAGATGATCTCATGTGCTCAATGGCTCTCAATTGCCGAGACAGAACTGCGCTTTGTCCAGAGGGACATGGCCCGTGTTCTGGTTCTTCTTGCTGAGAAAACGGACAATTCCCCTGTTGAATGGCGATCGTTTAAGAGGAGGACAGACCCTGCTCCAAGAATCTATGGAGGCCGAGGCCAGACGCCTAAAGGCCACTGACAAGGTCAACCTCAAGAAACCGCAGTCCTCCGCACCAGCGGCGAAGAAACACAAACAAGCCTTGTTTGCTATTCCCCGCCGACGTCCACAAAGACCCACCCGTGGTGGTTTTCGTGGAAACCAAGGAACAGCAAATAGAACGCACGCCCACCCAGGATATCCCGGGTGTGGCGGAAGTGACTTCCCAGACGACCTCCCGCCGACAGACCCATGGGAAGCCACCTTCAGGAATTTCTGGGGTCCTGGGCTCAGATCATGTCCGAAAGGTGGGTTCTCGAGATGATCGAGTGCGGCTATGCACTCGAGTTCACAAGGATCCCCCCCCCCCCACGCCTTGGCTGACCCCCCACCTCCAATGGTGGGTGGGGGACACCAACCTCACACGTGGTCGAGTGTTCCGCCTGCCCCGATCGTCACCGACGCATCTCTGTACAGTTGGGGGCGCCCCTCGACCCCCTTCAGATAGCGGGGGTCTGGGGCCCGGAACACCACTCAACCCACATCAACGTCCTGGAAATGCTGGCGGTCCGAAATGCCCTCCAGCACTTCCGGGCACAGTAAGTGGGGCAGGCCGTCGTGGTGCACTCTGACATCAACAGTGGTAGCGTCCGTCAATCACTCCACTCCTTTACAGTGGCGGCAGGACATACCGGTGGGAACCCGGAGGAGTCCGCCTGATTCCTACGGCGGGGTTTCTGGCCAAGAACCAATCCAGTTCTTTCGAACCCCCAGACATCTTTGTCCCCGACCTTAAAGCCTTTGCGGCGGTTGCGGCCGACAAACTTTGGTGCCCGGTATGGGCATTAAAGTGGTACATCGACCACACAAAGTCAATCCAAACCGGCCACGAACAGCTGTTCGTGTCCATGGTTCCGCCATTTCGACCAGCATCCCGCAATACGATCGCGCTTTGGATAGTTACAGCCATCCGGGATTTCACCTCTAGTGATAACAAATTTCCGTCTTTTTCATTTTTTCAGAATTTCATCCCTGCATTAAACAGGACTTGTCTTGAAGGAATGTCACTGATTGTTTCCCAAGAACATTGTCATTGAGTAAAATACTCTGAAAAGTCAGTGCGTCGCGATTATTTGGAAAGTCGAAAAGCGGCGGTCACGACTCAACTAGTCAATCAATAGTCGCAACTTAAAGTCACCTGGGAGTGGTTTTTTGAAGCTTTTGTAACTAAAATATGTGTTTTGATTAGTGGAATATGAATAAACAATTAACTAAGGTTTTAACAAATTAGGGCGCTGTTCGTGATGTCAATCAAGGCGCGATGAATCGCATGCAGTGCCAACACAACAGAGTGACGCTTGAGTGGCACCTTGGTTGCGCTACTACGTGCCAAATAATTCCAACAGAGGCGGATAGCCCGCCAAAGCGCGCCAAATGGTACCCGATTGGTTACTACTTCCCGCCAAATGCCACCTGGTTGCCCGCCATTTGGCTCCACCTATAAAAGCAGGGCCGCATCGCAGGACTTTCTCACACATCTTTCAAGATTCGACTCAACAAAACCTCCACGCAGTTTTTCCTTCCCAATTTCTACAAGATTTCACACAATTTTCAACAAAGATGCAACTGAGGAGGGTCTGAACCAGGTAGCCGATGGCCGGTATTTATATAGTCGTCAAGTCGCGCCAAGCGGCGGCAAGTTCAAACCAATTTGGCGACCTTTGGCACAAAATAATCACCAAGTGGCGCAAAGTAGCCGTCTATTGGCGCGACTGGCGCCTGCAGGGTGAATGTTGGAATCAAATGGCCTTGTAATGTCGCGAACTGGCGCAAACTGGCGCAACATTTTGGAGCAAGCTGGGTGGCATTTCGCGCACTTGGTGACACATGCCGAGCGGACATTAATTCGGCGCCACAGCGAGCCACTACGGGCCAATCACACAATCTTTGGCGCGAACTGGCACCAACTGGCGCTGGCCCAGTGGACTCCTAGCATTACAGGCAGCTTAGGGTTGTTGTTGTTGTTGTTGTCGTTGTGGTTGTCGTCGTCGTCCTTTGTCTTTTGTCCTTTTGTCGCCGGTTGTCGTCAGTTGTCGTCAGTTGTCGTTGGTTGTCGACGGTTGTCGTCGTTAGTTGTCGGTAGTCGTCGGTTGTTGTCGGTGTCGTCGTTTGTCGTTTGTCGTTTGTTTGTTTTTGTTTTTTGTTTGTTGTTTGTTTGTTCCAGGTGACTTTAAACACTAGTATGATCATGACAGTGACAAGGCTGTCTACAGATGATATACAAAACTTGTTGTAAAATTTCAGTTCTTGTCACGTCAAAATGCCTGTGACCCTAAACCCCTTGTTATTTGCATGCGTGCACTAATAGATGTACATTGATTACCGGTGTATTTTTTACATTATGCGTTAATTAGCGCCAAGCGTAATATTTAAACACACCAATAGAAATAGCGAAACTGTCTGGGGGTTTTATAAATAGACATTTTACAAATTAATGCTCACGAACTGGAGATACAAGCGTTCTCGTATTGAATAGGTTTGTTTTGATTTTGTTCTGATACTGATCTAATGCATATTCCTCAGACTGCTGCAACATTGGAGTTATTCTTTGTGAAAGGCTGACCCAGACGTTTAGTAGTTTTGTATTTAGTTTATCATCATTGATCTGTTAGATGTTTTTGTTTAAGGTACATTGCATCAAATAAAAACTAATAATTGTTTCTCCTCCTTAAACTTAAAATTTGTCTAAAATCAAGCAACGCGTCTTTGACTACTTCAAAGTAAAATTACTGTTTATTATGGTCAATGAATATCATTAAAAAAACAAGATTTTAAAACTTTTGTATGTGTGTGTATATGATGCACTTTGATTGATTGTTTGTTTGTTTGTTTGTTTGTTTGTTTGTTTGTTTGTTTGTTTGTTTGTTTGTTTGTTTGTTTGTTTGTTTGTTTGTTTGTTTGTTTGTTTGTTTGTTTGTTTGTTTGTTTTTTGTTTGTTTGTTTGTTTGTTTGTTTGTTTGTTTGTTTGTTTGTTTGTTTGTTTGTTTGTTTGTTTGTTTGTTTGTTTGTTTGTTTGTTTGTTTGTTTGTTTGTTTTGTTTGTTTTGTTTGTTTTGTTTGTTTGTTTGTTTGTTTGTTTGTTTGTTTGGTATGTTTGGTTTTGGTTTTGGTTTTTATTTATTCTTTTATTTTTTATAGGTTTTTTTAGTTTTTTTGTTTGTTTTTTGTTTGTTTTTTAAATATGTTATTTTTCTTTATAATTGTTTTTGTTTTGTTTGCAGAGCGAGGAGTTTACTCAAATGCTCTAGGATTCCTTGGTGGTGTATCTTGGGCAATGTTGGTTGCCAGGACATGTCAACTTTATCCTAATGTTGCACCTTCGACCCTTGTACACAAATTCTTTCTTGTGTTTACCCAATGGTACGTTAATGTTTGATAATTTTTTGCACATTTGTCCTTGTTCACTTTGAAATGTTCACATGCACAGGATGTAGACAATGTCTTTTAAAATTTAATGTTTAATAAGTTTGTTCTTGTCCACAGCTTTTACCCATATTCATTAGCTTCCCATTGCCTAGGTTTTAGCAAGTCAGACTCAAGCTCTGGCCCATTGCGTATTTCATGGGTTAGCAGAGACGTTTGCTTGTGTGCATGCGTACTCCACGTTACAAACCATTCTTCACTTATACAGTTTCTTGCAAAGTAGTAAGCAGAGAACATGGTGATCTGAAAAATAATATGAATTTCTATTACGCCTAACACCTCCAAAGGAAAGTCTCTATTAAAGCGCTCAGAGGAAAAAAAGAATAAGGCATCTTCTTGGAAATATGGAGCATTTTACAACCTGAAATGTATTTTTTCAAAAAATATCTTGTTGACATATGTAAACCATAATGTTCATTTAAGGATAGTCTAGTTAGTATTCATCTTGCATTGGTCATTTAAAAAGGTAGAGTCTTTAATTCAAATACATATGTAGTACAAGTAAATCATAAGGAACATTCATTCGTACTTTCAAATACAAATTTTAAAAACTCAACAAACCACCACACAAAGAAAATTTAAGCCTTACTGCAAATATTGTTCGCCATGAATTCATTTCTGGCTTAACACTACTATAGGCCTTGGGGTGCAAGTAAACAAAATTGCATTTTCAATTCTATATATAGCCCGTTGCCATGGTTACAGCTCATTTTGTTTTTTGGCCATTTTAGGCCGATTTTGGGGTCTGAAAAACTGGTTTTTAGCTCATATTTACAACTCCACCCAACCAAAATGCAACATTATTTCAAAAAACCTTTTATATCACTACAAAGTATCATCCTTGGCCTTCCTTGAGATAAAAAAATTATTGCTTTAAATAACACCCTTGTGCTATTTTTGCATTATGCATTACAGTATGTTTTTAGAACTTGCAAAATCAACATTTTTACCCTATTTTTGGACCCCAAAATGTCAACTTGCCAGGGGTCTCAGAAAATTTCCCTTTCGGCTGTGATTAGGGCCAACAGTGGTCTTTCCATATCTGGTGTCAAAAACTTGGGCAATTGTATCCTGTTGTGACAGTACTGCCTCAAAACTAGACTTTTTTCCCAACAACATGAAAAATGCCTTTTTAAGGGTCTTTTCACATAATATCGACATACGTGTCCATGGTAAAAAGAAGAAGAATATTTTTCATTTTTTTGTGGATGGTAGGATGGTAGGGACTTGGGGTCCAAATAAACAACATTTACATTTCAAATCATAATATAACACGTTGCCATGGTAACAGTTCATGTGTGTTTAGGCCACTTTAGGCTGATCTTGGGGAATGAAAAACTGTTTTTTTAGTTAATATTTACAACTCCACCCCACCAAAAAACAAAATTATTTCATAAAACCTTTTACATCACTACAAATTATCATCCTTGGCTTTACTTGAGACAAAAAATATTGCTATAAATTTCCCCCTTGTGCTATTTTTAGAACGTGCATTAGAGTATGTTTTTAGAACTTGCAAAATCAACATTTTTACCATATTTTTTGCCCTCAAAATTTCATTTTTTTTCAGAAATGGGGTCTCAGAATATTTTCCTTTCGGTTTTGATCAGGGCCAAAATTTGTCTTTTTTATTTCTGGTAAGAAAAACTTGGCAAGTGTATCCTGATGTTAACAGTACTGTCTCAAAAATAGACTTTTTTTCTCAAACAGAAAAATGCATTTTGAGTTCTTTCTTCTTCATATTGAATTTCTAACATTAAAAAGTAATAATTCTATCAATCTTGCAGCTTTTCCTTAGCACTAGTGGATTACCCAACATTGATCAGGAACTGTTGATGACCTTAATTTTACAATTTGCCCGGCCCAGCCCCAATCATATTTCTTGACATTGCATAAAACAATGTTTTGTGAATAGCGCCTCTTTTTGTGAAAGTGTTCGGTTGTTATTGGTGTTTTCATGTCTTCTGGGTAGAAACACTGTGTGTATTGTATCCTGTTGTGACTGATCATGCCTTAAGTATAGTAATTTTTCCAAAAACAATGCATGCTTGTTAAAAATCTGGCACTGTTTCCATGCCCTTTGAGTAATGAATACAAAGTTGTTATTTAAACATAATGGTATCCAACCAAACCATAACCACTGCTTTGCCACTGAGAGTTCTTGATTTGGCTACTTTACCTATTGTACAGGTATGATTCCCATTGCAAGTAGAGTGCAATGAGCATTCTTTACAAGTTGTCTTTAATACAGGGCCTACTCTCCTTGGTCCCTGCCTGCTACCAAATGTAAAACTTTTCTTAGAGATAGAGATCATAAACAATGTAGTTTCTGTGCTTGCGGCAGATGGTTTGGAGCATCCAATCATATCCAACACAAACGTGGGAAATTAAAAAGCCCGCTTAAAAGTGTTGGAAAAGTTTGCCAAGATCTTATTAAAAACAATGATACTAACAATTTGCAAGATGAGCGTAAGAGATTATTTAAAAGGAACACGTTGCCTGGGATCGGTTAAGTTGGTCTTTGAAATGCGTTTGTAACAGTTTGTTTTAAAATGCATGGTTAGAAAGATGTTTTTGAGTGATACTTGTATGGATCATTATATTCTACTTTTAAAATATCTTTCTAATCATATGCATTTTTTAATAAACGTTTACAAACGCTTTTCAAATACCAACTCGACCGATCCAAGGCAACGTGTTCCTTTAATGAAACAACATTGAAAGAAGTTGTAAAAACTTGCACCTGCTGAACATAAATAAGTAAGATGCATTTGCAGTGACAAAAGTCTATTCAGGCTAGTTTGATATTTTTTCCATTCACTATCTTACTAATTCATAATTATTATATATGTCTCTGAGAACGATCAACAAAAAACATTGAATTGTTTATCAAGTTAAATAAACCAACTCTTTTATTGTTTGCAACAGTACAATTGAAAGGAACCCCACCACAGATGGGGGAACTGCTTACAGAAGGCCAAAGCAGGTGAATGGCCATTTAGCCCTTTAGTCCCTGCACCGCCCGAGTTTGCTGAAATCCAATTTCTCAAGAGTCTTGCAGTAAATTACTGGAATCATAGTTCAAATTTTAAAAGATAGCCATGGCTTAATATGTATGCACAATTTTTTACCCTTTCGGTAATATTTGTATCAAAGTTCTCATGGGAACAATAAATGCCTCTCGTTAAACGGCTACGGTAATTTTTATGGCGAATATTTTTGTGCACGGGTAAAATGAACACAATAGCTTTTCAAGGATTTTTTCTGGCTCAATGCTCATACTGATTAAATGCGAAGGCGTTAATTTTTGACAATATCATAAATAATGAACAGTTTCCTGTTTACAAATGAGCGTTTTATTTTTCGTAAGAGCTAAATTATTTCATATTCATCATTAGCTTCGACAAGTCAACTGTGAAGGGAGAATTAATAACGATCTGTAACAACTAGATATACAGTGTATTAACAAATGCGTAGACCTACTAATGACTATCGAGTTTTCTTTTGATGTTCCTTTTTTTCTACAAACACAAGCTAGCGAGGTTTCCTCGTACCGCATACAGTGTATCGCTATAATGCGGCTGGGCGGTACGGCGGCATTTTCAATTCTATATATAGCCCGTTGCCATGGTTACAGCTCATTTTGTTTGTTGGCCATTTTAGGCCGATTTTGGGGTCTGAAAAACTGGTTTTTAGCTCATATTTACAACTCCACCCAACCAAAATGCAACATTATTTCAAAAAACCTTTTATTGAGACAGTACTGTTAACATCAGGATACACTTGCCAAGTTTTTCTTACCAGAAATAAAAAGACAAATTATGGCCCTGATCAAAACCGAAAGGAAAATATTCTGAGACCCCTGAAAAAATGGAATTTTGAGGGCCAAAAATATGGTAAAAATGTTGATTTTGCAAGTTCTAAAAACATACTGTAATGCATAATGCAAAAATAGCACAAGGGTGTTATTTAAAGCAATAATTTTTTTATCTCAAGGAAGGCCAAGGATGATACTTTGTAGTGATGTAAAAGGTTTTATGAAATAATTTTGTTTTTTGGTGGGGAGGAGTTGTAAATATTAACTTAAAAAAACAGTTTTTCATTCCCCCAATATTGGCCCAAAGTGGCCTAAACACAAATGAACTGTTACCATGGCAACGTGTTATATTATGATTTGAAATGTTAATGTTGTTTATTTGCACCCCAAGTCCCTACCATCCACAAAGTATAGGAAAAATATTCCTTTTCTTTTACCATGGACACGTATGTCGATATTTTGTGAAAAGACCCTTAAAAAGGCATTTTTCATGTTGGGAAAAAAGTCTAGTCTGTACCTCATCAAAGACACGGCCCATGTGTTAATCGCCTTAATCATGTTCCCCCCGTTTAGTTTAGACTTCAAACATTTCTTTACACGCCTGATGTATTCTGCCTTCAGCCTTACCTTTGATTCCTCGTGAAGGACATGGTCCGATTCAAGAACACCAAGATACCGATAACTCTCCTCCTCACCCAAAGCCCTCAACTGTGCACCATCAGGCAGAGCAATGCCATCGGAATGTACCCTCTTCCCCCTCTTCATGGTCATTGAAGCACATTTCTCCAGACCGAACTGCATCCCAATGTCATCACTGAAAATCCTGACGGTTTGCACCAAAGAGTCGATCTCGGCCTCATTCTTCGCAAACAACTTCAAATCGTCCATAAAAAGCAGATGGTTGATCTTGCATCCGTCCTTCTTCATTACATAACCTGCACTCACCTTCCTTAGAATCATTGACAGGGGCATCAGTGCAAGAACAAACAGCAGCGGAGACAGAGAGTCCCCTTGGAAAATACCTCTTCTTATGCATACCTTGCCCAGATTATCATCGTTGGCTGTCAGATTTGTTCGCCACGTCTTCATGCTCTCACCTAAAAGACGTTTTACTGCATCAGCCACTCCAACCATATCCAGACATTCCATTATCCATGTGTGCGATACCATGTCATACGCCTTCTTGTAGTCAATCCATGCCATTGCCAAATTAGTCTTTCTGCTCCTGCAGTCCTTCAGTACAGCCTTATCGATGATAAGTTGATCCTTCGTACCTCTGGACCGCTTCTTACAGCCTTTCTGCTCCTCCGGAAACAACTGTTGGTCATCCATATGGCGGTATAGGTCTTCTGCAATCATACTGGTGAAGAGTTTATACATCACAGGTAAGCACGTGATTGGTCTATAATTACTGGCAATGTTACCTTTCTTGACATCCTTCATAATCAGCACCGTTTTTGCCTCAGTCATCCAAGATGGGACCTTACCCTGTACTAGACAGTCTTGCAATTGTAGGGCCATTCGCTCATGCAAACTACGGAAGTTCTTCAACCAGTACCCATGCACGTGGTCCAGACCCGGGGCTTTCCAATTTGGCACCTTCTTTATCTGTTTCTTAACCTTGTCCACGTCAATCTGGAACCCTTCTTGCTGTTGTACCCCTCTCAATTCATCTTTCACATCTGTTAGCCATGCCGCTTGTCGGTTATGTTTTACTGGTTTGTCCCAAATACCACCCCAGAAAGTTTTTGCCTCTGTTGGTCTCGGGCCCGCTTGCGTGCTGTCAGCCTTCCCATCCAATTCCTTAAATAACTGACGCTGATTGGTGTTAAATAATCTATTCTGGTGAAATTGCCTAACCCTGTCGTCATACCTTTTCACTTTTGCAGCCTTAGCCTTAACCCTCTGCTTGATCTCCTCTATTACAACACTCACACCCTTACGTTTGACGTTGTACTTTGTCATAATTGTATTCCTTAAGTCTGAACTATTCAATAAACCCTTATTCATTTGTTCTATTCTACTGAGATCTCTTCGCAAATCTTTAATCTGACCCTCCAGCCGACGTTTCCACCATGGTGTACTGTTCCCTTGTTGAGACACCTTTACCCCTAACTTTTCCCCTACTACAACTGCCCCTGCAAAAATAAGACGGTTAGTTTCCGATAAATTATTCGTACTTACCGACCCAAGGACTTTACTTACCACGGCTGACATTTCTGTCAGCCTTTTCCTTGGGACCCGGCGCAAAGCTGGAATACTCCACCCGTTTGACCCTTTCGCCGCTTCCATCACCTCTTGAAGCCTAGCCTTAATCTGCACCTCCTCCTCCGTGAACTCTACGCCCTCCTCATCGTCGATGCCGTCATCATCCTGACCATCTCGCACCCCTGGCTGGTTCACCTCATCTTCACTCTGTAAGCTAGCAGCCGCCTCCTCCGGTATTTGGTGGTTAACCATATCTGTTCCACCACTTTCAGCTTGTACTATCCTCCTCATCTCCTCAATTTCCACATTGGTTAACCACTGGTTCCGTTTGATAGTACTTATCTGGTCTGCAAGGCGCTGCTCACTAATCTCAAACATTCCTTTATCTTGCCATAGGCTTATCATTCTCCTTCTGTATCCTCTCTTTTCCGGCTCACTCTTAATATAACATTCCATTGCAATTTTGTTATCGTTCTTACTCCATTTTCTCCTGGTTCCACCACGAATCCCGTTGTGAGCAGTTTGGATACGATCTGGTAGCACCTGCTCAGGCATACCAACCAGATCGGGTGAAGGACTTCCTCTCCGGGAGTTTGTCACTCTTTCACCGTTGAATTGATGCTCCATAGCACTCATTATTAACATCACAAAATTGTGAGAAAGTTTATAGTTTCAGGGAGAATTACATACAGCAACGCTGTAGAATATCCAACCCTACGAAGACTCAACACTGGTTGTAATCAAGATGTTCCAAAGGACGCAGATGATGCGCGCGTCCGTTCACTGATTCAATGCACACGGTGCGGTCTACGTTGAAGAAAGTTTTCCGAATAGGAACAAAATCCAACCTTTTTCCACCAAAAATAGCAACAGGGTGTTAACTAGTTGCCTTCAAACTTACCCTGCGGTATCTACCAAGTAGTACCAACAAGGAGTTAACTTTTGATGCAAAACAAACAGCGGGAAACAATATTTATCTTCTATAGAATCGAGAGCCGATCGGAAGCAGTGTTCCTTGTCTCGTCGCCATTATTATTATTATTATTATTATTATTATTATTATTATTATTATTATTATTATTATTATTATTATCGTTATCGTTATCGTTATCGTTATCGTTATCGTTATCGTTATCGTTATCGTTATCGTTATCGTTATCGTTATCGTTATCGTTATCGTTATCGTTATCGTTATCGTTATCGTTATCGTTATTGTTATTGTTATTGTTATTGTTATTGTTATTGTTATTGTTATTGTTATTGTTATTGTTATTGTTATTGTTATTGTTATTGTTATTGTTATTGTTATTGTTATTGTTATTGTTATTGTTATTGTTATTGTTATTGTTATTGTTATTGTTATTGTTATTGTTATTGTTATTGTTATTGTTATTGTTATTGTTATTGTTATTGTTATTGTTATTGTTATTGTTATTGTTATTGTTATTGTTATTGTTATTGTTATTGTTATTGTTATTGTTATTGTTATTGTTATTGTTATTGTTATTGTTATTGTTATTGTTATTGTTATTGTTATTGTTATTGTTATTGTTATTGTTATTGTTATTGTTATTGTTATTGTTATTGTTATTGTTATTGTTATTGTTATTGTTATTGTTATTGTTATTGTTATTGTTATTGTTATTGTTATTGTTATTGTTATTGTTATTGTTATTGTTATTGTTATTGTTATTGTTATTGTTATTGTTATTGTTATTGTTATTGTTATTGTTATTGTTATTGTTTTGTTATTGTTATTGTTATTGTTATTGTTATTGTTATTGTTATTGTTATTGTTATTGTTATTGTTATTGTTATTGTTATTGTTATTGTTATTGTTATTGTTATTGTTATTGTTATTGTTATTGTTATTGTTATTGTTATTAGCTGTTCCGAACTTTAGTCGGAACAGCTATTGAAATCGTCAAGATTTTTATTAGCTGTTCCGACGTAGTGGTCGGAACAGCTATTGAAATCGTCAAGATTTTTATTTGTTATTATTATTATTATTATTATTATTATTTGTATCCGTCAAAACCCCATAGGTTTAACCAGGGCATTTTGTTACAGCCAAAAATTATACTTGGCTTAGTATAAAAGAGTCAGAACCTATATCATATTAAAGCTTAGGTCTTGAAGTTGCAGTTAAATGTAGTTTGCATAAATTAAATAATTAATTAACTAAGTTATAACGACATGAATATTTAATTAGCCAATCTTTAGACTGCCATATCTCACAAACTATACGTCCGATCGCATTTTTTTTTTCAATTTTGTACTTTGAGGGTACTGTATAACTATTCCATGGCCTTAAAATCCGTACGACGTCACCATGACGTCATGTATTGCACGTTTTGTGTCTGTGCACAAACACAATGGCTCTTCAAATGTCAACATTTAAATGGTCAAAAACTTAATAACTTCAAAATTATTTATCTGTTTGTTTCCTGAATTTGATATTTTGTGTCAAAAAATACACTGATTCTAAAAATAATGGTTTCCGTTCATTAAAACCAATCAAGGGACGTCTATCATTAACGAATAAATTAAAATCTTGCCGTCATGGGTACAACGTAGTACTTCTGGATGTAGTCACTAAACTGCGTGCAGTCGCTTTCATGTGGCTGTACACTGTCTCTATGGGTGGTTGCAATACAGTGTGGACCTGTTTGCATTGAGGACTTACTTGAGGGGAGTCTACCACAATGTCCTGATGTTGGCATCATTGTATTTTTTTTCCTAACCGTGTTATGGACATACTCCATTGGATTTGTACACAACAAATAGGCATACATTGGAATCCTACGATAGTTCAGGGTTTTCGTTCAAACGAATGTATGTTCTAATAGGTTTTTTTGTAAAAGGCATTGGATTGGGGTAAGTTACACACCATCGTGTACCTTATGAAATTTGTTAGTACGAAAAACACAATTTTAAAACTGTGACGTCATCACGTGATAATTTATGATAATTAGAAGCTTTAATGAGTTTTTCTTTGCAGCACTATATCTCAAGAAGTGAACGGCCGAATTCAAAGTTTTTTTCAGTAATAGACTCCTTAGTCATGATAGATTTGCATTGGGTAACCGTGACCCCGATTTGACCTCTTATTCCGGGTCAACCGGAAGTGGGACTATATCTCAAGAGTTACACAACCGATTTAATTATTTTCTACAGTTAAAGACTGCTTAGGCATTAAATTTTGTTGAGGAAAATTCGTGACCCCATTTTGACCTCTTCTTCCGAGTCAACCGGAAGTGGGACCATATCTCAAGAACTACACAACCTATTTTCAAACTTGTTTTCAGTTGTAGACTACTTAGACATTAAATATTAACTTTGAAAACTGTGACCTTGTGTTGACCTTTATTTCCGGGTCAACCGGAAGTGGGATCATTTCTCAAGAACTATACAACCGATTTTCAAACTTTTTCAGTTATAGACTCCTTAGGCATTAAATATTAACTTTGAAAACCATGACCCCCATGTTGACCTTTTCTTCCGGGTCAACCGGAAGTGGGACCTTACTTCAAGAACTACACAACCGATTTTCAATCTGTTTCAGTTTTAGACTCTTTAGGCGTTCAAAATCGAACTTGATTTACCGTGACCCAGTACAGGTGTATTGACCTTTACTTCCCGGAAGTTGGATCATATCTCAAGAACTACACAACCGATTTTTTAACATTAATTAAATTTATTTCAAATAATGACCACGATGCCATGTTGACCTTAAATTCTAATTTTAAAGCTCATTTCGATTCAGTATGAGATAAAAAACAAGGTAATCACATTTCATAAAGCTGTTATGTATGGGTTTTGTTAAAGCATATTTAACAAAACATTCTGGAACAGCTTTGTGATTGTTCACAATCTCTAGTTTTGTTATTGTTTTGTTTTGTTGTTGTTTTGTTATTGTTGTTGTTTTGTTATTGTTTTGTTATTGTTTTGTTATTGTTATTATTTTGTTATTGTTTTGTTATTGTTTTGTTTTTTTATTGTTTTGTTATTGTTTTGTTATTGTTATTGTTTTGTTATTGTTATTGTTATTGTTATTGTTATTGTTATTGTTATTGTTATTGTTATTGTTATTGTTATTGTTATTGTTCATTCTTTCCTCAAAATCGTATTGACTTTTAAACTTGTCAAATGTCACATTATAATTATCAGAAAGTGACAAACTTGTATAGTATGAAAGATTTAATTAAAATTCTTAAATATTCAAGTTACAGCTGTGTGAATATTTAATTAGGCAATATTGTTCCCATCATACTTATGGACTTGTCTTGAAGTGTAGATAAGACTTCCAGCCTAACACTTTCAGCCACGTCATCATGACATCATACATATGCATGTTTTATTTTCTGTGTACAAAACATATGGAGCTAAAGTGGAAATGTTTTAGAGGTCAAAAACACAATATTTGACAATAACTTCTGTTCATTTTCAAAATTTCATATTCTGTGTTGAAAAATTTACTAATTCTAATAAGAGATGTTTCAGTTCATTAAAATCAGTCAAAGTACGTCAAAAATTAATGATTAATTAAAAATCTTGGCATCATGGGTACAACGTGATATTCATTGATCATAGCATTCATACATCTTCCTGATGATTAGTGCAATACACAATTGGGTTTTTGTATAAGTCATTGGATTGGGGTAAGTTACATACCATCTTGTACCTTATGAAATTTATCAGTACAAAAAACACAATTTAAGGACTGTGACGTCATCACGTGTTAATTTATGCTAATTAGAAGCTTTAATGAGTGTTTCTTTGCAGCACAATATCTCAAGAAGTGTACAGCCGATTTCAAAGTTTTTTTCAGTGATAGACTCCTTAGGCATAGGAGATGTGCCTCGGGTAACCGTGACCCCGATTTGACCTCTACTTTCGGGTCAACCGGAAGTGGGACCATATATCTAGAGTTACACATCATATTAAATTTTTTTCTTTTTTTCAGTTATAGACTCCCTTTGCATTAAATTTTTTTGGGGAAAATCCGTGACCCATTTTGACCTCTTCTTCCGGGTCAACCGAAAGTTGGACCATTTCTCAAGAACTACACAACCGATTGTCAAACTTCTTTCAGTTGTAGACTACTTAGGCATTAAATATTAACTTTGAAAACTTACATGTAGACCCCCATTCTGACCTTTATTTGCGGGTCAACCGGAAGTGGTACTTTATCTCAAGAACTACACAGCAGATTTTCAAACTTTTTTCAGTTATGGACTCTTTGGGCGTTGAAAATCAAGCATGGCTTTCCGTGACCCACTATTGACCATTACTTCCGGGTTAACCGGAAGTGGGATCTTTACTCAAGAACTACACAATCAATTTTTGAACAAATAAATTTAACACAATGACCATGGCGCCATGTTGACCTTTATTTTTTGTGTTAAAGCTCCTTTTGATTTAGTATCAGATACAAGACCAGGTAATCACATTCATAGAGTTGTAATGTGTGTTTTTTTTTTGTAGCATAGAGAATTTTTACAATCACTATCGGTAGTTTATCTTGTTTTCATGTTAGGTTCTGATAAAGTGATCCATTGCAGTACTCCATCTTCAGAGTGTAATACAGTACATGTAGCTGTTTTCAAATGTAAATATATCATGTTGATTTAAAACAATAACATGTTCTGTATGTCAACAGGGTCTGGCCTCAACCTGTATTACTGAAACAACCAAAGACAGGTACTGACTTGACCTTTCCTGTTTGGGATCCAAGGGTAAGTAACAACCTTTAGGATTAGTTGGCCTTCATTTTAATGTTCAAGTTCATATAAATACATGTACCTATACAATACAGCTGTAGTAGACCTTACAGTAGTTTTCTTTGTATCCAAAATTTAAGGAAAAATACTTAAGAGTCAGTTCAGGTAAATAGTTGACATACTTGCTCACGGTCAAAAAATGAATTTTTTTTATACTTTGTGGGTGGAACGGCCTTGGGCTGCAAGTAAACAAAATTGCATTTTCAGTTCCATATATAGCCCATTGCCATGGTTATGGCTCATTTTGTTTTTTGGCCATTTTAGGCCGATTTTGGGGTCTGAAAAACTGGTTTTTAGCTCATATTTACAACTCCACCCCACCAAAATGCAATTTTATTTCAAAAAACCTTGTATATCACTACAAAGTATCATCCTTGGCCTTCTGTCAGAAAAAAAATTATTGCTTTAAATATCACCCTTGTGCTGTTTTTGCATCATGCATTACAGTATGTTTTTAGAATTTGCAAAATCGCCATTTTTACCCTATTTTTTGCCCTCAAAATTTAGGTTTTGATTAGGGCCAAAATTGATGTTTTTTGTAAGAAAAACTTGGGCAAGTGTATCCTGATGTAACAGTACTGTCTCAAAAATATACTTTTTTCCCCAAACAGAAAAATGCATTTTGAATTTTTTTTTCTTCAAATTGAATTTATAACATTAAAAAGTAATAATTTTAACAATCTTGCTTCTCTTTTTAAGCACTCTGTAGGCTTAGTGGATTACCCAACATTGATCAGGAATTATTGATGACATACATTTTAGAATTTGCCCGGCCCAGCCAAAATCATATTCCTTGAAATTGCATAAAACAATGTTTTGTGAATAGCGCCTCTTTTTTGAAAGTGTTCCCTTTCGGTTGTGATTGGGGCGATTATTGGTGTTTTCATGTCTTCTGGGGAGAAACACTTGGGTTTATTGTATCCTGTTGTGACACTACCTGGCTCAATAGTATAGTAATTTTTTCAAAATCAATGCATGCTTGTAAAAATCTGGCACTGTTTCAATGCCCTTTGAGTATTGAATACAAAGTTTATATTTAAACATAATGGTATTCAACCAAGCCATAACCAATGCTTTGCCACTGAGAGTTCTTGATTTGGCTATTTTACCTATTGTACAGGTATGATTCCCATTGCAAGTAGAGTGCGATGAGCATTCTTTACAAGTTGTCTTTAATACAGGGCCTACTCTCCTTGGTCCCTGCCTGCTACCAAATGTAAAACTTTTCATAGAGATCATAAACAATATACAGTGTAGTGTCTGTGCTGCAGATGGTTTGGAGCATCCAATTATGTCCAACACAAATGTGGGAATTTAAAAAGCCTCCGCATAAAAGTGTTCTTAAAAACAATGATACTAACGATTTGCAAGATGAGCGTAAGAGATCATTTAAAAGGAACATGTTGCCTGGGATCGGTCAAGTTGGTCTTTGAAATGCGTTTGTAACCATTTGTTAAATGCATATGGTTAGAAACATGTTTTTGGGTGATACTTGTGTGGATCATTGTATTCTACTTTTAAAACATCTTTCTAATCATATGCATTTTGAAATAAACGGTTACAAACGCTTTTTAAACACCAACTCGACCGATCCAAGGCAACGTGTTCCTTTAATGAAACAACATTGATAGAAGTTGTAAATACTTGCACCTGCTCAACATAAATAAGTAAGATGCAATTGCAGCGACAAAAGTTTATTCATCCTAGTTTGATTATTTTTTCCATTCACTATCTTACTAATTCATATTTGTTATATATGTCTCTGAGAACGATGAACAAAAAACATTGTCAAACATTACCTGTGAATTGTTTATCACGTTAAAAATAAACCAACTCTGTTATTGTTTGCAACAGTACAATTGAAAGGAATCCCACCATGGGTGGGGGAACTGCTAACAGGAGGCTAAAGCAGGTGAATGGCCATTTAGATACTTTGGAGACAGTATTTGCGCATTTTTAGAGCCTCTTTGTTTTGATTGGGATGAAAATGTTTAGTTTGGTAGCAGGCAGGGGACCAAGGAGACTGTTATAAGGCCATGTGAATCATACCTGTACAACTAGGGGACAGCGTCAAAAACATTTTTATCGGCGGGCTGCGGCCCGCCTTGAAGCGCCGAGGGTTGGCGGGCCGCGGCCGGCAAACCTCGGCTCAGTGCGGCACATAGAGTATCATGCATAACAATGGACCATGATCATTGTCCTATTTTCTAAAGATTGCGGCCGGCCGCAGCGCGCCGCTTGCTGTGCAGATAAAAAAGCTTCTATTCACCAATTCCCCCACAGAGACGAGGGTCGTAGCAACCACAAACCAGTCCGTGTAAATGTATCTATGTGGATTGCGGCCGGCTGCGGCCCACCGCAAACAGGCAGCGCTTGCAATGTACTTCTATTCTATATCTGCTACCCACATGCCTTTTTTTTTACCCCGAAGAACTGACATGGGCCAATGGGTTTTACTCTTTGAAAGTTAGACGATAAAGTCTGTGTCTGTTCGTTCTTCATTTTAGATAAATTTATTTCATGTCAACATCAATCAATACAAAGTCAACGAACAGACAGATCTGTGTACCTTTACTGTGCGGTACGGCAGGTACTACACACGTCGTCGGGAAAACCCGCCGATCACTCATGATTCCCCGACACAACTGACGGATTGTTCTCTCCCTCCGACCACCATAAATTGTACAATGATGTGAAATAATTACCTGTTTTGCCGAAGCATTATTTATTTAACTGTATTTGAATTTATGAATTGTTTGAAAGAAAATCTACCTGTAAATTATGTATCAAGCTCGAAGTTCCGTTATATTTTTTGGTTGATTCCTGCGACATCCACATTTTGTGCATGATGTTTTTTCTTTCTTTGTGTTTTGCTGGTATTACACGTTGTCAATATTTTCAGTATCTAAGTCACGCAAGTTGTTTCATCTGTGGGCAGGTGGGAACTCATAACTTCCACCCAGCCGCCCGCCCAGCACAGATTTCTCCCCATAATAGATCAAAGTAATGTGCACTGTGTCTTACATGTCCCAAATAATAAATGCATTGACCTCGGACACAAAGTCTGAAGATAAGGAGTCTGAGCGGCCAATGTTTGAGCAGCGGCGTACAAAGCCGTAATGTAATACATGTTCTCCGTTTCAAGTTACAACTTGTATCTTTTTGATCTCGACGGCAGCTAGGGGCAGCACATAAAGGGAGTTTTGTCACTGACTGTCTAGGGCTTGATTAGACATTCTGTTTTTTTTTTCCTTTTAGTAGATGGTCTCGTTTAATGGAGCAATCCTTTTGTGGGCCTTTGATTACTTTTATTACATAAATGTTTTTCCCTATAAACTGGGTGTTTTGCACCAGTACATACTGTTTTCTACTGCCTGTACCACCCCTGTAGCCCCCACCAAAATATATATATATAAATATAAATAAATAAAAATATCTGACTTGGAAAGAAAAACGCATTGACTACATTGCAATACTTTCGAAAATTAAGTGTAGTTTATTTCATCGAAATGCACCAACAAATAAAAATCAATTGCAAATCTTATAAATGAGTAGCCACAAGTCATAGGCAGTGGATACTATTGCTAATTACTAAAAATAATAATAATTACCATAAAACCTTACTTGGTAACGAGTAATGGGGAGAGGTTGGTAGTATACAAAATTGTGAGAAACTGTTCCCACGGAAATAACGTAGTTTTCGCAGGTTAGTTATTTTATGCATATGTTGAGATGCACCAAGTGAGAAGACTGGTCATTGACAAATACAAATAGTGTCAAGTGTATTTAAAAAAACCTAACAGCAAACCAATCATAAGTACGATTTTCGTTAAAAACCTCAACCTGTTCATAAATCCAATATAAACAAATTATAAATATGAGAATCTGAAGAAAACAACTAGGAATCGATTGCAAAAATTTCTATGAAAACTGCCGTAAACAAACAGAACTTTGGTAGTATAAAGCAGATTGGCTTTATTTTGCTTTTAAATAAAATCCACAACAATCCGATGGAGCATTTAAAATGAACCACAAACAACAAATAGTTCAACCCTACTCGTTCATTTATGACAGGAATATATTCAGATAAATATCTGGTATAAAAAAAAACCAAGAGAATGGAATAGATTATCTACGAGGATGAACCTTCTTCCGGTGGTCATCCTTGTCTTTCTTACTTGTAAATACATATTTACAACCAGCTTCACACCTTCCCAGGTTCTTGTCCTGGAACAAAGGCATGTGTTCACAGGGCAAGTCCCTGGGTTGGTGCAAAGCTTCAAGAAATGTCAAGAAACGACCAGGATGACTGGAAGAAGGTTTCGGGGTTGGGAAATTCCGTACACACTGCAGCATCTCATCATTTACAGGTGGATTGGACACGCAGTGTTGACATGCTGGATCGGTGCATTTAGCAAACAAGACCATGCCAATGCGCCGATCCATATGTCGCATGACAAATTTAAATTCGTCATACACTGCGCGGTCCTCTCGCAACCTTGTAGCTGATGACGACACTGCAGCATGTACCTGTCCAAAATCAGAGAATGGTGCTTCATTTGACCCGCTTGGTATGGTAGACAAAGTTATAAGTTTATCCGCATACTTGGTATTCTCCCAGTAGTGGTTGATAAGGGCCATAACGTTGTTGAAAACAGTTTTCTCCTTGGCAACGCGCTCATCGGTACTCAGTTGTCTTTGCTGGCAAGGTGGGAGTTCACCAGGCAGATTGGCGGGGATTGACACTGACGTCAAAGCCCGTGTGCAGGGAGACCACAAACGCTCGACCGGGTTGAGGGCTGAGTGTCAAGGACAATAGCTGGTTACAAGTAGGGCATCCAGCTTGCACTGCTTGAAGAGGCGGCCATAGTACATCTCGTTAACCACATGATTAACGTTGAAGTCTGGGCCACCATCAGCAAGCAGTACAAGCAATGAATGCCCGTCTTGCACCTGTTGTTCAACATCCAACTCGTTGATGATGTTGTTCATGTGTGATGAAATGTGGCAGGGATTTTGTGGGCTCCTGTTGACAATGGTGGCCAGACCTCTCACAGGGAGTCTGCAGAAAAGGGAAACAAAGTTTGTATAGGGTTATTACAAGCAAAGACTAGAATTGATACTAATTTTCGATAGTTTTCTATTATTTGCATGTACTTAATTTGGGAATGTTTAAACTTACGTGATGTTTGGCAGCAAATAAACTCTCAAAATAATACCTGTTGAATCACTGGTGTCGGAGTCCTTCTATAATGCCTTAATTAATGTTGGTAAAAGAATATTGTAGCGATTCACTTGATTTCAAGGGAGAAACAAAAAAATAACAATGAAACAACTTGTAGATTTATATACACACAAACGGTACAAAGCGCTAGGGAAATGCAACCAAAAACCCAAAAGAGAATGTGTGAATACAACAAGTGTAGAATATATCAGAAGAAAATTGTAGAAAATATCAATTTAGTTTCAAAGATATACCCAAAATTGCTGTCCTCATCAAACAATGCACACATGTGACTAGACTGTCGACACCGATTTGGCGGGTAATTATGTGTCCACGTTCGTCTTGAAAAAAAAAACACGCCACATCGGGGTCGACCCATGGAAGCTAATCCAACGCACCCATAGTCTGGTTTTGCGATGGAAGAATGCCAAAACATTAAAGATGGCCCTAAATTGATCCTAGAATGTATTCCAAAATAATTTGAGAGAACAAGAATGGTGTGTTTAATGCTTTCGTCATGGTTTCATCCACTGTTCTGTTGTCAGTTTACAATCACGGCCGGCCGCAGTGCGCCGCACTTCACTTCTTCTCCGGGGGGATTGAACGTACGTTCAACATCAAAATGTCTTTTTATCAGAAAAAAATATTTGTTTATTGATTGTTCTTGTTTTTACAAAGTTATAAAACAAACAATTTCACATTCATAACACCGGAATATTGTCGCGTACTTTAACACAATTTTAAGCAAAAATAATGGTCAGTTTTATCCTTGCTCTATGGTTTGTCATAGCGCAAGGGTTTCATCCACCCGTTTTCCATAGTTACAGGATTCAGTCTACTGGGACCAGTTTTACAACCTCGGCCGGCCGCAGCACGCCGCGTTCTTCTCCGTCCATTGTTAAGACACACAATAGGCCAAATTTAATGAGTTGCAAACCCCTTGGCCGGCGCCGCAGTCAAAATCTCCTCAGAGGGATGTGTCGGCACCGCAGCACAGAGCCGCAGCAGGCCGCGGCCCGCCGATAAAAATGTTTTTGACGCTGTCCCTAGGTAAAGTAGTCATGACAAAACAAGAACTCTCAGTGGCAAAGCATGGCAGTTATGGCTTAAAAATAAAAACGTTGTACTTGTTACTTTAAAGAGCATGGAAACAGTGCCAGATTGTTTAATAGTCATGCTCGTTTTTGTGTTTTATTAATTCAAACTAAGGGATATCTTCAAAATGCATTTTTCTTGTTTTTGGAAAAATTACCATGTTTGATGCAGAAGTGTCACAACACCAAAGTGTTCGCCCCAGCAGACATGCAAACCATAACGATAGCCCAATCACAACCAAAATGGAAATATTCTGAGAACCAATACAAATTTAGACTGCACAAACTTTCTTAATTTGTAAAGGGAATTCAAAAATGTGACTTCCAAAAAAGAGCCGCTGTTCACAATTGTTTTATGCAATGTCAAGAAATATGATTGGGGCGGGGCCGAGGTGGGGCAAATTCTAAGATTTAGGTCATCAACAAGTCCTGATCAATGTTGGGTAATGCACTAAGCCTACAGAGTGCTTATGAAGATCTGCCAGACTGATGGAAGTATTACTTCTTTCTGTTGTAAATTCAAAATGAAGCAAATATTTCAAAATGCATTTCTCCATGTTTTGGGGGAAAAGGGAGACATTTTTGAGACAGTACTGTTACATCAGGATACAATTGCCCAAGGTTTTCTTACATTAAATAAAAAGACAAATTTTGGCCCTATTCAAAACCGAAAGAAAAATGTTCTCCTAAAAAGAAAAAAAAAAAAAATTGAGGGCAAAAATATGGTAAAAATGTTGATTTTGCAAGTTCTAAAAACACACTGTAATGCACGTTCTAAAAATAGCACAAAGGTGAAATTTATAGCAATAATTTTTTGTCTCAAGTAAAGCTAAGGATGATAATTTGTAGTGATGGAAAAGGTTTTATGAAATATTTTTGTTTTTTTGGTGGGGTGGAGTTGTAAATATTAACTAAAAAAACAGTTTTCAGACCCCCAAATCGGCCAAAAGTGGCCTAAACACAAATGATCTGTTACCATGGCAACGTATTATATAATGATTTGAAGTGTAAATTTTGTTTATTTGGACCCCAAGTCCCTACCATCCACAAAGTATAAGAAAAATGTTCCTTTTTTTCAACGTGGACACGTATGTCAATATTATTTGAAAAGACCCTTAAAAAGCATTTTTTTTTCACGTTTTGGGGGAAAAAAGTCTAGTTTTGAGGCAGTACTGTCACAACAGGATACAATTGCCCAAGTTTTTGACACCAGATATGGAAAGACCACTGTTGGCCCTAACCACAGCCGAAAGGAAAATTTTCTGAGACCCCTGGCAAGTTGACATTTTGGGGTCCAAAAATAGGGTAAAAATGGCAATTTTGCAAGTTCTAAAAACATACTGTAATGCACGATGCAAAAATAGCACAAGGGTGATATTTAAAGCAATAATCTTTTTTCTCAAGGAAGGCCAAGGATGATACTTTGTAGTGATACACAAGGTTTTTTTGAAATAATTTTGCATTTTGGTGGGGTGGAGTTGTAAATATGAGCTAAAAACCAGCCTTAAATGGCCAACAACAAAAAATGAGCCGTAAACATGGCAACGGGCTATATATGGAATTGAAAATGCAATTTTGTTTACTTGCAGCCCAAGGTCCTTCCACCCACAAAGTATTAAAAAAAAAATATTTTTTGACCGTGAGCAAGTATGTCAACTACATTACCTGAACTGACTCTTAATATCTAACGTACAAGGCGCCACGCGGGACAAGAGGCAACATTCCAGCTAGCATATGCCTGCCGTATCTCAATGTTGTATTTCTGTAGTAGGATCGCATTCACTGCTTGCAACACAAACGGAGGGGCACTGTGATGATATAAGAACACGTATATGTACCATAACGTATTTACAGATTGTAATTTTGTTATCACGATGATAATTAAACATTGTCCTGTTTTTTGTATATCATTTTTTTCAGTTTCATTCTGAAGATTTTGTCTAAAAATATTGTTTTTTATAGTTACACAACGAGCACGAAGATATGTTTTCCAAATGTTGCCCAATAAATGATTTGTAAGGTACAAGAAGCAGCAAATGCTGGAGGGCACTTCGCGCAATCTTTGAAGATGGCCTTTTTTTTAAAGATCACACAAGCGTTTTGGAATTTGATACAAAGTTTGTGCCTTTTCAAAGATTGCACCCATTATTTATTTTTAATCTTGGGCAGCAGCATGGCAGTGATAGGTCTTTGGTTGATATGATCGACAATGGTTGTTAAAACTACGCAGCAGGTACGATGCATTATTTATTTGAAGAAAACTAATAACAAGTAGAATTACCCTGGACAAAATAAAGATATTATTTTACAGTGTAAGCGTAACACTTCATGCATTGACCATTAAAAAAAAACTCAATTGTAAGCAGACAAGATGCCCCGGAGCTTGCTCCAAGGCCAAAGTGGTTTTGCCCTAAAAGGTGTTTCGTAATTCTAAGAAGTTGGAGAGGACAGGGCCTATTGGAACTTGAGGGACTTACATCCCCCAGGACAGGCATCAGGTTGATCTACTAGCTCTAGCTCCAACCAAAGTTGCCGGTCTGCCTCATAAGTTGACGTTTCTCTGTTTTTTCACAACACTGTTGATTTGATTTCACTTAGGTTAATGAAGTTATTAGACGTCAATTGGAGATATCATCTCATAACATAGCTAATTATTGGTGTTGTTTGAAAAAGCAAAAAGTAGATTAATACCAAAATGTCAGGCTTGATATAAAAAGTCTTCGTTCATTGCTGTTGACAATAATTCAAAAGTTACAGTCTTTTTCGTTTCTGTTTTTGCGTCGCAAAATTGTTAATAGTACGGAAAAAACCCAATAAAACAACAAATTAAGGTGGCACAAATTAATTATGCAATACCATATGAGAAACGAATTGTTTCGGAAGGCAAACATATAGCTGAGTAAACAAATTAACTGTAAGTCCACTCTATGATTATATTATTCCTACTTATCTCTGCATCACCAAAGAATTTAAGATCGAAATAGTACATAGTGTACTTGAATTCACATGCCGCTTGTAAATGCATTTGGTATTGACAGTGTGTAGACAACCTTAGGTTGCTTGAATACAAGTTGTTGAATTTGTCACTAAGGCACAAGGGAAGAGACATTTAGGAAGAAAACCCTATTCATTGCCTTTTATGGCTTGTTGAAATTCATCAGTTTTTAAATTCAACAACATAGGAATTTTTAAGTATGTATACAGTTAAAAGAAGAAAAAAATGTAATTGGTAATTTTAAGCTCTTATGTTAAACTGTAAGTTTCTCATGAAAGCAAAAAATGGTCTTATGAATATTCATAATATTGTCTGTGGACGAATACAATTTAACAACTCTGTAAATGAACCTACATTTACAATGTACATTTACAATGTACATTTACAATGTACATTTACAATGTACATGTACATGTATGACTTCTCTTATTTATTGTAACAACACTTTTGCTCTTGAATCCTGTCAGTATAAGTTAGAAGTCACAAAGATGATAATACATAGTTCTGATTATATTTTTGATTATAGGTTAATGTGTCTGACAGGTTTCATTTGATGCCCATAATCACCCCAGCATTTCCGCAGCAGAATTCCACATACAATGTCACCCAGTCTACCAAGTTTATCATGGAACAGGAAATGAAAGAAGGTAACTCCCTCAACAAATTTCAATATTACTTTAAATTGTTAAAACTTTCAGAGAAGTGAGACATGAATCGATACAGATTATTGACAACGCTAGTTAGTGAGAGAATAGAGAGATCCCTAACATGGGGTTAGACAGCTTAGCCAGTAGAGCACCAGCATTAAACATGTACCTTAACAGTCCACCTGCAGTACACTAATCCCCATTGTTATTTATCTACAGGGATATGCAGCATGTTTTCTGACAGCCCATGGTATAGACGGGCGCTTTTGTTATTGACAAACAATTATTTATTTATTTATTTCCAACTGATACATTGCCTGTGATTTGATACTGATTGTGATTTTGAAACTGTGGAAATAAACTGATTGATTTATTGATATATATATAATGAGTAGGGTAGATGGCCTTAGCTTTCGATCCAAACTGGACCTTCTTCAGAGGCATAAAACAAGTACAAACAAATACATATCCAAGCGGGAAAATAACAACCAATTAAAGTTTCTATTTCCAGAGACAATTGGTGGCTATGAACCAATAGGAGTGAAGTGGTGAGCACAAAGGATGTTTAGTATGAAAAGATAGATTGCTTGACCATAGAGGTGGTAAATGCATTGTTCAATAACAATGCAGGGAAACATGAAAGGGTAGGATTAGAGAGCAAGTTGCATCATGATGCAACTGACAATGGTCAATTAAAAATAGGTATGAGGGTCCGGTGGAAAGGCAGGGTGTAGGCGGGAGATTATTGTTTTATTATAATCCCTAATTACCTATTGCCGGTTATCTCCCTAATAACCCATTGCCGGTTGTAATAATAATAATTATTATTATTAGTTTTATTTGGGGGGGGGGACGCTCCCGTTGCTGTCCCATCACGCGATATAATGGGGAGGGGGGCGTCAAGTGTTATTATGTCATTCTGCTCCACCTTCCAATGCGATGGAGTCAGACTATTTAAACAACTTGTTTTGTCAATTCGGACTATCAAACCTTATTATCGATTCGGACTATCGAACCTTATTGTCAATTCAGACTATCGAACCTTATTGTCAATTTTTGATAAAATACCACTTCCAGGTGATTTGAATGTTAATCTGTGGACATTGTGTTATTTGTCCTACAAAGTACATAGTACATAAGTACATTGACCCTTTAATCGGGCCTGCACCCCACACCACTTTCGAAGGGTGGGGGACACAATATCAAATGTTCCCGGTGTCTTTTAACCACCTTTGTCATAAACCTCATGTTTTGCACTGTGTAAGACCAACCCTGTGCTGTAAACCCTGTGTCCCGTCATTGCCATTGCCATCAATCTGGGGGGGGGGGGGGGGGGGTGGACACACAATGTTCCCCATATTTGTTAACTCATGTGTCTTATAAGGGGATGCGTTTCATCTCCATACTGATTAGTTCACTTGTAGTTACTGTATGTTTTCTTTACGGTGACGCGCTGTCTCTGTCTGTCATTGCCATTCTGCGGCCTCTATGGCTAGTTTGAGCGATATTGGTGTATTGCTCTACCAAGGTAACTCCACCCAAGGTTTTTATTACATTGTAACTCTGTTCTGTTTGACCCCACATTCAATTGAGATGTTTCTGAGTTTGTTTTCTTTTCCCGCAAACCTTGCTTACAAACATTGCAAACAATTGACTACACATACCCATCTTTTAGGAATGAGCACTTCGCTCTGCACATGCACCGCATGACTCTAGACATGCACCGCATACAATACACGTGTTGTACGTGTAAAATCTTTACGCACAACCAATGGGGGAATTACGTAGTTCTTTAGACATGAATGTTTAAATCTTCAACTTCCAATTTGAAATTTGGTAAGAGCGTTTAGGCCTCTTTTTAGTTTATTTTCATCTGAATTTGTCCTGTAAACTTTCTGGTCAATAGGCTGCACTTTACCGGAGCACTAAACGTGAACGTGAACGTCAATAAGTGTATTGTTTATTGTCACTTTGGGCTCATTGCATCTCGCAAAATTTTAACGACACAATTTCTGACTGTTAATGTTCACGCTGCTCTAGGAATAAACCTCCATACTTGTACATCCCATATCTCTAGAACCCTATATCGTACAAACTAAATAAAAACAGTAAATTCGTCCTTACACCTTAATTTTCTCCAACTTATTTTACTTTCAGAAAGCAAGTCAAGTTATTTTTAGGGTTTGTTATGTCCGGATTGGGTCAATTTTGTAATAGACAAACTCCTAAAAATGTACCCATTCAGCCGCAGAGGGCTTTTGTGTTAACATTATCTCCAGTAACCAACCCAACGGGCGGATGCTAAAGTAGGCTACCAAATGAATTTGGCAAAATGGACATTCTGAGACCTGACCGACTCACCGCTCTAACCAATTTTGTGAATGGACTTATTGAAAAGGAAACTTAATGTCGATTTGCTCCACAACTTTGACCAGATGCAAAGTTTTTTTTTTACAGCTTCAAAACAGCCTTTGACGTACGTGTATAAGTTTCACAAACTTCCGTGATGGGGGTAAACTCTGAAACTGCAACACTATACCTAGCAAAAAGAATCAGAATGTATTTGCTCCTTTCTTGTAAATAATTTGTTCTATAAAGAAAGTGTCCATAGTTTAAAGTCACCTGGAAGTGGTATTTTTTCAAAATAAAGCTTTTGTCACTAATATATGTGTTTTGATGAGTGGAATATGAATAAACAGTTAACTAAGATTTAAAAAAATCAGTTCTTATGTTATTTACAAATTTAAGAGTGGACCCCGACTCGAGAGGGCGCTGTTCGTGACGTCAATCGTGGCAGACTTTGCCTGTAATGCGTAGAGTAAACACAATTGCACGGTACATGTATGGACCAAGTCGTGAGTTTGTACGTTTAAAAAAAAAAAAAAAGGTTTTTTCCGGCAATGCCGACCAGGTGTATTGCTGCTGATTGCAGAAAAACACTTTTTGAAATGTACCAACTCACGACTTGGACATACATGTACTTTGCACCTGTGTTTACTATATGCATTGCAGGCAAAGTCTGCCTCGATTGACGTCACAAAAGGGGTAGGCGGAGTCGGACCCCCAAACAACTTTATATATTTTATAACATATAAATCGTGACAAACAGTTACTAAAAAAATTGTTTAATCGTTCATAAGCATATACTCTGATGTTTGAAAGAAAACAAATTCTATTCCAGGTGACTTTAAAATGCAAGATATGTTTTGCATCAATAGTGCAATTTCTGTATGGAAATATATTGTAAGTCCGAGGTCGCCACCCACTTTCAACCTAAAGTGATCCCACAGCGACCTCCTTCACCAAGCAACATGTGGCCAGTCTCAAAACCAGACAACACACCACTCACAATACACTGACCAGAATGTATTGAGAGGTTGGGCTTGATTTCAAATGCTTACTTTACTTGTGTAAGCCCCCGCCCCCAACCCCAAAATGTTATTAATAGACACCTTTCAGGCTCCTTCCAACCTATAGCCCTACTCAATGTTTCCAAATTATAAAGCTTCCGTTTGATCCCATCCGCCTTGTCCATAAATCTCATGCCGTTTGGAAGTGACTGCTTTTTTAAAATAAATATTCTCCATTTAAATTTAATCTTTTCAACAAATGAGTCACCTGTCAGAAGGATTTCTAGGAAGTCTGGTAACAACATCGACCAGTGGTTGACACATGGTCGCCTGAGAAACATCAATCTGTGAGTTACTTCATTCAATGCAAATTCGTGAGATTTGTTTTGGTTTTGTCCTGGCACCCAGCCTCTTCGACCCTGCACGGCAATGAATGAACCAATCCGAAGAACCATGCTTAGTACAACACGAAAGTAACCCGACCAAAAAGGGCGGATCGAATGGCAGGTGGGCGGGCAAGGGGCAATGAGTGAACCAATCTGGAGAACCATCTGCGAAACACTGTCCTGTTATAGACTTGGAAACCCGACGTCTGAAAAGACACAAATGTTTTGAATTCCACACACACAATCGTGTTGATCAGCATTTTGAAAAAAGAAAAAAGGGAAGAAAAAAGAGAAGGAAAAAAAAACGACCGTGGATTTCTGACTTTTTCGGTCGGTCGGAAAAGGGCAATCAAAAGTTTATTTTACTAATGTGTTCATAAACATTCATTTGGTTCCTATGTACATGTAGGTAAGTAAGTGGGAGTTTGGGTCAGGGTTTTGTAGACTTGCAACCCGACGTCTGAAAAGACACAAACGTGTTGAATTTCACACACACAACGGTGTTGATCTCCACAAGGATGCCATGCCACTGGACCTTCTTATTTTAATCCAAGATGGCGCGGGTTACGCTTTTAATAGTATCGATTTGTCAATGAACTTTGCCCCAAATCGCGCATGCCCTCAATCGGCAAAAGTTTACATGTTTGAATATGCTTCAAGGCTTCATTGCTCCATTGTACAGGCGTGCGCAGTCTTTCTCAGTTCGTGTATGTGCGTATTTAGTTTGAGTCTATCAACGGCCAATCACAGTGTGCGGACAGTTTATGCACTTTGCATGCAGTGGGTATTTCCATGGTGTGCGCATGGAGTGGGCGACAGATCAAACCATGTGGCCGGGTGCATCGTCGTGTTTTAACATTTTGTTTATGATCGCATTTGCGATGCTGTAGTTTTGAAGGTGGTTTTGGATTGTCAGGTAATCGTTTATTATTGTATTAAATGCTGCCTAAAAATAGTCTGTTTGTCTATTGTTAGGCAGGGCGGCCCAAATTATAGGAGGGCAGCCCGCCCTCCCAATACGAGTGCGTGAAAAACGATATAAGACACTTCATTGTGATTTCTGTTAGCACTCTAATAGCAAAATATAACATTTCAGCTTCCAATAAAGGGTTTATTGTCGTTTATTTGGCATTCAAAGTACAGATACTTCATTTTTTTTGTTTTAACACCTTTTTGAAAAAAGGAAAAAGGGAAGAAAAAAAACGAACGTGGATTTCCGACTTTTTTGGTCGGTCGGAAAAGGGCAATCAAAAGTTTATTTTATTAATGTGTTCATAAACATTCATTTGGTTCCCGTGATTCTTTTTGGCAAGCTTTAAACTAAAGTCTGACTGAAATTCTTTTTCTTCATTAAATGGACTGATTGACTACACAAACTAAATGTTTTACTTGTTTGTGCTGAATTGTGACATTTCTTCAGGGTTACTTGGATATATCTCGCTATGGCCTTGACCACCCTCCACATCAAAGGACAACAAGATATTGAAGTGATACATTAGTTTTGAATTTACTGTATTTTTTATTTCCTGATAAACTTTAAACCCTTGTAATTTCTTTTTGTGTAGGTCTTTCAGTGACCCAACAGATTATACATGGCAAAGCAACATGGGACAAGCTTTTCGAGGCTACAAACTTCTTCCAAAAGTACAAGTAAGATGGACATACATGTATAAATCAAACTTGTATTTATGCGATTTGAATATTGAACATTTCAAATTTGTTAATCTGTCCCTCCCTCTGTTGTGTAATTTTCAATGTACATCTTTTAAAATAGTACATGTACTATTGCGTGATAATTCAAAATTCATTTTCTTCCAGTAAGTGTGACACTTTTAGGTAAACAAATGTTTTATTTTTTAATTTGGGTAAACTGTCCAGGCGAATCTAAATTTGCTTAGGATGGTTAACCAAATTGTGCCTGATTCAGATGGTCAGCCAGGGCTTGCCTTTGGCCCTAGCACTTGTCCTGCTCAAACTCTAGCTTGGACGGGGGCTTGTTCATGAGGGATCTGAATCTTGTAGGAAAATGCATATACCAACCTGAAAAGACTAGTTAGTACAGTGGGATCTTAAGTAATTGACATTGATTAGTTCTAAACCTTTCTGACTCTCTTACCTGATAAACCTACTTACATGTATGCATATATTTCTCTAAGCCCTAAGCTTCCACTCCCAAAAAAACAACAAAAAGCTCCGTCCAGAGCCTCCCCATGCCATCCCAGTTAGTCGTATTGTCTTATTTTTCTCTAGTGTTCATCGGAAGAAGACCTGTTTGTTGACCTCCAATTTTTCCATTTGAACAAACTCCCTAACCCTAACATAAGCATTGTTTCATTTAGCTCAAAACCCTGTTTCACACAGGTTCAGCATCTTCCACCTGCAGCTCTCGCTGCTTGGCCCATGACACTTGGCCCATGACACTTGGCCCATGACACTTGGTCTTGGAAGCTTTGTCACCTTCCACTTTGACTTCACTCATGCAGGTGGCCTGCTGTCAGCAGAGATGCAACTTTTCCGATTGAAATCAGAAAACCTGACTTTTCTTATTTTTACCCTCCAAATTCGCTATTTTTAAATTTAAAAAACTCGAAAAATCAATGTTAAAACCATGGAGAAACTAACACAATCCTGTCTGGTATTGTCAGCGATCGCGCGTGAATCACAGCGCATGCACCCGGTCCTACTAATTGCCGCCAACTCGCCATCAACTTGTATGTGTCAGTCAATTCTCTGCCAACTCTCAACCATGCAGATATGGCAGGCATGGATAAGTTTTAGTCTTGACCCATTTACGCGTACATAATACAGTACATAATACACCATGCAGTACCGATCATTGACGACTTATGTCAAGACTATTCCAAATGCAGAAAAGCGCCCTCTGTTGTCGTGTTGTACAAGCCTGTGAAAATGCAAGATGGCGGCCGACTGCTCTGCTGAGAGATAATTTTTTTCACGAGAAAAAAAAAAACCTAAATTTTTACACCGAAATATTACCTAAAAGTTGTGAAACTTCGCCTTAAGCTAATACATTATAGTTCTATGCCTCTTTTGTGGATTTTAAAAACAAATTATAGGAGTTGACAGCGAGTTGACGGCACCAAGCAAGTTGAAGAGCTAACGGCAAGTATTTAGGTAGGACCCTACCAGCCTACATAGTATCTGTACATGTATTTTTACCTCGGCGCTATTTCCAAGTGTGCGTTGCTGACTGAACATTTTTTATTGCAAAATAAGTTTTTTATACAACCGATCTTCAAATCATAAACCCATGAAAATGGCTGTTGAAAAAAAAAAAAGTGTTATTAGGGGAATAATGGCGGGTAAGATCGTAAAAAAAAACACGTTTTGATTTTATTTTGCATTAATGTTACAAATGGGCTAGTGAAACTTTTTTTTGGGCGACCCAAAGCTTGTTTGACCCCAAACTAGTAAAATATACAGATTCCGTATGTTCCCTCCAGCGACCGTAACAAATCAGTCCAGGTTTGTCTCTACATGTATTTCTGGCTGCAAGGTTGGGGTGGTTTAAAAAACGTCACCACAAAATTTTTCAGATTTTTTTTTTCAACACCTGGTTGCATCTCTGTGTCAGTTGTTTCCAATTTATTCTGTTAGTTAAGACAAATTCTTTCTCGCCCCTTTCAGGGTTCTCCACAGGGTTAAAATTAATTCCAGGCGATAAACCAATCCTGCATGATCTTCAAATTGCGCAATTTATTCCTACACAGTTTTCAAATGGAGCAATAATAACAAGTTCTTATATAGCGCATTTCACAATAAACCGTATCAATGCGCTTTACATTAGTCTCCTGGTCATTGGGCCATTAAACATCCCTTTAATCTTTCTCAGCTCCCATTTAGGGAGTATACAGCCCCGAGCTGCCGTGGCGCTCCGAAAGCTTTTCATTCACAATATCAACCTCTGCCCTCGCAGGTACCCATTTATACCCCTGGGTGAAGAGAAGCAATTATAGTAAAGTATCTTGCTCAAGGACACAAGTGTCACGACCGGGATTCGAACCCACACTCCGGTGACTTAGCACCAGAACTTGAATTCGATGCTCTTAACCACTCGGCCGCGACACGTGATTTTCCTCTTTTCTCTTAGCGGCAGGAGTGTGAGACGTGGTTTTTAATAACAAGCAAGATTTAATAACGCCCCCATTTTTGCTTTGAGAAGCTTTCTTATAATATCTTAGGACCAGTACGGTTCGTGGAACTGTCGTAGTTAGTGTTGTTTTGATTGATATAATTGTGTGAGAAGGAAATGAAGCGTTTTGGGAGGACAAAGTTTGTCGTAACTGAGGGAAATTACACCCCCTCGGGACAGTCCGAGTCCTCGGTGGGCTGTGTCGGCGACACTACAATGCCGTCCTAGTCTAGCACCCAAAGCACCTGTTGGCTGGGGGTGCTGGCAGTCCCACCCGTGGGGGCCACCTTTGCGACTTTGCAGGGTCCTGGGCTCAGGTGACCTCCGACCAATGGGTCGACGTCGATCCCGACCGACCCAAAACATCGCCTTTTTCTCGAAGAGGAGATAACATCCCTCATCAAGAAAAGGGCGGTTCATGTTCTTCCATCGGGCGAAATAGGGTCGGGGTTTATGTAGACTTTCTTCTTGGTCCCATCTGAACAGGTTTATTCGCCCCAGGCGGTTTCGGATGGAAACTTACAAAATTACATTACTCTCAAAATTACATAAGAGTCCATCCAGACGCCGGTGTGGGCGGCAAGTCTGGATTTGAAGGACGCTTACCTTCACGTTCCTGTCTGCCGAGAGCACTGGAAATTCCTTCAGTTTCAATACCAAAATGTCCGATACGAATTCTCAGTGCTCCCGTTCTGCCTCTCCACTTCCCCTCGGGTCTTCACCCGATTAGTGAAGGTGGTCTATGAGGGACACCCCACCTACCTCGACGACTGGTTAATTGTGGGTCAATCCTGGGCCTCCACGGAAGTGGCTCTCGTGCTAACGTGGCGTCTGGTAGCCGAGCTGGGATTTCTCATAAACATCGAGAAATCCCAGCCAACGGCATCCCAGTGCCCGACTTTTCTAGGGGCGTCACTCAACCTTCGGGCCGGGCTGGCCAGCCCTTCGAGGGAACGCTTTATAAACCTCAAAGCATGCGTTTCCCTCTTTTTGGCAACGTCGGAGGCCGGCTGTTGGGGCTCACGGCCAGCATGGTGGACGTCATAAAGTTTTGCAGGCTTCATATGAGGACGATACAACTCCACCTGCTTTCCTTTTACAGACCCAGTTGCAACACCGTCAGTCATTTAGTGCTGACTTCGGTGTGGCTGGACCATAGAGCTATATATATTGACTAGAGTGCTAACACCCCGTTATACACGCACTAAGGTTTTGAAGCGGTGTGGGCGCATCCATGTTTATGTACAAACAAATACAAAAGCTTGAAATTTTGTACGGCAATTGTACGGCTAGTTGCATGATCGTGCGTCCGTTCTTTTTTATGTGTCATCGAAGCAAAAAATGCCGTAAATGTGAACGCACAATCTGCTGATCAGCGCAAAAACTGCGAGCGTCATGTGCGTCATGATTAAAAGGCACGTTTACCTTTTTTTAGTACGGCAACCAAGTCGAAGTTACGGTTTTCGTAACGTGGACGTACGCGAGTGGACAGTTGCGTACGTATACGCACACGCCGAATGTAAAATAATCGCGGCAATGTGTGTTCTCTTAAAATTCCGAATTTACGCAACACACCAAACATGTCTGCGCCCAGGGTGGCTTCAAAACGCAGAGCAAGTTAGCACTCTAGTCAATATATTTAGCTCTATGGGCTGGACCCACACCTCCAGAGGTGGCTCGACGATGCAAACCTCTTGAGGGGTCGAGTTTTCTGCAAGCCCCGACCGTCTTTGACTTACAACGGACGCTTCCTTGTCGGGCTGGGGGGCTTCCCTGGGCCAACGAGCACAACACCACCGTCGTGTCATACATCAACCGCCAGGGGGGAACTCGGTCCCCCCAGTTGTGTGCACACACCTGAGAGCTGCTCCACTGGTGCATGCACAACAAGGTCTATCTTACGGCGATTCATCTCCCGGGCGAGGAGAACATCACGGCGGATGCTCTATCCAAGGGGGTGCATCCACCCGTCGATCTGTTTGCTTCAAGGGACAACCACCAACTCCCGACGTACTGCTCGAGGGGTCTCGACCCGAGTGCATGGCTGAGGGACGCTCTGGCTGTCCAGTGGGACGGGCTTCTAGCGTATGATTTCCCCCGATCTCAACCCCTAAAATCATTTACAAATTTACCCAGTCAGTTTCCCTTGTGGTTTATATTGATATCTGAAACAAAAAGTCGCATCCCCTTAAGGTGATCCCCTAGCTGCCGCTTCCCAGGTTGTCATGGTTGTATTGTAATTTGGGTGTGATTCCTGGCTACACGGCATTTAACGGTTTTATGGCTTCTGACTGGCACCCCTGAACAAAGATATTGACAAAATAGGGACACCGCCAATATAGGGCTAGATAGCTTGGTAGAGCACCGGCATGTTAATCCAGAGGTCGTTGCTTCGAATCCCACTCTAGTCAATTCTTTGTTCAACCCAAAAAATCGAATGAATGATGGATTGGAAATAAACATTGTTAAATGCCTTCCTGTTCTTCTATAAAATTACCTCTTCACTTAATTTTTTGTTTAGTCTTTAAAACAAAACCTGTTTGAGGAGTATCACAGCAAAGGGCCCAACAATGTTTTGGGGACAAAGTTGTTCTGCAATATTTGTATTACTTTAAAATCTTTTTAGATGAATTCTTTTCGGGTAACAGAAATGCCTCTTAAATGGCCTTAGACTGCAATAGAGAGCAGCTACATCATAAAATGTTTGCTACTGCATTTTTAAGTATCTGGCAACATCAGCTTCAAATTTTGCCTACAAATGATTAAGCTTGATGCTTGGTATCCCACCATTTGCTAAATGGAATGTCTAAATATCACATCTAAAATTACAGACTGATCTTAGTGGGTTGATTACATTAATGATTTTTGTACTGGGTAATACAAAGGCTGTACTTTCAGCCTGGATGCGAGTATTTAAATTGCTGGATGCAGCAAAACAACAAAAGATGGGGTCAGTTTGCATCTGTTTTCTGCAGATCCCAAGTATAGGCGGTTGTTGGCCGTGAAAGTGGTCCGGTTCGACGTCTATTTCACAGCCCTGTGCAGCGAGCACTTTGAGCAGTCGTGTTTCCAATCTGGAATACGCCACACATTGACAAGAAGAGAAAAGTTGTTCTTAAACATGACGCCAACCCAACAATTTTTCCAGCTAGTGGGATGTTGCAGTCAGATTTTACTAACCTTTCTTTGTGATTTCAAATTTTTAACTTTAGACATTACATCGTTCTAACAGCAAGTGCAGGTTCGGTGGATCATCACCTTGAATGGTAAGTAATGATGTGATCTTACTATTACACTCTACTAGTACAATTAAGCAAGACAGTTCTCTCAGAACAAACTCTATCTGGTAAGTAGACACACACATGGTGTTACCGCAAACCAAATATATATTGATACCTCACCATGCAATGCCTCAAATCCTACATATTACACTCTTGTTTAATTAGGTTGAACAAAGACAACTTTACTTCAGTGGAATGTGAACCAGTAACCTCCAGGCAATTATGCCTGATGTTACAGATTAAGTTCCACTTAAAGGCAGTGGACACTATTGGTAATTACCCAATTAATTATTTGCATAAAACCTTTCTTGGTGAAAACTAATTGGGAGAGGTTGATGGTATAATACATTGTGAGAAACAGTTCCCTCTGAAGTGCCATAGTTTTTGAGAGAGAAGTAATTTCCACGAATTTGATTTGAAGACCTCAGATTTAGAACTTGAGGTCTTGAAATCAACCATCTAAATGCACACAACATCAAGTGACAAGAGTGTTTTTTCTTTCATTGTTATCTCGCAAGTTCGATGACCAATCGAGCTCAAATTTGCACAGGTTTGTTATTTTGTGCATATGCTGAGATACACCAAGTGAAAAGACTGGTCTTTGACAGTTACCAATAGTGTCCAATGGCTTTAAGTAATTTTTTCTTGGTCAACCCAAATTGATTAAAATTTACCAATTCAGTTTCCCTTGTGGTTTATTACTTTATCTTTCCTTTAAAAGTCATCTTTCCCGTTACTATAAACAAAGCACCAGTCTACTTACAACATTGTGCGACAATGTCACGAAGATTTGACAGTTGCAACAGCTGGAAACACGTACACGCTGGCCTTTTGCTGCTTTTGGGTTTTTTAATCATTTTTCGCTAATTACGTGACATTTTGATTTTTTTTTTAAACAGCAACCATCTATAAAAACATTGATGATTCTACAGCCCTAAACTGGGGTGGGGGGGGGGGGGAGTTGGGGTGGGGGGAGGGAATCGTGAGGGATTCAAAAGCGTCCTTGTGAGAATGTATTTTGAAATGTAAGCGTAGCTGCAAATCTTGAAACGTAAGCCTAGCTTGACTCGGGATTGAAAGCGTAATTTTTGATTTTAGCGTAACAAAACTAAATGATGTGTATGGATTGTATGGATATGGAGTAGCTGCGTAGCTCGGAACGTAACCATATCTTTTGGAACGTAAGCATATCTTGGAACGTAAGCGTAGCTGGGTATCTTGGAACGTAAACATAGCTGCGTTATGGAACGTTATCGTAACTTGACTCAGGATTGAAAGTGTACCTTTTGTATATATAGCCTAACTTCAGAAGGAACGTAAGCAAAACTTGGAATGTAAAGCGTAGCGTGAGTCGTCATATTTTGGAAGGTATAAGCGTAGCTTAATATCTTGCAACGTAAACATAGCTGCATATGGAACGTAAGCGTAGCTTGACTCGGGCTTAAAAAACGTACCTTTTTATGTTATAGCGTAACTTGAAGGAACGTAAGCGTAGCTGAGTAGCTGCGTAGCTTGGAACGTAACCAAATAATACCTCAACAATCTCAAAAGTAACACTTCATTCACAGAATTAAAAAATATTTTCTGACAAAATTATGCTTTGAGAGAATTTTGTTGAGCCTTTTTTCAACCTTTTATACAAAACTATTATTCAACTGTTCTTTTTTCGATCAGGGGCTCCGGTTTTTTTAATCCCTTTTTTCTTCTTCATAAAACATTTTTAAATCTAACCCCACAATAACACTGTCAATATAACAAAATGCGGTATACGTTTGGACATCCTCAATGTTTTTTTATTGTTACCTGAAAACTCCTACCAAAAAATAAAATTAGGAGCCATGAAACAAAACAGAGCATAATATTGGAACGTTGCGATCATAAGAAATAATGGATTCGACTCAGGGTGTACCGACTGACAAACCCACGATGACAAACATGTACTCCCAACCCCTCCCAAGCTCAGGGCGAGACCCGCAAGCTTGGAGTTCATAGCGCCTGGGATTACGCCTCCAACCCCCACGAGACACGGCATGCACGGTATAGTATAATGCCCCGAGGCTTACGGTCTGATTGCTCCACGCCGTGGGCTATACAACAAGCTTCCGTTACAAGGACTCTTTAAATGCGAATCTTTCGTTAGATTTTTCACCATTATTTACATTTTGTAGCGATAACTTGAATACGTGATCTTTTTCGTCAATTACTCGTTAATAATTTTGTAGCCGAGGGGCAGAGACAGCAGGAGATTGTAAGGTGTTGTAGGCCAGGGTTCGAAATTAGCGGTCACCCGGTCGCCAAATGCGAGTGAAAATAGCATCGGGCGCAAACTTTGTTTGCTCGATAGCGTCACTCTTCATAAAAAGCAAATTCAGAAATGGAGCATTCTTTACTTAGTGTAAGATCAAACTTACACATTCAAAATTTTACTTACGATATTTTCATTGTAGGGAGGAACGGTTTCAGGCTGTTGGCGCCAGTGGAAATCGGTCACTGATGACTTTTCTGTCCCACGGAATCTCTAAGAACATTCGAGTCTGTAACTTGCGAGGGCTGAACCCACATGCGGGTGGTTATAGTCAAATCACTCTCACTTACTCTCTTTCTCTACCGTTAAATGTGACCCTGCTCGGTCGGAGTCATCGTCGATACTACTCCATATTCACACCTACATTCCAACATACATGTACCGTGTTCACAATTTGCCAATTCACAATATCCGAACCAAATATCATGACCAAATAAGGAATTTTCTGAACCTCGACCTCAGAACAACAAACAGTTTTTTACTACGCGTGACACAATATTGTTTTAAGTTGTATTTACAACTTCTAAAGGACTGGGCTGCTTGACCAACAATTTGCGAACTGAAAAGACTAAGTAATTTTGCCATGACAAAAACTAAACAAGTTACTAAGTTACACCGAATGTAAACACTTTGACATGCATTGACACAACAATATGTGAAAACTTGTGGTCAAAATACTGATCCTTGTGGGCCACTATCTTAAAGTGGAGTTTCAGATGAAACAGTTTTTTTGACACTAACTTGGCTTGATCTTCCATGTAAGTATGACCTAAATAGGTGGATAACACTATAAAGACCAAAGTCATTGGTGAGACGCTATAGGCAAATGAGGTGATAAACCGTATCAAATGCAACTGACAAATATGTCATCATTTGCAAAACAGCTTCCTGTTAAAGAGAAACTTCCTGTCAAGAAATACTTTATGTAATAGCTATGTGAGATACATTATGTAACTTCTGTTCAACATCAGTAATATGAACTGAAGGCAGTTTCTCAGGCTCCCAGTACAAAAAACACAGATGGATTGACCACCTGCACAAAGCCCTACAAGTGTATATCTGTACAAAAAGCAGCCTTGGGAGATCATTTATGCAATTTGGGTTCAAGAATAACATGAATTGAGAGCATTTTCTCCAGCTTAGGTGAAGCGCACCAAACTTTCCAAAGAGCTTGCTTCCAATGAGATTGGTTCAAAGGAATCTGCTGGAAAAGTCCTTGCTTCTTTTACATGTTTTACATCGTGCTACCTACTTTTTTTTTGCAAGCTGAATTCACTGCAGACAGGCTCAAGCATTCTACAAATAGAACAGAATAATGTTTTATTGTCACTTGTAAAAAACAAATATTAGTACAGTGAAATTCGTTTTGGTTTTGCGTGTCTAAAAATATGTTATATATAAAAATTACACTAAAAATTTACCATTAATACAAAAATACATTGAAATATAATATAAACAACTCTGAAAAGTATTACAATGGGAGCATAACTTACATCACATGACTATCTATAGATGGTCCTTTTTAGAAAACTTCTTAAACACGCCAGCCATCCATCTGAATAAATAGAGGGCACTCTTTCTGGGAAACACAAGACTAATTTGGGGTTTTGCTTTCTGATTTTGGGGATCAAACAGTATCCAACTGCATGTTCTTTCAATAGAGCGATTGCGCAACACAACATCACGTGACCTGCAGTGGCTGTTAAACATCAACAAACGTAGCGTACTGCATATCAACGTGCGTTAAAAAGACATGATTACTGTTGCAATTTTTTGTTCAATAAAGCCTCAACTCTCGAAATCACTGAAGAATATTCCAGCGACATCCACGAGAATGTTCACACGATGTCATATGTTTGTGCATGGAAAGTGTGGTTGCCCTGGTAGTAATGATTTTGCTGCCAATATGTTCAATAAAAATCTCCTGAAGAAGCTACAAATCCCTTTACTTTTACCTTCTAGCTGGCAGCTAGAGTCGGACAACTTCGCAGTCTCACTTGGCACAGCCCGACCTCACGCCACAACGCAAAATCTATGGCGCGTGAGCTCGCTCAAACCTCAGTAATTTACGTAGTCTAACCATACTCTAAAAAGAGAAATTCTAGAGCAGTGTCTTACCAACTAGACTACCGAGGTTGCCGGTAGCTAGAGGTAGTTGAATCCTATGTTTTGGCAGCAGGTACCGCAACGATATACATGTAAGAGATGTTAAACTTGCATCGGGGATAAAGAATATTAATTTTGGTTTTTACCCAAAATTAAGAAAAACTTAAATGGTCATAACTCCTGATTGCAATGATGTACTTGAAGCTTAACTGAAATATTGCTTCTTACATGTAGATTCATATGAAAAGATAAAACTCAAAGACTTAATCACTGGTTTCAGTTGAATGAGTTAAAACAATGTTAACCTTTAATGGTCATAACTTCTTATTGCAACGATTTTCTGACTTGAAATTTAAATCAAATATTGCTGAGTACATGTGGATAATATGAAAAGATAAAACTCTAAAGAGTTTATTTTATAACTGGTTCAAGTTGAATGAGCTAAAGCAATGATAACCATAAATGATCATAACTCCTTATTGCAATGATGAACGATTTACAACTTTAATCAAATATTGCTGCTTACATGTCTTAAATATGAAAAGATAGAACTCAAAGATCACTGGTTCCAGTTGAATGAGCTAAATCAATGAAAACCTTAAAAGGTAAATACATTTTATAACATGCATTCTTTATTCCTGATGCAAATATAACATCTCTTACATAGGATTCGAACTGTCTATAAAGCTGCCGGGAAACCTCGGTAGTCTAGTTGGTAAGACACTGCTCTAGAATTGCTAGGGTCGTGGGTTGGAATCCCACCCAAGTACCATGCCTGTGATATTTCTTTCACAGGACTCGGGGGAAAGTACTGAGTATACAGTGCTAACACACATCAGTGTATGGGTAAAAACCAAAATTAACATTTTATAACAAATGGTTCCAATCACTTTTCATGGACCCACTCGCCCGATCAAAGGCAACTTGTCCCCTCGAATTTGTTTTCAGTATTAATAAATTAAATATTACATGTAAGTAGAAAACAAGCATCTATTCCTTATTCATATATTTAAAATGATGAAGTTACACACACCTTTTTTATTAGAGTATCTAAACTAAAGAAAAGGTAAAAACATACAGGTTCTTCATGACCATAAGCTCTTGTTTTCATTTTTAATGATAACCATATGATTTCATTTCAGGGTCGGTTTAGTGGAATCTAAGATAAGAATTTTGGTGGGTAATCTTGAAAGGAATGCATACATCAAGCTGGCACATGCAAACCCCAAATCTTTCAACCCACAAGAAATCGAGGAAAAGTAAGTTCAAACTAAATTTTCTCCATGGTATGAACAATTGCAGCTTTCTCTCACGGGGAAAATTTGTTCAGCTTTCAGAGCAAACGGCTTGCAGTGCACTAAAGGTCCAATTTCTGCTCAAGCAAATCAATTTACATAAAAATTTACACTTGACAAAACTAAGCAGGAAACCAAGGAAAGATATATAAAATATAAATATAAAACATTATTTTTTTGCTGGAAACATTTATTGGTAAGCAAAGCAGAGCCTGCTGAGATACTTTTTATGCGTAATTAACTCCATAAATGGGCAATCCAATTTATCAGGGCCCAATTTCATAGAGCTGCTGAGCGGCCGATTTTGTGCTTACTGCCCTTTTTCCATAACATAGTGCTGCTAACTGTAAGCATATAAAAAGGCATGCTACATTTAACCTTTAGGTGCTACTGTAGGAAAATGAGTGCAAAGTCATGGTGGACGTGCAAGCTGGCTGCCTTATTTTCTTGCTTATGTTTAAGCAGTATTTATTGATCACAAAAGTTTGCTTTGCATGAAGTACATGTAACACTATGAAATTGGCCCTTTTTGAGGATGCATCTATCCAAGTTTTGCTCCACTTACATGTTCATGCACATGTACATGTAGCTACAGAATGCCTATTGGTCATAATAACATTTTATTTCACAAAGTTGTGAAACTGTTACTTTCACAATAGTTATAGTAGTAAGCATTTTTATAGCTTCCATCCATGCTAAATGCTCCTGGTTGCTTAACTATTAAAAAACAACACAAATCCACTTATTGAAAAATACAGACAGAGGTAACTGATTTTAAAAAGTACTGGTACACTACAAAAACACAATAATGTTGTTGACATTTCATTTTGCCAAAAACACTGGTGGGTCATTCCGTGTCAAATCACTCAAAAAAGGGCAATTTTAAAGCCTCCCCTCTTCAAATTTGCTCATATTTGGTTTATGGGGTAATCGTGGCTCAACAAGCTCAAATTTTAAATTTAAGCTCCATCCGATAAACGTTTTTTGCGCTACGGCATGCTCTTTCTTGTTGATTTCGGTCAAAATGCGCCTGACCTCTGACATTCAACTGACCATAAATTGGTAACCTTTGGGTCAAATTGGTTGAAATTGGTGTCTTTGGAAAGGGAATTGTGTAAGCTTTCCAAAAATGTCTTTATTTCTTTTGTAGGAACATGTTTAGGTATGATAACCTTTTGACCTCTACTTTGACCTTGAATTTGACCTTGTGGATCATGTGACCCTGCAACGAACTTAGGTGAAAATTTACCCTTATATGTTTTCTCCACAATATCAAAAATTTAGAGATATAATATTTTTGGCTTGCTTTCAAGCTCCACTCAAAGTTTTCCTACTTCACTTTTCCTGTGCAAAGTACTAGTACATTTGATACATGTCCATACGTATGTATGTCATAATTTTGCTTGGGGACCATAGCCTTGCTTGATATACATGCGTATGAACAGGTATGTATATGTACATGTACTTTGCATAGGAATAGGCAAGTAGGGCAACTTTGAGTGGAGCCTGAAGGCAAGTCAAAACTATTGTATTTCTAATTTTTCTATCATGTGTAGAAAACGTATAAGGGTAAATTTTCACCTAAGTTCATCGCCGGGTCCACAAGGTCAAATTCAAGGTCAAAGTAGAGGTCAAAAGGTTATCACACCTAAACATGTTCCTACAAAAAGGAAGAAGACATATTTGGAAAGCTTACACAATTTCCTTTCCAAAGACACCAATTTCAACCAATTTGACCCAGAGGTTACCGATTTATGGTCGTTTGAATGTCAGAGGTCAGGCGCATTTTGACCGAAATCAACAAGAAAGAGCATGTCGTAGCGCGAAAACCGTTTATCGGATGGAGCTGAAATTTGAAATTTGAGCTTTTTGAGCCACAATTACCCCATAAACCAAATTTGAGCAAATTTGAAGAGGGTAGGGTGTAACCCATTGGGTGATTTGACACGTTGACACGGAATGACCCTGGTATGAAATATCAACAATGATGTTGAAACCCTTCAGCCTATGTCACATCTACATTAGCGATGCAAACTCATCCACAAACCATGTTCCTGCACCTCAGCACCATGGCCTTGACTTTTGATCTTTTCAACCAAAAGGATGCTAACTTTCCTTATGCCCAAGGGCAAAACAGGCATTGGTTTACTTTAGTGTGTTAAAGTAGACAATCAATTAGTTTGTTTATTATATCTACATGTACAGTATGACATAAATCTGTTGTGACATGTATTAATGGTATGATTGGATTGCAGGAATGATTTCTTTGCATCTCTTTGGTTTATTGGCCTGGAGTTCAAACCTATTGATTCTTCCACCAATGTTGATTTGACCTTCGACATTCAAAGTTTTGTGGACACTGTACACAGGCAAGCCATTAGTATTGGCATGTTGAAAGATGGGATGAAAATAGAAGCCAAGCATGTCAAACGGTAAGTTATTTTAGGGCCATAGCATAATCTGTAGAACTGTACCATTAATGTTAATCCACTCCTAGAAAGAGAACCAACTGATGTATGTAATTCGTTTCAAAGAAACTGTAAATTTATTACTGTCATTGTTACATTTGAAGAGGCAAATGGTCAATTGTTGTATTAGTCAATTGAGTCTTGTCTAAACTCCTTTACACATTAACTGCAGAGCTGACACTGAGGCTTTTCAACATTTACTCCAACTACATGTACCATTTTAGGTTGGGACAAGAAGATTATGTTAAACTGAAATCATGTCAATGTAACTTATGTTCAATGTGTAAGGATATTCGATGACATGTAGATTGTAAAAACTTTGTTTTTGTGCCTGGCACTCTCCTAGTTCTTTCTCCCTTCCATTGATAGCACACCTCAAAGCATAATCCAGGACGAGCACAAACAAGAATGGTGCTAGTGTGTCCCCCTGCAGAACTCCAGCCATGATTTGAAAGAGGTCTGTAGTACCATCTTACCCCACGCCTTGTTGTAGCTTGCAGTGATTGCCATGTCTACCTTTTCTGGGACACCATATGCTCGGACGATCTCAATGAGCTTGCCTCGGTGTACAGTCTTTCTTGAAGTCGATGAAGGTGATGACACACGACATGTTCTTGTCCCAGACTCCTTCCAGTATTAGCCTCAGGGCAAGGATTTGCCCAGTTGTGGGTCTGTTTGGACGGAAACCATTCTGCGAGTTTCTCAGGGCATATGCAATTCAGAATCATACGGTTGTATGTCTTCATGACAAGAGAGGAAAGACTGATCCCCCAGTAGTTATCTGGTGAAGAAAAGTCACAGGATTTGGGTACTGGTATGATGTTAAGAGTAACCCACTCAGGTAGCTCTCTGGAATCATATACTTAATTGTTATGCTTAATGAGCTAAATGAACTAAATGAGCGCCAGAACCGTGTTGTCTAGTGGGACGAACTTGAGTAACTCGAGTGTTACACCGTCCTCACCACAACTTTTCCCCATCTTGATGTTTGACTTGGCCTTCTGGTTCTCCTTTAAGGAGAAGGGACTATCAAGTATGGGCAGGTTGCTGAACACTTGGGCTACTTGTGTGTCCTCATCCACTATTTCGGGAGAGTTCCCTGGCAGCTTCTTAAAGTGTGCATGCCATAGCAGCACCTTCTCCTCCGCGCTTGGGGCCTTGAGCTTGGCAGCTTGGGATCTACATCTGGCAGAGATTTCATTTAATCAGCTTCCAACTTGTTGCATGCTGCTGGGCTTCATGTACATTCTGGACCCCTTCTGCTCCAGCTCCTCTCTCTCGATGTGGCAGAGACGCTGTATAGCTCGTGCTTCTCCAGCTTGTACTTATCGCAAAGGAGCTGAGAATCTCTCTATTGTAGGCATGATTTGCCTCTGGCATTCTCTGCCTTGCAGCATGAACTCTTGGGTTGTTGCAGCTCTCCTTCTTTTTCTTTCTCTTGACTTGCTTCAGACAGGCTTTTGTAACATCGTGTTTCGCAGACACAAAGTGCTTGTAGAGATCTGAGAGATTGTCTTTGTCACTCTGTAGCACCTGGTACACACAGACCCCCATGGGCCCCACTCTATTCAAGGCAGGGAAGTCACAGTCAACCCTGTCACAGTTCCATGCTCCGGACTCCCACTCTATTCAAGGCAGGGAAGTCACAGTCAACCCTGTCACAGTTCCATGCTCCGGACTCCCACTCTATTCAAGGCAGGGAAGTCACAGTCAACCCTGTCACAGTTCGATGCTCCGGACTCCCACTCTATTCAAGGCAGGGAAGTCACAGTCAACCCTGTCACAGTTCCATGCTCCGGACTCCCACTCTATTCAAGGCAGGGAAGTCACAGTCAACCCTGTCACAGTTCGATGCTCCGGACTCCCACTCTATTCAAGGCAGGGAAGTCACAGTCAACCCTGTCACAGTTCGATGCTCCGGACTCCCAAGATTGGATGTTTCATCAGAGTTTTACCAAGAGATTTGATCAATTCTGCAAAACAAAGTGCAATAATAATCCTCCGTTGTTCTCTTTGGGGGTTCCCCGCACCCCTGCTGGGTCTGAGAGGGAACCCGCACCATACCAGGCGCTGGGATCACCTCGTCCTTCTAACGAGGCTCCAGCACGCAGACCCCTTGCAGTCCAACAGCAGCTATTTCTATTAATTTCTAGATGAATTTCAAGACTTTCCATTCTTGGCGATCCTGCTTTTGACAACAGCATTGATTGTGACTCTCATTATTGTTATTATTTTTTTATTCACCAAAACAGAACAAAACAAAATACATTGACGACATTCAAGCCCAAGATGGCCAAGGGACAACAAAAGCAAATACATACTATGATCCGTAGATCTGTTGCCCCACATCTGGGGTACACAATAAAATTAATATAGATTTAACATAATGTAGTACACGAAGCAAGAATAAAAGCAGAAAATTAAAAAACAAAAGAAAATGATAAATATATATTTAGAATAAAAAATAAATTGAATTAAATAAAAAATAAATAAATAAGTAAAAATAACAGATGAGGTAAGAATAAACAATAAAGTTGAAAATGAGTGAGCAGGAAATTACAGACCCATCAGGCCTCTCTTCTGTTAAAGGCAGTGGACACTATTGGTAATTACTCAAAATAATTATTATCATAAAAATCTTTCTTGATTATTATCATAAAAAACCTTTCTTTTTACAGGTTTGTTATTCTATGCATATGTTGAGATATATGTATACCAAGCGAGAAGGCTGGTCCTTGATAATTACCCATAGTGTCCAGTGTCTTTAAAACTCAACCCCAGCCATACAAACGCCCCCAAAATGATGCTTCAAAAATAAAATGGCATTGGTAAAAGGGATGAGAAGGGTGCAAGCAGGAGATGGGACAGACTCAAAACTTATTGCATGTAACAATTTGTATTATAAGACAAAACACATTGCATACATGTACCCTTTTGTACAGGCCTTTACCAAAGACAAATCTACAAAATGATAACCCTTGAGTGTCCCCTCCAGCAGTTGCCGCACAAACCTGCTATTGCAAATGGTGAGGAGAACAAAAGAAGCAAATATGGCATGTATGGTAACATATATTGGCAGATCAGTACAGTTCTGTAACTGACATTCTAAATTGCTCTTTTAGCACTTTAGCCTCCCATTACAAAGGAAATAAACCGTGGTCATTCCAGTCCCCCAAACCAAATCATCAGCCATCGACAAACTTCAACCAATCTCACTTAATACGGACTACTTTACTAGAGTAGCAGAGAACTTTGCCTTCAAATGGATTCTGCAAGACATCCTTCCCCAGCTAAAATTCCCACGTGACAGTGCGGATCCCAAGCATGCCCAGACACGTCGAGTCTTGTCTCAATGCGTTTACTGTTGGTTTGCGTAATTTTTACCAATAGAGGGCGCTTAATCTCACGCTATTACATTGTTCCAAAATGCCCTCTAGCGTTCAATGTTTCTTGTATTTATTGTCACACACAAAGTACCAACAACTATAGGCGTGATATCTGCTTTTGTGTTGCGTGATGAAATTTACAGACCTAGGAACGGTTGCGTTTTGGGGCCTATTTTCTGTGTCATTTTAAGAGTCCCTGCCTGTAAGAATGTACCAAATGGTGATTCATGGGTTCTCGGATCTTCTAAAAATTTAGAGTGATACATTATCATACCAAACGAATAAATCCAAAATTTTAGTTTGCTGACGCTTTCGGTTTAGGAGTTATCAGTTATCAACGTTTGATGGGATCTTGTTGGCACAGATACTTACAGTGATGAGAAAAGTGAACGTTGTGCCAATTTAGTCAAAAATGTGTGGATTCAGCAATACTTTAGAAAATTTTCAAAAAATCTTTTGACATGCAAGTTGCAGAGATCCCAAGCTTCTTTTTTCATTTGTCATTAGATGATAACTGTTCCAAAACCCAGTTGTCATTAAAAACAAAAATTGATGGTGGCGCTTGAGGTTACTAAGGTGCGAAAACGCAATATATTGGTCAAATTTGAACTTTGACCTCTATTTTCTCACTGCGCCAACAGATTCCACGCACTTTGCACTTACATTTGTTTAAAAGATGTAAGCTCTTTCATGTAAATTTGTTTAATTCATGGGATCTTATAGGAGCGTTGAATTATGAGGCGTTGAAAGTGGCACGTGGGCACTGTTCGTCAAAGGTTGAGGTGCGCGTAACATGATGCGCCAACGAGATCCCAATTTTTTTGTTTTTACTTTGTTAAAAGCCCAACTGGAGGTTTCCAAAAATGTGTTACTTTTGTTGGGTTGAGCTTGGCGCACATTTTTGTGTTTACAGGGAATGTACTTTTCGTTTCTCAGGGGTCTTTTGGCCGAAACCTTGATAACTGGTAACTCCAAAACTGAAAACGTCAGCAAACCAAATTTTTGGATTTATTCATTTGGTATGACGGTGTATCACTCAAACTTTTTAGAAGAAGATCTGCAAACCCATAAATCACACCCCCCTCCCCCCCCCCCCCTAATTTGGTACATTCTTACAGGCAGCGACTCTTAAGTCGAACAAGGGCAAACATGATTTTATATAGAAGAGTTTGCGGTAACACCATGTAATGAGTTGGGGTGGTTCTGAAAAGACCCATTGGGTTAAAACATGATTTTAACAAGTGTTCCTAGCCGAAGTTTTGAAGCAATAAAATAATTCAATAAAATAAAATGTATAGAAGAGTTTGCGGTAACACCATGTAATAACAATCTCTAAATGAGTTGGGGGTGGTTCAGAAAAGAACCGTTGGATTAACTTTATGTTTCGATCAGTATGCTCTGATCGTCTTCTGGAGAATGCTGGACGCTGATGCTGCATGCTGCTTAAGTACTAGGTGGCGGATCAGCGGTGATGCACGAAGGCGGGAAATATAGGCAGGAAGTGAGCTTGATGATGCGTGGTGAAACCTGATGTGGAGCTTTGGGTGGTGTGTGGGGGGTGTGTGCTCACTCAACCGTGTCAGTAGGAACAGGGGATAGTGAGGGTGTGGGGCCTAGGTGACTGAGGGTATAGATGACCAAAAGCAGTCTAATGGTTGGGGCCTAGGGGGTGACCGTGGATATAGAAGATCCATTGGTCGGGAGGAGGGGGAGCCAGATGTCGCTGATGTGGAAGCCGATGTCTTGGGGTACGGTGTCATGCTTGTGGATCTCGATGGCCTCTCTAATGCGTCTAGGGTGCCACGCCTGGATGGGAGCGATGATTTCTGCTCATCCCAGTTCACTCGGTGGTCAGTGATGTGGGAATGCTTGACGATGGCGGATTTATCAAAGTCTCCCCTCCTTCCGTGTGCTCGATGTTCCTTAAGTCTAGTGGGAAGGTTACGCTTGGTTCCCCCGACAAAAACCTTACCACATTCGCATGGAATGCAATAGACTCCGGCACGGGCGGAGGGGTCCTTCTTGTCCTTGTGCAATTGGAGAGAGCCATAGAGTTTCTTTGGGGTGGAGTGATACACCTTGATTCCTGTAAAATAAAATGTGTTTTCGTCCCTTACGACCCTATAATTTTTTATATATAACTCTTGTCCTACCAAAAATGACAGTTAAGTTTCCTAAGCACTTATCAATCACAAAGGTCTAAAAAGAGGCAAATAAAAATAAAAATTATTACCCCATCCTTTTAAAATAAGTTCAGCCTAAAGCACGATTGAAAGATCATTATTCTCTACAATAAAAACCCTCAAAGTTTACCACACAATAGTGGTTGGGTGAATGACGTTTGTATGAAGTTATTGTATAGAAAAGTTTGCGGTAACACCATGTAATAACAATCTCTAAATGAGTTGGGGTGGTTCTGAAAAGAAGTGTTAGGTTAACTCGACGTTTCGATCAGTATGCTCTGATCGTCTTCTGGAGAATGCTAGTTAATTGACTGAATGAAGTTATTGACTGTCAATCGTTTTCGGAACGAATATCCGGCCACACAGAAAAACGTTTGTACAACGCCGACAGCTGTTGGACCGAAAGCTAGACGCATTGCAGCATTGTTGGAATGAAAGCACGGTCATGTCGACCGCAGTCGACCGCATTATTTGAGTAAGGATTCGTCACACAAACTAGACCGTTGATTTGAACTGGACAAGAAGTTATTTTTTATTTCACGCAGTGATCAATCGTCAGCGGACAAGGCGCACCGAAAGATAAGATGTACCGATGTTTTTGGGGTCTAAAAAGTCAGATATTATGCGTCTTATCCGCAGGAAAATACGGTACTATACTCGAAGTTGTTTTCCCTAGGAACACGTCCATCAGTTATATACCATGGATGTGGGACTTTTTCTGTGAGCACCAACAGTCATGACAGTGTGTATGTTTACAACTGTGTATTGTCTGATTGGCAAACAACCATTTCTGGTTTTCCACAGGGAATATATTTGGGCCCGGTTGCATTTCTTGCAATGATTAATGAAGCAGCGTCAGACATTTCAGCGCACGATGGAAGTACGTGGATGATATGACTCTTGTTGAATCAATTAAACTCCCTGAGCAGAGTCATAATCCAAGAAGATCTGAGCTCTATTGAAGTATGGTCCATTGACAATCGCCTATATATGTAAAACTGAACCCAGATAAATGTGGAGTAATGAGAGTATGCTTCAAAAAAGGATGCCACGAATGAGTGAACTGACACTGTGCAACCAGCCAATTCAAGAACAAAACTCATTCAAACTCAGTGGTGACCACAGGCCGAGAACTACCAGACCTACCAAGTCTCACCCATTAGGCGTGAGACTCACGCATTTGGGCTCTGTCTCACGCTCACATGCACAGCAACCATTTTCTCACGCATTGGGGCCAGACCGGAAAAAAAATAATAATAAAGACAATGCATTGCCAAATCGCGCTCGTGTACAAAAAACGCAATCTGCAATGTTTGCACAATCTTCAGATTGCACGCAGTTTATCAGAATCATCAGCTTGAGCTGGCCACACGAACGCGTATGGGGTCCCCAAGTGTGCACTTGTCTGTGTGGCTGATGCAGATAAATATAACTGCACTCTCAGACTTGAAGTCAAGTCTAGTCGTGGAGGGAAGTTGCATCGCGGATCACACACTGTGAATTCTAAATCGGGGACTTAATTCTTACTTGGCCGTAAAGCGACATTTTATGAATTTGGAATTGGGACATTCTTCGAACATAGGGCGGACGTCGAGGGGTCGTGGGTCGAGGGGTTTTAGAACAACCCCCTGTGTACCTCATGTGAGTTTTAATTATTCTGAAGAGGTTGTTGATGCACTTTGGAACACTTTTTTGTCCACAACTAAATTTCTGCATTTTTTTAAATTTTATTAAAAAGAAAAGAAACAAAACATTGGGCAGATATTTCAAAAGCTCTTATAAACTGGAAAAAAAAATTCCAAGGGGGGGGGGGGAGGGTGGTGAGCTTTCAAGAATCTCATGCATAGCTGGCCTCTAGACTTGGCACCTCTGAACTACTCCATACGGGTTACATGGAAAATCACAACCAGTTAAAAAGCTAAACCCTTTTATAGAAAAAAATACCCATTGCCCATGTACAAATGTATTTCATAAAGGTGGTGTAATAATTTAGTATCTTTCCATTATGTCACAACCCAAAATAACTATGACATACACTGTACTCATAAAATCTAGGTCCTAAGTTTACAAGTGGTGGTGCAATTAATTAACATGATACCCTTCCCTGGATGTGAAGTTAAGCTTCTTAATTAACATCAACTGAGGGTGTAGCTTACCACCTCAGTGAATCTAATACAAACAATAATTAAAGGGGCGCAAGCCCCTGAACAATAACAATTTAGGGGATTAAAGTGACACGCAGAAAACAATGCTTAAGTAGGTAGTTATTTAAGAAAAAGGTTATACGTCCAATAGATACCCAACAACAAACTTAAGTAATAGGGCTACAGTATAGCAAAATTCAACAAGTGAAAATCAGTTCCATCGCATCAGAAAATACTGAGGTAAAAGCACTGAGTGTAAAAAAAAAAACACATTTATAATCAGTACCATAATCAATATGAGATTGTTCTCAATTACTTCTGAAAATTACCACACACGCTAAAACGACTAAAAGCATAAAAGATTTTCAATACTCATTTCTTTGATTTATAAATTAGAAGTAATGCCCAAACGGAATGATTTTTAAATGTTTCATAATCTTATGGTTCAGTTTTTCTCAAAAATAACCAAAGTGTATGAAATGTAGTACACATGAACATAGCAACCCCCCCCCCCAAAAAAAAAAAAATATATATATATATATATATATATATATATATATATATATATATATATATATATATATATATATATATATATATATTATATATATATATAGAGCGCTGGACTGGTTTAGTTATTTTGCCATAGAAATATGTACAGCTCCACGTGATCATTATAAAAGAAACTTATTGTAAAGCCCACAATTGCATACGAAAAATTGAAAAAGGAAGCGAACTGAATTTTGATTATATGGCAACAACAGAAAACAGGCTAACCTTCCATTTTGTTTTCCCTTTTTTTTTTCAACCCAATGAAAATGTACTTAAATCATTAATTTAAATATCCAAACAACACCAACAAATAGTATAAGGTGGTTAACGTAAGAGTATGTACATGTACATGTATAGTATAAGGCATATGTATTCACAATGTAAATACAAAAAGAATGTAAAATGATTAAAGCCATTGGACCCTTTCGGTCAAGAACAAAAAATAAAAGTTCACAGATTTACACATAACTTACAGGGTTTACAGAAGGCAATGGTGAAAGACTTCTCTTGAAATATTATTCCATGAAATGCTTTACTTTTTGAGAAAACAGCAAAACAATGTAAATTCTCGTTTACAGATTTATTTTAAACACATATCATGACACGGCGAAACGCGCAGAAACAAGGGTGGGTTTTTCCGTTGTTTTCTCTCGACTCCGATGACCGATTGAGCCTAAATTTTCACTGGTTTGTTATTTGATGTAGAAGTTGTGGTACACAAAGTGTGGGCCTTGGACAACACTGTTTACCGAAAGGGTCCAATTTACAGACATCAAGAGGCTTTTACTCATCAGGGAAGGACGTCTCTTGCTCGTCAGGGAAGAACTGCATTGACGTCGTTGTCCTTACCAGAAGCGGTCCAACGTTGTGGTCACCCGTATTCCATCCCGACGTCGGGGGCTCCTCTGGCGATGCTGCCGGACTTTCCGTGTCATGAGAAGACGACTCTTCCTTCGAAGGGGCTGGGGCTGTTGGTTCCGGTGATGATTCGGACGCCGTGGACGGGGTCCATGATGGCAGTCGTTTGTCCGTCACCTGCACAGGGCATTCATATTCTTGCCTGTCCCCCGTATCTGCTCAGGCCAGTGGATGTGGTTGGTTCCTCCGGTGATAGTCTGGCCGGCTTGGGTAGAGGTGAACCATCTTCTTCTGGCAGCGGTGCCTTGCTGATTTCTGAAAACTGATCCAACCATTCCATTTGATTGTCATTGTCCAAATCTTCTACCAGGTCTTGGTAGGCCGGCGGATCCAGTAATAATAGCGAGAAAACATCCCTGTTGTCCTCCCATTGGGCCATCCCTTCTGTGAATCGGTGGCTCAATTCAATCGCTGGCTCAAATTGTCTTTAAATCAGTAGTTGAGAAGCTCCAATTATTTTTTCACAAACGAAACGGTAGGCAGCTCAATTCTCTTAACTCAAATCGGTCGGTTCCCCTCAGATGTTCCCTTGTCTCCTGTGGTTTTGTCTTTATTCAGGTTGACAACAATGCTATTGTTAATGTAATCTTCGGCCAATCATTTGACTAGAAAACAGCTTCTTGTCCAATATCGACACATCGGTACATCCATATCGACAAATAAATTCCTCTAACAAAGTTCTCACTATGATGTCAGTTTTCTGGTCCAGTAATGCGTCAATGCCTCGATCCATTTTGTAAAGGGGTCCCCCACAACTAACACGTAGATATTGCCTTGTGAAGTCTTTGGGAGGGGTCCCATGACATCTAGGGCAAATCTTTCCATCGGGGCGCCTACCATGTACTGACGTTATGGGCCTCTAATTGTTTTAGGAGGTGCTTTTCTCCTTGCACAAATTAGGCATTGTCGTACTTTGGCACGCTTATCTGCTGTCATTCCAGACCAATAGTACTGCTGTTTAAGTTTCTAAGGGTTTTCTTCATTCCCTGATGTTGAGCTGTTTTACTATCATGAAGTTCTCTCAACACTTGTTGTCAACAAATTGTGGGAAGGATGGTTTGCCATCGGGTTACCTTCCCATCCGCTGATACACATTTTCTCGTTAACACTCCTTGACGCAGTTGTAACTGTTGCCACTGCGCCCAATGTTTTTAACGCAGCCGATTCCGTAGATAGGTCCTCCCACGTTGGCCTTGGGGATGCAATGTCCATGGCTCAAATTTTGTCCCCATAGTATCGTCTTCTTTTTGGGCCATTTTGCAGCTGTTCTAGTGTCCATAGCGGGGTGATTGTCATTTCCTCTGTGTCAGTGTCGATTGACTACGGCCAATAGTTCTTTCTTGTCACTAAGTAATTCGTCTCGGGCTTACTCAAAGCTCGACTTGCATACCCAATTACTTTCTCTGATCCATTTTGCATTTGCTACAGCACTGCTCCTATGCCGGTGTTGCTCGCACCCATATCGAGAAGAAATTCACCGTCAATCTCCGGATATGCTAGCAGTGGGGCCTTGGTTAGGATGCTCTTGAGCTGTTGAAATGCTTGTTCACACTCCACAGTCCAGTTGAACGGGTGATCTTTTTCCATCGTTTGGTGCAAGGGACGAGCATTGTTTGCAAAACCCTTGATGTACCGCCTGTAATAAGACGCAAGTCCCAGAAAACTACTCACATCTCGAACATTAACAGGGGTTGGCCTGTTGTTGACGGCTTTCACTTTGTATGGGTCCGTTGCAATTCCCTCATGTGAAATGATATGTCCCAAGTAGGCGCCTTTTTTCTTAAAAAAGACACATTTCCTCGGCTTCAGTTTCAAGTTCGCCATGCGTAATCGGCGAATAACTTCCTCCAGTCTTTGTAATTGTTCCCCTACTGATTTCAAGTAAAGTAATAGGATGTCCCACTGTAGACCAGGGAATATCCTCTCCATCAGTCTTTTGAAAGTCGCTGGTGAATTACATAACCCGAATGGTAATAAAAGCCGATTTCTTCTTGGCCTTGTTGTCAAGCATAACTTGCCAATACCCACTGGCTAAATCCAATGTTGAAAACCATTAAAAGAAGAAAACATAAAACTTGGTATTAATTCCCTTTTATATTTGACGTTTTTTAACAGGAAGCAGCTAACCAACTATCTGCCTAACACCATCCTTAAGTTCAAAAAGAAATCTCTTCAGAACACTGACTTACCTTGTGGTACTCTGTCAGTTGATATCCAACCCAAAGAAAGGGATTTAATAACACCAAGCCAAAGAACTGACGCTGCAACCCTTGACAACCCGCAACATATGACAGAAGATGAATTCCTCTATGGTAGGATCTCAGAAAACCAAGGAGGAATTCCGCTAACAAAGACCATGAGTAGTCCAGCTGTGTCACTGGAACATGCTTCTGAAGACTGTATAGCAGGAGTTCAGGTCACAAGTAACAGCGATACATGTGTGAACAGTAGTCAGGAAAATGATTCATCCAAAAATTCAAGACCAGTGATTGTACCTACCAAAGTATTTTTCAAAGCTCAGGTAAGATCTTAATTTTATGTTAGGAAAAAAAGTACAAACTTATAACAGATTTGTTTATTACATTTATGTTTGTTACTTTTATTTGTTGAATACAAAAACTCAACAATGGTTTTGAAGTTTGGTGCAGTTCAATGATTGCAATAATTGTGCGGTTGGTACAGAGAGTACTACTTTCAATATTGTCATATACATGTACATATATTGACTGCTTTGAACTACGGCGCCTGAGGTGATCCTCGCCGCATTCTTTTTTCCCATGGCGCGACCTGATTTTGATGCCATGCTCGTCTGCCAGCCCACAATAGTGGTGTCTGGTATAGACTGCAAGTCTTTGAATCAAGTAAACACATCAAACAAAGGACAATATTTGTTTCTGAAATGAAATCTTTGTGTCTACTTCACTCTACTTACCGGTAGAGTCGAATGACTAATTTGCATATTTCCTATGCCGCGAGGCAGAAATGCTAAGACTTTCACACACAATAGCGCCCTCCACCATCCTACCCATAACGCCCCGCGACATGCCCGTCACGGACAAAAAGAAGAACAAACTAACTAGGATGGGTCGGGGAACATAAATGACTGTAGAGAATTGATCACATTACAAGTAATTTAGCATCATGCATTATAAGCTTATGCACCACATGTACATGTATAATGAAGCACTTGTCGACGTGTTTATATTGCACGATTAGACATGGCGATGTGATCTCTTTATGTGTGGCCCTGTGTGTTGTGTAACGCTAGAAGCAGAAGACTTTTTGAAAAGAGAAGGGGTTTGCCCAGGTGTTCCTGGCTGTGGCTGCTGAATGCGCCATAGCACATTGTAAACCCTTATAAAGTGCTACATGTACATGATTGGGGTCTCAGAATTCATAACTTCAATCAACCTATCTGAAAAAAATGTATATACTAAGCGCCTTGAGTGTACTTGTTGGTAGATACATTAATATTATCACTAAAAATTAAAAAATGTATCAAGAGAACACAGAAAACAATTATTATGAGTGGAACTCTCCACATTAATAATAATAATGATAGTAGCACCTTGTAAACCCTTATACGGTGCTAAATAATTGGGTCTCAGAATCCATCACTGCAATAACCTATCTTTCTGAAAGTTTGTATACATGTATACTCAGCGCCTTGAGTACCTTGTTTGGTAGATACGTGCGCTATATATACATAAGACTTCGATTTTATTATTTTTTTGAGTGGGATCCCCAAGCTTAAAAACTAAAAGTACTCATCGATCTTTAAACCTCTCAGGAAACTTTAACAGAAGAGGAAAAAGGACAAATTGAAGGAGGGACAGTTTTATCGGGAGAGGGCTCTGTCTTGTTCAAGGAGCCTCTGTCACAGGAAATATCTCCCTCATTGAGAATTGTAAATCCATGCAAGAGTCCGGTGAGTTCAGAGTGTGTTATTTATTACAGAAACTGTGACTAAAGAACTGTTCTTTTATTATTCTTATTGGTAGGTTTTTTAAACCGCAGGTTTCAGATGAGTTGTTTAAAAATTATTGAACAACCAGTTGATTAATGTCCAGAGAGCATTCGCATTTCCCAGCAAGTAATCTGCTAGCTCTACTCTGTTCTGTACTGAACACATTTGTAGAGAGAGTCCTAGATATGAGGCATTGTTTTCGGGGTGGAACATTTTTAGAGCTCCATAATTCAAATCTTACCTGTAAACATTTGTGCAAATTGTAAACACAGTTCACCATGCAAACCTAGAGGAGTGCGTAGGTGCTGATAAGACATACTGTCACTCTCAATTAAAATGAGTGTTCTGCTCCTAACACAGGCATGTTTGAGAAAAAGAACAAACCAGAAATGTTTTTAAGTGAAGAGCTAAATTACTTACCCAAAAAGACAAATTTTAAAGAGCTTTTAGAGAGGAAATTGTCTAACTGCGTGACAAAAATTCCACTTTTGACTGTCATTTTGTGCAATACAATACATTCAGGATTCCAGCCCCAACACAAAACGTCACTCACAAAACACTCTGGGTTTTTCAGTTTGTCCGTCCAGTTATTACCTCTTTTTGAAAGCTTTTTATAATGTCAGTATTTTGAGAGATACTTGCTTATTTTTCAAATGGAAAGACTTTCAACCATGAAAAGTGAAATGAAAGTCTGTGAACAGGCCACCCGGCAAGAGAACTTGTAAACCCAACACCCAACCAAGCATAGGAAAACACTCTCAAGGGACTTCACATCATGCGTATAGTGCTTTCAGGCTCCTCCCATAGTTTCACAGCCTGGGATTGGTTTTTGTGGATTATGTGCTGCTCCCTTGACCAAAGGAGCAGGAAGATGTGTAACACCACACCGTGACCTACATCTGTAATGACTATGTTGTTGATTTATTCGTTTGTCAATTAAACTTTAACAGGAAATATTAGATTCCCTAGAGAGCACCACTGATTCAGGAAGAGGAACGCCAGAGGAAGGATATGGAATTAAAAGGCCATCATCTCCTGAACCTTCTCCTGTTCAAACACCACCTAAGAGGGCCAAGGCAGATTTGGAGGATGATGAGGTTAAAGTAGATTAAACAATAAGGGAATAAAAGGGTAGCGACTCACTCTTTCAAGCTGTTTAGAACCGGCAGGGTCTTGCCGCGTGATAAAGGCCCGAGCCGAAGGCGAGGGCCTTTATCAGATGGCAACGACCCTGCAAGGTTTGAAACGGCCGTGTAAGAATGAGTCACTACTCTTTTATTCCCATTCATAAATGCCTTTTTGGTTAAAAGGCGTAATAAAGTAAGGAACTCTGTCAAACTTATCTGTTTCCGATGTGCTTGAGCTCCGTATATGACGTTTCCGTGTGTTGCGTTGTTATGACTGAGACGCCTCTATTTCCGACAGTTTCCGGCTCCGTTCGTGCGCATGCACATATAGTCTTGGTGCAACACACACAACACACACAGCGCGGCCAACTCACCGACAGCACCCACATCGCCTGTAACAAGAAACGTCTTAAACCGAGACTAGCACGGAGTATTCGCTCACAACCGGTTATAAACACTGGTCATTATCAAAGGTTTAAACACCCCCACGTGACGCGCTCTCAACCAATAGGAAAAGCGAAACTGTCTGAGATATTTATGAAGAATGTTTAAGTTCATCTAATCGGGATTACATTGTTTTAACATAAATCCTTTCTTTTTAACCACTTCCATTCAGTATAGTGAACAAAATTGTGTGCCATTGTCCGTAGTTTCAGCCTAAAGCACACTTTAGAGATCAATATTATCTACAAAAAAAACCTCACAGTTTACCACACATTAGCGGTTGGGTGAATGACGTTTGTATGAAGTAGTTGACTGTCAATCGTTTTTTAAACGAATACCCGGCCACACAGAAATACATTTGTACATCGCCGACGTCTGTTGGACCGAAAGCTAGACGCACTGCGGCATTGTTGGAATGAAAGCACGGTCATGGGGAATAAACGCGTTGCGGCATTGTTGGAATAAACGACCGTCTGGGGGATTGCGGCATTGTTCGAACGAAAAATACGGTCTCAGTGTCTGAATAGCCTTGTTTGACCGCATTATTGAGTAAGGATTCTTCACACAAAGACCGTTCATTTGAACTGGACAAGAAGTTATTTTTTATTTCACGCAGTGATCATCAACAAAATTTCAATCGCCAGCGGACAAGACGCCCCGAAAGATAAGACGCACCAATGTTTTGGGGTCTAAAAAGTCAGATAAGACGTGTCTTATCCGCAGGAAAATCCGGTAATTATTTTCACTTATAATATTGTTGCCATAATGAAACTCTGACTTGAACAAAAGTTCTCATAATTAGCACCGGGATTTAATGTTGTCATGGCAGAAAATATGAGGAAGCACTCACTGTGACTTGGATGTAAACCAGTTACACATCACACTCAAGGTAAACTAAGCCTTGGGCATATTAATTAATAGGCTGGTTTCCTTCATTTACACAAAGACAATGTGTTATAAGATTGGCAACCAGCTACATTGTGATGGGCAGTTGCTAACCAAAGCACCACAGGTATACTGATGTTGATATTTGGGCGGTTGATAAAATCGTGTGTCAATGTTTTTGGCCCTTCGTGATATTGGTCCTTCGTGAAATTGCTGACGACATTTTTGTTGGAGCATTTTGTATGGTCTTTATGATGTACAAATTAACAAGCTTCAGAGAATCCAAAACTCCGCTGCTAGATTGGTGACACCTACTCAAAAGCGCGAACACATTTCTCCTATTTTGCATGATTTACATTGGCTTCCGATAAAACACCGTATTCAGTATAAGATACTTGCATTAACTTTCTTATGTTTGCAAGGTTTAGGCCCAACTTATTTCCAGAAACTCATCCAAAAATATCATCCAGTTCGTAGTCTCCGCTCTAAATCCAGGTCTCTCTTAGTTTGTCCCTCGACTTTTACTAAATTTTATGGGGCCAGAGCTTTTGCAGCAGCAGCAGCAGCAGCAGAATTATGGAATAGTCTTCCGGACACCATAAAACAAGCTCAAACAGTGAATTTATTTAAGACAAAGTTAAAAACACATTTATTTTTGCAATAGCCTTCAGTACTTCTTTCTGTATCAACTAAATTTTGCTTTTGTAATTTCTTCCTGGCATCGCATGCATGCAGCAGCAGCAACAGATGTATAAACTTGCCTCATTCCTCGCTTCGTTTATAGTGGTACGGTTCAATAATGTTTGCGTGTAATGCGCTTGCTGCTGCTGCAGCAGCAAAGATAACACGTGTGGAGACTTTTGAAAGTCTACTGAAAAAACAATGCACGTGTTTGCACCATGTGTACTGTGTACGTGCAGGTTTGTACACGAACCAATGAGCGGCGCGGCACGCATCTGAGATTGCCGGCAGGCCATGGAAAACTGGTATCTGTTATTTGCCTCACAACCAGCGAAAGATATATTGGGAACCAGCAAACACACGGTACGTCCGGACGACGTGCTTTCTTCATTGGTTCTATTTCTATGTTGGGGTCTTATCTCAACCTCGTTCCAGTTATACCCTATGCTGGATAACAACCTATTTCTCAAAAACACATCGCTCTCGCCAAATATATAGGCCTATATATATTTTAAAATGTTCGTCGCCGACAGATCGTTAAAATCACAAACATTTAATTGCAAAAGAATTTCTTTTACTCAACCGAATTTCAAATCAAGAATCTATAAAAATGGTTGGTGGTGAGAAAAAAAAAAACATTTTCAAGGGCAGACATAAGGGATAAGATCGTCTAAAAAATAAAAATATTGTTACTATTATTTTTTTTTTCCCCTTTCTTTTTCCGGAGTTGTAACAAAATCGCAGGCGAACCCAAAATTGTTTGAGCTTTACATTCCTTATTTTCCCTTAAACCTATTATTAAAAAAAAAAAGGAAAAATCACACAAAAGTAGCTCACTTCTACCTGGAAAAATAGGTGTCAGAAATGCATCAGAGACCACCACAGAGCTTCTAAAATACCCAGAGCTCCCAGGGCCCTTAAGCGGGCCCTGGACCCCGGCCGTAAGGGACTTCGCGCTGCGCGCTCGAGTTGTGTGCTTCGCACACAAAAATGATAGAATATTGACATTTTCAATCAACTTAATTTTTTTCCTGTTTTTTTATCATTACCCATTCTCATGCCTGGACTTCTCTGTGATTGTGATATGCGCTCTACAAAAATGGTTCATATTATTATTATTATTAAGATAATGTGTTCTCTTCTTTTAGACTGCCCCAAATGACGTCTCTGACATACATGTAGCTTCTGTACGATTTGGGTATTTTTCTGTTACACAACAGTGTGCTTTAAATTTTTCCAAACTCTCTAGAGTGCCATTTGTTCAAGCATGTTAACAGTACCAGGTTTTTTTGCATGTCTTTTCTAATGCTGTTGAGTAATCAAGTGTTCATTGACCACATAAATTGACATTGTTTTTTTCGTTTCAACCTCTTACATTAATTAATACAATAGGTCCTTTTGTTTAATAAATGCAATAGTTATAGCTAAATGTAAAACTCTATTTTCTCATTTAAAGTTAAAACACCACAAGAACATGATCTTGTTGCAAATTACACACAATCAAAAGTGATTTTATTATTTTATTATTACAACTTCTGAGTTAGACAGATTTCTCAAACTTAATTTAAGTTGGATTTAAATGTTTACTTGGTGGGAATACAATCAAGTGAGGTCAGTGGAGGCACCTCATAAATATTCTCTCTTTATGACTTGTAGTTCTGAGATGACCAGTATGCGGTGATTACCTTTAGGCGAGGCTGAACTCTGTTGTTGTATGCTGCTTTAGTCTTGACTTAAGCTGTATTCGCATTGGAATTATTTTGGGTAAAATAACTATTTTAAGTCCTGTGCGAACAACCCAAGAAGTTTCCCTCCCGGAAGTGTAGTTGAACCGTAAAAATTTCTACTTACTTTTAAGATTGTATATCTGATCTTCTGCATATATATATTCCTGTTTGTCCTATTCATTCGCCTGGCCATCGTTACTGAGGCAAACTACTGTGTCTACAAAATTCTATCGTAAAAGAGCCTTCCACTTCATTGCACCTTCATGATGGAACGACTTACCTGTTTTTTTTTCCCAAGCTGACTCTCTTCTGATTTTCAAGGGACTTTTACAAACTCATTTCTTTGAATTTATGTTTGTTTAACAAAATGCTTTACCAATTCAATTTCATTGTTTTGTATTGCGCATAGAGGCTCCTGCATTATTGGCTATATAAATATATCATAATATCTCATAATATTGTTATAATTATTGTTCTTTTTTCTTATATCGTTTATACTATTGAAAACTCATAGGAAAATGGCGAAATGAGTGAAAAGATCGATGGACCAAACCCACTTACACTTGCTATGAAACAGGTGAGCCAAATAGTGATTATTTAAATTTTACAAAAAAGAAAGATTTAATAAATTAAGAAAAAAATGTAGTGATATTCTCAGCATCATTTTAATTGTTTTTATAATTATTATTTATTATTTTATAAAACACATGATTATTGTTCATTCATTCATTCATTCATCATTGGTTTATTATTTTAAAAACAAATTCCCATGGCAACCGGAGGTCAAATTATAGGAAAATATACAGAGATTAAAAAATAAGAAAAAATCACACTGTTTCACATTATTTAAGAAATAATTGATTAAGGAAAGACAAATATTTAGTGTATAAAATAATATGTTCTGAAAGTTACGGGAAAAAAAAAAATGGATAAAAAACATTGTTGGCACAGTCAAAGGGCGCATAAAAAGCTGCATTCTATTGCAAATCAGTTATTAAAAAGGCGTGTGAGGTGAGGGAGAGGGCTTTTTTTATAGCACTCTGTTTGGCATTTAAACTGACCCAGAAGTCCGGAGTTCCTAAGTTGGTACCCACTATCAAACCTCTGTGGCAAGAGGCGCTTTAGGACTGATGAAGGGAGAGTTTTGGCAAAAGATTGGCACAAGTGGTTACGACGGCATACCAGTGTTTCAATATTGCACAATTGTAGTGTCTGAGTAGCGCACGTAGTAATTGCCAAGAATAATTCTGCATGCGCGTTTTTGCACCCTTTCCAGATCATTGCACTGCTTACTTGACAAAGCACCTGACCAGGCGGGTGCAGCGTACTCCAAAATTGGCCGCACAAAGGAGGTATATATAGCAACAAGATCAGATATGGTTAGGTAATGATACTTCAATTTACGAAGAATAAAAAGGCGGGAATTTGCACGCTTGATCATTGAGCCTACATGCGTGTCCCACCTTAAGTCGGCTTGAATAAAAACACCTAAAAGCTTAATAACTGCACATTGTGTAATAGTTTTGTCATTTAGAGTCAATGAGAGGGGATCTGGTTGGTTCCGCGAGAAACAAATGTCCATGGTGAAACACTTTTTCACGTTGAGTTGCATTTTGTTGTCCGACGACCAAACATCCAGATCAGTTATTGCAGATGGGAGGTTGGATCCAACACTGGCATCACGGGTTTCAATGACAGTCATGTCATCAACGTATTTGAAGTGTTTTATACTTTGTATTGTTCTCTTTGAAACCGGCATCGTTGATAATTGCCAGAAAGATAATGGCACCGAGCTTAGTGCCTTGTGGGACACCTGCATTAGTATGGGTCCATTCCGAAAAGCAATCGAGGTACCTCACGCACTGTTCACGATTAGAGATGAAATCACCGATCCATGCGGCTAAATGTGGTGGAACTCCCAACTTGAGGAGCTTGGAAACTGCAATTGTGTGGTCGATGTGGTCAAAAGCCTTAGAAAAGTCAGTTAGAAGAATGGACGATATAGATTTGGGTAGTTCAGCATTAGCATGGAGAGTGTGAAGAACATCAATCAAACAGTGCGTAGTGGATATGTTCTTTATGTCTTCATGCTTCCAAACTGGGCGGGGTCGAGGTTGGGTTTAATCGACGCCATTATTTGTTGAGCAATGAAGTGTTCTGTCACTTTGGCAAAGTGATCTGTGAGGGCGATGGGTCGCAAATTGTCTATGTTGGCTGGTGAAGTTTTGGGCACTGGGACGACAATTGCCCTCTTCCATTGTGCTGGGACGATAAGCTGTGCAAACGAGGCATTGATAATGTGAGTCAATGGCTTAGAAAGTTCATAGGAATACTGTCGTATACATGTAAATCTAGCCGCAATATTATAGGGCCACTCGCCTTCGTGCTGCTTATTCTCTGAAGCTGGGTGAGCACCACCCAAGGTTAAACAGGAGGGATTGGTTTGGTCTGGAAGGTAGGCTGGCAGTAAGGATGTATCCAAGGGGTCAAGGTCGTTACCGACTGCAGCGAACTTTTCACAAATAGCAGACGCTATGTCCTTGTGAGCTGTGGGATCAATGTTCTGCACATGGATGTTGCGATTTGTGCTCGTGCCTGTTGTAATTAGTCGGAGATCAACAAACCCTGAACTCAGATTAGATTTCTTGAGTTGCTCGACTTTGGTTGTGTAGTGTGTTTTTTTGGCAAGTTTGATTTCACGATTGATCTTGTTCCTGAAATACCTCCACAGCGAATGTTGATTGCCATGGAAAGCACGCTGACGCTTGACAACGAGTGATTTGATGTAGGGTGTCAGCCATGGTTTGTCAGTGGGATGTTTTTTGACTGATTTCTTCGGAAAGTAAGTGTCTAGCACACAGTTGATGGTTTCGTAGAACTCCGTGCATTTTGCAGTGACGTCATGCGTGCTGGTTACTTCCAACCAATCATGGTCACTCAACCATGAACCACATTCTCGCCCTTGCTGTCCTTCATGGGCCGTACCACTCCAGTCTTGCTGGTGTTGGTATTGCGGGTGGGGCTTCTAGGTCTGACAATGACACAGCAGTGATCACAAAGTCCAAGAGGGGAGCTGATTTCTACAGGATTGTAGAATGATGATAGGTTGGTGATGATCTTGTCTAAAATGGCATCTTCAAGAGTTGGCTTGTCCACAATTTGAATAAAGTTATTTGACAAAAGAGGGTCCAGTTCTAGCCGGTTAAAATCACCCATGACCATAATGCTGGAATCAGGCTGCCGAGTGAGAATTTGGTCAACAGTGGAACTGATGTAATCAAGCAGAGGTTGAGCAATAATGCTTTTGGGAGGGTAGTAAACAGTTCCTATCACAATGTTTGAAATTGAACGTGGTAAGCGTGGAGGCCAAACATTAACCCAGATTGCTTTGATGTCATCAGGAACCTTTATGTTATCAAGTAAGGTAGCATTCAAGCATTCTTTGGTGTAAAGAGCTACACCCCCCTACTCGACACTCTTTTCTTGGACGCGAAAAATTTTTGTAGCCATGGAAACTAAATTGATCCACAGGTTGGTCTGGGTAAGGTAATGAAAGTTTTTGACTGAAATTATTTACTGACTTGACATACTGGCCTTTACCTAACCCAGTTTTTAGTGGATGATATTGTGAAGAAGGGTCCTACCCATAACGCCCGCGACATGCCGTCATGGAGTCGTCCTCTTTTCTCTTAGCCGCGAGTGGGTGGGGTTGTTTTAAATCTGTTCCACAGTTCAACCGTTATCTAAACCTTTCCTTTGCTAAGAGTGATTAAAAAGACTTGAAAATTGTAGAGTTGTAGTTGTTGTTGTAGTGAGTTGTGAAATAAACTATAGTTGATTTCGTTGATAAAATAATGAGTAGTGTAAAGAAACTGGGAAGGGCTTCGGCTGTCACTACTGGGGTTACGTTCGTTTCCGCGGGACAGTCGGAGCTCTCGGGGGGGCTGCGCCGGCGACACCCGGCTTGCAGTCCTCCAGCCGGCCTAAGCAGCCTCTGTCGGCTGCGTCGGACGGAATACCAAACAATCAAAGAGGGGTTGGTTCCCGCTCCCCCTCTTCGGTCAGTGTGCGTGGGTCAACCCAGTCGAAGGTCAAACGCCCCGGCAAGGCCAAGAAAAGCGGTGCCGGGGCAGCGACCAAGAGAGGCAGGGCAAAAGGTGGCTTTGTTTCGGAGCGCACCGCCCACCCTCCCAGCATCGCCTTGGGTTCTCTGAAGCACGGCTCAGAATACCCAGCCCGCACCGACACCGTGGATTCCCCCGCGACGGTTGGTGACGGCCTTTTGCGAGGCATTAAGACCCACAAGGCATCCACCCACGCCATAGGCTGTGGGGCGCTGGCCATGGGGAGAAGGATTATGGGTGCGGAGTCGGAGAGAGCCTCGGATTCGTCCCGTAAGCTGGTACCGAATAAGCGGCAGAGGACCAGAAAAGACCGTCATCTTCGGTCGTCTGACGACTCCTCACCTGACGGCCATAGGAAGCATCATCGGGGTAGCGAGCCGCTATCCCGAGACGAATTCCTCACGGCTTTCCAGACCTTAGCGGCCTCAATATGGGGCCGGCGCAAGGTTCAGGAATTTTCCCAGTTTTCGGGACCGTACACCCAGCTCGACCAGTCCAGTCATGGCTGGGTGCGCCAGGATCGAGGCGGCATACCGTGCACGGTCAGCCGGCCACCGGCCTCCCCTCTCAGCCACCGTCCCACGGTCACCACACAGGAGGTTGCATGGGGTGTGATGGATCAGGGTGATGTGCGGTTATGCACGGGTGCACGTCCACAATCCCAGACGGGGACTAGCATACACCCTTCTGGATCCTTTGTATCCATGCGCAGTCGGATACAGTTCATCCTTATTCATAAAGATGCATGCAATCGCAAAGATTTTAATGACAACTATATTTATGTCAATGTTTTGTATTTGAAAAACGACCAAAGTTCATGAAATTTACACATGAAAATTTGACATAAAGAGAAAAGTTATTCGGGTAAGATTTGGGTAAGATTGAACTTTGCGGGCATGTTATAGCTTGCGCAATGGGTCACGATTTTGTGTTGGCACTGCATGCGATTCATCGTGCAGGGTAATCCGAGTGGACCGTGTAGTCTGCACCGTAACTGAACTGTAGACTAAAGCTTTTAAACAGCATTGGTACCTTTGCTCTTTTTTTCTATATATATTTCTTTATAATATAAGAACCCACCTTTTTAAGTAAGTTTAAGATTTATTTTTATAAACGAACCAAGTACCTGCTTTTTGGTATTTCTTTGCTTTTTACCTTTCCAGCGTCTACCAAGTGGTGAATTGCCAGATATGTCATCCCCTATGCCTAAACAAGCAACATTGGTAAAAAACTCAATCAAGCTCATCCTCAAATAAATGTAAATATGATCTTCTTTTATTGTTCTTGTATGTGTATGTTGCCTTTGCAGCAAAACTTTTTTAGTATAACTGAATTGAAAACTTATTTTTGATTGCCCAGGCGGATTATGCAACTTAACAATTGTTTTTGAGCTATTTTTTAATAAATCCAGCCTAAAGGACTTTCCACAATCCCTACAGAGTTCAACTTAATTGGTTTAAGTTGGTACAAATTTCAACTCATACTCAAATATTAAACATCAGGGTTGGATTGTAATGTATTGATAGCTAAAAAGATTTCATTTTATTAGATAGTTAGTTACAGCTATGGGATGCAGATTGTCATATAATTTCCTGTACATTTCTTGCAATTTTTAATAACAAGCTAGTTTTCCTAAAATTAACAACACACCTTTTTTTCCTTTTTTCTTTTCAATAATACAAACATAACAAGTTTGCACAGGAATGAATGTGTTATTCAATGTTGGTGTCTTACTTTTGTTGTATTATTTATTTGTTTTTGTAAATTTTCCGCTTTCTCTACTGGACCATTTACAGCAAATATTATAACAGGTCTGCAAAGCAGTATTCAGTTTCGGTACTATTTATGTGGTAACAAGTACAAGGCAGTACCAAGCATAGTTTGTTGCAAACAGGGCTCACTATTCTTTTAATTATGTCTTGTTTGGCACTTCTGGATTTTTCTCAAGGTGCCTCAACTGACGTGGTTAAGGTTTATAGCAATATTCATCTAGATATTCAGCAGAAACAAGTGACTGGTGAATCATACCAAATAAGCTTTGTTCTTGTGCACCTTTTTTTTCAAATTGACAGTATGAGAATAAGAGACGCTCATGTTTCCAGAAGATAATAAACCATAAAAAAAACACGAAAGCATTAAGAAATGCTTGATATTCTTGGGCTGAACACCAAGAGTACTCACAGATAATGTAGAGACTTACAGGGGAAATTGTTTCATGTTGAAGGTTTGTATGACTTATGTTGACAATAATTGACAGTGGGAAGAACTTTAGAAAACGATTACTTTGAAATATGTTGTGTAAGTTTAGGTCCAATGTATTAAATGGATTACTTGTAGTTGGTGTAGTGTTTTCTTGTGAAAAAGTTCAGATATTAAAACGAAATTAAAGTACAGATTTCTTCTTGATAGACTTTTATCGATTTATTTGGAAGTTGTTTTTGGTGGAATTCTAGACATACATTTACAAATTTGACTAAAAGGTTTGTTTACAGATTTTTATTTGCATCATTAATAACAGCTTTCTCAACAAATGATGCTTAAAGATGCTGTGTCAGATTTTTGGCCCAAAACATTAAAAATAGATTTTTTGAATGAATGGTATTTCAAAGAGTATCACCCACTCAAACAAAAAAAAGTTAAACTTTTACTTTTAATGGTCAGGAACCATGACAAAAATTTAAAATGTTTCTTGACACAAGAATTGGTCACGTGATATATTGTCGGGATCCCGACAAAAACTAATTTTGAGCACTTTATGTCACTGCTACTAATAATTGGCAGACTTTTTCGAGCAGTGGCTCAAATGAAAGCTTGTAACTCTCTCAACCCCCATCAAAATACCTATTGAATTTTAAATCAAAATTTGTTGATCAAATCGGCCAAAAATCTGACATAGCATCTTTAAAGAGCCAATAAAGGATGATCTCAATATTTCAACTATTACCTTTTAAAGGCCAAACAGACATCGTAGATACCGGTTAATAACCATTTTACTCTCAAAATTTGCATGTAGTAAAAAAAAAATCGAGTCAAAAATGCACCCGGCCGTTCGGCTTTATTTAGCCGAGATTTAAAAACGGCTTATCCATTATAATGACCCTTTGACGTCAGTGACGATCTTCCCCTAAATGGGTTTGAACACAGTTCTCCAGCATTGGCAAACTGAGGGCGCTATTTTCCACGTCAAACAGCCGCCACAGATGTCGCGATTCCTTTGTCGGGCGGGTTTGTTTGACCCCACGTTTTTCAGAAATTTGGCATGGAGCGTTTTGTAGTGTTTTGTTGTGTTCAGACAAATATTTCTGTTGTATGTACTTTCCAGAGATTGGATATTCTCAAAATTTGTCAATTTTGATTTTGTGTTGTCAATGTGGGACATTCTTATCTGTCCTATGAGCAAGTGCACAACAGACACTTTAATTTTACACTCATAAATACCTCAGTTTCGCTATTCCTAAAAAAATGGTGGAGAGCGCGTCAAGTGGGTGTGTACAAACCTTTGTTTATGACCAGTAAAAAGTGTTAAAAACAGGGCGTGACACGCAAGCTTACACCTGTGCTTATAAGACTGTTTCTTCATTCCTATTGGTCAAAAGCAACGGCCGGGACAGTTGTTCCACATCATGTGATACCTCGCGACGCACACAACTTTCATCATAAGAAGTTGTTTACCCGAGGGCCTTACCATTTCATAGCTGGAGGGGTGTTGTGTTAAAAGAAATAATTGAACAAGTATAATTTTTGCATTTATTTTACTTTTTGACCAAAAAGTGTTGATGTTTTTTTGACCCAAAAGGTATTTACGAATGGGAATCAAAATGTATTGAATCGGTTTTCAACTAGTAGTTTAAACCCGCCGAGGCCTGGTTCTTGATAAGTTACCTCGACTTTGTCTCGGTAAAATTATCAAGAACCAGGCCTCATTGGGAATAAACCACTAGTTGAAAACCTCTTCACTACACATTGATTCCCTTATTAAAAATTCAGATCACGATGACTGTTCTAACAACTTGCTTCCTATTCACTGTTCAGCAGATGTGATGAAGCCTTTACTTATGCATATTATGTTTAATACTGCATTTACAATACACTATGGTTTGTCAAGCTCCATGTCATCCTGGTGGCCTTACTTTCGTATTATACTACAGTGATGTCCTGGATATCAGGGTCCATTTCTGAGATGGAACATTTTAAAGCTTCGTAACTCAAATCTTACCTGAAGAAGCCACTAGTTTCAACTGCCTCTTTCCAGCAAGTTAAGGACATTAGACCTCTTCAGGGCCCAATTTCATAGAGCTGCTTAAGCACAACATTTTGCTTAAGCAAAAAAAATCCTTGCTTTATGAAATCAGATTACCGGCCAAGACTTAAGTTAATTGTTATGCTAAGTAAACAACAGCTAAATACCAGTCACAAGCAATGTATATGGCATGAAATTTTGGCCAGTAACATGTGTAAAACAAGCGAGCTGTTTTCGTGCTTAAGCAATTTTTTTGCTTAAGCAGCTCTATGAAATTGGCCCCTGGAAGACAAAGAAGTATGGCACAGGCCTCATTTGTGTTCAGTGGAAAACCATCTACTCATTTTTGGCTAGCTGCTTTGCAGTATGCGAGCCTATGTTATACCGATTTTGTATGGCCGTCCGCACTCAGTGGAAATTAAGTTTGTTTAAGTTTCAGTCTTTGAGTTGATTTGTTTTTAGGACATGTATGTACAATACAAGCCCAAGTGAGAATGTGATATATACTTGCCAGTCATTTTTGTAATTTTCAGCTGTTTTCCAAGAACGTTGAAGTTTTTTGAATAAAAAAAGGTTTAAGTTTTTTTCAGGCTTAAACATTGACATCTGGATTTTTAAGAACCAAACACAAGTCTTTGAGTTGAGTTGTTTTGGTATGGACAAGCCCAAGTGAGATTGTAATATATAATTGCCAGTAATTTGGGGGGAGTTTTCAGCTATGTTGTCAAATAATGTTGAAGTTATTGGTAATTTATGGAATTTTTTTCAGACTCGAACATCGACATCTGGAAAAAAAATGACCAAAACTTTAAAGTTTTTCTGGCTCCAACATTGACACCTGGAAAGAAAAAAAACTAAATTTAAAATCTCAAAGTTTTAAATAACTTGTTTTAAAACAAAAATCAAACTCTCTGTCACTTGTTCCAGTTGTATAAGCTGAGACAAGGAAAAACATAAACGGTCATAACTCCAGATTGCAATGATTTACTGACTTCAAACTGAAATCAAATATTGCTTCTTCCATGAAGATTTAACTCAAAGAATTATCAATTGTTTCAGTTGAGTGGGCTAAACAATGAAAAACTCCTATTTCAATGATGTACTGACTTCAAACTAAAATCAAATATTAAAAAAAATGTGACAGCCACATCGGTGGTGAACTACTTTTAACTGTCTTTAATACCAGTGAGCTTTACTCGTGGTTCTACAAATAAGAAAACAATAAAAGATACAATAAGTCTACGATACGATTTACAGGCAGAGCTTATTATGAGAACAGAAAAAGACAAATTTCCATAATCAACTCTATAACCAATAGCCACTGGGTCAACTCTCTACACCCAAATAAGGCACTATAGGGTCAACTCTTTATACCCAAATAATCCACTTATCATATAAAAGGCTAAATCACTGGAGCAGTAACTTTACTGGCAAGTAAACTAAGAGAGCAACTGGATACTCATAGGCCCGATATACAACAAATACAGCACTGGCAACCTTTAAAATAGCCTTCAACTTCTGTAAAGTACCTTGGTGAATAACACGGCGATTTATGAAGTGATTGGAATCATGTGGAATTAGGCTGTCAACAGAGGGCGCTATCTACATTTCTGCTAGAGACTTTTTTACAAATATTGCTTCTTACATAAAGATGCATGAAAAGATAAACTCAAAGAGTGCATTACTGGTTCCAGTTGAATGACCCGAAACAATGAAAACCTTAAATGATCATAACTCCTTTGTGCAGTGAAGTACTGACTTGAAACTTAAATCAAATATTGCTTCGAACTTGTAAATTCACATGAACAAATTAGACTCAAAGAATGTATCACTTGTTCCAGTTGAATGAGCTAAAACAATGGTAACCTTGAAAGGCAGTGGACACTATTGGTAATATTGTCAAAGTAATTATTACCATAAAACCTTATTTGGAAACGAGTAATGGGTTGAGGTTAATTATATCAAACATTGTGAGAATTGGCTCCCTCTGAAGTGGAGTACATGTAGTTTTCGAGACAGAAGTAATTTTCCACGAATTTGATTTCGAGACCTCAAGTTTAGAAATTGAGGTCTTGAAATCAAGCATCTGAAAGCACACAATCATGTGACATGGGTGTTTTTTCTATCATAATCTCGCAGCTTCGACCACAAAATGGAGCTAAAATTTTCACAGGTTTGTTATTTTATGTATATGTTGAGATACACCAAGTGAGAAGGCTGCTTTTTGACAATTACCAATAGCCACATCTCCTTATTGCACGGATAGGCGTATACCGATTTAAGAGTCAGTTCAGGTAAATAATTGACGTAGTTGCTCACGGTCAAAAAATGATTTTTTTTTTATACTTTGTGGGTGGAAGGGCCTTGGGGTGCAAGTAAACAAAATTGCATTTTCAATTCTATATATAGCCCGTTGCCATGGTTACGGCTCATTTTGTTTTTTGGCCATTTTAGGCCGATTTTAAGGTTTGAAAAACTGGTTTTTAGCTCATATTTACAACTCCACCCCACCAAAATGCAACATTATTTCAAAAAACCTTGTATATCACTACAAAGTATCATCCTTGGCCTTCCTTGAGAAAAAAAAATTATTGCTTTAAATATCACCCTTGTGCTATTTTTGCATCATGCATTACAGTATGTTTTTAGAACTTGCAAAATCGACATTTTTACCCTATTTTTGGACCCCAAAATGTCCACTTGCCAGGGGTCTCAGAAAATTTTCCTTTCGGCTGTAATTAGGGCCAACATTGGTCTTTCCATATCTGGTGTCAAAAACTTGGGCAATTGTATCCTGTTGTGACAGTACTGCCTCAAAACTAGACTTTTTTCCCCAAAATGTGAAAAATGCCTTTTTAAGGGTCTTTTCACATAATATCGACATACGTGTCCACGGTATAAAAAAAAAGGAATATTTTTCTCATACTTTGTGGATGGTAGGGACTTGGGGTCCAAATAAACAACATTTACATTTCAAATCATAACACGTTGCCATGGTAACGGTTCACTTGTGTTTAGGCCACTTTAGGCCGATTTTGGGGTCTGAAAAACTGTTTTTTAAGTTAATATTTACTCCACCCCACCAAAAAACAAAAATATTTCATAAAACCTTTTCCATCACTACAAATTATCATCCTTGGCTTTACTTGAGACAAAAAAATATTGCTATAAATTTCACCCTTGTGCTATTTTAAGAACGTGCATTAGAGTATGTTTTTAGAACTTGCAAAATCAACATTTTTACCATATTTTTTGCCCTCAAAATTTCATTTTTTTCAGGGGTCTCAGAATATTTTCCATTAGGTTTTGATCAGGGCCAAAAGTTGTCTTTTTATTTCTGGTAAGAAAAACTTGGGCAATTGTATCCTGATGTAACAGAACTGTCTCAAAAATAGACCCTTTCCCCGAAAACATAGAGAAATGCATTTTGAAATATTTGCTTCATTTTGAATTTATAACATTAAGAAGTTAGTAATAATTCCATCAATCTGGTAGCTTTTCATAAGCACTCTGTAGGCTTAGTGCATTACCAAACATTGATCAGGACTTGTTGATGACCTAAATCTTAGAATTTGCCCCACCCCGGCCCCGGCCCCGGCCCAATCATATTTCTTGACATTGCATAAAAAAAAAACGTTTTGTGAACAGCGCCTCTTTTTTGAAAGTCACATTTTTTAATTCCCCTTGCACATCAAGAAAGTTTGTACTGTCTTAATTTGCTATTGGTTCTCAGAATATTTCCCTTTTAGTTTTGATTGGGCTATCATTATGGTTTGCATGTCTACTGGGGAGAAACACTTTGGTTTATTGTATCCTGTTGTGACACTTCTGCCTCAAACATGGTAATTTTTCCAAAAACAATAAAAATGCATTTTGAAGTTATCCCTTAGTTTGAATTGATAAAAAACAAAAACGAGCATGCTTGTTAAAACAATATGGCACTGTTTCCATGCTCTTTAAGCAAAAAATAAAAATTTTATAACCATGCTTTGCCACTGAAAGTTCTTGTTTTGTCATGACTACTTTACCTAGTTGTACAGGTATGATTCACATTGCAAGAAGAGAAGTAGTGCGATGAGCATTCTTTACTATTCTTGTCTATACGTGGCCTTATAACAGTCTTCTTGGTCCCCTGCCCGCTACCAAACTAAATATTTTCAGAACAAAGAGGCTCTAAAAGTGAGCAAGTACTGTATCCAAAGTATCTAAATGGCCATTCACCTGCTTTGGCCTTCTGTAAGCAGTTCCCCCATCTATGGTGGGGTTCCTTTCAATTGTACTGTTGCAAACAATAACAGAGTTGGTTTATTTAGCGTGAAAAACAATTCAGCAGGTAATGTTTGACAATGTCTTTTGTTGATCGTTCTCAGACACATATATAATAATTATGAATTAGTAAGATAGTGAATGGAAAAAATAATCAAACTAGCCTGAATAAACTTTTGTCACTGCAAATGCATCTTACTTATTTATGTTGAGCAGGTGCAAGTATTTACAACTTCTTTCAATGTTGTTTCATTAAAGGAACACGTTGCCTTGGATCGGTCGAGTTGGTCTTTGAAAAGCGTTTGTAAACGTTTATTACAAAATGCATATGATTAGAAAGATATTTTAAAAGTAGAATATAATGATCCACACAAGTATCACTCAAAAACATCTTTCTAACCATGCATTTTATAACAAACGGTTACAAACGCATTTCAAAGACCAACTTGACCGATCCCAGGCAACGTGTTCCTTTTAAATGATCTCTTACATACGCTCATCTTGCAAATCGTTAGTATCATTGTTTTTAATAAGATCTTGGCAAACTTTTCCAACACTTTTAAGCGGGCTTTTTAATTTCCCACATTTGTGTTGGACATGATTGGATGCTCTAAACCATCTGCCTCAAGCACAGAAACTACATTGTTTATGATCTCTATCTCTATGAAAAGTTTTACATTTGGTAGCAGGCAGGGACCAAGGAGAGTAGGCCCAGTATTAAAGACAACTTGTAAAGAATGCTCATCGCACTCTACTTGCAATGGGAATCATACCTGTACAATAGGTAAAGTAGCCAAATCAAGAACTCTCAGTGGCAAAGCATTGGTTATGGTTTGGTTGAATACCATTATGTTTAAATAAAAACTTTGTGTCTACTTCACTCTACTTACCGGTAGAGTCGAATTACTAATTTGCATATTCCCTATGCCGCGAGGCAGAATGCTAAGACTTTTACACACAATAGCGCCCTCCACCGTCCTACCCATAACGCCCCGCGACATGCCCGTCACGGAGTCGTCCTCTTTTCTCTTAGCCGCGAGTGGGTGAGGTTGTGTTTTAAATCTGTTTCACAGTTCAACCGTTATAACTAAACCTTTCCTCGCTAAGAGTGCTTATAAAGACTTGATAATTGTAGAGTTGTAGTTGTTGTTGTTGTAGTGAGTTGTGAAATAAACTATAGTTTGATTTCGTTGATAAATAATGAGTAGTGTTAAGAAACTGGGGAGGGCTTCGGCTGTCGCTACTGGGGTTACGTCCGTTTCCCCGGGACAGTCGGAGCTCTCGGGGGGCTGCACCGGCGACACTCCGTCGCCCGGCTTGCAGCCCTCCAGCCGGCCCACGCAGCCTCTGTCGGCTACGTCGGCCGGATTACCCACCGATCAAAGAGGGGTTGCTTCCCGCTCCCCCTCTTCGGTCAGTGTGCGTGGGTCGACCCAGTCGAAGGTCAAACGCCCCGGCAAGGCCAAGAAAAACGGTGCCGGGGCAGCGACCAAGAGAGGCAGGGCAAAAGGTGGCTCCGTTCCGAAGCGCACCGCCCACTCTCCCAGCACCGCCTCGGGGTCTCTGCAGCCGGAGGGCATCCCCCCTCCGCACGGCTCAGAATACCCGGCCCGCACCGACACCGTGGATTCCCCCACGACGGTTGGTGATGGCCTTTTGCGAGGTTTTAAGACCCACAAGGCACCTGCCCACGCCATAGGCTGTGGGGCGCTGGCCATGGGGAGAAGGATTATGGGTGCGGAGTCGGGTACCTGGGACTCCCCCGGGATACCCCACTCACAGGGCCCGCCCTCGTCTTCGGGTTTCACCCGTTGTTCGGGCATCCCTGTCACTCAAGTTTCCTCAGAGAGAGCCTCGGATTCGTCCCGTGAGCGGGTACCGAATAAGCGGCAGAGGTCCAGAAAAGACCGTCATCTTCGGTCGTCTGACGACTCCTCTCCTGACGGCCATAGGAAGCATCATCGGGGTAGCGAGCCGCTCTCCCGAGACGAATTCCTCACGGCTTTCCAAACCTTAGCGGCCTCAATATCCGGCCGGCGCGAGGTTCAGGAATTTTCCCAATTTTCGGGACCGTACACCCAGCCCGACCAATCCGGTCATGGCTGGGTGCGCCAGGATCAAGGCGGCGTGCCGTGCACGGTCAGCCGGCCACCGGCCTCCCCTCCCAGTCACCGTCCCACGGTCACCACGCAGGAGGTTGCATGGGGTGTGATGGAACAGGGTGATGTGCGGTCACGCACGGGTGCACGTCCACAGTCCCAGACGGGGATTAGCATACACCCCTCCGGATCCTTTGTATCCGATCGGGATGCAGAACACCATGATTTGTTAGACACAGCCCTGCCTTTGGGTCAACAATCAGTGAGTGTATCCGACCCCCCCGGGTCCGGCGACTCGTCCCCGGAAGAGGACGAGTTGACCACGGCAGTTCAACGGCTTTCGATTGCCGAAACTGAATTGCGCCTTGTCCAGAGGGACATGGCCCGGGTGTTAGGTCTCCCCGCCGAGGAAGCGGGGGACGCCCCCGAGGAACGGCGGTCTTTTAAGAGGACTGGCCCCGCTCCGAGGAGTGGGAATGTTTTCCCGGCGATGCCGCTAGACCGGGTATGCGCTGACCGCATCGAAGGCATCATGTCGGCATCCTCTTGGACGGCCTACCCCAAGCGGGCGGATTTATATTACCGATTTCCCCCCGGGGATTTCGATAAATATTTCTCGACCCCAGTCCTGCCAGACTCGGCGGCAGACAAGCTGACCGCAGACAGGGGGGCAACCTCTTCTAAACTTCCCTTCGCTGACAAGGCGCGGGGGAAGTTGGAAGAAGCAGCCAGGAAGATAGACTCAGCATCACGCTTTGGCATGCGAACGTCGTCTTTTTTGCTCCTTCTGTCCGAGTACCTCATGCTTGCCGGCGACGAGGACTCGGCAATCCCAGCGGACATGATGGTGGCGGCCCTCCACTGCCTGGATAATGGCCTGCGCACGGTCCTAGACCAGTTTACGAGGGTTTCAACCCTAGCAACATCTGCACGTAGGGCATGGAGTCCATGGAGGCCGAAGCCAGACGCCTCAAGGCCACGGATAAAATCAACTTAAGGAAGCCGCGGACCTCTGTACCGGCGGCAAGGAAAGGCAAACAAGCCTCCTTTGTGATTCCACGTAGGCGCCCACAGAGACCCGCCCGTGGCGGTTTTCGTGGGAACCAAGGACCACCGAACGCACGCACGCCGACCCAAGGCCAACAGCGGGCCCAGCCGGGCCGTGGTTTTCGTGCGTCCGCCCCCGGTATCCCGGGGCGTGGCGGAAGTGACCTCCCGGTCTCCAGGCGACCTCCCGCCGACGGACCCGTGGGAGGCCGCCTTCAGGAATTTTTGGGGTCCTGGGCTCAGATCACGTCCGACAGATGGGTCCTCGAGACGATCGAGTACGGCTACGCACTCGAGTTCACGAGGACCCCCCCGTTGGACATGCTGGTTCGGCCAACGCCCACCCCGTCCGACCCTCTCAAGCGCCGTGCCCTCGAAGGGGAGATCAGTTCCCTTCTCCTCAAGCGGGCAATACGCGTTGTTCCCGACCAGGGGACACGGACGGGGTTCATGTCCACTTTCTTCTTAGTTCCCAAGAAGGAGGCGGACGCTTGGCGGCCGATCCTGAATTTAAAGCCCCTAAACCGATTTATCCGCCCAAAGCGCTTCCGCATGGAAACGCTGCAGGCAATCCTCGAATCAATCGAAACGCCCGCATGGGGGGCGAGCTTGGACCTTCGGGACGCTTACCTCCATGTCCCCATCAGGGCCGAACACCGCAAATTCCTGCGCTTCCTCTACAACGGAACGCTATACGAATTTGGGGTGCTCCCCTTTGGGCTGTCGACCTCCCCTCGGGTTTTCACCCGAGTGGTACGGGCGATCGGGGCAGCACTTCGGAGACGAGGACTGCTGATTTTTCAATACCTCGACGATTGGCTGATTGTGGGCCGATCGCGGGAGGCAACGGACGCGGCGCTTACACTTACTTGGCGCCTCACGTCCAGCCTGGGGTTCCTCATCAACTCCGAGAAATCGCACCCGATCCCCTCTCAGGTGCCCACCTTTCTCGGTGCGGCTCTCGACCTTCAGAGGGGGCTAGCCCGCCCTTCGGCGGAACGGGTACAGAACTTACAGCAGTGCGTGGCCCTTTTCCTGGGGGCTACGGTGGCGCCAGCGGTAGCCTGGCTCAAGTTACTCGGTCTTATGGCCAGCATGGTAGACCTAGTAGATTTCTGCAGGCTGAGGATGAGACCTATCCAGCTCCATCTCCTCTCCTACTTTCGGCCCAGCCGTCATTCGGTCAACCTCCCGGTGCCTACCACGCCGTGGCTGACCCCCCACCTTCAATGGTGGGTGGAGGACGCCAACCTTACACGTGGTCGGGTGTTCCGCCCGCCCCGACCATCAGCGACCGTCGTCACCGACGCGTCTCTGTACGGCTGGGGGGCGACCCTCGACCCCCGCCAGATAGCGGGGGTGTGGGGCCCGGAACACCACTCGACCCACATCAATGTCCTGGAAATGCTGGCGGTCCGGAATGCCCTCCAGCATTTCCGGGCAAAGCTAGTGGGGCAGGCCGTCCTGGTGCGCTCCGACAACGCTACAGTGGTAGCGTATATCAATCACCAGGGGGGCACCCGGTCGGCCCGGCTGTGTGCACTGGCGTGGGACCTGATCCACTGGTGCATACAGCAGGGGATCGCCCTGTCGGCGGTGTACATCTCGGGGAAGGAGAATGTCACGGCCGACGCTCTTTCCCGGGGCTGGATCGTCCCGACAGAATGGTCCCTCCGCCCCTGTGTGGCCCAGTCGCTCTTCCTGCTTATCGACCGACCTCATGTGGATCTGTTCGCCTCTCGGATGAACAATCAACTGCCGATCTACTGCGCCAGGGGCCCCGACCCCGGGGCATGGCGGATCGACGCTCTGACTATACGATGGGAGGGGCTGTTGGCATACGCCTACCCGCCCATCTCCCTCATTTCACGGGTGCTGACAAGGATCGAGCAGGATCACTGCAAAGTTCTCCTGATCGCCCCTTTTTGGCCCCGACAGCCCTGGTTCCCACGGCTGGTCAGGCTCCTGGTACACAGGCCGGTAGTTCTCCCACAGCGCCCGGACCTCATATACCACCCCGGGTCCAGAGTAGTGCATCCGACTCCGAGGGACCTGCACCTGACGTGCTGGGTGCTGTCACAAGATCCCTCAGAGCAGCGGGCCTTTCGAGACGGGCTGCGGAAGTTGCCGCCCAGTCCCGAAGGGCCTCAACCCGAAGGGTTTATGACTGCCGACTACGCCATTTCTTTAAATGGTGTAGGCGGCGAGCTATTCATCCCGCCGATACTTCTGTAGAGGAAGTCGGGGATTTCCTCCTATATCTTTTTGATAGCGGGCTGGCAACGGCCACGGTGAAAAATTACCGTTCGGCCATTGCTGCAGTCCACGGAGGATTCACCGACGGCTCGACAGTCTCAGATAACCAGGCGATTGGACAGCTGACTAAGGGGATGTTTGTCACCCGTCCCCCGGTGCGCAAACTGGTCCCATCCTGGGACCTCTTTAGCGTGCTGTCAGCACTAACAAAACCCCCTTTCGAGCCACTGAGTGGGGCCACGCTACCGTAAGGGAGTGCAGCTCGCTACGTCTCGCCGACGTAGCGAGCTGCACTCCCTTACGGTGGCGGCGGGGCACATCCGGTGGGAACCCGGAGGTGTCCGCCTGGTCCCTGCGGCGGGGTTTTTAGCCAAAAATCAATCCAGTGCTTTCGAACCCCCGGATATTTTTGTTCCCGACCTTAAAACCTTTTCGGCGGTCGCGGGGGACAAGCTTTGGTGCCCGGTACGGGCCCTAAAGTGGTACATCGATCGCACAAAGTCAATCCGAACCGGCCACGAACAGCTGTTCGTGTCCACGGTTCCACCATTCCGACCAGCGTCCCGCGATACAATCGCGCGTTGGATAGTCACAGCCATCCGCTCGGTGCCAGGCGGATGGCCAGCGTCCGATGGTCCAGTTCATGCCCACGAAGTACGGGGAGTGTCGGCCTCATGGGCTTTCTTTAAAGGGGTCTCCATGAGTGATATTACAGGGGCGGCCTCCTGGAAGAGCCTGTCCACGTTCTCTGACTGCTACCTGAAGGACGTTCTACAGGTGGATGGGAGAGCGGGTAGAGCGGTTTTACAGGCGGCCAGCCGAGCTGCAAAGCCAGGACAAGCTCCACCTCGGCAGTCACGTGTTTAGGTGAGTTCTTCCACGGTAATACAGTGCTAACAATACTTATAATGTTTTGTTCACCCGTGGGACGATACCCCCTGTACGTTTTGGGCATGGACCACTATCGGGCCTAGCGGCCGCGAAGCGTTCTCTGAATTTTGAGCGCGCCGGGGTCCTACGCCCCCCCCCACTTAAGACATGCAGTAGCACCGCGTATACCCACCGCCTTTCCTCGGTGCGAGTCTATGCAAATTAGTAATTCGACTCTACCGGTAAGTAGAGTGAAGTAGACTCCCCCCCCCACAGTAGTGTGGATGGGGTCTACGAACGAATACTTACCGGTAGAGTATCCCTCCCTCCTTCCCCACATACTCGGTCCTTGGGTGCTTACATTTAGTAGGGCTCATCGAAAAGAGGACGACTCCGTGACGGGCATGTCGCGGGGCGTTATGGGTAGGACGGTGGAGGGCGCTATTGTGTGTAAAAGTCTTAGCATTCTGCCTCGCGGCATAGGGAATATGCAAATTAGTAATTCGACTCTACCGGTAAGTATTCGTTCGTAGACCCCATCCACACTACTGTGGGGGGGGAATTCATTACTCAAAGGGCATGGAAACAGTGCAGGATTTTTAACAAGCATGCATTGTTTTTGGAAAAATTACTATACTGAAGGCATGATCAGTCACAACAGGATACAATAAACACAGTGTTTCTACCCAGAAGACATGAAAACACAAATAACAACCGAAAGGGAACACTTTCAAAAAAAGAGGCGCTATTCACAAAACATTGTTTTATGCAATGTCAAGAAATATGATTGGGGCTGGGCCGGGCAAATTCTAAAATTAAGGTCATCAACAGTTCCTAATCAATGTTGGGTAATCCACTAAGCCTATAGAGTGCTTAGGAAAAGCTGCAAGATTGATAGAATTATTACTTTTTAATGTTAGAAATTCAATATGAAGAAAAGACAATTCAAAATGCATTTTTCTGTTTGGGGAAAAAAAAGTCTATTTTTGAGACAGTTCTGTTTACATCAGGATACACTTGCCCAAGTTTTTCTTACCAGAAATAAAAAGACAACTTTTGGCCCTGATCAAAACCGAAAGGAAAATATTCTGAGACCCCTGAAAAAATTTTGAGGGCAAAAGATAGGGTAAAAATGTTGATTTTGCAAGTTCTAAAAACATACTCTAATGCACGTTCTAAAAATAGCACAAGGGTGAAATTTATAGCAATATTTTTTTGTCTCAAGAAAAGCCAAGGATGATACTTTGTAGTGATGTAAAAGGTTTTATGAAATATTTTTGTTTTTTGGTGGGGTGGAGTAAATATTAACTTAAAAAACAGTTTTTCAGACCCCAAAATCGGCCTAAAGTGGCCTAAACACAAATGAACTGTTACCATGGCAACGTTTTATATTATGATTTGAAATGTAAATGTTGTTTATTTCGACCCCAAGTCCCTACCATCCACAAAGTATAAGAAAAATATTCTTTTTTTTTTACCGTGGACACGTATGTCGATATTATGTGAAAAGACCCTTAAAAAGGCATTTTTCACGTTTTGGGGAAAAAAGTCTAGTTTTGAGGCAGTACTGTCACAACAGGATACAATTGCCCAAGTTTTTGACACCAGATATGTAAAGACCAATGTTGGCCCTAATCACAGCCGAAAGGAAAATTTTCTGAGACCCCTGGCAAATTGACATTTTGGGGTCCAAAAATAGGGTAAAAATGTCGATTTTGCAAGTAGTTCTAAAAACATACTGTAATGCATGATGCAAAAATAGCACAAGGGTGATATTTAAAGCAATAATTTTTTTTCTCAAGGAAGGCCAAGGATGATACTTTGTAGTGATATACAAGGTTTTTTGAAATAATGTTGCATATTGTAAATATGAGCTAAAAACCAGTTTTTCAAACCCCCAAATCGGCCTAAAATGGCCAAAAAACAAAATGAGCCGTAACCATGGCAACGGGCTATATATAGAATTGAAAATGCAATTTTGTTTACTTGCACCCCAAGGCCCTTCCACCAACAAAGTATAAAAAAAAAATATTTTTTGACCGTGAGCAAGTATGTCAATTATTTACCTGAACTGACTCTTAAAACGTAAATCTGATAATTGCTTCTTAAATGTAGATAATATGAAAAATATATAAATATCAAATATCCTCCTTCAGTCAAATATTGCTGCTTTTTAAGCTCATTACCATTATACGCTTCAGCAGTTAAAATATATATATATTCTTCAAACAAAGAGTTTTGGAATCATGTCACTGTTTGGTCGATCTCAGTAGCCCCATCAATGGAGGCTGGAAGAGAAGGAGCTCGTTCGACCCGCAAAACCACAGAGTAACAAAAGAAAACCATAACAAGGCCCCTGTCTGACCAGTGGGAAAAGGTGGAAGACCTAGAGCTGGGCGGCCAATTAACTAGCGGGATTAGATCTCTTTGTACAGAACCCGTGAAACCGCCATTCTGCACCGTTGCCTTCGTGTAAAGTTGAATAATTGGAGACAAGAGTTGTGAATACATACGTTTTCATTTACTGTTTAAGGTGTTTATACATGGAAATATCAGCACAAATTACATTTTTGCAACTTTCCTGTCGCCATAGAGGAAGGACAGAGACACGAGCGGTGGTTTAAAATTTGGGCATTAGCATTATAGCATCTAGCTTGACACTGAATCCGGTGCTGAATCCGGTGCTAGCTTGACGCTGCCCGGCATTAGGATCTCACGAGGGTGGTTGGTATTCAATTGTGTTTTTCGATTTGCTGGGCGAAAGTGTCCTCAAATTTTATCAGGTCTCAAAAAAGTTTGTTTTTTGTTTATTATAATTTTGGGGATTGAACAAAGAATTGACTTCGCGGCATGCCAGATCCAGGACCGCTGGGTATGGGCTGCTCGCTTGCACAGATTCTTGTTCAGGAAGTACGTCATGCGTACACTGCATATAGTGGGTGCGTTCGTTTAGCTTCCCTGGGTCGACCCCGATGTTGCGTATTTTATTTTTTTCCATGACGAACGTGGGCACACAATTACCCCACGTTCGTCTTCGAACCAGAAAAAAACACAGACACGTCACCACGTGAGCCTTCCTGTGGTGACGTCAGTGCACCTCGGGCCAGCCCCAAGATCCCCACTTGTGGATTGGGTCACTTGCTTGTTCATGGGGTCCGGAGATGGGGACCACGGAACCCCCTAAATAGACTGTGCAAGTCTCGCGTGCACCGGAGCGAGAAAACACGACAACTGAAGAACTTAATTTTTTTTAGGAATCAAATCTTTGCTATAATTTTTTCTTAATGCCGAATCTGAACAACAAAAATACCCATAAGAGCTTGTTTAAATTAGTTTTAGCTTTTTAAACAAATACCCAATTATCGGTTAAAGTCTATGTATAGTCTATGTCTATGTTAAAGTCTATGTCTATGTATAGACAAAAGTAAAACTCTGGGACAAGGATGTTTGTTTGATCTTAAATGTTTTGAAACCCCTTTTGTAAATCTACGCCCGAATGTGAAACTACTGAAAGCTGGTTTATACGCGGACGCACGATGGTCGCAAGGGCGTTAGATAAACTCGTGACGCAGTTTAAAGAGGATGCCGACGTCTAAGCGACCAATGAAAAGGCTTTCCACCCCGCGCGGCCAAAACAAGCGTCTGCGTAAGTTTCGTGATCGGAGATGGGCACAAATTCTTAATTTTTTACAAGTAACCTGACCTGAGGTCAAGTTTAAATACCGGTTTTTCTTCGTTATTATGTTGACTTTATTTTTACTTTTATATATGTTGTTAATTAGTATTACATTTTTAACAACATATGTCATTTTTATGGTCATAAACTATATTAAACTAAAGTAATGGACGAAACAAAATCTCCCCAACGTAAACTCCATAAGGTTGGGACCACAATGGTCCCGGAAGTTCAAATCTGCGCGAGACTTGCACAGTCTATAGGCCCCTCTTCATTACCCATCCCATGGTCTAAGAGTGGGATTCGAACCAACGACCTCAAGAGGGCGCTAGACTGAACTGGCGCAAAGATATTTGCAAATTATATACGCGACATCGCAAATATTTGTTTCAAATATATTTGCAAAGATATTTGCAATAAGATATTTGCGATATAACATTTTTAATTTTTTTATTTGCAAAGATATTTGCGATGTGCGATGTCCCTTCACGGCCACCATGATGCTAGGAAAAACGTGCAAACAAATACGGGGCGTGTGTTTACACCACCCGATTGCTCCATGATTGTATCAAGATGTAAATCACACTTATCGATACTCGAGCAGGTGTGTAGTCACACTAATTCATTGCACCCATGGAGGGGTAGAAAAAGACGACGACAGTAACACCATAAGTCATCTTCCTTTAAAGGAACACGTTGCCTTCGGGCTGCGCTTTGTTGGGCGTTTTTGGGCTATGACAAGCGTTTGATGTAAAATGATTACGGTTGGAAAGATGTTAAAAAAGTAGAATATAATGATCTACACAAACATGCCTTAGAATTGCTTCACTTTTGTTAACTTTCTCGAAACAAAACGCTCCGCCATTTATGGGGGTCAAGATTTTGACTCCCATAAATGGCCGCCAAATTCACTAGTCTTATTTCCAGTCGCAGCCGTTGAACTATACGACTGAGCATTTATTAAAACCCATTTGTATCTATCTCTTCCTCCATGGTTACTCCAACAACAACAAAACAGTTCATGAACAAAAATAAAAGGGCCTACGTTGAATTAACTTTTTATTAATCTATCTAAGCAGCAAGTTCAGCCCACGTCCCGGGGCCGAGCGGCTGCCGTCCAGCGGGCCATCATCCCCCGCGGCCAGACCTCCCCAGACGCAGTGAACTCCCCGTTCTTGCTCGTACGATGTAGGATTTTAGCGGGGCCAGTCTAGTAATGCGAACACTTTGTACACGAAAGAATGTCTAGTACCCGTATACTAACTAGCGAGTGGAGTTGAAAATGGACGTGTCATGACCTCCCACACCAAAACTCTGCTAGAGAATTCATCCTCTCGATAAAACATCTGCTCAGACATGTCAGAGGCGTTTACCGTGTTTACCGCGTAAGTATAGTATGCAATTGCGAGTCACATAGGCCTATACCCCACAGTTCGTTTTTAGATACAAAATTACAGGGACTTTACTTCTCTGTCCTTTCTCTATGCTGTTTGCATGTACGTATGTAGAGTCACAGGGCAACAGGACAGTGGTGTATATTACTAATACTAGTCCATCGCCATAGGATAGATGATGTCACTTGTCTTATTTGCCAACATGATCCTTTCTTCGGGGTATACATTCATTATTTTATAAAATAATGTTTATGTCTATTATGGGGATGTAATTCCTTGACCTTGGTCTTGGACAGTACTATTTGAGGTAGCTCCTGTTTACATTGCTCAGAATCATTTGACAGCAAAATTTACGGTGCGATGCATCTGAACAGGGAGCACATACTGCAAATGGTAGTTGGCAAGGAAAGCTAAAATAAATTAATACTCTTGTCCACAAAAATGAAGCTTCCATAGGTCCTTTTCAAAACCACGGCATCGGCTATGGATTCGGCTTCAAACTCCGTCCCCTTGTCTGAATCCCTACGCAAAGCACGCTCAGTTTTGTTCAAACATCTGCGGGGCCAAGCTAGCCCTAGCTGAATCCAAAGCCAAAGCCGTGGTTTCGAAAAGGGCCATAGTCTAGAAGAACTCTTTTCAAAAATTACAAAACAAAATCAGAAACGGGGAACAATTTTATTATTTTGTAACATTTTTGTATTGATACTTGATTCCCAGGTCACAGTGAAAGTTGGGTGGCGATGTGATTATTGAAGCCGGTATGGACAAGAAAGAGTACACGTACATCAAAGAAGTTTTCCAAGCACGGTTAGATGACAACCAGCTTCTTCGCAGGACAGGAAAACTCTGCTAATTAGGCCTGGGCGACCAGTGAAAATTACTAATCGACTAGTCGCACCTCCATCCAATAATTGCGACTACGACACTAGTCGCAACAAAATTTTAATTATCACGATGCACTGTGGCAATGTGTGCCGCAAGCACAATATAGTCTAATTCAAGCGGAAAAGATTGAAGATTTGTGTCACTGATGTCTGACTGTGTTCTGTAAGTAAATTATGTTGTCATGAATAGTCATGAGCGACTAAATTGGTTCACCAAACAGGTAGACGCAATTTTGTTTAAACTATTTTTGTAGCACGTTTAACCGAATAGTTGAAAACAATAGTCGCGACTCGACTCAGGATTCAATAGTTGGAGTGCGACACTAGTCGCCCAAGCTTACCGCTAATGGTGCAAGGATAGCCTCTACCCGCAGCCGCCATCACCCCCCCCCCCCCCCCTCCCAATACCACCACCACCACTACTACCAACAGAAGAACTTGTAGCAAAACACAAATCCAGATTTTCCACTTCTTAAATTTAATTTCCATGTAACTTTCCACAATTTGGCTACAAAATTGTCTGTACAGGTGTGCATAAGATATAAGGTCAGTGCATTATTAGCATTATTGGCAAGTTCTAGAGTTTGTATGTAATCAAAGAGAATCTTTGTCACAAATTAATAGGAACTTTATAAAAAAATATGGACAATTTATTGAATGTTTTTACAATTCACAGCAGTACACGATGTATTTGCAAACATTAATTAAATTTGTCCTTTGCCAAAGAACACTATAGTCCCATGCAGTATCCTTGGTAATAGTTGGTGTATCTCCTCAATATTTTAGCATACAATAATAAACCTGTGACAATTTGGGCTAAATTTGGCAATATACATGTAAGCTGCAAGAAACAGTGAAAGAAAAACACCATTGCAGTATAGAAACAAGTCCTTTGACATGCCTCTCATCATGTAGACTTTATCAAGTGAGTTTTATGATCACAAATTAGTAATTACCAACATCTAAGGTATAAAGTCCCTTTAGAGAGACCAATGCCTTAGATCAAGTGATTTGGTTGTAAAATGCATATGGTTAGAAAGGATGTTTTAAAAGTAGAATAGAATGATCAACACAAGTATGACTTGAAATTCGGTGGTTTTCCTTTAAAACTTTTACTTATTCGAACTAACATGGTCTGCTAGTCAACAATATGACTAGTTCTAAAACATCATTCTGACCATGCATTTCATAACAGGCATGTGGTTGAAATCAAAATATACTTGCAAGGGTTAAGGTTAAAAATTTGAAATGGCACTGTGTTTATCAAACTTGTTGCATCTATGATCCATGTCTCTTTATGAATACAGAATAAAGATATTTCAGATAAATTTATTTGAATACAGATTCTTTATGTTTTTGTATTTGTTGTTCTAGTGTGTTTTTTGTTACAAAATATCGAAATCTCAAATAAATAATACAATAAATATGATGATTGTATAAACAATTGGCCATGTACTTCAAATTAAACTTAATCATATTATGTCGTTGTGATGAAAACAAACTCTGCTCACATCACATTCAATGATTTGTTGACATAAGTAATGTGCAAAAGAAAATAATAAGTTGAAATATTGACATTATGTGTTAATTTAGGAATAAGAATCTACTTGTTGAAAACAGGAAATATTGCCATTTGTAAAACCTGTTTTGCATAAATCATGTGTACATGAAAGTTGAAACTATCTGGAAATATATCCCTGATTTTACAAACAGTAACTAGGTAGTGTTACTCTATTTCCAGTACCATTCTGACACAACACATGTTGTCTGTGAAGGCTGGCTGGGTGGCAAAGTCGTTTGTTGTGTACATCATGCTCCCCTGGTGTACATGTCATTCCTGTGATGTCGTGCCAACTCTAATGGTGGTCCAGAACAAGGTGCCTCAAGATCTTTTCAAATATAAACACAAACATTTTTGAAACAATTAACAAAATAAAAATTGGTTATTTGTACATGTATATGGAATATAAAACCCATGCACTTGATGTTGATTCATTAAAGTGACATTTTTGCAAATATTACCTACCTGCAGCCGATTTCACGAAACTTTACGCAACTGCGTGAGTCCACTTGCGCAATTTTAATGGCGCAAGTTGCTTCATAAACGTTGCACAAGTGGACTTACGCAGTTGCGTAAAGTTTTGTGAAATCGGCTGCTGGTCAAAGACATGATGTTATTCAAATTTGGGATGTGGCTGTTCAGTGTAAAGTTTTTTGGTAATGCAACGTTGGCGAAGGAGGCCGTTTACAAGTAACTACAATGAATGAAAGCTTAAATTTGTGTTTCCTTATAAAATGTGTGTTTACACATTTACTTTGTTTTTCCTTTTTTTTGGGGGGGGGGGGTGGACAGATCAAAATATCATATAACAAAACTGGACTGCTTTGACAGTACATGTGTATATTGTTATACATGCACATGCCATTGACAGTATGAAATAATCAGTCTCTTACTGCCAAGTTTGAGAAGCATTCATCCGGGCTTTGTTTGCAGCGTGACCTCTCCTGTTGTGTTGGCATCTCCCTACAGTTGGTACAAACACACCAGCTTGGTTGGGTTTGATGAGGTCTCCAAGATGTTTACGCCAAGTCCTGGCATCTGCTCACATAGTACCTTCAACAAGAAATTCATAACCATTGATATAACTTATTAGTTCTCGACAATTTTATTTTTTATTGTTTGAAAGGTCACACTTCTTTGAAAGAATTCGGGTTGACTTGGGTACGAGTTGACTTGGGTACAATATTTTGGGTAAACTGTTAAAAATATACAAAAACATTTAATAAATCTGTACTATTTAGTATTTTTAAAATGTATTTCTACAATTTTTACAAAAGTCCTCCCCTTCCCAGCCAGATAAACGACTCTTTTAATTGTAGCATCAAAGTAAATTAGGGTAAATTATGCCAAGTCATTAGGACGCTGGACACTCGATTCAAATCCCCACCCCCATCTATGCACCGAGTGAATAGATCTACAAAATTACATGTAAACTAGTCATAGTACATGTACATTTATGTACTCTTACAACTCAGTGCTGCGGCTGTCATAGCTGTGAATTTACGTGTCATGTCCACAATAATAACTAACAATAACATTGCATTGGGTATAAACAATCACGGTCCGTTCACTATCTCTCGTCGGCTAGTCCATGTCCCACTACATTATTCTTACCCTGATTGGCGAGGTGTCCGTTCCTTCTTTTTGGACGTGTCTTCAATCATCTCTTTGCGTAGAGCAATGAGCTGAATCTGTGTTTTTCGGCGATCCATTTTGACAGCAAAATGGTGTGTTTACATTTCACACAACGTCGTCTGGTAGAGAACGGTATGTTACCTCGTGTTCTTCTGGTAGGTTTACCAGGCTATTGGCTACGGCGCCAGCCTAACTGCTGTGCATCGCGCATAAACGGACGATCGTTTTGACGGCTTGAAAAACGTATATATTTCGCGGGCCGTGTTTCGGGGTCAGAGGTCAGTGTTTGTTTTTTTTAATTGCCATTCACTAATTACAACACATTAAATGTGTTTTATTGCAAGAACAACTCTTAATAAGTATAAGGAACACCCTCAAACGTGAAATTTTGTGAAATCTGAAGGCAACGTGTTCCTTTAAGAACATTTGCCCAACTGAAACAAGGCTCGGTATGGCTGCGATTGATGTACTAGTGGTTGGTTCGTGTAACACAGACTTAATATGGTATGTATTTTACGTTTTATCATGGAGGTAGGTTTTATAGACCCTCATTTATTAGTATTACCCTGGTGTCACGTGTTTTCAGTAGGATAACACAACAGGACAATTGTTCACAATCAAAAACTTTAACAAAAAAGTTAAATAATCTATCCAATTTTTTAACAATAACCATTTCACTTCATGGTGTGTTGAAATTTTTAAAGTTTTGGTTTTACGTTGCGAGAGACAGTCCGCCATTAACAGTGCTCATGCATGCACGACATTGGAGCAACGTCATATGTTTTCACACCTTTCATTGGTTGGTATTTCATTGAATGGTCAGAAGCTAGTAAATAAATCAAAACTATTATTCAATTAGTAATTACTACTTGACAAATTTAATTACATTTTTGTCCTAAGGCATTATGGCTACTATATTAGAATCCAGAGATATCATAAGGCATGAAATTGGAAGTAAAACACCCCACCCCCCTTGAAGCACACACAGTTCATAACAATCCTTTCCCCCCATTTCAGACCAGTAATGTTTGGTTTCAGGAGATAAGAAACCAATCTATGACATTTTCTTTTTTATGTTGACTTAATATTTATTACGCTTAGAGGAATAGTTGATTTGAAAAAAAATGTAGTTTTTGATTGTGAACAATTTTCCTGTTATCCTACTGAAACACATTACACCAGAAAACAACAAAATTGTTGTCATTTTCACTTAAAATATTTTAATATTTTCCCCACATTTGCACACCAAAGAATCCAAAATAGTAACCACCTCAGGTAATCCATCTAGTGACTAAAGCAGAATGAAACTCAATCTAGCAGATAGTAATTTTGTTCTGAACTTTCGAGGTTGGATGATGTTTCTTTGACTCATTTGAATGTTGGCATAATAATGCACTAGTCATTGGTACCAAAAATCAATCATTTTATAAATGTTTGAGCATAACAAACGACAGCAAACTTATTCTCAGCACGATTAAGCCTGATGACAATACAGACCGTGAGTAAACTGCATAGCTTCTGTCACCGGTGCAGCTTGCACAGTTTCGCGGTAAACAGGAATCAAAGTTGGGGACCGAAAACATGAGGGTCGATAACATGACACTACGATATGTTTTCGACCACCAACTTTGGTTCCTGTTTATCGAGAGGGATTTGTTCGTATGGCGCGACCACTTTTTCATTTGATATTTTAATAATTTTTATCTTATTTACCTCAATGAGATGTCCCTTTTTGTAAAAATGAGTGAAAAAGTGGTGGCGCCATACGGAAAGTTGTCCCACACCGATCTTCGGTGACTTCAACTGGCCCCATTTGTTTTTTGAGTTTTTCCTGTTTTCACGATTTTCAACGAGAAAGTATGGTTTCCTGGTGAAGTCATAATATTACAAGGAAGAAACATCTGCAGTGACTACAAGGGTTCTTTGAGACTCTGTGTATGACTCTATAGCCAGCAGTTGTCTTCATTTTATTCCACATATGTTTTTATTAAAATGTTAAAAATTACCATGGTAACTTGCAAAAAAATAAATAATAATAATAAAAAGTGTGAAGAATTACTGGCTTTCAAATCTGATTGAAAAAAAAATCTTAATATTTATAATAAAGTGTATAAATAAACAGTGATAATTGAACCAACAAGCTGATGTTTTAATTTTAATATTAATAATATTGATGTGAGGGTTAAAAAATAAAAATATTAGAAAATATTAGAAAATGATAAGGCACAGCCTCTTTAAGCCTAGCTGTATTTTTTTTTCCAGAATGCTCAGCAAAATATTTAATCACATGATTTGATCATCATGAATTGAAATCGTGTTTGATGAAACTTTTTCAGTGGGCAAATATTTTTATATGGCCTCAACATTATGACATATTTTTGTACCTTGTAGAATGCAAAAAATACAAAACTTTTTGCATTTACAAGTGGTCAAGGGAGAGGAGACTTTTTGCTTGGCAAATAAAACCACACAATTTTTATCTAGGGACTGTTTACATCGCGCACAGAGAGGTAAAAGATTTGCCACGATTTTAGGGACACCTCGAAAACAGGACTTTCTACGAAATAAACTAAGACTATACAGGCCTAATAGGTCAACTCGGTCCCAAGTCAACTCGGTCCCAATCCACTCGGTGCCCAGTCAACTCGGTCCCATGTCAACTTGGTCCGTATGGTTGGCGGAAAGTTCCTCATATTGGAAAAGTTAAGTGTTTTTGACTTGGTACATTAATTAAACGAGATGAGTGTGCACCGATCTCAAGGGTTTATTCGATGACGATGCCTTCGATAGAGTCCCATCTGTTTCTATATAATTCAACATGTGTAACTTATTGTAGCGTCATAATTTATTGACCCTCCATTTATAAAATGATTGATTTTTGGTACAAATCACTATATGCCATTATACTCGGACACAATTTGCTACAGACACCATTACTGAGATTTCAGTCACAGCTTAAAGCTGGGTTTATTGCCAGTCAAAGAGATTGTCATAAAACAATTATTAGATGCCAAACACAGGGCAAACCGACTAAACATACACACAACCACTTGCACGTGGACAAACAAAACATACATAAAATACAACTTTTTACATTTAACATGGATGGCTTCGCCCATCCAACCACCCTAAGTTGTGGCCCTCTAAAGGACAAACCTTGTCCTTCCAATATGGATTTAATTTTCCATATCCCATTTAACAAATTGTACCACGATAGGTCACATGACCATATTAGACTGAACATTACATGACCTCCACAGAAAACCACATGCACACACATAACGCACATTGCCTAAAATTACCAACAAACAACTCAAATATATATACATACCCTAAATTCCTCCAAAGTGGAACGCCTGAGGGGATAAACTTGACTTATTACTAATCTACATGAAAGTTGGCCGAGCGGATAAGAGCACCGAATTCAAGCTCTGATGCTTCTGTTCAGCAGAGTGTGGGTTCGAATCCCGGTCGTGACACTTGTGTCTCTGAGCAAGACACTTAACTATAATTGCTTCTCTCTACCCAGGGGTAAATGGGTACCTGTGAGGGCAGAGATGGTTCTTGTGATTGATTTAGCCGAGTAGCGCATATTAATGTTGCACAAGGCTGTATACTCCCCACCAGGGAGCTGAGATGGTTTAAGGAGTGATTTAAGGCCCAGTGACCAGGGGTAATAATGTGAAGCGCTTTGGGACGCCCTCCGGGTGTGAAAAGCGCTATATAAAATTTTTTTTCTAAGTGTCTTTTAGTGGTTTATCTAATATTTATTTTTACTTATTGTCGTCTTCTTATACAATGTTCCTTTGTACCTCGCGGTGGTGCAATTAGTGTGTGTTTTATCTTTGCTATTTTTAGCAATATTGCTATCTTGTAATGCCACATTATTCAGCTTCGTGCTGCCAGTTGGTTTTTTAATAAAAATGAATGAATACAAATTTTACTATTAAAAGTTTCCCCACGTTGGAACGCCCGAGGGGATAAACTAGCCCTAGCGAAAACAAAAGACGCTATTTACTAATAAAATCCCAATTGATGAATTACCTACTGTATTGTACCCATGGCATAAATCTAATTCCCCAAGTTGGAACGCCCGAGGGGAAATGTAAAATAGCCTTTGGGAACTGAAAGGCACTATTAATAATGAATATTATAATATTTGGTTTATGATTAGAACGACAAGTAACTTTCCCTGACAGCCTATTTACCCTCCATCACTGATATTCTGGTCATTTTTCATCCAAAAAATTCCAAATGCGCAAAGCGCGCCCCAAAGAAAAAGACAGGTAAACAACAACTGCAATTCCTACTGCTTACGACAAAATACCAAACCACTACTTGTGCCGAGGAAAAATCCCAGGCCACACATTAAAAACTTTAAACCGACCCACACCCCTTATTTACAGCGGCGTAACTAGACATTTTCATTTGGTGGGGCAAGTGGGGGCATTGATTACATTAAATTTGGGGGGAGGGGGGCCAAAGAAGTGCAAGATTATTATTAAATATGTTAACTGATATGATACACACCAATGCAGTTCTGAAACAGTCTACATAGTCAGCAGGTAACAAAAAATTGCGAAAACAACAAAATCTTTGAGAACTTGTCATTTTGTATAAGATAAAGACCTTGACAGTGTTCGTGGCTTTTCTGATGATTACGTCATTATACGAAAAGACCGTCACCAAGGACGCCGTGGTGGTGGTGTTTTGGCAGCAGTTAAGGCTTCATTGTCCCCCGTCCAGCTACCCACTCCTGAGCCTCCTGATGACATTGAACTTGTATGGATCTCCATAAAGCTTGGCTCAGGGCAAAGCTAGGTCAGACCATGGAAACCCACAACATTGACACATTTGACGGCTGTCTTCTTTTAGGCGATTTCAATGTCGATCTCACCCCTTCTATCACGGGCAACCACCATCGTACTCAACTTCTTGACATCGCCAGTGACTTCAACCTGGAACAGATTGTCCAGTCTTTCACTAGACCAAGTCAAAACAATCCTAACTCCGGGTCCGTCATTGATTTAGTCTTCACCAACCGAGCAGACTTAATTTCCTCCATCTACACAGTTCAAAATCCCATCCACTCTGATCATTTTGCCGTCATGACTACTTTCCGCTCTACTCGACCTGTCCCTAACCCAGCAATTCTTCGGACATTCTTGCAAACACAACGCGGTGACTTCGAACATTTAAAACACTTAATTCATCTGGTTCCCTGGTCTGTGTTCATAGACACCAATGACATCAACGAGTCCACAGAGGACTTCAATGACTTATTTGATGCGGCTATCCATGATTCCATTCCCAAGGTCTCCAAACGAAGATCCCGTCACACACCTTGGATCACCCCAGAACTCAAGAAACTGATTAACGAAAAACACAAACTGTTCAATTTAGCCCGTAAGTCTGGTCGCCCACTTGACTGGACTATTAACAAAACTGCTCGCAATATAGTTAAAAAAACTACCCGTAAAACATATTGGCGTTATGTCAATCGCTTGTTCGAGTGCAAGGACAACCGACATAGTTTCTGGTCCTTTGTCAGAGGCAGGAAACAATCGCCCCTGCCTCCATCATTTTATCATAAGAACCGTAAAATAACCAGCCCTGACATAATTTCATCTGCATTCAGTGATTACTTCTGTTCTGTTTGTAAACAATCAGGTCCAGTTCCCAACCTCCCCCCCCCCCCTCCCCCCGCCCTGCTCACTGCATATTCCTGAGTTGTCTCACATTTCAGTTTCTGCCAACCAGTTTGCTGCGTTGCTTAAAAAGCTCCCCTTTAATAAATCTCCTGGACCTGATTGTATCTTGCCTAATGTTCTGAACAAAATCTCCTCCGAAATAGCTCATCCTCTTGGCTTATTATTGTTTAACGCATCGCTGAGCGTCGGTCAACTGCCTGATGCTTGGCGGTGTGCTAATGTAACACGTGAAATCGGTGTCACTAATATTGTAGACTGGCCGATGATAACAAACAGAACTCAGTAGATTCTTGTCTTTGGGCTTTGAGTGAAGAGATTTATGTAATTGAAGATTAATGGGGTTAGTGCTGGAAGGAGCTTTGTGTTTCTTGGAGCTTGAAATTCCAAAATAAACACTGATTTAGGGCTTACACTAACATTACACCAGTTCACAAGAAAGGGGATAAGGTATTGTTAACTAATTATAGGCCCGTTGCTCTGACTTCTGTGCTATGTAAGGTTTTGAACGCATTATAACTATTGTATTAAATAATTACCTAAACACCTTTGCTCTCCTAAATCCCTATCAGCACGGCTTTGTAAAACACAGGAGTTATGGTGAACATTATTTAATCATTTGACATTCATGGCGGCCATCTTGAAATAAAAAATAAAAAAGCCCCTCCTTCCTTTTTTGAGAAACCCAGACACTAAACATGTTTCTTTTTTTTTACTCGGCCTTATTGTAACAAGTGTAAGCCATTAAAATTTTTTTAAAAATACAGGATTGAAATTGTGGGTGTTTAATAATCACATTTTACTTATGAAACGGATATTTAAAATAGGCCTCCCTGTCAATTGCACCGCTTTCTTCAAAGGAGAAGAAATGGTCTAAGCAACCTTTTTCGTTGGCCATTTTGCTGTAGTAAATTTCTCTGTAGTGCATCTGACCATGGAGGTAGAAATTTCTACCTCCATGATCTGACTAAGTTGTGTTAACGGAGCTATTGGTCTGCGTTCAGACCACCACGTATTTAACAGAACTTTGTCACATCATGCACTCTCTGTATAACCGCAAAGCCACTACAAATATTTACCGCCAATACGATCTTGCGCGCGTTTCCATGCATTTTTCATGTTATAGTCCACATAGGGCTTACTGATATGAATAAAAGTTATCCTTTTTACGGCAGCATTTTGTGCAGCCTTAAACGATTTATATATTAGGCCTATAAGAATATACTTTTCTCCGAATTGCTCGCCACTGACAAATGAATCCTATCAAAGCTAAACAGTGACAAATCTGTCCTTGTGAACCAGGGATGGTGAAGAACGCCACACCCAATTTTTTCCGCATGAGCCCGAGCAGCCCGATTGATAGCCTTCCGCTGACGTTCCATGCTTTTCTGCGACTGGGCCCCAAAATAAAAAACCCGAGGAAGTATGTCCGACCATATGACCCTGGCATAAGGATAGTGTACACGCACCTCCTCCAAAAAAATAAAAATACTCTGCCGAATGGAAAAAACATCATATGTAACCAAATCATTGGTACCCAAGTGGATCGAGATAATAGAAGGCGGGGAGAATTAGCCGGCACTGATGTCAGAATTGACCAAATATCAGGCAATTTTGCCCCACTCCTACCTAACCATCCAACCAAAGATGGAATTGGCAAAGGCTGCCTAGCCCAATGCACAATAGAGTCCCCCACAACCCAGACCGAACCTGCATAGAGGAAAACATGGAGACACTATTAAAACAATTAGTCATCTAGGCTTATACCTGGCAAAGCACACAATGCCACTGGTCGAATGTAAGCCCGCGCAGCATCGGACCGCCAACGCCCCATCTGCTGTATAACTGGAAAGGGGACCCCCAACCCAAAAGCCACTATAGCTGCACCTATCCGAAAGGAGTGAGCTTGTATGCATTGTTCCCCGAGCCCGCAAAAAGCGAGTGCTCTCTTTAGAGTGGCATTGAACTGGTACCGAGTGAGGGGGCGCCTCTGTAATGACAAAACAAAACCCCTGGGCCCTGTGGACGAACCCCAACATATTGCCGTAAAGCTGTTACCGTACATATGCCCGCATCCCTTGTCGTCCCCAAACGAATGACTTGCGGACTGCCTGACTGATTGACTAACTATATCCAACAATGATCGGGATGAATATCTTGCTCAGAACTCTAGAGTGAATCAATTAATTTTGGATAGTAAGACTGTTTAGTTTCAAGAAACTCTTAAAAACGCTAATGCTAATACCATGTATAGAACTATTAAAATGCTTCTTAACTCATCTACTCGCAAATACCCAGCTTGCAGTTCTAACCGGATTCTCAGTAATACCTTTGCTCGCTATTTTAGTGACAAAGTTTCTCAAATTAGGTCTGAGCTTGATGAACTGCTTGCTGAAAATGCAGGTGTCATTGCAAGTAATGTAACAGTTTCTAATATCTCTGTCTGTATGAATAATGATACTGATGTAAGACAAACAAATGAAATGTCTACTAAGTAGGATTTGAAACTTTGCATGGTGGAGATAAGATATAGAAGAGTTTATGGTAACACCATGTAATAACAATCTCTAAATGAGTTGGGGTGGTTCTGAAAAGAACCGTTGGGTTAACTCGACGCTTCGATCAGTATGCTCTGATTGTCTTCTGGAGAATGCTGGACTCTGATGCTGCATGCTGCTTAATAGTGCAGCTGCTAAGGTGAACAACTGTGCACTTTGTGGTAAAAGCATGAAATTTGCTATGATGGTTGGTATTGGGCTAATTAACAATTTAAGACCGGGACCCACCTTTGCATAAAAAGGGGGGTCTTTGATATAAATATTGGGCAAAATCATAGTTAGAATCAATTTTTTTTTGTTCTTTTGACCAGAAATATAAACTTGAAAATCATAATTATAAGTTAGAACATAAAATTAGTGAAAAAAAATTGCCCTTTTGTGGGTGGAGTTTCAATATTCCTAAAAGTGGGCGTTTTTAAAACAAAGTGTTATCTTCAGTGAACTATTTCTGTTTTTTAATTGTTTTTTTTAAGCTGATTTATGTTATTTGAATAGAAATACTATAAAAGGAGACATTTTTTTCCATTAGTTTAAATAGTTTCTTTATTTATCCCCTCTTTTGTGGGCGGGGCCAGAGTAGTAAACGAGGGTTCGCTAAATTACACATGTGTAATACAGCCAAGAATGCACAAGCAGCCAACAATCTCATCAACAATACAGGAATGAAAGTATGTCCTGGGCCGGCAAAATCTGATACCCTGTCATAGTAATGACATCAGATATACATGTACTGTAAAATCATCGGTTATGTATGCTACATGTATGGCTATGGCAAACTCAAGCTCTCAAATCACACCATTATACCCGCAGTGTGATCTGGCACCATGCCATGCAGGCCTGAACAATAAGTAAAATTTGTATCGGCAGTTTTTTTGCAATTTTGAGAAAGGTTTGCAAGTAAACATATGGCGAATCCACTCATACAGTGTAGTTATTCGGTTGGGATGTGTTGGAATGATCACTGAGCTGTAGCATACATGTCGGAAAACTGAAATAATAATAACTAGCGAGTGCCGCACTTCGTGCGGCACCCCGCTAGATGAGGGGGATTCTAGTATACAAATGTTGTAAAAGGTAATGTGGGGGCAAGGGAGGTATTCTTACAGGTAATAATCATTTTGTAGGATTGGATACAAACTGTGTTTATGATCGTTATGGAAATTTGTCATTAATGTTGTATTTTTATACTAATTAATTGTTGAGCGTGCACAAATTAGTTGTGAAACGTCGCGACGCGTCGCCTCCTCTCCTCACCTTCTCTCGTGCATTCTCCAACCAAATGTCGAATCAGCAGTAGTATTTGGTTCCCTTAGCAACAAATCAATAGTCACCGATAGCCAAGGATTTGAGTGGTCTGGTCTCCCCCTCAACAACTATCATAGCTGCTAATAGTAATAGCAGAGGAGAAATCCGACTAAAAAGGCTTGTATGAAAGTGGTACCCTGGCTCATCAAGGAGTAAGGCATTTAGTTGTGACACGGACTAGAGATCTTGCATTCGTATTTTAATGTAATTCGAACTGTAAATAAACATACAGAAAAGAGATCCTTAATACATGTGATCCTTAATAAAAAATGACCTTGTCAGTAAGAAAGTGGTTCTTAAAACTCTTTAATTTCTCATAATAATCATCCAGTAGATACTTGGGATACATATTAAACTTTCCTTAGTTCTGAGTAATGTCAATCAATAATAAACAATCCTTAATTTCTCATATCTGGTCTGAAACTAGCAAAAGCTGGGAAACTTCTTATCCGTTAATGTACTCAATCTGCATGAAAACAAGTTGCATGTCCCTTTAATTTCAACATGAAAACCAGTAAATTATGTCTGCTCTAATAAGGGCTTATATCATCATAAGTCACAACTGAAAAGGTACTCACTTCTTTGGCAAGACACTAGTAACACCAGGTGTCCATAATCTCTGAAGAAAAAACTGATAACTGCTGTTTTGATTACAAACTTTTCGGCTAAAAACTGTTACCGTAAAACATGGTCAAACATGGCTGGAAAAACCACATGTAAACAATAAACAACTACAGTCACTTGAGGGCGCTCTTCAACCTACAGTCACCATCTCACAGGTCACTGGCTCAGTGGAACATCCTCGCCCTGATGAGCTAATAGTCCTTATCATCATAACCTTCTGCCGGGTAGATCACTGCTATCTTTGTGATAGGCCTCTGGTATTCTTCGCTCTCAGTCTTCACCTTCACGTTCCTCACCTTGCCATCCAACCCAGGGAAGACCTCAAGAACCCTGCCGACACACCACTTGCCCCGGACCGGATTGGTATCTGACACAGTTACCACATCACCAACTCGTACGCTACGCCTTTCAGCTCTCCATTTCTTGCGTGGTACCAGGCAGGATAGAACATCTCGGCTCCAGTGCTTCCAGAAAGAGTCGATAATCCTCTGAACAAACTCCACACGGTGTCTAGGTTTTTTGGTCTCCTGGAATGGCCCCTGAGGAACATCAGTCGAAGCTCTTCCAAGTAGTATATCATTCGGACTCATGTAGGAGCCATTATCTGGGCCATTTGGGATCCTTCCAATCGGGCGTTGGTTTCGAGGTTCGCAACTTCTAATAAAACTGTGTAAAGCTCAAACGGAGTCAGCACCTGAGCCCCAACAGCCCTTTTCAGCGCAGTCTTGCAGCTCTTGACTAATGCCTCTGCACACCCATTTTGATGTGGTGCTCTTGGTGTGATGAACTTCCATTCCATGCCTTTCTCTGCACTGAACTGTTTCAGCTCTTCGATGTTCCAACCTTGAATCATCTTTTGGAGTTCCCGTTGTGCTCCGACCAGTTGGGTTCCGTTATCACTAATCATCTGAGCTGGATAGCCTCGAATAGAAAAGAATCTGCGGAGCACTTGAATGTATTCCATAGTGGAACAGTCCACTGCTAGCTCTAGGTGCACTGCTCTGGTGTTCAGACAAGTAAAGATCACTCCATAGTGTTTGGCTGTTTTGTTACGTCCAATCTTCACTTGGTAGGGTCCAAAGTAATCGCATGACGTGAAGTAGAATGGTGGTGTGTATGGCGCTAGGCGTTGCTTCGGTAAATCAGCCATGATCTGTGTCTCAAGTTTATGCTCTGCCTCTCTGCAAACCACACAGCGGTATTTCATCGTCTTGGCTAGGTTGTGTGCCTTCAGGATCCAGTATCTTTGCCTTGTTTTTGCAACAGTGGTAGCAACACCAGTGTGGCCCTGTTGGTGAATACTACGCACAATCAGAATTGAAATGTGATGATCATGGGGAAGCAGTGCTGGGTGCTTTGAAGTGTAAGCCATCGTAGACTCCTGCAGTCGGCCTCCATCCCTTAAGATTCCTGCATCATCTGTGAAGGGACTCAATGACTTGAACTCTCCGTTGGCCCTGCGCTTGTGTAGATTTTTCTGTGCCTTGATAATCCAGTAGTTGGCAGCATCTGTCAGCTCTTGGGGTGAGAGCGAACCCTGTTTAGACTCCTTGTTTACACAAGACTGCATCTTGGCTCATATGTTCTGGACAAATCGACGAACGTAGGCTGTGACCCTGATTAGCTTTCTCCAGCTAGAATACTTTTTGCAGTCAATGGCTTCCTGAGTTTCGGTCGTGATGAACACAGCTTGGGTCTTTTGTCGTTCCTTATCTACCTCCATCTGGTTTACCCTCTCTGCATCTTTTGGCCAATTTTCTTCTGGGAAGTGCAGGAATGCTGGACCATTTTTCCAACGCTGGGTCAATTGTTTCACAGGTATTCCACGAGAGACGTCATCTGCTACATTCAGCTCTCCTGGAACATTTCTCCACTGTGAGGGATCTGTTTGGCTCTGAATCTCGCTTACTCGGTTGGATACAAATGTTTTGAATCCTCTGGCTTGGCTTCGAATCCAAGATAGGGTAATCATACTGTCAGTCATAAACACTGCTTCCTCTACTGGTAGGCGCATTTCTTCCATGATGGCCTGGTACAGCCTTGTACCCATAACTGCTGCTTGCAACTCCAATTGTGGGATGGTGAGCCTCTTCAGGGGTGCTACTCTAGACTTGGCTGCAATGAATCTGACATCATAGGTGCCATCATTTATCTGCCATCGGATGTAGGCACAGGCTCCGAAAGCTTCCTCTGAAGCATTGCAGAAGATACACAGCAAGGGCACACCAACAGCATTCGCCGGAGTAAGACAACTTTCAAAACTGATCTCATTCAACTCTTTCATCTCTTTGAATAGTTGAATCCAACTGTCATGATCTGCCTTGAGTATTTCTTGGTCCCAGTCCAGACCCTGTTGCCATAGATGTTGCATTCGAATCTTGGTACGGATGAGAAAGGCTGCAGCGAATCCAATCGGGTCAAAGATTTGTGCAATCTGGCTCAGAATTTGACGCTTTGTTAACTTTCTCTGCATCAGTTCTTGATCATCGGTGGACAAATTCTTGTCCAAGTCCAAGTTGACCTTGTAGTGGAATTCGTCAGTTTTGCGGTTCCATACTGTCCCCAGCACTTTCTCATCAGTTGTGGTGTCCAGGAACTTCATTCTCTCATCTTCCTTGTCACTGGTATTGTTTTCTTCCAGAGCTTCATTAGATAGCCAGCCCTTTACTCGGAATCCCCCTTCAGCTAACACCTCATCTATCTCACTTATCAGCTTCTTGGCCTCATCCACAGTGTGGACGGAATCGCATATGTCGTCCATGTAGGTGTTCTCCTTTAAGACTCATGCTGCATTTGGAAATTGGGGAAGATGCCAGATTCTGTGAGTTAGTTCATCTTGTGAGAAGGAGCTTTAACACATTAAAGGAGGTGGGGCGCCAAAACGACATGGATAACAATCATATGCTAGCAGTCATTGAGCAGAAAATGAACGCTGACGACCGTAAGGTGTGGTCCAGACACTTGGAAAGGGATAAAGAAATGGCGACGCTACAAGGACTGCTAGACTGGATGTCATCGGAAATGAAATTGAGGATGAGAGCAATGGCACCAGTACGATGTGTGAGTCAAAGTCCCCGATCAAGCATCAATCACATTCAGATTCAGCAGAAAGACCCGACATCAATGCCTTTCCGTGACAAGTGCTGGGTTTGTCACACTTCCAGCCACTGGACAGACCAGTGTGACAAGTTCAAGGGAATGAGTCCAGCCAACTGATTTAAGATGGTTAAAGAGAACCATGTCTGCTTCAGCTGCCTCAAAAAGGCAGGAAAAGGCCACAACATGTCTACCTGTTCGAGAAGACGACAATGCACAGAGATGATGAACGGACTCCAATGTAAACACTATCACCATCAATTACTGCATTTTACTCCCCAGCAAGCCAACGATTCAGTTGCAGTAAGTACAACCCGAGCAGAAGTATTGCTACCAGTCCTACAAGTGCAGATCATGGGAACCCAGATTACTCAACCAGCAAATATCCTTCTTGACTCCGGGGCACAGATTACATTGATCAGAAAGTCCCTTGCCGAAAACTTGAAGCTCAAAGAAAAGGATGTAATTACTACCATCACCAAAGTGGGAGGAGAAGAAGAGCTTCAAACAAAAGTCTATGAGGTCCGTCTTCGTCCGAAGTACAAAGGTCCAACTTACACTGTTACTGCAATTGGTATCCCCTGCATAAGCGACGATGTTGCTGAAGTTGACCTATCAGAAATGGCCAAACTGTTCAAACTACATCCAAGCAGTCTCCATCGAGGTAGCAGCCCAGTAGACCTACTCATTGGCATTGATCATGCAAGCATACATGCTGGTGAAACCCATGAAGCCCAGAATCTGATTGCCCGCCAATCACCACTTGGTTGGGTGATTTTTGGAACCTGCCCTGGGAACAAGACCAAGACAAGCCGAGTTCTCCATGTAAAGTTCTCAACACCAGTAGATATGACAGATTTCTAGAAAACTTAAGCTATGGGAGTAGCCGTGAAGTCCTGCACATGTGAACCAGAAAAGCTCAGCCCAGCAGAACTAAAGGAAGCCAAAATAATAGAAGATTCCTGTACCCGAAATGGAAACCGATGGACCGTCCCTTATCCTTGGAAAAGGTATCCAAACCAGTTACCAGATAACAAGATCCAGATAGAGAAGAGGCTCTATTCAACAGAACGCCGACTTGCAAAAAACACAAGTCATGCAGAAGCCTATGATGCCCAGATGAAGGAAATGGTGGAAAAGAAGTTTGCCCGGAAGCTGTCTAACGCTGAACTGAATTCATACAAAGGTCCCGTACACTACATCTCTCATCATGGAGTTTTGAAGCCAGAAAGTAAAAGCACATCTCTCCAAATTGTCTTCAATTCTTCAGCAACCTACCACGGGCAATGTCTGAACGACTACTGGTACAAGGGGCCTGACCTTCTTAACAATTTATTTGGAGTCATCATGAAGTTCCGTGAAAATGAAGTGGCAGTCATTGCAGACATCTCAAAGATGTACCACCAAATTCTGATTCCAGAACGTGATTAGCATGTTCATAGCTTCTTATGGAGAGACCTGAATACTGACCGTACACCTGATACTTACGTCAAGACAGTTCTGACGTTCGGGGATAAACCAGCTCCAGCCATGGCTCAGATCGCCCTGAAGAAAACAGCTGAGGCTGCCGAGAAACAATTTCCAAATGCATCATGAGTCTTAAAGGAGAACACCTACATGGACGACATATGCGATTCCGTCCACACTGTGGATGAGGCCAAGAAGCTGATAAGTGAGATAGATGAGGTGTTAGCTGAAGGGGGATTCCGAGTAAAGGGCTGGCTATCTAATGAAGCTCTGGAAGAAAACAATACCAGTGACAAGGAAGATGAGAGAATGAAGTTCCTGGACACCACAACTGATGAGAAAGTGCTGGGGACAGTATGGAACCGCAAAACTGACGAATTCCACTACAAGGTCAACTTGGACTTGGACAAGAATTTGTCCACCGATGATCAAGAACTGATGCAGAGAAAGTTAACAAAGCGTCAAATTCTGAGCCAGATTGCACAAATCTTTGACCCGATTGGATTCGCTGCAGCCTTTCTCATCCGTACCAAGATTCGAATGCAACATCTATGGCAACAGGGTCTGGACTGGGACCAAGAAATACTCAAGGCAGATCATGACAGTTGGATTCAACTATTCAAAGAGATGAAAGAGTTGAATGAGATCAGTTTTGAAAGTTGTCTTACTCCGGCGAATGCTGTTGGTGTGCCCTTGCTGTGTATCTTCTGCAATGCTTCAGAGGAAGCTTTCGGAGCCTGTGCCTACATCCGATGGCAGATAAATGATGGCACCTATGATGTCAGATTCATTGCAGCCAAGTCTAGAGTAGCACCCCTGAAGAGGCTCACCATCCCACAATTGGAGTTGCAAGCAGCAGTTATGGGTACAAGGCTGTACCAGGCCATCATGGAAGAAATGCGCCTACCAGTAGAGGAAGCAGTGTTTATGACTGACAGTATGATTACCCTATCTTGGATTCGAAGCCAAGCCAGAGGATTCAAAACATTTGTATCCAACCGAGTAAGCGAGATTCAGAGCCAAACAGATCCCTCACAGTGGAGAAATGTTCCAGGAGAGCTGAATGTAGCAGATGACGTCTCTCGTGGAATACCTGTGAAACAATTGACCCAGCGTTGGAAAAATGGTCCAGCATTCCTGCACTTCCCAGAAGAAAGTTGGCCAAAACATGCAGAGAGGGTAAACCAGATGGAGGTAGATAAGGAACGACAAAAGACCCAAGCTGTGTTCATCACGACCGAAACTCAGGAAGCCATTGACTGCAAAAAGTATTCTAGCTGGAGAAAGCTAATCAGGGTCACAGCCTACGTTCGTCGATTTGTCCAGAACATACGAGCCAAGATGCAGTCTTGTGTAAACAAGGAGTCTAAACAGGGTTCGCTCTCACCCCAAGAGCTGACAGATGCTGCCAACTACTGGATTATCAAGGCACAGATTATCATCTACACAAGCGCAGGGCCAACGGAGAGTTCAAGTCATTGAGTCCCTTCACAGATGATGCAGGAATCTTAAGGGTTGGAGGCCGACTGCAGGAGTCTACGATGGCTTACACTTCAAAGCACCCAGCACTGCTTCCCCATGATCATCACATTTCAATTCTGATTGTGCGTAGTATTCACCAACAGGGCCACACTGGTGTTGCTACCATTGTTGCAAAAACAAGGCAAAGATACTGGATCCTGAAGGCACACAACCTAGCCAAGACGATGAAATACCGCTGTGTGGTTTGCAGAGAGGCAGAGCATAAACTTGAGACACAGATCATGGCTGATTTACCGAAGCAACGCCTAGCGCCATACACTGTTCTTGCATTCGTATTTTAATGTAATTCGAACTGTAAGTAAACATACAGAAACTGTGGGATCGAGGTGATGGATACTGCTACGTGGTGATTTCTGGTCAAGGGAATTTCCCCTACAGCTTTGCACCACCGCTTGGCCACGGCAGCACTCAGCTCATGCATCCCCTCAAGTACCATAATAACAGTGGTATCGAGGTGATAGATACTGCTCCGGGTATAGTCTTGGTCCCAAGACCATTGGTGTTGCGCGGTCACACACAACCAACGTTCCGATTATACACGGCAAAAACTGTCCACGCTTGTAATGAACGAACGCTAGCGGGCGCTCTGTTTCTCTGAATAAGATCTCACCAAGGTCTTGGATATTTGCGAATTGAAGGCGTGGCCAGACTATGTAAATTACTTTTAATGTTGCAATATTCATACACGTGACGAATTGAAGATGACTATTCAAACTAGATCGAGTCAAAGGTCAATATGATCGGCGGTCTATTTTTAATAATCTTTGCTCAAAGAGTGATTCCGTGGTCATTATAGGCCTATTAAAAGGAAAACAGTGAAATTTTAAGTATAGGTACCTATTCAGATTATGGATACGTGACGATTTGAAATCGTAAATAATGGTCAAAAATCGAACGTAAAATTAGCATTCAGAGAGTCCGTGTATCGGACGCTGTATGGCCCCACGGCGTGGAGCAATCGGAACGTGAAATAAGCCTTGTGAAACCGCCCCGTGCCGTGTCTCGTGGGGGTTGGAGGTGTTAAATCCCAGGCGCTATGAACTCCCAGCTTGCGGGTGTCGAATCCGTTGTTTCTTATGATCGCAACGTTTCAATATGCTCCATTTTGATTCATGGCCCCCTAATTTCTTTTTGTTATGAGTTTTCAGGTAATTTTGATGATGTCAAAACGTAGGAATATCGCATATTGTAATATTGACAGTGTTATTGTGTGAGTAGCTTAAAACAAATATGAGAATTTTTTATAAAAGGTTTAAATAAAAATAATGCTAAAACAAAATTCCCTCAAAGCATAATTTTGTCAAACAAAGTATTATTTTTTAATTCTGTGAATGAAGAGTTATTTTTGAGGTAATGATTAAACTGGGCAACTAGTGGAATTTAATGACCCGACTATTCGCCTCAAATAACTGGGAGTTGAATAGCAGTAGTCGCCGCTGGACAAGCAATCAAAATTCGAAATTTCTCATGAGTTATTCCAAAAGATATTGTTACGACTACATTCCAAAAAAATGTTATATGGTTACATTCCAAGCTACGCAGCTACTCGGCTACGTTTACGTTCCAAGATACGCTTAGGTCTACGTTCCTTCAAGTTACACTATAATATCAAAAGGTATGTTTTCAAGCCCGAGTCAAGCTACGCTTACATTCCAAGATACGCAGCTACGTTTACGTTCCAAGATACGCTTAGGTCTACGTTCCTTCAAGTTACACTATAATATCAAAAAGTATGCTTTCAAGCCCGAGTCAAGCTATGCCTACGTTCAAAGATACGCAGCTGCATTTATGTTCCAAGATGCTACGCTTGAGTCCAAGATATGCTTTACGTTCCAAAAGATGTCAACGTTCCAAGCTACACAGCTACTCAGCTGCGCTTACAGATCTGCTTACGTTCCTTCAAGTTACGCTATAATATAAAAAGGTACGCTTTCAATCCCATGTCAAGTTACGCTTACGTTCCAAGATATGCAGCTACGGTTACGTTTCAAAATACGTTCTCACAAAGACGCTTTTGAATCCCTCAAGATTTCCTTCCCCCAAGATTAAAAAACTTTCACTGTGAATAACACTACAGGGCCCACCAGTTAATACCTGTTTGGCAGAAAATACTGTACAAAATTTCTTTACTATCCAAAAATTTACTTGGGCACTACAAAATTTCAAATTTAATTAAAAATTGGCTGGCAACCAGTTTCTGCTAAGCAATACTATTTTGTGCTAACTATAAGCAAATTGTTTAGCCAATACAGGCTTCATCAGTGTGGGCCCTGGCACGTCGGGAGCATAACGCCACGATCGCATTTCAAGCTGCATATCATGGCAATGCAGTAGTCTGGATCTGGACATTATACATAGAAATGTTTGTGCTGGTACCACAAACCTTTCTTTATCGTATTTCCACCCTGTGTCAAAGTTTCAAATCCTACTGATCTGGACATTATTATACTCCGATAAAAACATATATACCCACACACAGAGTAAAGCAAAAGTCATGCAACGGAATTACTGCATGCATTGTACACTACATGCACAACACTGATGAATTATTCATGAGCCAACCGCAACGCAGCCTCTGATTGGCTCCACCGGAAAGTCGGGGGAGATTTGCCGAAAAACAATAAAAAAGTTAAGACCCGTCGCTGCAAATATTCAAGACCATGGTGAGCACATCTTATTCAGAGAAACAGAGCGCCCGCTAGCGTTCGTTCATTACAAGCGTGGACAGTTTTTGCCGTGCATAATCGGAACGTTGGTTGTGTGTGACCACGCAACACCAATGGTCTTGGGACCAAGACTAAATGTCACTTAGCTGGAGGCTGATGTTTTGAAGAAGGGTGTCGTGCTGGTAACTTCGATGTCCTCTAATGCATTCGCGGTGCCAAGGCTTCTTGTTCTTCTTATCGTGTCCACACACACTATATATTGTGTTTCAGCCAAATCTGGACACAGTTCCTAGCAAGATCGCTGTACTCTGCAAGGTCCTCAGTTCTGTATTCCTGCTCCATAGTTTGTGGCTCTGTCTTACATATGCAGGTAACGTCTTCAGAGTCTTGATATCCCCACTTCTTGAGAGACACGTTGCACCGACCAGTTGATGTTCTAAGTCTGTTGAGTCAATTCAGCCCAACCTGAGTCAGCATCAGGGGGGAGTTCCGAAGCACTTATGTCCATGGATGTTCTAGGTGGAAGTTTACCAAGTCTCTCATGTCACATGGCAGTTCGAAGAGCCCGGCTTCTGCACTTGGTTTGACTTTGTTGAGGAAGCTTTTCCTGGACCGAGTCTATTCTTAGCAGGTGTGTGGCTGAATGGAGGGTTTCGCTCGTGGTCTGGCTATACCAGAAAGTTTGTGCAGCCTATCAGTTGGTGTTGGTCTGAGGCATCCAGTGATGAGTCGGCATGTAGCATTGATGGCTGGATCAATCTTCTTCGCGTGGGTAGATCTTTTCCAGACTGGGCACGCATACTTTGCAGATGAATAACAAAGGGCTAAGGCTGTTGATCGAAGAGTGTCTGGGCTGGCACTCCATCTTGTTCCAGTAAGTTTGCTGACAATGTTGTTTCTTGCACAGACTTTGGCTTTGGTCTTCGCAACATGGGTCTTAAAGGAGAGGCAGCGGTCTAGGGTGACACCTAGATACACTGGATGGTCACAGTTTTCAAGAAGAGCCCCAGACCAGGAGACTTTCAGTTGGCATTTGGCTTCTCAATTACCGAGATAAAAGGCTGAATGAGAGTGATGAGCTCTGCAGCACTATAGTCAATTCGGTGGTCGGTTAAAGAATCCCTCGTTTTATGATGAAGTTTCTTGTGAGCGGAGGGTATACTGGCATTATGCCTGCCTGATGGAACATACTTGGAAGAAAGTGAGTAGTGGTAAGTGGTTGACCTTGGCTATGGGAACATATAGTTAAGTTTTGGGCGGCTTGGTGGTGTTAATCTGGTAGCTGTCCATACCATTGCGGTGACCCTACAATTGCCTTTAAAACTCCTCTGCAGAAGGTGACTGTCAAAATTGGGACCAGAAACAATACGATCCACAATCTCACTGGTAAATTCTTGGTAGCAAATGCCGAAACACTTTGCTCATTGGCGCTAGCTATCTGCTACTGGGGGCTGAGTATTGTGATCCAGTTTGGAGAAACTCTCAAGCCTACTCGATATTCAATTAACAGCACCATGAGGACCATCACTGGTGCTGTTAGCTGCACAAAGACTGATTGGCTGCCAGTCCTGAGTAAGGCAAATTTCCCTTTTCAGATGATCCAAAGAGAGTGTGCCATATCAGTGATGGTTTTCTAAAGCTAAAGCAGAAGAGCGGCGCACGCAGTTCCCCCAGTTCCCGGGGATAGACCTTCCCAATGGTAAAATGTACATCCTGAACCGGTTCCGCACTCCAACTAGCCAATTCTCTTCACTCTGACTCAATTAATCAACTGCAGAGACAGCAATTGTCAGTCACACCGATCTCCTGTGTCCATGTCCTATAGGGCTTTGTGGTCAATTTCACTAGGCCAGGCAGTTTACCCCAAGATGATCTTGGACGGCCTCTGGATATTTTCCAGCCAGGAGCTGGTGCTAGGCCTCCCCTGGAGTTACTGGCGATGCGAAGAGCGTTTTTAGCTGGGGTGTTGTCAACCATGCGATCAACATGACAAAAGAAAGCAGAACGGTGGCATTGAATCACTCAGACTGGCAAATCCACAACTCCATCAGACCAACTCACAACTCCGACAAAGGCTATCCTGTCCTATATATTGAACACCATAGACACAAGTTGTAGGAACCATGAACAAGAGGGTGTGTTTAGATGCTAGGGTAATGAAAGAAGAACTGGTGTACAACGGTCAATGTTGGTTATTTTTCATTGGAAACTGTGGTGGAGGGTGTTGTCTTGTTTCTTTGTGGTGGGGATCAGGCATAGACAGCTATTGCCAGACTGCCCTTGTCCCATGGTGAACACGGTGAACTTGACGCTTGGGTGTTGCTGGTTAAGGTATCTGTATAGCATTTTGGGGGCTGATGGGTAGAGTCGGGCCAAATCATCAGTTCGAATGAGCTTTGGAGAGGCAAAAACTGTATAAGAATACTCAATATTAAGGCATCACTGCTGGTTCGATTTGTTTAGCACCCAATCGTTTACTCTCAAGAGGGAGCAAATAAGTGCTAAGAGTAAATTGTAAACACTGTTACTGCAAACAACTATGTAGTGCATACTGAAAATGTAGAAATATTGTAATTAAATGTCTATACATGTCCATGTACATTGTATTTACACGGTTTTGCATGTATCAGTACAACAATCAAGGGGCTAGAAATGGTTTATTTTATCCCAACTTTAAAAAAATGTGACTCCTCCCACAAAAGGGGCAGGAATAAAAACAGTTATTAATTTTTAACTATTTTACTGTTATTATGTATTTTAGTCTAAAAGCTAAAAGAATGAGCAGAGAAAAGCAAATTTAGTCAAAATTAACTTATTACATTTTTTACCCCCCCCCCCCACTTTCTTAAAAATACGACTCCGCCAACTAAAGGGGCAGAACTCAAGGCAGTTATTAATTTTTAAATAATTATTGAACTGTTATCATTGCACAGTCTCCCTGTAAACCTTCGCAATGCCCCTAGTGTAAAAATGTTTAAGAAGTTTTTAAAAACTTTCCGTTTTCCAAAGGAATTTTAATGTTGCTGGTTTATTTTGTTTTTTCTTTGCAAAGCTTTTCCCGTAGGTTTTTATATGTTTCAAATTGTTAATATACTTCTAATGTGCTGTTTCTTGTGCTTTTTATGTGTGTGCATAAATCTGCTTGCTATGTATTTAGTTTCAATTTTTATTGTAAAGCGCATTTGTCTATTTTGGAAATGCGCTATATAAATCTTTTTAATAATAATAATAATAATAATAATAATAATAATAATAATAATAACAACAACGGCAACGGCAACGGCAACGGCAACGGCAACGGCAACGGCAACGGCAACGGCAACGGCATCGGCATCGGCATCGGCATCGGCATCGGCATCAGCAACAGTTACAGTTATTTTTACTACTACGGAATGAAATAAGCTAAATCAGAGAATCGTGAGCTAAATCAGAAAATCGTAAGATCTATTCTCGAACCCTATTCTTGGAATCGATCGCAAACTCCCATACCCTCATGAAACCAAAAAATGCCCCTAACATTGCAGCATGGAACAACTGTTCATACTGAGATGAACAGACATGCGGGAGAGAAAGCAAAATGTGCCTGAGTATTGGAATTGTAATGGGTAAGCGGCTGTCTTGATCCCTGCGATCACACCTACAACCCTCCAAAAGCTTGGACACTAGAAATTTCTAAAAATTCCTGTACGTGCAAGTACATTCAAGTCCTAGTTGTGAGTTTGTACGTTTCGAAAAAGTTTTTTTTTTCTTGCATTTTTCCGGCAATGTCGACCAGATGTGTTGCTGCTGGATGCAGCAAAACAATTAGATGGGGTCAGTTTGCAAGTCTTTTCCAGCGCTGTGCAGCAATTACTTCAAGCCGTCGTGCTTTGAGAATCCGGAATTCACTACACATTTTGACATGAAGGGAAAAGTTCTCTTCTAAAACATGACGCCATCCCAACAATTTTTCAAGCTAGTGGGGAAGTCGAAGAAGGTACCTTAAAGATGTAAAGAACCTAAAGGAGCATTTGCCTAATCAGGTATTGTTTAAACTTTGAGGGCATGTTTTTAGCTTGCCAAGCGTTGCTATCTTGTGTTGGCACTGCATGCAATTCGTTGCACCTCGATTGACGTCACTAACAGCGCCCTCTCAGGTCGGCGGGCTTATTTTCAAATATGTAAACAACATGGAAACTAATTTTTTTAAACCTTAGTTAGTTTCCTTATCAAATAGTCGTTATTGACTTCACAAGTCCTTTTTCGCCAGAGTTTTGGCTTGGAGTGTTTCAAAATAAACAATTTTTACCACATGTTTTAATGTGGGGTAAGAGACTTTTTTCTAATTCCTATGGACTCCATCATGTAAAAATGTAATTACTGTATATATCAGAGCATCTTGTAGCCCCTCTTTAATATTCCCTTCTTCTTTTTCATTTTCAGTTATGTCTCTCAACTCCCAAAGCCTGGAGAAACCATACATGGTTCAAAGTTCACCACTGGATTTGGAGGTAAAGGAGCCAATCAATGCGTTATGGCAGCAAAAATGGGAGCAAAAACTGCTATGGTTGCAAAAGTAAGAATTTAAGGATTTTATAAAGACACTGACCACCATTGGTAATTGTCAAAGACCAGTCTTCTCACTTGGTGTATCTCAACAGATGCTTAAAATAACAATCCTGTGTAAATTTGCACTCAATTGGTCGTCGAAGTTGCAAGATAATTATGAAAGAAAAAAACACCCTTGTCACACACGCTTTCATGCTTGATTTCGAGACCTCAAATTCTCAATCTTGGTGGAAAATTACTCCTTTTTCGAAAACTACATTACTTTAGAAGGAGTTGTTTCTCACAATGTTTTATATATATATTCAACCGACACAAAGCTAGGTCTAATCTGGCGGTTTGGTGCTCTGAAGGCTTTTTACTTTATCTTCACAACCTCAACACAAGGGTTGTTGGGTCTAGATGGGTCCAAGTGGCATTAAAATGCAGGACAAGTCCTTCGTCAAGTAGCTGGCAATTAAGGGATTATAGGATTACTGCCTACAACTTCAGACTGAATAAGCTGTTTGAAACAGCCAGAATGGTTTCATGCTTATTTCGCCACCACAAGTCATTTGAACCAAGACTTAAACTAGTTTGGTGATATTAAAACAACTACATGTATAAAGTATAACAAAGTCAAAATAAATGCGTGATGGTTTGCACACAACAACACTACCACAGGTCATGTGCTACATGTAGATGTGTTGTAGTCTTGGCCCAAGACGATGCTTGGTGCTTGATTCTGGATAGTGAACTACGCGTGGTTGAATCGCCACGGTATGATTTAGTTACGTGGACGGCTTGAAATCTAGAATACACTCTGCAAGTTACCATCGTCTTGGCAATCCTGCAGCGCTGTGTTAACTGTTTCATTGTTTTCTGCTTCAGCTTTGTAACGGACCAATCACCGTGCGATCGTTGTAATAAACGAACATAATGTGTCAGTTGACCCCGGGATCATTCATGTTATGATTACACGGCATTGGCAGCTCCGTGTTTGTCGTGGAGGAAAAATCGTAAGAAAATAGGAAATATTCATGATTATGAATGCTAAAGATGAACAAGTAAGCCGAAGCTATATTGATCTGCCATCTGGATGGCAATTAATGAACGACTATGTCAAAATACATCAGCTAGTGCCCTCTCTGTGGACGGTCTGGTTTTGCGATAAACTCCGTCAGTTCTCGTGTGCTTCGTCTGCTGCATGCAGGCAGTTGGACCATGGAGGTGTCCGGGTTTGAATAAACTAGGGGAAACTACCTCCATGATGATACATACATACATACAACCAACGTTTGCAACTGAGCAAGTCATGGATCCCAAGTCATTATGTAACTGTCAGTGTCACAAAGTGGTGAGTGGAGAGAATCTTGTTTATATTGATCGAATCTGTATAGAATTAGAAAACGTAAAGTCATAAGTAGTCATTGTTTGTCATGTTTGAATACATCAAAACTTGTTGTTATTTATGTAGGTAGACCTCCTTCGCATGACAAAATAGCAGTGCTATTTCATCATGCGAAGCACAATTTTCTTGTGTCTCACCATGGAGGTAGGATCTCCATGGTCTCACTTATGAAAGGGCAGTTCGTAAAAGTATTGCCTCACCAAAATCCACTTCGCATTCGCATTCGAAGGAAGTATGAGCCTACTCCTTGGTTTTGTTTCGGTTTGGAACGAACATAGCCCAGCTTTATCTGAGATTGGATTTGTCTGACTCGAGTCACCAACATTTATGCACACAGATACATATCCCTTGAATTGAAAATGGCTCATTGGCTGACATTTTTTGTTTTTAACTTACATTTTTCTTCTGTGCACATGGTGCACAAGCAATTAAGACTGGGTTGCTCTAAAAATCAAAGAAGTGGTGGCAGACTTTCAAAAATGGATTTCGTTTAAACTTTGCACAAGTGAAGGCCATCAACCAAAATGTAAAAATAAAGCATAAGTTTTGCATTTACACCTTCGTTGCCATGGCAACGGTCATAAGTAGAAAATTACCATATTTCACCTAATTTAGCTCTTTTCACAAGTAAAAATTACTCAAAGTTGAGGGCTCCACTGTGTAAAAACCAAATAGTAAACCTACCTCTCAGCTGGATATGATAAATATGCATCCTTAATCTTTCCAAAAATGTGTTTGACAAAAGTATAGTTACTTGTGAATGGAAGATTCCATTATCTCAAAAAGGGGTGTTTTGAGGGAAAGTAAATTTGGGAAATACAGGGGGTTGCTAAAATTGTCAGAAGTCCCAAAGTGGCATATTTAGGAATGTTTTGCTTTCAGGCATGAAAGATAAGATACTAGTCTGTAAGAATTTCAAAAAAAAAGTTTTGGTATTTGTTGTACTGGGGAGCAGTGCTGCCATAAACTTTGTCTTTTTTTGGAAAAAAATGTGTTTATTTTCAAATTGTATAACAAAAAAATATGAATTTTTGTTTTAATGGATTTTGTTTACTCTTTACACATGTTAATTCCTTCAACCAAAGTGTAAAAAAAAGCATAGTTTTTGCATTGCACTTTGGTTGCCATGACAACGGTTAAAAATAAGAAAAATGTCATATTTCACCTAATTTAGCTCTTTTCTGAAAATTACCCAAAGTTGAAGGCTTCACTGTGTAAAGACCAAATATATTATCTGCCTTTCAACTGAATATGGTAAATATACACCCTTGGTCTTTCCAAAAGTGCACCTGACACAGGTACAGTCAATTGTGAATGGAATAATCCATTATTTCAAAAAGGGATGTTTTTAACAAAGTTCAATTTGGGAAATAGACGGGGTTGCTAAGTTTGTCAGAAGTCCGTAAGTAGCATATTTAAGCAAGTTGGGCTACCAGGCTTGAAAGATAAGTTACTGGTCTGTAGGAATTTAAAAAAAATGTTTTGGTATTTGTTGAACTGGGGAGCAGTGTTGTCAGAAGCTTCATGCTTTTTGGCGATTGTATAGATTTAAAGTTGTAAAATAATGCTCTTTTTATGACTTTCTACTACATGCTTAACAATGATGAAGACTGACAAAATATCAGGACAAAATATAATAAAACATCTTATGACAACATAACTCCCAGTTGTATAAACAGGCATCACATAATTAAAAAAGAAAGTTTTTGTATTTTTTGAACTGTGGAGCAGTGTTGCCAGAAACTTCATGCCTTTAAAAAAAAAAGGGTGTATTTTGCAAATTTCATAATCATATGAAAAAAATAATGCTCTCTTATTACTTTTTACACGCTGAACAATGATGTTGATTGAAAAAAAAAACAGGCACACAATAGAGCAAAGCAACTTACAAGTATAAAAATATAACTTTCGGCAATGCCGACCAGGTGTATTGCTGCTGAATGCAGAAAAAACACTTTTTGAAACGTACCAACTCACGACTTGGACATACATGTACATGTACTTTGCACGCGTGTTTACTATACGCATTGCAGGCAAAGTCTGCCTCGATTGACGTCACAAATGGGGTAGGCGGAGTCGGCCCCCAAACAGCTTTATATATTTTTTAAACATATAAATCGAGACAAACAATTACTAAAAAATTGTTTTATTGTTCGTAAGCATATACTCTTATGTTTGAAAGAAAACAAAATCTATTTCCAGGTGACTTTAAACAAAATGTTAAATTTTCTTGACAAAATGGACGTTAACAGCTCTTCGTTTGAACATCAAAAATATCTACATGTAGCATATCCTTAACGCTGTGCAGAGGCATCACATAATCAGTGACTGCGTGTACAATTAATGGTAACGTCAATCAATTAATTTCCAAGTTCCCTAATGGAAGATAGCCGGATAACACTATTACCAGCCGAATTAGCTTGGGGTGAGTCTTCGAACTATACATTGTATACAGTTATATTTTTTATACTTGTAAGCTGCCTTGCTTTTTTTTCAATCAACATCATTGTTCAGCATGTAAGAAATGCCAATAAAGAGAATTAATTCAAATTTTACCATGTTGAGGCAGTGTCACTACATGATACAGTTGCCTATTTGTGCTCCCCATACATGAAAACACAAATAATCGCCGAATCACAACCGAAATGGCAAATATTCCCTAAAGGTGACTGAAGACAGCACAAACTTTCCTACTATTAATGATGTGCAATGGAAATTTTAAAAAGGTACTTTCAACAAAGGAGGCGCTTTGTAATGCCTTGTCAACTAAAATTTGATATCCTTGGGGGCTGGGCATGCAGGGGAGGGGGTGGGGGTAGTATAAAATCCAAAACTTAGGTCACTAAAAATATTCTTGATCAATGTTGGGTAGTCCACAAGGCTACAGGGTGCTCATGAAAGGTGCCGGATTGATGGAAGACTTAAAAGTATTATTTTATTAATGTTATTTATTCAATGTAAACATTTTTTTTTAGGCAGTACTGTTACAACATGATACAAATGCCCAAGTTTTTCTCAAAAGTTTTTCTCAAAATGGAAGGACCAATGTTGGCTCAAATTACAACCGAAAGGAAAACATTCTGAGACCCCTGGCAATATGTGTGAAAGAAAAACTTAGACGTACCAGTGCTTTCAATTTACCTATATTTTAACTCTTAAAAAGGGTAAAAACTTGGAAAATTTGCTGAAAATCTTATTTTGGCTGTAACCATGGCAACCAATGTCTGATATAACTTATTTTTCGATTTTTGTGTATTGTGTACCCATACCTACTAATACATGGAGTTTTGCCAAAATCCATTTTTTTAAGTCTGCCAACATTTTAAAAATATCTTGATATTTACAGCAATACAGTCTTAACCCTTGTTTGCAATTGCTATAGTTGGGTTGGGTTGATTCATGATTGTAACCCTCGCTGGTCAACGGTTTAATATTAATAATCAAAACAGATATACATTTTACATTAAGCTTGATGCAGAAAAAGTTTAGCACAATGAGACCCAATACAACTGTATAATCACTGAACTTATTCCATGATTTGTATTTGTTTCATTCTTCTGATAGGGCATATTTCCAGGAAAGGAGTCTACTTTTAGAGAACTGCTGCATGCCCACCTTGGAGTACTGATACTTTTTAGGCCTCGTCTTGTCAGATGAATGAGTAGTCGACTGCTCTGCAATTAAGGAATGGAGTTCTTGATTCAAGAGAGACAAATCTGTGACAGAATCAAGTCATGCGTATATAATTGTGGAAGAGATATTTGGCTGTTTTGCAGAGGAAGTCTCAAGAGAAAAGGAAAAGTAGGAACATCATATTAACTGTCAATCAAGAAAGACGTATGTGAAGAACTGTACTCTACATTTTGTTGCAAAGTTCCACCACTGTATCACAATCTATTGTTGACATGTATCATACCATACCAATACAGAGATTGACTTTCAAGATGAGTTTACATAGCTTTTTCAACCCTGAGGGAGCTGTGTGCATACTCTGAGCAACCGATGCTTTTGGACTGGGGTTGATGTTTGTCATTATTTTGAACACCAAGATGAAAATGTACAACTAAGTGGAAGAGTTGGGCGAGATGAGCAACATGGTCTTTCAACTGCCATAAACTATCCAAGACACAGAGAATCAGATGAAACCTGCATTGCACCCCACAATGTAGAAGAGTGGTCGTAGGCTCAGCCGCTCACACAAGTACATAGTACAAACAGTATTGTGTATAACTGCTGTGATACCTGTGCACTTTAAATGCTGCTGTGGGAAAGCCTGTGATGGGCGACTAGTGGTAGGCAGTACGATTGATGTCGAAATCGCAACTAGTTACATGTATTGCTTAGTCGAGTTGCGACTGCCATTATTCACCTACTCCATAAATCGAGCCACCACAACAACTAAATTAGTTGCGACTATTCCTGCTTGCTGAAAAAATTGTGTCGCTCACAGTTACGACTTTTCACGACAACATAATTTACCTATGAAACACAACCAGACATCAGTAAGTCTGGGCCACTAGCGTAAGTTACTACTCGACTAGTCACACCCCAAAAAGTCATGACTACGACAATAGTCACGACTTGTTTGCCGCAGGGGTAATATGGTAATGTTCGTGCGTAGAGGATTGACGGATTGTCACTGGTGTCACTGACTGTGTTTCGTTAGTAAATTATGTTGCCATGAATAGTCGTGAGCGGTACAATAGACAGTTCACCAAACAGGAGATTGTACTATTTCTGTAGTACACGATTATTCAATTAGGAAATAAAAAAAGTAGTTGCAACACGACTAGTGATTTTAATAATCAATACATCATTGCTAATTATAACATACTGACTATAAGGTATTCATGTGATTGTGACACAATTAGTAGCCCTAAAGTTTAATACATGTGCAAAGTCGGTGAGTCGATGCCTGAACGACAATTAAATTGTACATGCGCAGTGAATAGTGTTTGCTGTAGTAAAACTACTATATTATACGGTAGTATCATGGAGGTTTCTACCTCCATGTGAGTAAAATAATTTTTATATGCTCTGCTGGTAGTTCGTTTGTCTGTGGTTCATGTGATCTGCCCACAAATCATTCGAAGAAGTATAAAACCATGAAACAAACACGACATGTAACGACGAGCAAGCATTTTGTTTCTTAATTCCTTCTTAGTCAGTTTTCTCTCAGACATTCTGTAGTCAGCTATTCTTCAGAACAACGACAATAATTATTATTTGGTTTTCTGGGAAAAGGGGATGTAGAATTTAAATCCCTGCATTTTGTTCGTTTAGTATGGCTAGGCAAACCGTACTCTTGTATCACTCGTTCGTCCGGTACGTCCGACCGTGGCCTAGACTTGTCTGACCGTGGCCTAGACAAGTCGTTAAGCGCTGCCTATTTTGTCTGCCTTTCATGCAACAGTCATAGTGCGATGTTACACATGCAACAGTCGTAGGTAGCGTGAGCTCACACACACATACTGGGATCGAGGGTGTGTGCATCGTCCCCGTAGCTACGCCGCGCTGTAACTACACACCGCGCTTAACCATTACCGTCTTGACTTCAAGACTAACCGTGGCCCGACTTCAATTCATGCTGCTTGCTGGGCACTGCCATGTTGTTCACATGTTGAATTTGCTTTACACAACCTTGACAACGGCCTTATTTACATAATACGGCAACGCCCACAGTGCACGCAGCGCTGCAGGATTGCCAAGACGATGGTAGCTTGCAGAGTGTAGTCTAGATTTCAAGCCGTCCACATAACTAAATCATATTGTGGTGGATTCAATCGCGCGTAGTACACTATCCAGAATCAAGCACCACCGTCTTGGGCCAAGACTAGATGTGTTGATACTCTTGAAATAATTGCGTGCGTAATACAACAAGGCAACCCTGCTTAAGACACAGGACACTATTGGTAATTGTCAAAGACCAGTCTTCTCACTTGGTGTATCTCAACATATGCACAAAATAACAAACCTGTGGAAATTTGAGCTCAATTGGTCATCAAAGTTGCAAGATAATAATGAAAGAAAAAACACCCCTGTCACACAAAGTTGTGTGCATTTAGTTTATTTCGAGACCTCAAATTCTAAATCTGAGGTCTCAAAATCAAATTTTTGGGTAATTACTTCTTTCTCGAAAACTGTGTCACTTCAGAGGGAGCCGTTTCTCACATAGTTTTATATCATCAACCTCTCCCCGTTACTTGTCACCAAATAAGGTTTTATGCTAATAATTGTTTTGAGTAATTAACAATAGTAAGAGGTACCTAGCAAGATATTATACACAATTTTGACAGCCCATGCCTTTCAAATAAATCAAGGTAGAAGATGTTGAGTTCCTGGCGTTAGCATTTTTGACAGACCTCAACAACCTGTTAGATAATTGAGGTATTTAAATGATCAAAATTTCATATTTGCAGGGCATTTATTTAACTTTTGAATGCGCAGGTGGTGGGGGATATTGAAAATAAATTAAACAGCAAAAGACAATCAAAGTCCGACAATTAAAATGAAAAAAATAATAAAAAAAATCAGTAATTTTCTGTGCATCTTTTTTTCCGTCAAAAATATCAACAATAAGAAACATGTGGGGTAACCAATTTTTAAGACATTCAATAAGTTCAAAAAAATACACAGAAAATATGTTTAAATAATAGTTATTTTGTGACAATGATTGCTGCAATACCTGGTCAACTATCGTGGCGACGTTCATGAATTTTCAGATTGGCCTGTAAGATGACCTTTGACACAAGACGTACCCCCTTAAACGTTTGCTTGTAGCCAGGCACCCTCAGCATTTGTGTTTTTTCTGCGCGATCTTATTGTCACATAACCATGGGATGTGGCTCTAAACAACAAATGTAAGAAAGACGAACAAGCCATGCACTCATGAAATAAATGAACAGTGAAAGAAACGCTTCTAATTTACTGTGGCGAAAACTGCCTTGCGTTTTAGAATTAATTATAGAGTTGTTGAGACTACTTAAATGCTATCTCTTTATTAATAATGTCTTGCTAATTAACCATTATTGTAAGTTTTACTTCAGCTAAATTAAGTGTTCACACATTTTTGGGTTGTGTGTATGGGACTGTGCGTTCGCGTGCGCTTTACGCGCAGCACGCTTAGAAACTGCTAATGCGCACGCTACCAAAGGTGTTAACATTTGTTTTCTTAACGCTTATAATTAACCAATCGGTTCTCTGGCTTAGTGCAGCGCGTACTTCTGCTAGGCCATAAAAGGGGACGAAAACCGGAGATCGGGGCTCAGTCGCTTCCAGACTCGAGATCGCCACTCAAGACCTCAAGAACTCAAGACCATTCAAGAACACACACGCACGCGCAAAATGATGCTACTCACTTTATTTATTGGCGAATCTCATTAGATAAATACTACAACACGAGCAGCCGTGCTACCATGTACTGCTGCGTGCGAATGAACCAGCGAACTGATTGATTGCAGAATACCTTAAGTTAATACCGTTTAAATCAAGAGAGGGCGCTATGTACATTTTGTGATTGAACATGATTGAATAAAATACACACTATGTAGTTCCTTGCGGTTAATGTCAACCCTCTGTTTGAAACAGTTGATTTATTTCAATGTGCCACATCAGTAGAGTTTAAGGACAATCCCCCCAATATTATGTTTCATCCTTCCCCTGTGGCTTCTTCAGATTCCAGAGTGGCGGCTTGGTTAAATTCATAAGAACCATACCCCACCCCGGAATCGTTACATTACTATATACATCAATATTTAATTATGAAATTTTTCATCGAACACTATCAACCAACATGTCCAGTATTCTTTGGCTCTAATTACAATTCCTTGATTCCAATAAAATCTCCTCCGAAATTAAACCAAAATAATTTATCTATCCTTACTTCACCTAATTGAAACTTCAAATCTCAAAACGTTCTGAACTTCACTTCAACTTACTATCTTCAATGAAAATCAATAAAGAAAAACTATACTCTGTTCTCAAACTCCACAAACTTCTTCAAATGTCAATATAATAACTTGGGCTAGTAGAAACCCTCCACTTCACTTCAAATCTAAATTACGTCTTAGAAAAACTTCTTTCCCCAACTTCTGCTCACAACTGGAGTGTAAAACAACTCCCTTAATCTCAAATAACATATATTTCTTTCCAACTTCTTTTTCACAACTGGAGAATAAAACAACTCTCTTTTCTCAAATAGCGTTATAACGCCCTATTTTTCAATAAGGGCGTTGGCGTTATTACGCCCTAATTAGGGCGTTATAACGCCCTAACTTACGGCGTTATAAAACGCCCTAATTTAGGGCTTTATAACACCATATAGGGCGATATAACGCCCTACTGAAAAGGTGTTTATTTGTTGGCAACGCCCTACTGAAAAGGTGTTTATTTGTTGGCGGAGAACAGCCACCGTACAATTCAACCAATAGAACGCAATCTCTTTGCGTCGTGATCGTTATCGTTCTCGTTATCGCTGCAGTGGGATTGGGCCTTAAACCGCGTTTTATAATCTGAAAATTGTGGAAGTTACCAATAGTGCCTTTAATGATTGTTTCGCTTGAGCTCAAAACTTAAACCACTGTTTGTCATCTTCATTGATTTCTCAATGTGTATAATACATGTGTTTACATTTGTGTGCTAGGTGGGAGATGATACATTTGGACATGAGACTGTCAAGAATTTTAAGAGTTCAAATGTCAACACAGGTAAGAGTTCAAAGTGTTTTGTCAAACTAACAGTATGGATGTATCAGCCACTTTGGAATTCCAGCTGTGCATGTCTGTTACTGCTGTTATTGCATTTTGTAAAGCGCATTGATACAGTTATATTGTGAAATGCTCTATATAAGAATTGTTATTATTATTAAAGATCTGTTAGCAAATAGCATAAAATTACTAAAAAGATGTTAGGAAATACTGTTTTTTAGCATTGTTTGGTTTGCATGCCCAGCCTTTCTGTGTACTGACACCATAGGTTAGCTTGTTTGGTTTACACTGCTCATCCATGCTACTAACTGCACCATAGGAAGTAGATTCATATGAAAAGATAAAACTCAAAGAATTAATCACAGGTTTCGTTTGAATGAGCTAAAACCATGAAAAACATTAAATGGTCATAACTCCTTATTGCAATGATGTACTGACTTGAAACTTAAGTCAAACATTGCTTCTTACAAGTAGATTCATATGAAAAGATAAAACTCAAAGAACTTGATCACTGGTTTCAGTTGAATGATCTAAAACCATGAAAAACATTAAATGGTCATAACTCCTTATTGCAGTGATGTACTGACTTGAAACTTAAGTCAAACATTGCTTCTTACATGTACATGTAGAATCATATGAAAAGATAAAACTCAAAGAATTAATCAATGGTTTCAGTTGAATGAGCTAAAACAATGAAAAACATTAAATGGTCATAACTCCTGATTGCAATGATGTACTGACTTAAAACTTAAGTCAAACATTGCTTCTTACAAGTAGATTCATATGAAAAGATAAAATTCAAAGACTTAATCACTGGTTTCAGATGAATGATCTAAGACCATGAAACATTTTCATAGACAACTCCTTATTTCAATGACGAACTGACTTCAAACTACTGCTTTTTACATATAGATTCATAAGAAAAGATAGATGTACCTCTCTTTGAGCATTACTGGTTCCAGTTGAATGAGCTTAAATAAATCAAAACCTTAATGGTTGCAATGATGTTCTCACTTGAAGTCAAATATTGCTTCTTACATGTATACTTATACATGTTTTATGGAGAGATAAAACTTAAATAATTAATCACTGGTTTCAGTTGAATGAGCTAAAACAATGTACAAATTGAATAGGCATAACTCCTAATTTCCATGATTTACTGACTTGAAACCTAAATCAAATAAATTTATTCCTTTTTGAAGTTCCGAGATATGAATGAAATAATTACTAGTAGTGTCCACTGCCTTTAAATGTCATAACTTCATACTTCCCCACACCTTTGACCATCAGTTGATCAAATGATTGTTTTTTCTGTCAGTCATTGGTTCTATCTGGTGATAAGCAGCTCGCCATGGCAGCTTCGCTGTTCTAATGTAGTTCCCTTAATAATTATTAAATATATCAATGGTTATGGTTAGAGACGATAGCGGATCGAAACCCTGTGGAAAACCCATGCACAATGTAACGAACCGGAACCAGCAATGGTAAGGGTCGCCGATGCATGACCAAATAATCAACCTCGTGGGCTAGTTTAGTCTGCTTAACAAGTGTGAATGCAAGCCAATTTTGGACTTAGTCATGTTTATCTTTTGGACACCCGCGGTGCGTGCCCGGATTAAGGGCTAGTTTAACCCCATGTCTGAACTCATTTTGTACAATCTAGTTCATGTTTAACTGCAATTTTGAACAAAAATTACATGACAGGCTGGAAGTCATTGTGACTGTTGGAACAGAACATGATTGACGAATTAGAACATGACTGACGGAACACTTTTTGAGATGTCAGATTTTCCAAATATCAGTAAACAATTTTATTTAGTTATGTATATGAGGCCAATTGAATAGAAGATTGATTACACTTGAAAAAAAAAATGTACATGTTTTGGCTAGCCCTATATAGGACTCTTTCTTCTCTGTACACAGGAACAGAGTCCTAACTATTGAGGCCCGTTTCTGGGGCGGAAAAATTTCACAGCTTCATAACTTAAATCTTACCTGCAACAAGCAACTAATTTCAACAGATTCACATTCCGTGGCGTCAATACATTTTTCTGCAGTGGGTTTTGGTCCTCATGTTTTCCTCACAAATCCGTCATTTTTGTGAAATAATGCAGCTTCCAATGTTTAAAAATTCCTGTTTCGATCGTTTTCTCCCAGTGTTGTCTGTTGTCGTGCGTACGCGTATACATTCGCGTGCAAGACGCATGATGGAAGCTTAGACGCATGAATTCTTGCTCACCGTATCTTGACTGCACAGCGTTAACAACACTATTCAAAATTTGTGCGTCTTACGTACACACGGCAGACTGTGAGAGTATGAACAATAATGGGAATTCTTTAGCGTTGGGAGCTGCATTATTTCATGAAAATTACGGATTTGTGAAGAATATATGACGATCAAAACCCACCGCAGAAAAACATATGCCGCATGGAATGTGAATCGGTTGAAATTGGTGCTTTCTTGCAGGTAAGATTTGAGTTATGAAGCTGTGAAAACTTTCCGCCCCAGAAATGTACCCTGATGTCCAGGACGTCACTGTAGTACAAAACGAAAATGTAAGGCCGCCAGGGCTAATGTTTTGGCGTGACTGACATGACTGATGGGACATTTCAACATCCAGGCCAAAAAAACTATCAATTATAATGTTTCTTCTTGGTTTAAATTATATCCTGGATTCAGAAGGTATCAAAGCTGATATTGAACCAGTTTTCATAAAAACCTCGGACACCTTCGCTATTACTATTGGTGGAGAGCGCGTCACGTGGGGTGTTTAAACGGTTGATAATGACCAGCTGGAGCTCTGTTGATAACTGGTTGTTTTCGGATACTACGCGATAGTCTTGGTGCAAGTTGTTCTAGTTATGGGCGATGCGGATGATGTTGTTTAGTTGGTCGCCCTGTGTGTGGATGGAAAATGTGAAACGTCTTGCACCAGGACTACTACGCGCACGAAGAATTAGAAAAACTGTCTCAGTCATAACAATGCAACACACGTAGTCTGAAAACGGATAAGTTTTACAGAGTTTCTTACTTAAGTACGCCTTTTAACCAAAAAGGCATTTATGAATGGGAAAAAAATTGTTGCACTGTATCGTGGCCATGCGATATAAACCCTTGCCTTCGGTTCGGCCTTTAATCACACGGCCGCGACCCTGCCGGTTTTAAACAGTTTAAGAACTCGTCACTACCCTTTTATTCCCATAGTTAATAATAGCTTTGGTAGATGTGAACTACAGTATAACACATGGAGATCTAGATTTTCCTTCTAATTTATGGTACCCACACTCGCTCCAGTTGCCTACATGTAAACTTCAAATTGACATAAATAAATCAAATTACAGAAGAGGAAAAGAAAAATGGTTTCTTTAAGCTCAGTTTGTCTACTTATCTTGAAACAATATTTTGTAAGCATTTAACAAACTTTGAAATTCATGTTAGTGTGGAGTTAGCAAATTGAAATATTAAAACTGATCTGGAACCTTGAACTGATTCTCAAGTTAAAAATATGAAAAACACTGTTGTAAAAATGGTTGCACTGTCGCAATTTGATATTCTTTGTGTTTATATTTGACCACTTGAAGATTATATTGGAGTGACAAGTGATGCTGCTACTGGTGCTGCACCTATAACTGTTAATCAACAAGGTATGAAGTGAAATGTTCAAGGACTGGGACTTTTTAAGATTTTCTTCCGGTTTAATTTACTTCTGGGAATAAATTTTGGAACAAAAGGGCTGATAATTTTGCCTTGGCATTCTTGAATCTTTGGTTTGCTTCCCATGTTTAGTATCAGTAATAATAAATAATAATAATAAGACTTGTAATGCGCACATAACTATTCTGCTGGGTATTTAAGACGCAGAAAAGGTGGCACCCTAACAATATCTCACAATCCACATTTGTCCAACAAAAGGATGAAGGGCTGGAATTGAGGATTACATCATAACCCCATGAAAAAATGGAGATTTGGAGCAAAAAAATGTGTCCATTATCTGGCTTCCAGTAAGCGTGTCCACAAAACGTTTTCTCTAAACACATTTTCCAGCAGTAAGTTGTTTACAAACATGACTGACTTCAACATTATTGTTGACTACACAGCAGAATCATTTCAAAGGTTAACCATTTATTAACAAATTTGTAATGTGCAGGGGAAAACTCCATAGTGATTGTGAGTGGAGCTAATTTACTGCTAACACCCCATGATGCTGAAATGGCCATTCAAAGCTTGTCAGCAAAAGTGCTTATTTGCCAACTGGAAATTAAACCTGAAACTTCCTTAGCAGCAATGAAAATGGCAAAAAGTAAAGGAGGTGAGTAACAAATAACATGAGCAGAAGATGAAACAAACCATCTATTTTCATCCCTAGGAATCTATGGATTACCAGTAATGTCGTTGGTGGCTCAGATCTTTAGCGATGTTATTATTATGATCCCATTCTGCAATTTATCATTAAATTTTGCAATTTATTAATTCCACAATTTCATTGTTCTAAATTGATGAATGGAAAATTGAAGTGTAAATTAAATGTAAATACTGAAAAACTGACCCATGAAATTGCTGAGAGGAGTGATGAAATCGCTGAAATGGCAGGTAAATTGCCCGATTCTGTTCAAATTGCTGAATGGACTGATGATGAAAAAGCTATTGTCAACTTGCTGAAAGGGAATGCTCAAATTGCCAAAATGATCAAGTTGCCAAATTAAATGGTCAATATTTACAATGGAACGGTGGAATTCTGAAATGATTGATGAAATTGCTAAATTGAATGGTAAAATAGTAAAATATTATGACATAATGAATGGAATGTCAATGAGCAAACAAAATGCAAAATTGCTGAACTAAACAATTGCCTAGTTGCCAAAATAAGGGAATAAAATGGTAGCGAAGAGTTCTTACACGGCCGTTTAAAGCCAGCAGGGTTGAATTGCCCTGTGATAAATGCCCTCACCTTGGGCTCGGGCTTTTATGGCACGGCAACGACCCTGCAAGAATTTAAATGACGTGTAAGAAAGAGTCACTACTCTTTTATTCCCATTCATGAATGCCCTTCTGTTACAAAACATTTAATGCGGAAGCCAGCCGGTCATAAACATTGGTCATTATCAAGCGTTTAAACACCGCCACGTGACGCGCTCTCCACCAATAGGAGTAGAGAAACTGTCTGGGGTATTTATGAATGAATGATAAATGCTGAAGGAGTCTAATAAACATACGTGTAGCAAGACTAAAGATCTGAGCCACCAAAGATAGCAATTAGCACTCAATTGGAACACTCATAGATTAGTTTAAAGAGACTGTTAATTACATGATGTGTATATAATATGATATAAACATTACAAAGTTAGAGTAATCAATCAATATTTATATATATTGTGTTTTAAGTTTGATTTTGTCAATGACATAAATTTGATGTTGGAACAAGAGGGTCTTTGTATGAGAGGATTAAGACCTAGTCTGTTGGGTTTACAGCTACATGTATGTGCAATGAGAAATGTTGACCTTGCACCCATTTTGTTTTAAAATGGATGCTTGAAACTATCTGTCATTACAGTAACAACCATTTTAAACCCAGCACCAGCAATAGCAGATCTTCAGTCTGATTTCTTCAAGTTCTGTGATATTATTTGCCCGAATGAAACAGAGGTATGCTTTTTTCTTTGCTATTGTTTTCATGTTCGATGGTAGGCGCTGACAAAACATTAAATACAAATATTTTTAAATAGTACTACAATGTTTGAGTTTTTCTCACCACAACAACATGTATTTGTTAAGATTTTGTGCATAGCATAATAGAGTTCAATCAAACAATAGTATGAACTTAAATAGAGTTTTATTTTCCCTTGTTTTCAACCGGTTTGTAGTCAATTTGGAGTCAGTGCATCAAACTTTGACAGACAATGCAAAGATTGAAATCATAACAGCTATGACTGTCAAGACTCTATTATAAAACAATAAAGTTTGTCTTAAGCGTTGCGTGAAATTTGATGACATCGTAATTTAAGTACAAGCTAATTTTGAATTCTTAAAAACTGTCCTTATTTCTGGAACAAAAGTCAGCCAAAATTGCCACAACCCATGTCGCATTCTTCAGATTTGGTGATGATTAGGTACTCTCATTACCTAAATATTTTATTGGTTGGGTTACAAGGATAATATATATGGTCAGTCCTTGAGATTGCGAACGCCAAGCTGACAAATTCTGCTATTTGCTCAGCTCACTAAAAAGGTTGAACACTAGTTTTTGGGGTTGATTGGTTTATCAGAGCATCTATAGAATCAGAGCTTGCAGTTCAGAGATTAATACCAAAGACTCATGACAACTACATTTCAATACTTTATACACATGTAAGTGTGCTATAGAATTATGTCGTCTTCCTTATATTCTTCCTTTTAAGAAGTGAAGCAATGCTTTTCTTTTTAGATATGTACAATAAATGACACAGAGTCTCAGTTTTTGATTGCTATTCCCATAGCAGAGAAATCGATGACTGAAAAAAAAAAAAAAAAAAAAAAAATACTGACCAGTGAAACCCAACGGCATGAACTTTTTGAAACGTGGCATTTATGAAAATTTACATCGCATGCAGGCCTATGTAAAAAACAAAAAAACAAAACAAACAAACATGTGTTGGTTGTCCATTTCCCACTTAGACGAGCGCCTGGTCAGCCACTAATTAAACAACACAAATGCAACCTTGCCACAAAAGCCATCTCTAAGGAAGCATAGCTTGGCTTCCGTTTTGGTTTTCATTCTATTTTTAATGTTTTTTGCATATTGATTTAATTTAATTCATAATTTAATTAATATTTATTTATTTGTTTTGTGTTTTCTTACTGTGTTTTCCATGATTTATCAATTTGCTCTTTTTTAGGTTGTCTGTTTATACGTCCGTTTCTTGTTGGTGTTTTTGTCGTTTTTTGTAAGGACCCCAATGGAAAGAAGTCTTAATTTATTGGCTTTTGGGGGGTTATCCTTGGACAATTTTGTGCAGTATTTCTATCTTGTGTTCTATTGTGGTTTATCTTATGTCATTATCTTTTCTCCTGTTGTTGTGTATGTATTTATTGCATGTTCTTGCTGTATTTTTCAACCAATCAATCAAAACTTAATATAAACTTCATTAAAATACTCATTGAAACTTGATCAAATTGTATCAACAAATTATTATTTAGAATGTTTTCAAAAAATTGGTACATGTACAAATATAAAGAATAAGACAACATAGAAACTATCCTACAAATTGGAGATCAGTCAGTTGAAAAGACAAGAATTCAAAAAGTCACAGTTCATCTCACTTTACAGCTGGTCATGACCATGTGCAATGTTAAGATCAAGAGATAGACCCTAATGACTCTTAACAATGTAACATTGTATCTCCTTAATGAATACGTAGGCACAGCTACTAACGGGTCTGCAAGTTACCAATGTAGATGGGGCTAAACGTGCAGCAATACAGTTACTTCAGAAGGGTTGCAAGACAGTAATCATAACATTGGGAGGTCAAGGGTCATTATTGATGACTTCAGGAGGCATACCAGTGCATATACCAGCAAGATGTGTAAAAGCTTTTGATACTACGGTGAGTGTAACTTACAAACACTTTCAAATTTCACAAAAAGGCTATTTTGCTATTTCCAGCTTTTAAAAGGATCTTAATTTACACAGAAAATAAGGGCCACTGGCCTTAGCTTTGTCATAAAACTTTGTGTTTGTTTTCCAACTCATCTGATGGTCAAACAGTTAGTTTTGAGGTAGTTTTATTCGGTCATAGTCTCAACCTTTTTTAAAATAAATGTTATAGTAAGCCCATTTTCCCCAAGTGATCATGATCTTCAACAAAATTACCATTTGCTGATTGACATGGAGTTTGGTCACACAAAAAAGTTGCCATGTTCGCTTGCGGAAGATTTTGTCCTAGGGCGGGACCTCCGACGAGATGTAGCATTGCTTGTCAAGATTTCACAAGGGCTGTTGTCCTTTGACACAAGGTACATACTGTTATAATTATAATAATACTAGTAATAATAATTAAAACTTATAAAGCGCCATCTATCTAAGACTAAACTTATTCCGAGGCGCATAAAACAAGAGTAACAAAACAAAAACAAAAATACAAATTACGAAGCTTGGAAAGAAATAAGGGTACATTGAATAAAAATGTTGAATTACATAAACGTGTTGGCAAAAATAAATGGTTAAAATAGACAGAAAGTCAATCATAAGAAATTTTGAATAGGTGGGTTGTTAGCAGAGTTTTAAAATGTCCAGAGACCTTGTAGCTCCAATATGTAAAGGAAGAGAGTTCCAGAGTGTGGGTGCGGTTACAGAAAAAGCATGAACGCCGTTGAAAGTGTTTGTTTTAGGGACAGTTAAATAAAGTTGGTTTGTAGAGCGAAGATTGCGAGTAGGTGTATATGGTGAGAGAATTTCTTTGAGATATGGAGGAGCCTTTCCATTCATCGCTTTCCAGGCGAGCAAAATAATTTTGAATTTAATTCTTTGACAGACTTGGAGCCAGAGTGAAGTTGTTTCAATACATGGTGATGTGATCATATTTACGTGTTTTAGATAATATGCGAGCAGCAGCGTTCTGGACATTTTGAAGTTTTGTGATAAGATTCTTGTTTATACTGTGTTGTAAAATTTTACATCCATGCTAAAAATATTGCTCTAGTGTGAATATGGCTTTATCAACTTCATTCCTTTATGGACCCCTGTTATCATTGAGGGATGAGACTCTGAAAAATTAAAAAGACTAAAGTTATGTGATCACAGGAGGTGCACACACGCAACACTAACCAGTAATCATTTTTTGGGCTCACCTGCAACTTTTTTTTACCATCCCACACGTATTAATGGGGAGAAAAATTTGTACACCCCCCCCCAAAAAAAAATAAATAAAATAAAGAAATTGAATGAATTTTAAATAAAAAAAAATCATTTTGGAATGGTCTTGTCCCCTAATTTCTGCCCTTGATAATAGATCTTTTCATCAACAACCATTTTTATGGGTTTTTGATACGAGGTTCAAGTTGTATGAAAATATTCTTTTGTAATAAAATGTTCGTGATCTAACAAAACAAAATATGTGGCGAAAAGTTCATGAGTCACATGTGCGATCGCAGCCACATTAAATTTAGCACAAATCAAAAACTTTTATGAACTTTAAAACAATCTTTCTTTGGGACTTGACTATCCTTCCCCCCATTTACATGAAATTTGTGAGACCTGCCCGACATGTACTATTGAAAAGACTCATCCGCTGCTACAAAAGTCAATTTCCCCAAGTAAAAACAAAATGCAGAAAAAGCGGAAGAATTTCATCCCTGACCAATGTCACCTCACAGCTTTTGCATTTTGTACTCGCCTTTTCATGCCTCATAGACATTACACTTTTCAGAAGGCCTCTTGATTTAAAAAAGTAACCAACATGCCTGTATTTGTCTTTCTAGGGTGCAGGAGATTCATTTGTGGGTGCTTTAGCCTACTACCTAGCCCTTCATCCAAACTTAAGCTTAGAGGAGATGATTAAGAATGCTTCCTACATTGCATCAATCAGCGTTCAGTCAGCAGGCACACAGACAAGCTATCCATCACGCAAAGATCTACCAAGTCACTTGTTGTAATGTGGTAGACAGAGAGAAGCTCAAGCTTTGATATAACTACTTTGACTGTAGCATAACTAAGGCCATCAACCTCATATACAGTGTTTACTCTTGCACAAGGTGATCCACATGCTAAATGGGATAGCCTTAATGAAATTTGCTCTAAATATTTTACACAGGATTTAGATGTACATGAGTTTATTTCAAATAATGAACACATTAATTTCATACAATAAATTTACATACTGAAATTCCAATTTGTACAATTCTAGACTTGTGAGATAAAATAAATATTATGAACTCATGTTCTTGAAGGAACACGTTGCCTTGGATCGGACGAGTTGGTCTATAAATAAAACAGTTTGAAACTGTTAGTAATAAAATGCATTTGGTTGGAAAAATGTTTTAAAAGTACAATACAATGATTCACACAAATTTGCCTCGAAATTGCTTGGTTTTCTTTTTGCTTTGCGACCTCACACGGTCGGCCATTTTTGGGAATACAAGATTTGACTCCCATTAACAGCGACAGTGTCAGTCGACGAGGTAAAAGGAAAACCATGCATTTTCTAGGCATATTTGTGTGAATCATTGTGTTCTACTGTACTTTTTAAACATCTTTCATTTTACAACAAATGGTTACATATACCAACTCGACCGATCCAAGGCAACGTGTTCCTTTAAGATAATACACTTTTTAAATATTATACTTTGATGCTATTAATTAATTATCTCAATATCTCAAAGTTTAATTATGAGGTTTAGATACCTCATAATTAAACTTTGTTAAAATGTTTTAGTGGAAAACTACTTCTTTCTGGAATACTTCAATATTAAATAAGTTAATACCTGCTCAACTAAAGATATACAACAATTTTACATTTTAAAACAGTACACTTTTTCAATGGCTGGCCCCATTTGTACTCCATAAAATCGTGTTAGTTTGTGATGTACAAGGAAAACCACGTATTTTCGAAGCATGTGTGGATTATTATACTCTACTTTTAAACTATCTAACCATACATATTTTCATAACAAACAGTAAAAAATGCTTTTCAAAGACCAACTTGCCAAATAGAGGAGCAAAAGTGCCAACAGTCACTAACGTGTCCCTTTAAAACTCCAAACAATCAGTTGGAGTTTTGATTGAATTATTCACACTTTTAGTATATGTGGTTGCTGGCTAACCATAATTCTTCTTTGGGAGTTGTCATAACTCTGTAACAGTCCAGTCTTTTACTTTATAATTATTAGCTACCCTTGGTGCTTGCTGATCGGCCAACACAATCCCATTGGATTCAAAATCGGAAGGTTTAATAGCATTTGTAATATTTTTCATTCTGTGGCAGACACATCCAGTCACACATATCAATATGAATACAAGCACACACACACCTAAAGCAATTACTGCAGTGTGAAATTCGACACTTGTTGCAATCACTGTTGGAGTAACTGTTGAAGGTAGAAAACCACTCAGGATCCTGTTCAAATAAAAATTAGTAAAAGAACTTGTGTACACCATACATGTAAATCAAGAATTAGCAATTCTAGAGCAGTGTCTTTACCAACTAGACCACCGAGATTGCTGGGTAGCTAGAGGAAGTTCGAATAATTTATTTTAGCAGCAGGTACCGCTGTGTGACCCCATTTTGTACCCCTCGAGCCATATTGTTCAGGACTTTGTGATGTTTGAAAATATTTTGACAGGGAAAAGGGTGAAATTGGGGCCATGTTTTTTTATAAAATGTGAAATGTGTTGAAAACTTTAAGATGGCACAAACATGTCTTCATGACATGTGGTTTAGGAAATGAGATTTATTTGAACTTCCTGTTTGGACCAGAAGGAAAGGTAAAAGTAAAATGTTCCAAGATGACACAAAGGTTATGACTTTCTTACATCTTATTTGTTAACTTGAACTTCCTGTTAGAACTAGAAGTAAAGGTCAAAAATGGAAAAAATGTGTTTGTCATACATAAGGCCCAAAGATAATGATTTATTTTTTTCCAGAGCTTCATGTTTGAACCAGGTCAAAATGTGGTCAAAACCAGGTAACATTTTCAAAAAAAAAGAGCTACTTATCCAGGTGACTCTATGACAATGAGCGCATAGTCAATAACAGTGCGAGAACCCGGTCTTCACTATGTGGTAATGACAGGGTTGGTGGCTGGCTGATGAATAACGGACCAAAACAATTCTTGTAATATAGATTTTCTTGGTCAATTTGGGAAAATGACAACCTATTCTATTTCGCATGAAATCAAATTCTACTGAAAAGGGTCATGCGGTTTCTTTTTAAGACTAGTCAAATGTACTTTTACGTCATTCAATTTAACAAAAAAATCATTCAATTAAACAATTCATGGAAGCTGCATTCAAATTCGAAGTAATTTCATTTTGGGGCAGTCAATTCTGGAATTTGTGCAATTTTAAAAACGTATGTAACTTGTTGTTTCTTAACGAATGTTAAAGCCATACGGTTCATATTTTGGCACTCTTGAACATAATATGCCAAGATGTCTGGCATGCCAACAGATTGATGGTTGCCACAAATTTACATTAAGAAACCACCCCAAAAACCAGGAAAAACATTTAAAAACTAACAAACACATTCAAATATCAGGTCTTGGCCATTAAAGGTCTCCGGAAAAATAAAGAAGAAAAAAAACCTTATATGGCCCAAGTAAAGTCTACTGGAAACATACATGTAAAATAAAGAAAATAAGGAATTCGCTTGATTTAAAAGGGAAGGTCCGAAACAGTTACCTTTTTACAGTTTATCTGTTTATTCATGTATCTTTAGTCGTACATGTATAGGTTACTTATTTTAATCCTTGTTGAGCGAAATTGATTGCCTCTTTACGGTATTGAAAATGATTAAATCTCTAGTCAAACCAGCTTTGCTAAATTGAATGATGATTGTGTGTCCAAAAAAATGAGTGCACTTGGAACTTGAAAGCCTCAAAATGAAATTGAATGGCCGAATTTGAAAGGCAGTAAAAACCGGAGAAGCAAATAGCTTTAATTCGAACGCATGAAAATTAAATTGGCTGCTAATTTTCCGAAAGTGACCGAGAAAACCTATAAATACAATTGGTCAAAATATGAAATTTTTGCTTTGTGTTTCTGTTGTACTCGTGTTCCAAGGGCCTCATTTTGTCAACTATGAGCTCTGCTGAATGTAAAAACAAGACCAAATATGTTCATATGGGTTTATACACATGCATTAGTTACATAAAAATAGACATCTTGCATGTGACGTCACTCTCTCAAAAAGCGGCCTGACTGGGCTCAAATGATTGGACGATAGCAGCATAAGTTCTTTGTTCTTTAAGCATAAAAACATGCGCATGAGCTCAGGTCCCTGTAGCATGTCGCGTTATGCAAGGGGTCTATTGATACACCCAAAAGTTCCATTTATTTGCTAGTTTCAAGAGCCAGTCTTTATATCAACTCCACGTGATTGAGTTTTGACCAACCAGAGTCTGTAAAGCTTTCAAGGTATTTATGAATGTGTATAACAGTAAACGGAAGTTACATGTAATTACCTGATAGTAATGGCAGTGTACTTAATGTTTGAATACTCCACTTGTAATCTATTAGAATTGATGGCTTCTTGAAGATCAAAGTAGGCGACATGTGCAGGAATATCTAAAGGAATGTACACATAACAATCCAATTAAATTAACCCAATCAAATTTACGCTAAGAGGCATTTCTTTTTTCAAGTAGGAAGTTGCCTTTTTGTGTATCACCTGTACCCATGTCCATCTGTTTATGAACTGATTTATTTCCATCTTTTTGATATTGAAACTAATAGATACTTAGAGTACTCGGCACTGTAATCTTGAGCCCTTTTCACACTACAGAGCCATTTCCCGGGAAATTAACTCCCGGGAAAATCCCGGGAGTTTTTAACCCCACCGCCACCCCAGCAACCGTTCTCACTATCCCAATTTCGTAACTCCCGGGAGTACTATTTCCCAGGAATATGCACGGTCGTTTCACACTTACGATCAAACCCCAGGAATTGTGGTAAACAGGTCAGCCCATGCGGAAGTTACAATGTTTGTGGACGGAAGTCCGTTCCCATAATGCCACGCAGCCGGCTGCAAAATCCTTGCCACATGCGACCCAAAATGGCTGCACATAAATTGTGTATTTGCGTGTTGTTATACCAATATATTGTGTGATTACGGCGGAGAAGAAGTCTTGCAGTTCGGGGAAGACGTCGCTGACGTTTGTCAGGAGAAGACGATTGCTGTGACAGTGTTTTAAAGACATGCGGTATAACAATCGGATGGTCGTGCGATTGACGGGTTTCATGGCACTTGCTGAAGTATTGGTCAAAGGTCAATCTGGTCTACCATGAAGAGCGGCCACTGGTGGGAGCAAGTTGCTATTAGAAAAAGCGAAAGGGAGCTTTCCATCTGCGACAGCTTTTTTTTCTTTTGAGAACTGTAATTGAATGGACTTTTGTGTCCGTGTTTTACCCAGAGGTTTTGTGTTGGCGTTCATCTCAATTTTTGCCTGTTCACACTATAGTTATTTCCCGGGAAATTCCCGGGAACTTTTGGTTGATCTGTTCACACTACAAAAATACTCCCGGGAATTTCCCGGGAAATGATGTTTTCCCAGGAAATAATTCACCCTGCTCAGGGGCAGGGTTAAGGGAATCAACCCTGGGGTAAGGCCTAGAAATTTTCTGAATGGCATTTTCGAAGGATTGCATACTAATGTCCATGATGTTAGGGCCAAGGTAATTAAAGGTTTTTATAGAAAAATATACCGCATGGTCGATTTTGCACAATCTGACAATAGAAGTAGAAGGCAAAAGAAGCATTCTTCCCTTCCAACATCAACAGTGCTGTTTTCCCATCGTGCAAAGAAAGAACACTGAATAGGCTTTAACCCTATATTGGCCAGCATTTTGTTCATGGCTTCATAACGACTTTTAAATGTATGTTTCTTCTAAAAAGAAATGTTTGCAAGAGAACACTTATGCAATAGAAAATATTTAGGCCTTGAAAAACAAAACTAGTATCCTACAGACCTAAAGTCTTTTTTACCCAAGGTTTTCAGTTTTTTTGCAATGGGCAGGGGTCCGTTCATACCCAGCACCACGCAGGCAGTCAGCCAATTTTGAGAAAACTTTCCCGTGTCTTGTAGGCCTATGCCCATCTAGCTGTTTTTGGACTGCATCGTCGGCCCAAAATGCAACTAGTTTCAAAATGTCATCATCACTCCATCGGTCACTTCTACCCATCGTAAGAAATTGAGCAACAAATTGAGCTAAAATATTTACTGTCAGGTTGTAGACAGCAATGTCGATCGATGAACTCAAATCTGACTCTGGACAACACAAGTCCACCAACGGCCAAGTACATGTAAAAATACGAAACACCATACACACATGGCGTGTGTACGAAAAGGAAGCTTGTTCACGCCAACTATTTATTCTATTCCTATTCCATTCACGTGGTCAATTTTTTTAATTCATATATTTATTTGTAAATTACAGATGTTATTCACTTTTATTTTCGTACCTAAACGTAAACACTTTCAGAAGGAGAAAACAAAAAAGGGCTATTGTTACCACGCGAATTATTTTTGACGTCTGTGACCTTTCGAGATTAATGACGTCTCAACACAGTGGAAGCAAAAGGTGGGGTAAGTTAGACCCGCTTTCGTTCTCACTAGCTGCTTTTCCCGGGAAAAAAACGTTTTTCCCCGGGGTTAACTCCTTTAACCCTACCCCTTAACTGGGCAAATTATTTCCCGGGAAAATGTTATTTCCCGGGAATTTTTTTGTAGTGTGAACAGATCGACTAACATTTCCCGGGAATTTCCCGGGAAATACCTGTAGTGTGAAAAGGGCTTATGTTGTACATGTACTAAAACCCCCTCAACTGCCATGTCTACTCAGCACTGTAACCTGGGTTGTACTAAAACCCCCTCAACCGCCATGTCTACTCAGCACTGTAACCTGGGTTGTACTAAAACCCCCTCAACCGCCATATCTACTCAGCACTGTAACCTGGGTTGTACTAAAACCCCCTCAACCCCCGTTCCTACTCAGCACTGTAATCTGGGTTGTACTAAAACCCCCTCAACCCCGTTCCTACTCAGCACTGTAACCTGGGTTGTACTAAAACCCCCTCAACCGCCATGTCTACTCAGCACTGTAACCTGGGTTGTACTAAAACCCCCTCAACCGCCATATCTACTCAGCACTGTAACCTGGGTTGTACTAAAACCCCCTCAACCGCCATGTCTACTCAGCACTGTAACCTGGGTTGTACTAAAACCCCCTCAACCGCCATGTCTACTCAGCACTGTAACCTGGGTTGTACTAAAACCCCCTCAACCGCCATATCTACTCAGCACTGTAACCTGGGTTGTACTAAAACCCCCTCAACCCCCGTTCCTACTCAGCACTGTAATCTGGGTTGTACTAAAACCCCCTCAACCCCCGTTCCTACTCAGCACTGTAACCTGGGTTGTACTAAAACCCCCTCAACCCCCATGTCTACTCGGCACTGTAACCTGGGTTGTACTAAAACCCCCTCAACCCCCATGTCTACTCAGCACTGTAACCTGGGTTGTACTAAAACCCCCTCAACCCCCGTTCCTACTCAGCACTGTAATCTGGGTTGTACTAAAAAACCCTTGACCCCCATGTCTACTCAGCACTGTAACCTGGGTTGTACTTAAAACCCCCTCAACCCCCATGCCTTCTCAGCACTGTAACCTGGGTTGTCTTAAAACCCCCTCAACCCCCATGTCTAGTCAGCACTGTAACCTGGGTTGTCCTAAAACCCCCTCAACCCCCATGTCTAGTCAGCACTGTAACCTGGGTTGTCCTAAAACCCCCTCAACCCCCATGTCTTCTCAGCACTGTAACCTGGGTTGTCCTAAAACCCCCTCAACCCCCATGTCTAGTCAGCACTGTAACCTGGGTTGTCCTAAAACCCCCTCAACCCCCATGTCTAGTCAGCACTGTAACCTGGGTTGTCCTAAAACCCCCTCAACCCCCATGTCTACTCAGCACTGTATTCTGGGTTGTACTAAAACCCCCTTAACCCCAATGTCTACTCAGCACTGTAACCTGGGTTGTACTTAAAACCCCCTCAACCCCCATGTCTACTCAGCACTGTAACCTGGGTTGTATTAAAACCCCCCTCAACCCCCATGCCTACTCAGCACTGTAACCTGGGTTGTACTAAAACCCCCTCAACCCCCATGTCTACTCAGCACTGTAACCTGGTTTGTACAAAAAAAACCTCAACCCCCATGCCTACTTAGCACTGTAACCTTGGTTGTACTAAAAACCCCTCGACCCCCATGTCTACTCAGCACTTTAACCTGGGTTGTACTAAAACCCCCTCAACCCCCATGCCTACTCAGCACTGTAACCTGGGCTGTCTTAAAACCCCCTCAACCCCCATGTCCACTCAGCACTGTAACCTGGGTTGTACTAAAACCCCCTCAACCCCCATGTCTACTCAGCACTGTAACCTGGGTTGTACTTAAAACCCCCTCAACCCCCATGTCCAATCAGCACTGTAACCTGGGTTTAAAACCCCCTCAACCCCCATGCCTACTTAGCACTGTAACCTGGGTTGTACTAAAAACCCCTCGACCCCCATGTCTACTCGGCACTTTAACCTGGGTAGCCTTGATCAAGGCGCTACAGCCAGTCACGATCTGCAAAATCCCAGTCACCATCACTACTGAATTCCGCCAGCGCACCCCCATACATAACACAGTGCATATAATACATGTACAGCGTATGTACACACATACGTACTGTACATGTACATGTACCATCTGTGTACGGTACACTTACGGTACATGGGTACTTCCTAAGTAGCGCCTTGATGGTTTTGTAACTGCCCAAATTTAGGGCGGAGCTCATTATGCTAATGTATACTAACAACCCGTTCTCATTGGTTGTTAGTTGACCTATAAACTCTCGCTGTGATGTCAATCGCAACGTTCTGCAAGCACTCGCACACATGTGCTCGAGGCTGCAGTTGCAATGGCGGCGGGCGAGGGAGAAATCCCTACTAGTAAAGCAAAACTGGAGTCAGTGGAAATCAGTGGTGTAAAATTTGCAACACAACTAAAGAAACCTTCAACAAAATATAACAACCGCGGTTAATGCATCAATCATGGGTTGAGAAAAAGAAGGAACAAAATTAGACCATGTGAAATGTGTTTGAGAAAGGTTAAAAAGGTATCCAGGTGTCATGGGTTTCTGGCAAGATGGCTACTTGGTAAGAATTCTTAGGTGCTGGGCATATTTTCATTTTAGAGGAAGGACAGAGATTTCATAAACTACACTGTAACCTGGGATGTACTAAAACCCCCCTCTAGAGTGTCGCGGCCGAGTGGTTAAGAGCATCGAATTCAAGTTCTGGTGCTAATTCACCCAAGTGTGGGTTCGAATCCCGGTCGTGACACTTGTGTCCTTGAGCAAGATACTTTACTATAATTGCTTCTCTTCACCCAGGGGTATAAATGGGTACCTGCGTGGGTAGAGGTTGATATTGTGAATGAAAAGCTTTCGGAGCGCCACGGCAGCTCGGGGCTGTATACTCCCTAAATGGGAGCTGAGAAAGATTAAAGGGATGTTTATTGGCCCAATGACCAGGGGACTAATGTAAAGCGCATTGATACGGTTTATTGTGAAATGCGCTATATAAGAATTTGTTATTATTAACCCCCATGCCAACTCAGCACTGTAACCTGGGTTGTACTAAAACCCCCTCAACCCCAATGTCTACGCCTCGGGTGCCATTTCCCCCCTCGGGTGTACAAAACGCCGTGGACCCCGTCACAGCGTGCAATAATTGTATAATGACAAATGGTCATGACCTGCATTCCCAGGTTTAGTAAATGAAACAGTTTTCCTGTAATGGCAGCTCCTTTGCACAGTGTGTGTATTTATTGTCTGTAAACCCATGTCAAATACACCACATGATGATCAGGCAGACCTATTTCCATTGTTTTTATTTTGGGCCCTATGGACAAAAAAGTCTACACAGACTGGCACACAATTTTTAACAACAAATTCTGACATTTTGATACACCACTGACTGTACTGGATGGCCGCCCTGCTCTTTAAACACGCAGGCTATAAATTAATTCTTACTCCGTTGTAAAGCGGTGTTTTATAAATTCGGAATTGGGACATGCTTCGATTATGGGACAGATGAAGGGGATTTTTGGAACAACCCATGTAATCTGTGGACAGCAACATACTTGTACATGTATAGGGAAACCCACATGAGGCAGGGCCTTAAAAACCTTAATCCACACATACAAGGCTTATATACATGTAGACCAATCCCGGCGCACAAGTGCTGATCGCCACCATGCGCTGCGCGCCACTGCTGGGGTGTCTTTGTGCCTAGTTTTGTGCACAAAGACACAAGAAAATCGTTTTCCTTTTCACTTTTTATGGGAATTGAAAGTCTTCCTTGATAATCTATGAAACTTCCTTGATATGGCTTGTTGATACAACAACGTACTAAATTCTTGATAAGTTTTTAAAATTAAGCAGAAAGTAAAATACTGGAATTCTGACAAAATACCTTGCCGATGAAATGCATTTTAGCGACTTTTATGCAGTTTCTACCTCTTTGACCCTTAACTCGCCTCTTAACTCAAGCACCTCTTTCAAGATGATTCAGCAAATATTTCGGTGCAAGTATTTGTGGTCAGTGATCTACATTCGTATATCATGATGTCCTGTAAAGGAAATTGTGTTATTCGTTGAGGAAAGCATTTAATTTCCATAAAGAGTAAAAAGGAACACGATTTCCTCATGTCTTTGTGCACAAAACTGGGCACATGTACATTTTGTACACCCCAGCAATGGCGCGCAGTGCTAAACACTTGTGTGCCTGGTGCGCTTCGGATCGGTCTATATGTAGGTCTGAGGTGGGATTCAAACCGCATCCATAGAGGTTAAATGCACCCACACAAAATGTAAACATCACATGCCCAATCCATCTCTTGCTTACCATTGCCCTCTTGAAATTCTTGAGTTATGTAAAAGGTCACATTAATCGTGTTGAAATCTCTGCCTTCAGTAACATCAAGTTGGCATATACGACTTCTACATGTAAACAAAATGGAAAACAGCAAGAATTACGTATTACATGTATCCACACATCATCTATATTATCCAGAAATAAGCAACACATACATGTACAATATATCTGCTCAGCTTCATTGGGCATATGTAAAAAAGGAAAGGTTCAAAAGTATCTAGATTAGATTAGATTAGATTAGATTGATTTTATTGTCCACATTCAAAAAAGCATAGAAACTTGACATCCACTGGCCAAATACAAGTATACACAATTAATATCAAAACTATATAAATTACAAAATAAGTTAAAGACAGTGGTGGACACTATTGGTAGTTGTCAAAGACTAGTCTTCACAGTTGGTGTATCTCAACATATGTATAAAATAACAAACCTGTGAAAATCTGAGCTCAATCGGTCGTCAAAGTTGCGAGATATTAATGAAAGAAAAAACACCCTTGTCACACCAAGTTATGTGCTTTCTGATGCTTGATTTGGAGACCTCAAATTCTATACTTGAGGTCTTGAAATCAAATTTTATGAAAATTACTTCTTTCTTGAAAAACTACGTCACTTCAGAGGGAGCTGTTTCTCACATTGTTTTTTACTATCAACCTCTCCCCATTACTCATAATCAAGAAAGGTTTTACGATGATAATTATTTTGAGTAATTACCAATAGTGCGCACTGCTGTTATAAGTTAAAAATACAAAGCAACAAAAGACCCGCACACTAAAAAAATGCACCAGCCAAAACACTGCCATCCGGTCACATAAGACATCAAGACAACAACAGGCTGGGAAAAACACCCAGCATTTCTACCCCTGTGTAGCCACCCGTGACCAGCTAACGCTGCCCCGACCAATCCATTCCAACAGTGCAAATAATACATTAAATACAAGACCATGGTAAAAAGTTCTAACAACCCTTAGTTACCCTGCTAGCATTGTTGTTGAACATGTGAATAACATTAAGAACAAATGGTCGTCTGGTGTGGCATAGTGAAGTCCTAGGAACAGAAAGACAAATACCTGACCTATTGAATGTAAAACAACTGTTAAGTGGATGAGAGATAACTTGCATTATTTTGTGTACTTAAAGCATGAGTCTTTTTTCTGTACAGTGAACCAATTGAATCCAGACCAGTACCAATTAAACGCGGAGTGATTTTCCTTGGTCTCTCCAGTTTCTTAACATTTTGTTTAGACAGATTAATAAAATTACAGATCAAACAAAAAGTGAGAATACTTTGAATCAGTGACTGGTAAAAAAGATTTAAAATCATCATGTCAACATGGCACTGTTTTAGTTTTCTCAAGAAGTGCAACCTTTGGTTAGCTTTACTAGAAAGTAATTGTGAATCAGTGTACCAATTGAGTTCACTGTCAATAGCTGTGCCTAAATACTTGTACTCTGAAACCTACTCAATAGGATGATTATGAATGACCAGGGGTTCAACGACTGCAGCTAAGCAACGGAAGTCAAAGATCATTTCCTTGGTTTCCTTGACGTTAAGCACTAAATGATGGCACTCACACCAGTCAATGAACATTTTGACAGCACTATTAATGTATACTCAGATATTACAGCACTATTAATGTATACTCGGATACTCCATCCACCATCTCCAAAGACCCCGCAGAGTCTCTGAACACATTCCAATCAGTGTCATCAAAACATGATTGTAATGTCTCAGTAGCAGTAGAGCTCCGGACATGACATTCCCTGGTGACCACCTTGCATCTTTTTGATTTCTACCGAGGTCGAGGGTCGATTCATTCTGTGTTTGTTGCTGGACATACTGTTTATAAGGTGGGCAATGATGTATCTAGCCTGCATTGGTTGAAATCACCCAGAATGACTTTTGAAGAGTCGGGCGACAGAGCCTCAAGATTGTGAACTTTGGTGGCAATCAATAATCTAAAGTCGCTTGCTATTCCAACATCCACTTCTGGGGGATGTACGCTACTAATACAAAACTCTGACTGAGTTCTCGTGGTAAATAAAATGGACGGAGACCAACAATGAGCAGTTCATACATGTAGTCGGGTGTGCATAAAGCATCCCTCACTGACCAGATAAGACATCCACTGAGCGCATTATGCTTTTGTTTCTTCTCATCTGGATTACTGCAATGGGTTATTGGCACGTCACTTCAGAGGGAGCCGTTTCTCACAATGTTTTATATTATTAACCTCTCCCCATTACACGTTACCAAGTCAGGTTTTATTACCAATAGTGTCCACTGCCTTTATCAATGGCCCCAAAATGTTATCAGGTGCACATCAATAAAGACTAACAAAAGTCTACAGAGCGCTCCTTCACCATCTAGCACTTGTTAAATCTTAGTATTTCTAGTTTATATCGTATGAGGCTTTGAGGACCTTGAACATGGCTCATTGGTGTTTAATTGCCCCTTACAACAGAGGAGTGCAGGTAATCAAAGCTTATACATGTACGTTCAATTATTAAATAAGCCCTGAAGTATATGGCCGTTTCTTGTACATACTATACTATAATGACACTTAAATCGCATGGGCGCCGCCATTGTTTTCAGGATGCCGCGATTGTTTGGTTTTGCTGTTGAGTTAATAACGGTCAAGAAATCATTAGATCACCTCTCCGTAGTGCCACTAATTTCAGTGATCCATCTATACTATGGGTGCGTTCGATTAGCTTCCCCCGGTCGACTCCGGTGTGTGACCCAGGGAAGCTAAACGAACGCACCCATTAATGACCCTTAAATCGCATGGGTGCCGCCATTGTTTTCAGGATGCCGCGATTGTTTGGTTTTGCTGTTGAGTTAATAACGGTCAAGAAATCATTAGATCACCTCTCCGTAGTGCCACTAATTTCAGTGATCCATCTATACTATGGGTGCGTTCGATTAGCTTCCCCCGGTCGACTCCGGTGTGTGACCCAGGGAAGCTAAACGAACGCACCCATTAATGACCCTTAAATCGCATGGGTGCCGCCATTGTTTTCAGGGCGCCGCCATTGTTTGGTTTTGCTGTTGAGTTAGTAACGTTCAAGAAATAATTAGATCACCTCTCCGTAGTGCCACCAATTTCAGTGATCCATCTATACTAAAATGACCCTTCAATTGCATGAGCGCCGCCATTGTTTTCAGGGCGCCGGCATTGTTTTCATGTCAAGTGGTGCCCGCACCCTGCTGAATTGATGCGTCCCGGGGTCAATTTCGGGGTACCAGTGGGTTTGGGGGCTTTTGTTGTTTGTGATGTCACAGCCATAGCGCGAGCGTCCAGTAACTTCGCGCGCACAGTGGAAGCAAAGAACAATGCACGAATCATTACAGGGATCATTACGGGATCACAACGGAGACACAACGGAGGTGTGGGTTATTAGAGCACATGGGACAGGGAGAGGGTAGGTGCTCACTGTGGAACATCTTTGGAACCGGGGACTGGCAAACGAAAATGATGGATAAAATGAACATGGCTAGGGTAGGGAAATGAAAAATTTCAAAGAGACTATCTATGAAGATATTGGATTTTGGAAAAGAGAAACTGGGGAAAATCAAACCGTAAGAATGGGCATAGAGCCACTATAAGCGGGACCCGCGCAAAACTGGAAAACATTAGATCGGGGTATAAACAAGACTGGGAAAGAACCAGTAGCGGGACCCCCGCTAAACTGGAAAACATTAGATCGGGGTATAAACAAGACTGGTAAAGAACCACTAGCGGGACCCCTGCAAAACTGGAAAACATTAGTTACGGGCACACAAGCATGACGGGAGGCAAAGAGGCGCGGAATTAAGGGACGGGGAGAGGGAAGGGGCGGTGGGACAACGAGTGGAGGGACAGCAAAATGACGGGGAAAAAACTGGGCTGGGACAGGATACGATACAGGACAGGAAAAAAGTAAAGTGAATGGGAACAAAATAAACGAAAAGGGTATAAACTGGACTAGGAAGAACCACTAGCATGACCCGCGGGAAACTTGAAAAAAGACGGGCAAGGGAGTGTACGGTTTCTAACTTTACAAAGCACTAAAAGGTTCATCGTGACTCTGAGTGCCCCCGATCCACTTAACCCCCCCCCCCCCTTCACCACGCTACTTGCAGCATTATATACCGCTACGCAATGATTTCTAGCGGGTGCCGCAATGGGGTATAAATGGACTGGGGAAGAACCACTTGCGGGACTCGCGCGGAAATTGAAAACATGGGCATAAAGTGGCAAGCAAAGAACAATACCAACGTTCGCACAAGCCATGTATGAATTGTGAAAATGGGGGGCTAGGGCAACGCACGGGATCGCGGGGACGAAGGCTCACATACAGAGGCTCGGGTTAGATATGGAATAGGAGAGGGAAGGGGCTCAAGGTGGGACTGGGGACGGGGAATGGCAAACAAATTAACGGGCCAGGGATATAATAGGCCTACAGGAAAGAAAGGAAAAAAAAACTCAAAATGATACAGGATAGGAAAGCATTAACGTGGAAAACAATAACATCGTCTTGCAGCAACAGAGTGCTGATGAAACCCCACTTGTTGCATCCACGGGCAGTAGCATACGACATTTGATGATGGTTTGGATAAACCATTAAATGCTCATGATATCTTATAGGAACCGTTATGTACACCTGGAAGTAGCTCAGATTCAATATTTCATGATTTCTTTTGTAAACGTTCAACAACTACCCCTATCAGACCTTAATAGTCATGATTAGGTCTATTTTGTAGATTTAACAAAGGGGTCTTATCCCATTGTTATAAATTAATATGCTTTTATACTTGGGTTGTAAAGTGTCAAGTACAATTGACATACATGTACAATACCATAATAAAGACTTACTTGTGTATACTGGTGGTGTCACATATTGTCCTGATCAAAGCCTGACTGAATGCTAGCAGTTCATTCCCTGCTGCCAAAATGGAAGTGTCTACCGCCTCAAACTCCAAACTTATACAAAGATTGTCTTCAATTATTGCTGTAGAGTTGTTGCAACTTGAAAAAGATTCTGCAAGGAATATTTTACAGTATTGGATACAAAGTTTTATACGTACCATTAAAAATTAAAAGGACTTTAATTAAAGTCTTAAAAGACTTTATTCTAAGGAAACAAATAGGTTATTAACTCATTGATGTGACTTGTTCATATCAGTAAACAATGCTTGTAACATGAATGAGAAAGGTAAAAGTGAAAAACTATTATGACCAGTGGTAGCCTGAAAACTGTTTTAAATGGAGGGTATACCTTTGTAATGACCATAAAAACTTACTTGGTAAGAAGAACAACAACCACTGAACATTTTGAGAAACAGTTGTCTTCAAAGGAATGTGGTTTGAGAGGCAGTGGACACTATGATACGAGTAATGGGGAGAGATTGATGGTATAAAACATTGTGAGAAATGGCTCCCTCTGAAAAGCCACAGTTTTCGAGAACGAAGTAATTTTCCACGAATAATGAAAGAAAAAACACCCTTGGCACAGTTCTGTGCGTTTAGATGGTTGATTTCTACACTTGAGGTCTTGAAATCAAACTCGTGGAAAATTACTTCTTTCTCGGAAACTATGGCACTTCAGAGGGAGCTGTTTCTCTCAATGTTTCATACCATCAAACTCTCCCCATTACTCGTCACCAAGAAAGGTTTTATGCTAACAATTATTTTGAGTAATTACCAATAGTGTCCACTGCCTTTATAAGAGGGATTCAAAATCATTTCAAACTGAGAAATCTTTCAGCATGAAACATTTCTCAATTGTACATTTCAATTACATATTATTCTTCCCACATGACAATAACCACCCAAGATTGTTGGCAATATCCCAAAAACTGTATCACTTTTTAAAATCAAATTTTTACAGGGTAGTTGTTCAGTGCATATCTACATTTATAAAGGATTAAAACAACCAAATGGTTCAAAAATACAAAGGTATACTTTGCCTTCAATAGATGCAAAAATGCTAAGTTAATATTGAGTATTTTTTTAATATACATGTACATGAAGTAAGCAGTGCCATGAACAATGCCTTAAAGGCAGTGGACACTATTGGTAATTACTCAAAATAATTAATCATCATAAAACCTTAATTGGTAACAAGTAATGGGAGAGGTTGGTAGTATAAAACATTGTGAGAAACGGCTCTCTCTGAAGTGAAGTAGTTTTCGAGAAAGAAGTAATTTTCCACGAATTTGATTTCAAGACCTCAAGTTTAGAACTTGATGTCTCAAAATCAACCATCTCAACACACACAACTTTGTGTGACAAGGGTGTTTTTTCTTCCATTATCTTGCAACTTCGACGACCAATTGAGCTCAAATTTTCACAGGTTTGCTATTTTATGCATATGTTGAGATACACCAAGTGAGAAGACTGGTCTTTGACAATTACCAATAGTGTCCACTGTCTTTAAACAGTGCCCAGAATACCTCGCCTCTTGTACAAAAATGCACGTGTATCTCAGTGTGTACTTGCTTTGTGTACATTCAGACTTTTTAAGCCAGACACACACTTTGACATATTGACCAAATGCAAGTGTGGGCTTAGTCTGTTTTTACATATTCAAACTGATGCGTAACGACAGTGCTATTTAGTGAACATAATATTTTTTGCATATAGACACAATGACGAGAACAACACAACTTGAACTATACATTCAAAGTTATCAAAATGAAGAAATTATGTTTTGTGCATTTAGGACATTCCTAGGTTAATTCACATTACATTAAGCACAGGTTCCAGACATTCATTAATTGGTATGTTAAAATGTGCTCTCCAATTTAACAGAAACACACATGTACTTCAGCATATGATGTAAAGATGATAACAATTCTGAAAAACTCATTCTATTTACTGTGATCAATTCAATGTCAACAACAATGGGATTGAACAGAACACTGATACTCACCTTTTGCAATAAGTCCTGTGTGCTCTCTTGTAAATTAATTAAATAAAACATTAATTGGAAATATTTATACAATACAGTTTTTCCCTTTAAAGGAACATTGGTATTGACAAAGCTTAATTTTTGTTACATTCTGTATAATAGTTTCAATTAATCCTGTGCCGTCACATAAACGATTTACAAACACCGCGTTTACACTAGATCCAAAAAGGCGAATCAAGACCCAGCATCAAGATACAGTGTCGCATTTACACCAGCACTTGATCCAGCTTTGATCCCACTTTTGAAGCAGATGTATATTGGCAGTGACGTCACCGCTCCTCACATCTTGGCGAGGAGGGGTGACGCTCAAGGGTCATGATTACAGTGCGCCATATTTTCCCCAAGGTACATGTACATTCACCATTTACGATGCAGCAATCTGTATTAATTGTTATCGTCAATTTAAATAGTGAAGAAGACTAGTAATGCCAAGACTGATTTAGTAATTTTAGAAATTGATAGCACCTGTTGTGTTGCTAGTGAGGGAACCCGCCAAATCCTTGTTTTCAAACCAAAACATTGTTTGTGCCATTTCGGGCCATTCGGGCCTATCGATGTTCTCCCTCAAATTGTGAGGTTCTGATCACCCTTTGCGTTCCCACTAGATCCTGATGAACACCCATTAATCCACAAGGGCGATCAGATGCAGCATAAATCCTGCTCCTGAGGAGGATCAAAACCCAACAGTCAGATCCTGATCGCCCTCACGTTCCCACTTTAAGCTCACTTCTCTTCAAAAGCCCTTGCGGTGGGGCAGAATCCTTTTTTCTTGAATGGCGAGATCAATGCAGGGTCCAGTGAGAATGGGGCCTAATCTCCTTTCCCATGTGGCGTGTCATGGCCGAGCGGTTAAGAGCACCCCATTCAATCTCTGGTATTGATCAGCAGAGTGTGGGTTTGAATTCCAGTCATGACACTTGCTACATAAAATTGTTTTTCAACAAAACTTGTTTTTCAACAAAACATTAAAATAATTGCGCGAGATTAGCTGTTAAAGCCATTATACACTTTCGGTAAACAGTGTTGTCCAAGTCCCACACTTCGTGTATCACAACTTATATATAAAATAACAAACCTGTGAAAATTTAGGCTCAATCGGAGTCGGGAGAAAATAACGGGAAAACCCACTTCATGATATGTGTTTAAAATAAATCCCAATGGGAATCATGGTGCGTTGAATTGGTTTTAAACTAGTGGTTTAAACCCGCCGAGGCCTGGTTCTTGATAATTTACCTTGATTTCATATCTGTAAAATGATCAAGAACCAGGCCTCAGCGATTTTAAACCACTAGTTTAAAACCTCTTCACCATACATTGATTCCCTTATTGACAAATTAATTTCACATTTTCAAATTATACATTATCAATATTGAGTGTGTTATTTAATAAGGGAATCAATTTATTTGTGGTGAAGAGGTTTTCAACTAGTGGTTTAAACCCGTGCCGAGGCCTGGTTCTTGATAATTTTAACGAGACAAAGTCGAGGTAAATTATGATAATTGTTCAATGATTTCTTTCAACACAACACCCCTCCAGCTATGAAATGGCAAGGCCCTCGGGGAAACAGCTCCTTATAAGGATATGCTATGCACGTCGCACGTATTGCGTGATGTTGCACAACTGTTTCAGCCGATGCCCTCGACCAATAGGAATGAAGAAACTCATGTTATAACACTTTTTACTGGTGTTATATCATCTGTTCAAACAAACCCTCGTGATGCCATTTCGGCCAAGGTATTTATAAATGTAAAATGTAGGAGTGAGTACCTGTTATTGAAGTTGTTGCATGTGTTGTCATCAAGCAGTCCTGGCAGACAGTATCAACTAGATCAAGAATTGAAGTTGCCTGTCTACAGATTACTTCAGCAGATGGACAGCGAACTGAACCAAGATAACCAACAATCTACAAATACAACCAAATACTTTCTATGTCTTAACTGATATATGCCACTGTCATCCTTTACTAGTTTCTAGTAACCTGAACAGAATATAATTTACGCAATGTTATATCCATAAAAGCTTTCCCATTTTTTTTCACAAGGTTATTTAAAGCATTGATGATAGTCCGGAACCTTGAACAGACCAAGAAAAACATTAATAACTGACAAAGATATGTATATGAATATTTTCCGTCATCCAGGTAACTATAATATTGAACAGCCTTTTGCCGCCAGAACATCAGTCGGCCTGATGATGTACATTTACCCAGGATAAGGTGGTAATATGGAAAAAATATGAGCAATAAAAACAAAAAATGAAAATCCAATTTTTCTATGGGCCCTTTTCTATGTTGTTATGGGTCATGTGTTTTGGCACAAGGTTATAAACAATGGGCTACGTACATGTAGTTCTAAGCATCTGTTGTTTTAATTTTGTTTTTTCAATTTTGCTATGAGCTGCTTGTTGCTCAGTGTGCTAGGTGCTGCATGTAATACATGTATGGAGCACATTGAAACTGAGGATTTGAACAAAAGAGATCCAGTTGTTTGAACAGAGTAAGGATGTCCTTGCTTGGCAGTCAAGAATGAAACCAAGGGGATTCCTCTAAAAAACGTAACAAAAATGGGAGAACAAAGATAAGTCCTTAATTTATCCAAGTTAAAGTGCCAAGTTTACAATGTGTTAAGCAATCAAGTCAACTCAACTGCATCTAGCAAACCAAAGTTAGTTCATATTTTAAATCTGGATGTAAGGTGCTTCAATACTAAGCCCGTAAACAGTGCTCGTGTCATATAGATTTAAGCTGATGCTGCATGAAATTGCCAGGACAACAGCATCTCAGATTCTTGTATAGTTTCAGTTCATGCACAGCATACACAAAATCTGTTCCTTTTATCTGCAAAATATTCACGGGTTTTCATGCATGACCTCGGTATGAATATTCATATCCCATTCCAGTAACCTGTGGTTTTATTTCAACAGGACTTGAAAAGAATGAAGTATGTGTTTGCGACAACATTTATGGACAAAACAGTATTTTTATTCTTTATCCTGATACATTAATTATATCAACTTATTTGTTCATTTACTCATCGCAACAGGCAGCCTCTGCTTTCATAGAAAAATTAAAAAGCATGACAAATAAACGAATAGATAAAAAATAAGTAGCAATTGCAAAGAATTCCTTGAACATGTTGAAGGAGCAACAGTTTAACCTTGGCATAACATTCCACTGACAATGGCACATGTATCAAAACTAACTTACTGTTATAGAAGTATTCTGTGGACAGGGCTGCCATTCAGCATTACCTACTTTAACCTCATATGATATAGACTGGTTGTCACATCGTGTAAGATAACAAGCTCCTCTTAGATCACATGGGATACTCTGGATATAAGAAATACAAAGTATTACATGTACAATTAAATATCAAGCAATAAACAACATCCGAAACTGACAAGTTCAATTTTAAATGAATTTGGGGGTTAAGAAAGAAGAATTTGAATTATAAGAGAATTCAACAGTTTACACATTTCCTGGTGTAAAACATCGTCTTCTAGGCGATAACAAAGTTGATAAAAATAAAAGCTTTCTGTTGTGTAAGATTGTGTGATTCATGCATAAATAGTTAAACACAGTGGTCACCAGCAGTCGTTTGTATTCGAACAGTTTGATAAAGAAAAAGTTCAAATATTTTTAATTTACCTCTTTGATGACTAAATTGCTGACAAAACATCGACTATTCTCTTGGAATACTTCACCATTTACAGATATAGACCCATTTCCTGGAACTGAGCACTGTTAAATTACACACAAACAAAATTTGATCAGATGAGGGCTGTGCAATCTGGGGTAATTTTTTGTTCGGGTACCCAATATCCGCTTTGATTCTGGTTTCGGTACTTGTTACACCACAGTGTTGGGAGAGAGTTGTCCCAGCTTTCCCAAATGTTTACCGCTAAAAACAGTTGTAAACAACACCAACATGGTTTCAGGATCTCATTAAAACCCAAAACAGGTACCACTCAGTTACATGGCACAGGCTTCAATTACAAACTCTATGACTTGAAGGGAAGGTACGCATTCCAGAATTGTCAAAGACCAGTCTTCTCACTTGGTGTATCCCAACATAAGCATAAAATAACAAGCATGTGAAAATTTTGGCTCAATTGGTCATTGAAGTTGCGAGAAAATGGTGCAAGAAAAAACACGACGAATTTGTGTGCTTTCTGATAGGACTAAAAGACTTTTTAGTGAGAAATTACCTCTTTCTCAAAAACTATGTTACTATGTTTCCCACAATGTTTTATACTATGGACAGCTCTCCAATGCTCGTTACCAAGTCAGTTTTCAAGTTAGTATTTGTTTTTGAGTAACTACCAAACGTGTACCTTCCCTTTTAAATGACATTGTTTTAAATTGTTTGTCAATGTTCCAAGAGGCCACGAGCACTAGTGGAAAGAAGGAAGTGTATCTCTTCCTCCAGGGAATAGAGATTTGACAGGACAGGAGGGGGTCTGCATCTGGCAAATGATTGTTTCCAACAAAGGGGTACTTGTCTCAAGTACCAATCAGTTTAGAAGAAAATTTGAGCCCAGCACCAAATAAAGTTATGGAAGCAGCCTCCCATGGGTCCATCAGCAGGAGGCTGCCGTAGGGCTAGTGCGCCACTTATGCCAGACCCCACCCCCTCCCAAAAAAAGAAGCTAGGGCTGACATGTGGCGTCCTGAAGTGTCCTGTTGACACTGGCATCCAATGGTAGGTTGGGTTTCTGTACTGTGAATCCCAGCCTTTCCACTAGCATGGCCACAGAACCCACCACAGTCAGCCTTAAATGACTAGCAGTACAGGATCCCCCCAATGTGTCATCTGAACGGAGAAAGATTGCATACAGATGTAAGCCGAGGCAGTTGATAGCATGAAAACTCTTGAGTCTGTCAGAAATGCATCTGGAAATGCAGCATTCCATAAAGGAATTAAGATGACAGCACCCCAAAGCGAGAAGCCAATTCAACCTTCTTCATCCCATGGTGTCTTATTGCTTGCTCCGATTACAGTCCAAGTAGGCAGTCTTAGCCAATAAGGATCCAACAATTTGTTCTTGCCAGAGTCCGGCTGGACTAACATTTGTTTTCCACTGAAGGAAAGCAGTAGTATGCTAGTTCACGCCTCTAGGCCACATCAAAAGTCATGATGTTTATGTGCTCCACGCATATCAAGTCAAAGGCAACTCTTGGAATGCCGGAGTGCTCCAAGATTCCAAGGAAGTTCAACTCAATGACAATGGGTTTGTTGGGCTGGGTAGTTGATAAACGCAGATCATGTGGTGTTGTACATGGTAGCCACCATGCCACTGGGTTAGATACGGTTAATATGTTTTCAGTGCAGCTCTTTTTATGTGGTTTGAAAGCAGGTCAATAAAAAAGTTAAAGTCAAATTGGTATTAATATCCCAACTCTATGAACAAGTTTAAGAAGGCATCGAGACTTACAACCTGAATCAAGGTCAAATGGCGTCACACTCTGTGTAGCATTTTGTCCATTTTCAAAGACCTCTCTGATGATGTATGACAACTCCTAGTGCACATGTAATAGTGCAAATCCTTACATGGTCACAACTCTAAATGAAAACTGGTTTAAATTTTTTATGTTTTTACAGATATTCATTTGTACATTCTCCTCTAAGTTCACTGCTTGTTAGTCCTTTTTTTTACTCCGTCTGTAATTTTAATGCTTTCACAGTAAAAGAAAATTTAATTCAATGTTTTTTGCCCATGGCAAGAAATAGTCTAACTACATATAATGTTTCACGCTGATGCAAGTTTTGCAACTACATGTAAGCATTTGCTCATGCACACAAATGACACAGAGAAAAGAATAAAAACTAGAAAAAAAGTAATTACAACAGCCGGTGTTTTGCTGTTGCCTAAACACAGTCAACTCTTCATCATTAGGAAGTCTGAGTTATGGAATAGGTCTCTATTCTCATTCTGCTTGTTCTTTAGACTTTTATCATGCTGCCTCCATCTTGGTCATGTCCCTCGTATCGAATAACAATAATTCATGCTAATATCATCTTGCAATAAGGAACAAGAATATTTTGTTCTTCCAGCCTCGGGTTGGTAACTTTGATATCAAAGGGAGAAATTTGAGATAGCTGCACCATGATAAAGGTCTATAACACAGATCTTGGTAATTTGTTTTCCTTTCTATGTGTTCTACTCTGTTCTCAGTTATGTTAGAAGTCAATTTACCATTCACCATTGCTTTAGTTGTTACTATGCATCAAGTTGGATTAGTACTTGATAATTCTGTTGACTATCAATCTGGAGCATGTCTACAGTAGTCATGTAACTTAATAATGTCCATATATACAGCTTGACTCACCTGCTGACTAGCCTTCATTATCTGGCATTGATCCCCCTCATTGATGATAGAACATGTGGCTTTGTCTTCGTGAACATAATGACAACCAGAACAGCTGTAATCAACATAAATCAAATGGATTCAAGTTACCTTCAAATCATTTAGTAATAAAGTTATCTGAGTGCCTGTTCAATCTGAGTGCCTGTTCAATCTGAGTGCCTGTTCAATTGTCAATAATCACAGAAAGCTTGAACCATCTCAAAATAATATTTTTTTATTTTTATGTAAAAAAAGTAATATTTGTTTTATTTGTTTTATGTACCGAATAAATCTGACAGCATATACATGTATACACTTAAAGTTGTTATCATTTTTAGTTACACAAATTTATGGCCAGTCAACAGGAAAAACAATTTGTAAAGCATGTATAGCATTATGTTCCACTAAAATTTACATAACATACACCATTATAATGCATTAGTGACTCACAAAAGTTACCTGTGTGTACACAACTAAGTGGTCCAAATGCATTCTGTACATTTTCAGAGAATTGGGAAGACTACATGTAGTACATGTATGTAAGAGCATTCTGGCAATTCATACAGGCTTTGGATCAGCAACTGGCTGCATCATAGCGCAGTAATCCTCGTCATGACAAATAGTCATAAAAGCAGGTATAGTTAGTAACTTGGGGACTAACTCTGCCTAAAATCCAAGCGCCTGTATGATTGTAATCAGAACCAGAGTTTGAAGATTTTCAGAGAATTGTATACATGTAGGCTCAGTCTTCAGATGAAATCAGGCCTTATTGGATGAGCCATTTACAAGGTAGATTTTAGTAATGTCTAGAAATGTCTGTGTAAATGTCTTAGTCATTTGGAAGGAAATTAAAAACCAATACTTAACTTCAAAATATACTCACCTATGATTGCAGAAGAATGGACTCTGGCACCCGGGCTGCATGCCAAATTCACAGCCTTGGTTTTTCCCCCATAAGATTTCTTCTCCATAATCAAAATTCACTTTGTACCAGCCTGAATCCTCAAAAACTGCAAGTGTCAAGTTATCTAAAAAAGTCCGGTGTGGCTGCAGAAGTAAGAATATGTAAATAAAAAATATATATACATGCATGTCCAACAAGTGCGAAGGAACATGCCAAAAAACAGTACCGGTACATTATGCAACCCTATTAAACTTTCGGTCCTACAGTAAGCACTGTTTTTAGGCTTCATCCTGCACACAGAAAAAACCTTGATATATCAAGTACTGACCCAATTCACCTGACGTCATCATTAGAATACTCTTGGATGCGCCATACTGGTAGGCAATGTCACTGTGCGTTATTCAGCATGTTCAGTGAAGTGCACACTTTAGGCACTGTAGCATTTATATGTAAACCTATATCCCACATGCGTGCAAGGGGTCAATACTCAATAATTAATTTTTGGTGTATCGGCTGACAGGCATCAGGTCTTTCAAAGTAATTTTTTAGATCTGACGCAGTAAGGCAAAAAAAAGTGTTCTGTTCCTGGTTACGCGACTGACCTTAATTTATGGCGTTACCCTAAACTTTTTATATGGCTTGAAATTTTTTTTTACAAAAATGTTTTTTTTTTACAAAATCACACTAAACAACTAGAACCCATCCAGACAAGATTACTGATTTGAGTCTAATGATTTTTTGATCCATGGACATCACGTCGTGTTTCCTGAAATACCCAGCAGAAGAAACTCACAACGCAACGCACTGCGCATGCATGTCTACCTAACGGCACGCAATCTGAAGATTGCACAAACTTAACATTGAGCTGCAGATTCTGCATATAGCACAAACTAAACATTGTGCAAAAGTTTGTTAAATTTGTTGATTGCCCTCCACAGATAAATGAAAGAGGACTCAACAGAAGACACAAGTGGATGATTTGGGGCACATAGAGTGCATTGTCATCTCTATTGGTCTTCCTTGCCACTTTCCAGAGAATTTGTTTACAATTATTTGAAAAATAAAAATGTAACTGTGGGCAGAATGATCAGTTGGTTTGACATGTTATATTGTAACCCCTTCCCCCCCCCAAATTTTAAACCTTATTCACACAAACTTCATCTTGGATGAGCGAAGGTTCCAATATTACACTTTGAAGAAATGGCTTAATTTAATCAGTCATTATGTGGATTGACTTATTGCAAGCTTGACTGAATTAAGGGTAGAAACTCAAAAACTGAATTAGAAGTACTACAAATTTAGCTCAATGTCTTCTTTGAAAACAAATCAAGGGTTGGATCGGATCTTACAGACCAGCCTAGATGAAGCTACCTCTCTTGGGATGTCTGGAGGGGCAATGTTGCTCAGGACATGTTGAGTTGGACATCCACACGGCCGGTGTGGACAGAGTACCTCCTAACTGGAGCACAATACACTTTCCCAGGTTTTGGAATGGCGATGGTTTTAGCAGTTCTCATAGTTTTAGGAAGATTTTTCACTGAGATTACTCACGAAAGGAAGACCAGCCAGTTTCTTGCTGCAGGGCCCAGATGTTTCAGGAATTCTGACTGGATGTTGTCACACTTCAGGTTGTTAAAAGCTGTATTAACTTCTTTGATGGTGATTGGAGTTGATGTTGCAGTTTCAGCTTCTGGTCTTGATTTTTAAAGGAGTGCCATTCTTGTGTGGTCTCATGTTTAATCTGTTTGTCAATCGGAGCTTTCCCCACTTTGATGAGGTGGCTAGCTATAATGCATTTGGTTTGACTGAAGGTCTGGTTGAGTTGGACGGTTGTTGGTTGGAGCCGAGATGGCGAATGAGGTTCCAGCTTTTCCTACTTGAGTGTGTGCAGTTCAAGTTGCTGGTGGTTTGTTACCATCTTAAGGAGCGTGGATAAATTATGTCACGGAAATGGCCGCGTCACATTGCATTCCTTTGCATGACAACACAATCAAAAGAAAACCTACCCAGTGGGAGCTTCGCTGTATAAACAAGGAACAATGGTGTTGGCCGAAAACCACTGTGTGGTTATAATCGGCTTAAGGGTAGATAAACCCAAGCTGTTTCCATTGCAACTAAATCCTACTGTCAGTTCAATTAAAAAAAAATTAAAAACCCAAAACAGAATCCATAAAAATTATCTCCGGCTTGCATGTACTATATATTTTGACTGGTTTTGTTTTTTTAAGTTAAAAAAAGACCAATCCCGCTCTTTTTTTCTGATTAAACAAAATATTGAATTCATGTAAACAGATATTGTATTTACTGCATGGTTTATACATTTTTATTTTGCTTTTTTTGAAAAGAAATTTTCTGCACAGCATCATCAGATTTTTATGAAATGCTTTATAAATGAGTAAATTACTAAAACAAAAAAAAACACCAGATAATCATCCCCGCCTGCATCCTTTTTTCGAGGCCGCAATCCTTTTTAATATCTTTTTTGCAAAAAATTTAACATTTATTTACTATTTTTAGTAAAACTTTAAAAAGTTCCAAGAAACTGCTCCAACTTGACCACGTGTTGACAAAACGTGCATGCCCACCAGCGATGACAATGTTGTATGGTTCTAGCTCGGGCACCAACGCTGGTTACTACTGCAATTTTGGGAAATACCAAATTCTCCCGAGCTTGCGAAGACACATGAAGTCTTTAATCTCGAGGTGTTTTTAACTGATTTTGTAAGCTGACACGTCATTTTACCGACAGAGGGTGTCACTTTCCGCTATCGCATTGTTCAGTAATCTGAACACCAAAAGGCACACACAATAGAGTTTGATATGGTGGGACCTTAAAAATCACTGGAGCGCATAATCCATCCTGGGACGGCCCCATGACAATTTTGGAACGACCGCATTCTGGAAACGAGTATGCACGTGGGCGGCCATGTTCTTAATTTATCCATGGTCCCTTTATTGGGGGGCGGGAGCATTATCAAGGCACTCAATGAGGTAGTAGGCAATGTCTAGATCGCCTGAGCTAGTGAACTCTTCAAGAAGTTGTTGGCATTCAGAGTCCAGGCATGGAATGTATATGTATGCTTCAGTCACTGATGGTTCTTTGATGGGGATGTAAACGCCACTCTTTTCAAGCTGTTCAGAGAATTTGGTCCAGTTTGCCTCGCTAAAGTTCCAGCGTGTTTTTTGTAGAGATCTGGTTGTTAGGATTTATAGCCCAATGTGGGTCACAATAGGCCTGTGCTGACTCCTTGGAAAGTCACCTAGTACCTGTACAGCTGTTTGTAGTGGTTGGTCATTGTGTCAGGGGACCCAGCACACGTCAGGTAAATAGTCTTGATTCCAGCGTGCAGAGTGGAAGGAGCGGGGGGTTTTTCAAGTTGATGACCAGGCTCAAGCTCAATTGAGATGACCACTCCATCAACCAGTCTCCATTGCTGTTCGTGGTTCCATAATCCCGAGACTGCATGGTGGCTGTTAAAGTCTCCCACATACATGTACATGTAGATAGCTGGATGTTGATGAGCTGGCAGAGCAGTGTCGGTCTAGTCGATAGAAGGTAGTTTGTAGTCGTTGATGATTTTGTAGCTGCCACACGGATAGTATCAAAAAGTTCTGCTGATTCAAGAAGTTCAGTGTCGGCTAGATCAGATCGGATATACGTACAGTCAACTCCCGTTATTACGAGCTCGCACGTTACAAGGTTTTTTGCTGGTCCGAAACTGCCCCATGCGTGTTTCAATGCATTAATACATTGATTATATGAGCACGGTAGTAGCGACAACACGGTTATAACGACGTAATTTGGGGGACCCATTATGAGCAAAACATTGTTTTAAACCCTTTTGTAACAATTGAACAATACAAAAAACAACAAAAGAAATACCTGACAGCTTGTAAAGTCGTTATTTGTGGCTTTAAAGACATACAATAGAGGTGTTAAGAGGACGCTACTGCTAGCAACACTAATCCAAGACCGGGAGTCCCGAGTCATCAATCAAGGTTGTTAATTCCAAACTTAAGCTTGTAGTCCAGCTGCTAACGCCCATAAGTGGACAAATTGTGCACTTTTTGGTAAAAGCATGAAACTTCCTACGGAATTGTTATATACACCCTAAAGATCATTTTAAGACTTGGAACCATCTTGGTAGGATAAGTAGGCTAGCATGGTTCAAACAATGAAAAAATCTTTAGAAATGATACTGATCCACTGAGTTTATGAGCCCATTTTGCATTTTCAGACGAAAAAAACCCACCCACAACTTACAAACAAAACTAGTTATGTGATCAATATTATTTAATGCAAATAGCAAGATTTTACCTGGTATCCCACATTGGCAATGAACCATCTAACATGACACAGGTGTGAAAATTAAGATTCTATTTTTTTGTTGCTAGCTGGGACTAGGTGTATTGCACATGCACACACATGCATGAGCAATATAACACGGAACAGCAAGATCTGTTACTGCTCCCAAATATCCAGCTTTTCACAGTAGTAAAAAGTACAACATATTACATAAATTTCAAGAGTGCAAGAGTACACCCCAAAAATTCAACTTTTCTTACAACATTTTGCTTATAGAAATCATGAGAAATTGTCATCAGAACCGGCTCAGAGTGCATCACACAGCATGTTGAGTCACAAATGTTTTCCCAGTGCCCTTAGGCCCCAGACCTCAAGGGCTTTGCATTGGTCCCTGCCCCAAAGAAACAACCCTTACTTTTAAGAGTTGGGGAACACTACAATCACATTATACACTGTAAAGCTTCATGACCAGTTCAAAAACCAAATCCACCATAGCAATGACAGCCCAACTTCTCCATGCCTGCTTGGTTCAATTCTCACAAAAAACTTTCTACATCAATACCAGCACATTCTATGTACGGCTGCCAAGTTGTCACTTTTGATCCTGAAAATGCAGGACACAAATGTCAGCATTGTGGAAAGAACCTTGGTTTTTAGTTGTGAATTCTGTTGGGTATTACCTGATCAACAACTGGTGCCATAATAGAGCCAAACATCATGCTAGTAGCCCAGTGCGAGGAATATCCATCACTGGTCTGTTCAAATAAATGGGGAAACAAATAAGGTACAACAAGGGTAACATCTGTAAAGTATCAGTAAAATTCACAACAGTTGTGTTATTAAACAGAGGGAAATTTGCATTGGGATAAAGAATATAAGTTTTTGTTTTACCCATATACACTGATGTGTATACTCAGCATTTGCCTGATGTGCCTGTGATTTTTGTTTTAAATCAAAGCTGGAAAACCACAACTGTTTTGACTAGTGAATCTTTGCATAATTTGTCCAGACTTAATTGTTATGTTCAATGGTGACTTGATTTGACCTTACTTCCTGTCCCAACCCAATGTTCAAATAGAAATATATTAAGCTACTGAAACGATATGTCATGTTGTTTTCATAACTACAGCAAGGCCCAATTTCATGGAGCTGCTTAACAGGCGATTTGGTAGGTGTAGCGGAGTAAGCGTTTGTCTAAAATGTTTCAGAAATGTTGTACAATGTATCTTCTTCTTGTTTACTCTCAAGTTAGTGTGTAACCTTTCAAGGGGCGCTTTGAACCAATACAAATAATACATATATCAGACAGAGAAAGTGACGATTTGGTTTTCATCGCCACTCTGCATTTATTTCTTCCGCAAATTTGTCAGCAATTTCTTCTTTTTGGCTTCAGCAAACATTCTAAAATGTTGTGTGCACAGTTGATTTACTTGCCTAAGCTAGCATCCGCTCGTGAAATAGGTTTATGCTTATGCAAATTTTTCTGCTAAACAACTCCATGAAGTTGGGCCGAAATATTACTTGTTTAAATTTTGATGTTTACTCATTATTATCATCATGACTATAGTTAACCAAACATGCATTCAAATTAGTCTAAGTAATATTTCTCAGGAGACTAATTAATTACCTTTTCAAGAGGCCCACCAAAGCAAGTTTCTTGACAGCCAAAATGCTTCTGAGCTTGTACAATTACTGATGGGGTTACCAGTCGAGGTTGTCCATGTGAATCATCAACAGCAGGACAAAGCCCACTAGTACATTCATGATCATTAGCTACAGCAAACACAATCAAACATATTAAGATAATGTTCTGTCCAACAGGCGTGTAAAATGAAGATGAATTGATTCAGGCCAAAGTACATGTAGTATCAACCAAATTGCTTCCAACGGTTGTTTTCAAGTCTCATATTTTGTGTACATGTCGTTCTCTGAAACCAGTGACAAAATGCACTTTCAACCAAACAAAACCAAACCTGAACTTTGTACTTTGTGTACCTAGCTCATTTAGTCGTGGGATTTCTGGAAAAAATTACACTTAGGGGCTTTTAGGGGTAAAAGTTGGGAACTAGACTTTGTAACACAATTTGGGTATTCTGAATGAGCCATTTTTATCAAAACCTCTGTACCCAGGCAAAAAAACTAATGACATGTGATGAATCTAATGTTCATACGTGTTGAATGTCACAGAATAGGATTAAAACATTTCTGGGGCCGATTTCACTAAACTTTGTTTTGCGATCATGGCTAAATTTAACGCAAGCGCAACACAAACCACAAAATCCATCATAGTTGCGATGGGCAGCATTTTCAATTTCCTTAAGGTATTTTTGCAACAGATTTTATTTGCGATGGATTTATATAAAAACCTTTACCTGGTCTGGGTGAGGCTCTTGCAGAATTATTTTACCTTTAGCCCATCATCGCAGCAGTTTTGCATGACAACTAAAAAAGTCGTCCACCATTTTTTCAAGAAAACGCATTTAAATCAGCTTTGTTGGTTGGGACGTAGAAAAGCGCTATAGCTATCTGGTTTTATCTGAAACCAGCCACACAGAATTAACCATTATGTGCCACATTTACCATCAAACAAAGTTTAGCAAATTTGTAACTTGTAGTATATAATAAGACAATCAAATGAAGAATCATAAATAAAGGAAAACTTACAACTACATTATGCTGGGCTGTGAGTGATGTAAACACAATGGTAAATACATGTCAAAAAGAAGGGAAAAAAACGCTGCTATCTTGCAGTTTATTGTGACCATACAATGTTTGCGATCAAAATACTCAAAAACAAAAGTGTTACAATAAGCTAACCACTAAAAATCAATAACTAACTGTGCCAAAACAAACAAACAACTACACATACACAAGCATGCCTGCATATAATATTATTATCAGTATCTGATCGATGGGTTTGTTCTGTCACAGAAAATACGTTCTCTTTTGCATGCAGAGGGGCACGAGCGTTATTCACGTACGGCAGATGCATGGCAGTTGAATTTTACTATGGATTTGATATTTACGTCTACTCAAGAGGACCCGCAAAAATCAATCTTGCGATGGATTGCAAAAACGGCCGACTTTAGTGAAATAAGTTTTTCAAATCCATTGCAAATTTATGACTGATTTCGCGATTTGCAATGGATATTGGCTGTTTGCGATTGACTTAAAGTTTAGTGAAATTGGCCCCTGATGTAATTAGTATTATTTAATACTCATAAATATGCAAATTAATGCCGCCAGTTTTCTTCAGTATTTCGGTAACTAGGTAAGCAAAGATGACCATTGAAGTGATTTACCTATGTTTTGAAGGTCTCAGAAAAAAATTAAAACATTTTTGAAGTAATTAGTGGTAAACAATATTAACAAATATGCAAATTAGTGGCAGCCATGGCAGAAAAATTATGTTTATCCAATATCTCTGAAACTAGGCAAGTAAATAGACAAAGAAATGTTTTACCTATGTTCCGAGGGTCAAGCGATGCATGGAATGTGATCAATGACAAGCCAAATCCCTAAGATGCAAATGAGCTGGTATATCCACGCGCTTATTTATGCAAATTATTATGACTAACAATGAATTTCAGGCAAAACAAATCTATTTGCCCCTCACCTATTTTTTGCATGGGGCGGTCGGTCGGGATTTTTTTTTTTTTTTTTGAGATGTCAAAGAATGCCCCAAACTGCATTTCATGAAAGATCTAGGTAGAATCAGTGGTGTGATTACGGTAGTCCGGATGGGGTTATGGTTCATGTTGCAAAGTCATGTTACAAACTGTGACGTCACTGGCGGCTATTTGGTGTGGAAATGCAAAAGCTGGAGAACTGTGTTCAAAACCAATAGGGGAAATTCGTCACTGGCGTCCAGGGTCATTATAGTAGATATGCTGTTTTTGACTCTCGGCTGAATAAGCCGCGCGTCCAGGTGCATTTTGGACTTGAGTTAACTATTACCAACTGCAAATTTTTAGAGTAAAACGGTTATTAACCTGTATCTGCGATGTCTATTTGGCCATATAAATAGGTAATAGTTGACATATTGAGATCATCCTTTATTGGCTCTTTAATGCGTACTCCCTATCAATCAAAGTTTGGTGAAATGTTCACTGTTCCATACCCGAGCTTCCTGAGCCCATGTACAAGGGATGGGAACATGGTGACTCAAATCACAGCCGATACCCATGCCATTTGAGTCAAATCCCTAAAAGTTACCTGCTGGAAGTTATTTTGTGTTCATGCCAGAAGCATGGGTTTCAATGCACAGCAATGTGTGCATTTCAAGAACAGATGGTGATCGAACTCGTTGTATGGCTGTGTTTGGAAACAGCAGTTCATTCTACACCCAACTAAAGATGAGGGATTTGTGAGAGACATCAATTGCTCTTTTGGGCTGTATTAGCATCAAGTAGTATTTCGGTGTAGAGTTAGGACCTAAACAAAAGACTGATTCGTGATTTGTTATGAAATTCATTGGTAGTCATACTACATGTACATGTAGCTGATTTGCCTAATAAGCATCTGGCTTATCATTGATCCCATTGTTTTAGCCTCAGAACATAAGACAAAACAATTCGTTTTTCATGTTTGCTTGCCTAGTTACAGAGATATTGAAGAGAAATTATGTTTTTGTAATGGCGGCCACTTTTTTGCTTATTTATGAGTATTAATAACCACTAATTACTTCAGAAATATTTTAAACCTATTCTGTGATCTTTAACATCTAGGTACATATGCATCACTTGTCATTTGTGCTTGTCATGTGACAGAGGTTTGCTAAAAAATGGTTCAATAAAGGTTCATAATTGGCCTTTCCACAGCTAATTTGATTGTGCAAGTTAGATGGTCAAAAACTCAAAATATCACTTCTAAACCATTTCTTCAAAATCAGCACACCTGAAATGTATTAAACAGTCTGGTTTCCCAAAATGCCCCTAAAACCTTATCAATTATTTTTTTATTTATTCATGGTTTATTGTTAAAAACACATTGCAGCCAAAGGCTTAATTAAATGCAATTTACAAAGAGAAATACAATATTAAAACAAAGGCAGTCTGAGACAAAATGTTACAAGAAAGCACACTATATATAAGACTAACAGTCCTTAAAAGAAATCAAGAAAAAATTATTAATTAAATTTGGGTGAACCTCCAAAAAATTTATTGGTTGATACAATACAAGACATAAAATCCAACGGTGGACTGAGAGGACAATATTGCACTATATTCTATTTAGTAACCCAGTCATGTAAGGCAGAGGGCTTGTCCTGAATCTGGTAAGGCGACACCTGTACAGTTTGAACTTGGGTTGATTTCTGAGCGACATTGATGTGTATTCAGAGTGTGGAAACCACTCAGAGAACTGCTGTGAGGAGCAAGCTTTTGTTGAGGGCTCTAGGGCTCTTTTCAGAAATGCCACTAGACTTTCATTGTTCAAACCTATACAATTCCAATTATTCAATTGTGAACATCAAGTATCATATATAATCCCAATTTATAAATACCCTGGACAGTTTATCCTTTCTTATTGGTTGAGAGGAGATCATGTGGCAATGACATGCAACATTAGCAATTGAAAATTACCGAATTTATCTAGTAAAAAGAGGGCATCGTAGACCGTATTCAATAACCCCATGACAGTGGCCATTAAGAGTGGCCATACATGTAACTGTAGGGCTGTAGCTAGCCCTGGCAGCCTTATACTTTCATATTGTACATGTACTACAGTGGCGTCCTGGACATCAGAGTACATTTCGTGGGCGTAAAATTTTCACAGCTTCATAACTCAAATCTTACCTGCAACAAGCCCCTAATTTCAACAGATTCACATTCCATGGCAGCATATATTTTTCTGTGGTGGGTTTTGATCGTCATATATTCTTCACAAATCCGTCATTTTCATGAAATAATGCAGCTCCCAACATTAAGGAATTCAAATTTGTGTTTGTGTTCTCAGTCTGTCGTGTTTATGCAATACCAAACGCACAACGGGAAAATCTTGCGTTGTGGTCCGTGAACGCTGTGTAATCAAGATACGGTGACCAAGAATATCTTGCGTCTTGCAACATGCGTCTGTACGCGAATGTATACACGTACGCACGGCAACAGACAACACTGTGAGAAAACGATCAAAACAGGAGTTTTTTTAACATTGGGAGCTGCATTATTTCACAAAAATGACAGATGTGTGAGGAATATACAAGGACCAAAAGCCAAGCAGAAAAATGTATGCCGCCATGGAATGTGAATCTGTTGAAATTAGTGGCTTGTTGCAGGTAAGATTTGAGTTATGAAGCTTTGAAATTTTTCCGCCCCAGAAACGGGCCCTGTATCTATGTACAGAGGAAGAGTCTTATAAAGGGCTATGCTGTAGGCTGTATCATGTGTGTATGCGCGTCTACATACATGCACATGCTCTCAGATGCAATGTTGTGGGCAGGTATTTGAATGGTGAGCTAATTTCACCGCACAATGGACTTAAGTTGCATATTAAGCTTGCGCAAGTTTCAAACTTGCATAGGGAGCTACTAAGCACATGCTTAGATATTCAACACAGAGTCAAAGTAAGCTGAGTCTTCGGCCAAAGAAAAAATGTTCTGTTTATGGTTATCAAACCGACTTAAATTATATGCCGCAACCTTAAACTTTTGATTTGGCTTTTTTTTTTTTTTTAATTAACCACAAACAAAATGTCTAAACATGTTTTTTTTATAAATGAAATGAAAACCAGAACACATTTTAGACAAATTTACTGCTGTCTCCAGGATTTGAGACTCATGATTTTGTTTATCCACATCATGCGTTTCTGGTTTCTAAAACCCACAAACAAAACACCAACAATGTATTGTACAACATGTACTTTTTGTTGAGCGTATTCTACAGACTGATTGGCACAATGTGCAGAGTGCGCAATATTTTTCCTATCATCAGCTTGAGCTGCCTTGCTAACAATGCCCAAATCTGCAGATTGCACATACTTTTGCTTGATCAGCGAATTCAGCTGCCTATCCTGCAAAGCACAAACTGCAGATTGTGCACAGTTTGTTCCAATTTGTTTAGCAAATCCATTGAACAGAAATTGTTAGCGGTTGTATTTCAGACGTCATTTTAGCAGGAAATTTATCTTTTTGGACTCACATCTGAGACAATCATAACTCCATTAACCAGGGACATCTCCTGCGTTAATGCATTTTGAAACAGTGTTTTAGTTACTAGGTTTTTTTTTATGAATTAAATTGGATAAGTACATGTAGGTAATTCTTACACACTTGCTAAACGTATAGGAAGAAAAAACAACCAAACTTTCCAACCTACAGACCCTATTTAAAACTGACACTCTTTTCAGTTGGCCTTAACTGTCAGGTTTGTTCTCAACTTTTACACGGTTTGTGGATGTTTTTAACGGAAAGGTGTTCATGGATGGGAATCAAAGTGAACTGAATTGGTTTTGTCTCAGTAAATTATCAAGAATCGACTAGTTTAAAATAATTAGTTTCAAACCTCTTCACCGTATTTTGATTTCCTTATTAATAAATATAGCTCACATGTAAAGGGATTGTACAAATCTGATTTTATGCTTACTTGTTTCTGTGCAGACTTTGAATTTGCTGAATAAGGAAGATGAGAAACCCAATACATGAAATATTTCATGTACTGCAAGCTGCAAATGCAAAAGAGACAAGACAAACTGATGGAATGAGCACAGTATTGGCATATTTATAGTCAATGTTTATGCCATTAACTAAAATGCCCTATAACCACAGTAGTGTACCATCTTCAACTGTGTAAAGTTGTGCGTAATTGCCATTGCATTTAGGAAGTAAACATATACATAAACATTAGCATTATAAAAGCAAACCTTTTTTATCATTTTCAAATATATACAGTGTATAAAAGAGAAGAAAATTTGTTGCCCTTACCAAAATGAATTTGGATTCATCAAACAAGTCATCTTGAAGATGCTCAGGACAGAAATTGATGATGCCTGCAATGGGTCGATTATTCTGATCTACTTTACAGTAGGCAGCGTAAGCTGCAACTTGCTGTTGAACAAAAGGGTGCTACAAATCAAATTATTGTTAAGAGTGTCGTCTTCTTACATGGTAAAAAAAATCCACATTGTGAAAAGTTAACTTCAAATACGTACATTGTACACACTCAAAAGGCCTATACAGTTTATCCACGTTCCAAAAAAAGCTTGTTTTGGTTGATACAGATCATGTTCAAAAACATAAACACTATGACACCCGCAATTATTTATTTCTAAAACTTCAAAAATAGTATTGTAGAAGAGTATTAAATGGTACAGAACAGTTTTACACCCTGTTAGGTTTCTTGAAAAGACCTGATTAATACAACTTTAACATAATACAACAATGATGTGTCTTGCTTGTTGCCTACGTACATCCACCAACTCTAAAATCTCACTTAACATTGAGTTGTTTGCATAACTCACAAAATTCTGCACTTTTAGGTGCACAGTGCCATGCCGCAATTTGAGCCAATAATAGTACAACAGAAACAAGGGACATATATCTAATACAAACCATGTACATTTGTATCTCTAATTCAATTGCAAGGATACTCTTTGGTATCTGATAAATTTGTTTGTACATGTAACCCTTACCATTCTCCAGAAGACGATCAGAGCATACTGATCGAAATGTCAAGCTAATCCAAGGTTCTTTTCAGAACCACCCCAACTCATTTAGAGATTGTTATTACATGGTGTTACCGCAAACTCTTCTATAACTCACCCCCAACCCACACTGTCCAGTGTGTTCTGCCTTAACGTATAAAACTGTGTCAGTATCGGCAAGTCCTGATCCATTTGAATAAAGCTGGTTGATTGGTTCTGGATGAGTTTCATTCCATTGCCACAGACCCTCCAAATGCTCATCAGGTATCTAAACAGTCAAAAACAAAGGAGTTTGCTCTCAATCTTTGGAACTTTGAGTGCTGTGCTTTAAGGGGTCGTTTTAGAGCTGGATACACAAAGTGAATACCAGTCAATTGGTACGTGCAGACAAGGATTTATTCCAAGGACCGCAGGTGTCTAAAAGATGAAAATGACTAAATCCAAAATGGGCTTGCGTTCACACACAGAGTTTATTAACTGTCCAGCGGACTAAACTAGCCCAGGATAATTATTGGGTCATGCATCGGCGACGCACCAATGCTGGTTCCGGTTATTTTTATTGCGCATGCGTTTTCCACATGGTTTTTTCCGCTATAGTCTCTACGAAACTCATGGTCATCATGTAGCGCTGTTGGTGAATTGGCTGCGCTGAGTGTGAAATGAAAACGAAAAACGTCTGGCACCAAAACTAACTACGCGCACAAGTATCCAAAACTGTCGCAGTCATAAAAATAAAGCACACGTACGTATAGAGCTCAAAAACCGCCAGAAAACAGATAAGCTTTACAAGAGTTTCTTACTTTATTACGCCTTTTAACCAAAAAGGCATTATGTATGAGAATAAAAAGAGTGCCACAGGGCTCTATACTGGCCCCCTGCCCAATTTTTTTGTACGCGAATGATATTCAACTTAAACTTTCTTCAAGCCTTATACAGTACGCAGATAACACACTTTTGTCCAAAAGAGTTTTAACTGACGCGCAGGATCCTCTACTTCAGAAAGACCTAAACACCATAGTTGACTGGGCCAAATTGAACTGTTTGCGCTTAAATGCTGACAAGTGCGAATCGATACGGTTTACATGAGGGCGTAGGAGCAAACCAGGCTACAATCATGGAAACACCTCCCTGGAATGTGTAGACTCCATCAAGCTTCTAGGCTGTATATTCCAGAGTAACTTGTCTTTGGATCTTCAAGTGCAGGCAGTTACTTTTAAATGCAACAGACTGATTGGTTTGATTCGCCTCATCTCTGGCAACTGTCCTTCGTGCGTATCTCTCCATTTGTTTAAGACTCCAGCCAATCTTGGACTATTGCTCACCCGTCTGGTGGATTCTCCGTAAAAAACAAATCAATTCAATCAAATCCGTACAGCGCAGAGCCAGTAAGATGATACGTCGCCAAAAGTATATGGAACAGCCTTATCAAGAAAGACTGAAGACTCTGGGTCTTATGTTGGTGTCTGACAGAAGAACTGTTTGAAATAATATTTAAAAAAGTATTTGCTTTATTATTAAACTGATGATGTCCACTCGGTATAATTTTATGAATAACTTAACTAATCTGTCTTAAAGGCAGTGGACACTATTGGTAATTACTCAAAATAATTATTATCATAAAACCTCACTTGGTTAATGAGTAATGAGAGAGGTTGATAGTGTAAAACCATGTGAAAAACGGCTCCCACTGAAGTGACATAGTTTTCCACGAATTTGATTTGAGACCTCAAGTTTAGAAGTTGAGGTCTCAAAATCAAGCATCAGAAAGCACACAAAACCGAAGACCAATTGAGCTCAAATTTTCTCACCAACTGTGAAGGCTAGTCTTTGACAATTACCAATAGTGTCCACTGGCTTTAACTCATTAGTCCCATCACTCAGAATTGCTCACTTTTCATCACCTAAAACCTAGGACGGATGCTTAAAAATTTTCTACCATTGTTCGCTTTCATAAAATGTTTTCAGAGCTACATTAACATTGGATTTTGAAAGAATACAAATCCTTTTGTATGAAGCTGAGGGGAGAATTTCCTAATTTTTTCCTAACACAAGGCACAATGTTGACAGATATGCGGTTTATGGTTTTTATTTTTGAATTGTTGTCCCTTCCTCTTATTGCTATGGTGTTTTGTTGTGGGTGTATTTTTTTCCCTCAATAATCTGGTTTTGCTTGTGTTTTAATGTTTTCTTTTGTGTGATTTTAATGTTTCAGTGCAATCTCCTTTTTATACTGTATATTTATATTTGTTATCATTGGCAGGGGTCTGGTTTTACACATCTTTTGATAAAAGTTTTTATACTTTTGTTTTACCTTGACAGCCCCTGTACAACTTGTAACTATTGTGTATGTCTAAAAGATCTAAAATAATTAAAATAATAAATAAAAGAGTAGTGACTTAAACTGAAGTTTAAAACCTTGCAGGGCCATGGCTGTGCTATAAAGTTGGTATTAATTTTTTATCCCGTGTGTGTAGCTAGCTGTGATTAGATGACACTTTCTTGTATATAAACAACTGTTTGTTATCGTAAACCAGCGCTGAGCACAGCATATCATTTAATTACTTGCCGAAGACACTACTTAAAAAATAAAACTACTGAAAATGGGAACTTGTTCTCTTGTGACGTCCGTTTGGAGCTGTTTGAAGAAGGGAACGGAATACCGGGTCGAATTTAGGTTGCATCTCAAAAGTTGCAAAAGCCCCTATCCAAGCAAGAGCGTTGTACTGTGTTGAACAAGATCTGCATTATTTCTGTCCACATTTTGTAAACGATTTTTTTTTGTCGCTTGTTGGTTAATTCGATTGCGATGAACATCAACAATAATAAGGGAATCAATGTGTGGTGAAGAGGTTTTCAACTAGTGGTTTAATCCCAACCAGGCCTGGTTCTTGATAATTTTACAGAACCAAAGTCGAGGTAAATTGTCAAGAACCAGGCCTCGGCATTTTTAAACCACCAGTTGAAAACTGATTCAACACACTTCAACTCCAATTCATAAATACCTTTTCAATCAAAAAACATCAACACTTTGGTCAAAAAGTAAAATAAATGCAAAAGCTATAATTGTTCAATGATTTCTTTCAGCACAACACCCCTCCAGCTATGAAATGGTTAGGCCCTCCGCCCCCCTTCGGGTAAACAACTCCTTATAAGGGATGGCTGTGCGCGTCGCGCGTCAGCCATTGCTCTCGACCAATAGGAATGAAGAAACTGTCTTATAAGAACAGGTGCAAGCACGTGATGCGCTCTCCACCAATAGGAATAGCGAAACTGTCTGAGGTATTTATGAATTGTAAATAAAAAAGCAAAGGGGTCAGAGATGGGAGGCATAAACCAATCTGGTTTTAAAGCCAGATTCCCCGATATGGTAAAACAAGGAAAGGTGTTTTGAGATGGCTGAACTGACCAAACAGATCGGAGGTCTTATGTATTGATAGTATGGGAAGACGTATCCTTGCCATTCTGGACAGTGATGGAGGACACATTCAGTATAGAGGACCATCTTCAGGATATCAGCAGTAAGAGTTTATAAGATAAAAGCAGAGAATACATTTCATGGTTGAGTAAACATAACACATTGATGTCTTTTGTCTTGATTTTGTCTGTGTGTGATGCTTGTACGAGTTCCCTTCTGCAATGGGGTGAAAAGGGGCTTTTTCACTTGTTGATATTCGACCGTAAGACACTCAAGTGCCCATAAATCCAGCAAACACTGTCGTAGTGCAACAAAAGAAGTGTCGAAACACGCAGAAGATAAGGCATTTTCTTTATTATGTGGACCATTTGTCCAAGTCTGTGACCAAGTCTGAAATTCGGACCCTGATATTTTCATAAGTGAAAGCTATTTTGTTGATTTATACATTGAAATAAACTAAGAGGTACCTAGCAAGTTGTTATACACAATTTTGACAGCCCATGCCTTTCAAATAAATCAAGGTAGAAGATTTTGAGTTCCTGACGTTAGCATTTTTGACAGACCTCAACAACCTGTTACATAATTGAGGTATTTAAATGATCAAAACTTCATATTTGCAGGGCATTTATTTAACTTTTGAATGCGCAGGTGGTGGGGGATGTTGACAAATAATTTAACAGCAAAAGACAATCAAAGTCCGACTAAGCCGATAATAGCGTCACGATACGATATATTTTTTCATACGGATTTCTTACAATCTCACAGGTTTAAGATTTGTTAGGGCTGATGCCATCTTTTATTACTTCGAATGAAAGTTGTGGCTAAACGCATACCTTGTTAACATCATCATATCTAGACATGGTGGTCTCTCTTTGCAGCGCTGAAGCATGACCAACGTTCTTGAACCGTTTATGTGCTGTGTGAATACCCGAAGCAGTATCTATCACCTCGATCCCACTGTTATTATTGTACTTTATTATTAGGGGATGCATGAACTGAGTGCTGCCGTGGCCAAGCGTGGGTACAAAGCTGTAGGGGAAATTCCCTTGGCCAGAAATCACCGCGTAGTGTTGACGGTGAGTTGACCAACACAAGCGAATTGACTGTGAATATCCATGTACGTGTATAGTGATGATTGTGAACGCATTGGAATAAAAATAGTGGCACCAGGTTTTTCCTCCATGGGTTTTTAGAGATCGCAACACTCCAATCGATTGAGGTTCAAATATGATTTAATTGCTTCAGAGCCAGTGATGTAAAACAAAAAAAATATTACGTTTTCTGTTTCATGGAATATGGATGTAATGTTAATTCAGTAATTTTCACGCAGTCCGTTTTTTTTTTTTTTTTACTACACAACAGTCTTGTTTTGATGGTCTTGTCTTCGTCCTTGCGGTAAAACTGTTTTCAGCGTGCAATTGAGCCATTGTTGTCTCCTTCTGAATAGAAGGGTACTATCAATTTTCAAAAATCTTCACGATATATCATCATATCGGCGATATTTACCTGACGATATATTGCCAGTCAAATTTTCGATATCGTCCAGGCAACAATGAAAAAAAAAAAAAAATAAAAATAAGGGGTAATTTTCCGTGCGTCTTTTTTCCCGTCAAAAACATCAAAAATAAGAAACACGTGAGTTACCTGGTCAACTATCAGCGTAATCAGTTTTTCAAATCTCCAGCGATGTAATTTTGTAATTTTTCCTTGTCTGTCATTCACTTCTGCGCGACGTTCATGAATTTTCTGATCAGCCTGTAAGTTGACCTTTGACACGAGACAGACCCCCTAAACGTCTGCTTGTAGTCAGGCACCCTCAGTGTTTTTACGATCAGCACATGTTTTTCTGCGCGATCTTATACTCGGGCAAAATAATCCTGTCAAGAAAATGACGTCGGCATCAGACGAAAAACCAAAACGTCTTTCAGATGATTTACAACGGAAATACTTTCTTCAAACGCTAGTTTTTGGAAACTAAATCAAATTCCGTTCAGGTACGTTTGATGTGGATTGCGCGAAGGTAATAAAGTCTTGAACCTCATTTTGCCATTAAGTCTGTCTATTTTCTGGAACGTCATGCAAATCTGTCATTTTTTGGTGATTGTCACTTTAAATCTGTCAAAAATTATGTTCGAAACTGACGATTTTTACCTTTAAAAAAGAACGTGGATGCTTGACATTAAGTTTTCATTTTTGACAGATATTAGGTATGAGAGGCTGCAATAATCAGAGAAATTACAGGATTCTTGTGCCAGAAAAAAAATAGTTACAGACAATATTTGCTATGTTTTTCTGTCAACCTTTTGCCCTCCTCTGTCAGGCTTATATTTTCTGTGTTTGGTGTTTTGTTGAGTTTTTACTGATTGTATTTAAAAATAAAAATACATGTTGGACCTCATTATAGTAAACAATGAATGTTCCTTGTGATTTACTTCAGCTAGTTTTTAATTATATATATATATAACCACACGTTTCACTGCTGCAGACTCTTCACTTTTAAAATGATCACAACACAATTAAAATTAACTAATCTATCCTTATATGAACATTTTAGTAAACCTTTTAAGGTGTATACAGTTATGTGAAGTGCACACCATGCAGGTTTGCAAAGAGTCACTGTCTCAGACATGTCAGATGTAGGCATGAAGTCAATGTTTGAATCAGATTCATCTAGCTCAAAAAAAAAAAATCAAAAAAAAAAAAAAATTTTTATTTCTTACCACAAAATTGTCCAAATCACCAAAGCATCTTTCACCTCTATAGCCCTTGGACTTTACAGCACACCTACAATATATAGACAACATACCAACAAATGTATGAGGAACCACCATCATTCATTATGTGAGACATCAGTATGAAACAGCAATAAATTTGCAAAGATACTTATAAAGGTCTGAAATTGTTTAAGGTTTCTGCAACTACGGTGAGATTAAAAACAGTTGCAGGCAATATTAAAAACAAGATATAAATTACAATTGTTTCAGTCAGAAAAGCAAACAAACATGCGCATACACGGAAGTCCATTTTGTGTACCAACTGTACAAAAATAGTCATAAACATGTAAATTTTGAAGAGCCCAGTTGTTTCTTAGTGGATTCTGATAGAGGATGACATGCTCTATCAAATGATTTTTATTTAAATGACCTACAGTGACCTACATTTCAGAAAATTTATTTTTGATGAAAGAATTGATTTGAGCATGGTCTCATCAATTTGATACCAAATTTGCATATATGTGATAAAAATTGACATGTTTATAACATATTTTTACCAAAAAGGTGGTATTTTACCCTAAAAATGTCAGATTTTAGTGGTTTCTGCCCTGACCACATGGAAAGTCCAATTGGGCTGAAAATTGGTGTGCATTCATTGCTCATTAGGACCTACAAGCACAGCATTTTTTTATTTAAAAATCGGAAGACATGAGGTAAAAAAAGTGCGTTGGTCTGACATGGAATGACCGACCCATTTACCAAATCAAACATTAAATTCCGCCAACGTTTTAGACAGTATTAGTGAAACACGATGTGAAAATAAGATGTGTAAAAAGTGAAAATTTGTGTTGTTTAAGCGGTGTCCATTGCAATACAATGTAGTTCCAGCTTCACACAAAGATTTTATAGCAACGATTATATAACAGTCCATTCCCGTTCATGATCCAAGGTATTTGGAAATTCTGACCAGTTCTATATTAGGCAGTCTAGTCAAGAATTGTCTTTTCGGATGTTGCTCGCATACAAACAGAATTCCTGTTTTTTTCAAGTCCCACATGATGCAGTATTAATGTTGTCAGCTTGCTGCAATATGTCTTGGTCTTGTAGGTTTTCACTAATAAATGGCATGCCATCAGCTGTAGGCAATTTCTCCATGGGTGTAACCTGCCTAACAGATCAAAGTCAATTAATGATTAACAAGTTCCCTTTAAAAAATTTAAAAAGACAAGTCCTTTCTGCTTCCCAATATGAGTCAAATCACAAGTCACTTACTTTCCTGTATTAATACCAGTGGAAAACGGCTGACATGCTTCAGATCTGGTCATTAGCAATGGACCTACAACAGGTGTAACTGCAAAGACAATCAAACATGTCAAACATTAATAAACACAAGATGGGAAAGATTACATATTAACTTTCTAAGCCAAGCAAATTATAACTTCATGCCAAGTTACAGTTGATGCTCAAATATAACGAAAAAGACAAAGTACAGGATTTTGTAATTTTTGAATTTGTAGTAGGCCTACCATTTAAAGTTTTGTGGTACCAAAATTGCAGAATATTTTTGTCCAGCAAGTATAACTCAGGCTGAAAACTAGACAGAACCTACAAGTTAATTCCCATACACTTCACCACCTCAGGTTGGTATTCAACAAAATTTTCTGTGCCTCCTCGCAGTATTATTTTTAAAAAAGATTTTGAAGTTTCCAGAGTAGGCCCCTAATCATGTGTCAGTGACTCTGATTTTAAAACATTGAGCAAAAACAGAAAGAGAACAGATAGAACAACATCAGAAGAAAATGCATCCATCATATAGCAACTGAGAGTAATATAATGACAAACCTAACAAGATGTTATGGATGATGGAAATTGCTCCATTCACAATTGTCTTTAATCTCTCTACATCAGATGTATCAACAACTTCTTCAGGATCTTCGATGTTAGCCTTTATCCTGATTGGCTGATACAGATCTTCAGTGGACCTTTTATCCCTCGCAGTTTTATACATGACAGGGCTTGTGCTGACAACCTCAGACTGGATGTCATCAAATATGCAGTGAGTTTCCAATGGAAAGCAGTAATAGACTGATTTCTGGCACTGTAAGAACACCGTCAGCATCATTGCATAAAAGGTCAATTTAAGTCGTTGTTTCATCTCTCAGGTCTCAAATCTTTTAAGCCTGCTTGTACAGTATCTGTATATATGTAAATTGTCAAAGAAAACTGGTAAGTAGTTTAAAGTCACTGGACAATATTGGTGATCCCTAAAATAATTGTTAGCATTAAAACAATCTCATTTGGTGATGAGCAATGGAGAGCTGTTGATACATACATGTACTATAAAACATTGTAAGAAACGGCTCCCTCTGAAGCAACGTAGTTGTTAGGAAAGAGGTAATTTCTCACTCAAATATATATTTTTTTTCTTCAAACATTAGAGTATATGTTTCTGAACAATAAAATATTTTTTTGAGTAATTGTTTTTTAACAATTTATATGTTTAAACAAATAAATAAAGTTGTGTGGGGGTGACTCCGCCTACCCCTTTTGTGACGTCAATCACAAGGCAGACTTTGCCTTGATCGAACATCGAACACACATACGTGCAAGTCATTCAAGTCCTAGTCATGAGTTTGTACGTTTCAAAAAAGTTTTTTTCTTGCATTTTTTCCCGGCAGAGTCGACCAGGTGTATTGCTGCTGGATGCTGCAAAACAACTAAAGATGGGGTCAGCTGGCAAGTCTTTTCCAGCGCTGTGCAGACTGTCGTGCTTCGAGAATCCGAAATACACTACACATTTTGACATGAAGAGAAAAGTTCTTTTCTAAAACATGATGCCATCCCAACAATTTGTCCAGGTAGTGAGGAAGTCGAAGAAGGTACCTGAAAGACCTAACGAACCTGAAGGAGCATTTGCCTAAAGTGAAAAAAATCAGGTATTGTTTCAACTTTGAGGGCATGTTTTTAGCTTGTGCCAAGCGTTACTATCTTGTGTTGGCACTGCATGCGATTCTTCTTGCCTCGATTGACGTCACGAACAGCGCCCTCTCGGGTCAGGCTTATTTTCAACTTTGTAAATAACATGGAAACTAATATTTTTAAACCTTAGTTAATTGTTTATTAATATTCCACTCATCAAAACACACATTTAGAGACAAAAGATTTATTTTGACAAAACACCACTTCCAGGTGACTTAACTAAGCCCAAGTCCTAAATTTAATCTTACGTCAGGAAGAGTTTGGTGAAATTGCTGGCAGAAGTGCCATTTACAAATGTATGTAAATATTACTGTATCACATGCAATCTGCTATATAAAAAAAAATGTGAATCCTTAGCCACACGTCCACACCATTTCCTCATGCAGCTAAGAAATATAATGCGACTGACCAATTTTTTTTTAACAGAAGGACGCTAAGAGGTCAGCAAAGCTGGATATCTTGGTTATGACTTACTAGAGGACAATAATACATGAATTAAGAGATCTGGGGCTCTGCAGATGCCACTCATGCCCTACCCACAATGCATTTTTCCAATTCACATGCTGAAAACCATGTGTTGTACATGTGCCACTCCAATCTGTAACTTCTAGTTTCATCATTTGTACAGAGTCTTAATGTTAACATATGAAACAAAATAAAGAAATGCAACATTTCTGAGAATTTTGAGTAGAAAGGTGAAGTAATGGAACTTATTTACTCTCCACAAATTGTGGACATGTACATGTTTGTACCACTGCCTAGGCTGAAAAAGCAGAATGTTATGTTAAAATACAAGGATTTCAAGAAGAGCACAGAAAAATCTCCCAAAAGAGCAAACAAAAGCAAAAAGCTGATGTCCTCTTGCCACCATTTTCCTTCAGAAACAAGAAACATGATGAATACAAAATGCTGCCTTACAAATCAGGGTATTAATGCAAGGGTAGCAATGCATGGTCAGTGGTGTGTGGTGTAACATGCAGTGAAATTTATCTAGGTAAAGTCGATGAGATGGGTGATCAAGAAGGTTTTTGTTTTGTTTAATACACTTTTTCGACACAAAACAAATTGTTTGTGGCATTGAGGAACCTGTGGTAACCAGCAACAAGGCAATTTTAAATTCACAGACCACTTTTTAAAAACAATAACCCAAACTTTGATTTTTCGGGGACAATAATTAATCATGTATGTAGGTCACTTTAAATCTGCGATTTTATTTTTGTTCAATTACTTACTCGGCAAGATATTTAACATTTTATGTTAAATGCACAACTCCTCCAATATATATTTAAAATCCACAAAAGAAGAATAGAAACTGTAAAGTATCAGCTCAAAGAAAATTCGAGTAAGATTTAGGTCATATTTCGGAATAAAAATTTAGGTTTTTTTTCTTGTGAAAAAATTATCTCGAAGCAGCAAAACCGTCGACCGCCATCTTGCTTTTTCACATGGATTAGTCTTGGCCCAGATGTCAATGATTGCTCCTTTTTTTTTATCAAAACAAAGTCGTTTTTGTGAATGAAATTTTACCGAAAACCATGAGGGAAAAGTTTCCCTATGGCGCCACCACTTTTTCATTCGATATGAAATAATATAGTATCTAATTTACCTGATTGATACTTCTAGAAACTATAAGGCTCCCCTGCAGTGGCGTAACCAGAGGGGGGGGGGGGGGCAGCGCTCAGAACCCTTGCCCCCCCCCACCCATATGAAATCAGCACTGTTCCTAATATATAAATCGTTTAAGGCTGCATAAAATGCTGCCGTAAAGGAAAACTTTTATTCATATCAGTATGTGGACTATAACATGAAAAATGCATGGAAACGCGCGCGCGATCTTATTGGCGGTAAATGTTTATTGTGGTTTTGCGGTTACAGAGAGTGCAGGATGTGACAAAGTTCTGTTAAATACGTGGTGGTCTGAACGCAGACCAATAGCTCCGTTAACACAACTTAGTCAGATCATGGAGGTAGAAATTTCTACCTCCATGGTCAGATGCACTACAGAGAAATTTACTACAGCAAAATGGCCAGCGAAAAAAGGTTGCTTAGACCATTAATTTCTTCTCCTTTGAAGCAAGCGGTGCAATTGAGAGGAGATAGGCCTATTTTAAATATCCGTTTCATAACTAAAATGTGATTATTAAACACCCACATTTTCAATCATGTATTTTTTTTTTTTTTGATGGCTTACACTTGTTACAATAAGGCCGAGTAAAAAAAAAGAAACATGTTTAGTGTCTGGGTTTCTCAAAAAAGGAAGGAGGAGGGGCTTTTTATTGTTTATTTCAAGATGGCCGCCATGAATGTCAAATATGTTTTTTCTGCTGCTGAATACACAAAACATTAATGAAACAGTTTGGTCAAGGCATTCAGACAAGACATTCAGATTTTGTTCTGTTTTGCTGAGATCATTTAAAATAACCCTTTTTCAACAAAACAAAACAAATAAATGTGCATGAAAAAACTTAAAGGAACACGTTGCCTTGGATCGGTCGAGTTGGTCTTTGAAAAGCGTTTGTAACCGTTTTTTATAAAATGCATATGGGTAGAAAGATGTTGTAAAAGTAGAATACAATGATCCACACAAACATGCCTCGAAATTGCGTGGTTTTCCTTTTAACTTGTCAACTAACACATCGGCCATTTATGGGGGTCAAAATTTTGACTCCCATAAATGGCCGACCATGTTAGTTCGCTTAGTAGAAGGAAAACCACGCAATTTCGAGGCAAACTTGTGTGGATCATTGTATTCTACTTTTAAAACATCTTTCCAACCATTTGCATTTTATAAAAAACGGTTACAAACGCTTTTGTTTTGACCAACTCGTCCGATCCAAGGCAACGTGTTCCTTTAAGAGTCCCTGCCTGTAAGAGTGTACCAAGTGGTGATTCATGGGTTCTCAGATCTTCTTCTAAAAAATTAGAGTGATACATCATCATACCAAACGAATAAATCCAAAATTTTAGTTTGCTGACGCTTTCGGTTTTGGAGTTACCAGTTATCAAAGTTTCGGCCTAAAAGCCCTCGAGAAACGAATAGTACATTCCCTGTAAACACAAAAATGTGCGCCAAGGTCATCCCAACAAAAGTAAAACATTTTTTGAAACCTCCAGTTGGGCTCATAACAAAAGTAAAAAAAAAAATTGGGATCTCGTTGGCGCGTCATGTTACGCACACCTGAACCTTTGACGAACAGTGCCCTCGTGCCATTTTCAACGCCTCATAACTCAGCGCGCCTATAAGATCCCATGAATTAAACAAGTTCAAATGAAAGAGCTTGCATCCCTAAAACAAATTTAAGTGCAAAGTGCGTGGGATCTCGTTGGCGCATAGAGATAATAGAGGTCAAAGTTCAAATTTTACCAATATATTGCGTTTTCGCAACTCCGTAACTTCGCGCGCCAACAACAAAAAATTGTTTTTATGGCAACTGGGTATTGGAACAGTTTTCATCTAATGACAAATGAAAAAAGAATCTTGGGATCTCTGTAACTTGCATGTCAAAAGATTTTTTGAAAATTTTCTAAAGTATTGTCATTCCACACATTTTGGCCTAAATTGGCACAAGATTCACTTTTTTCATCACTGTAAGTATCTGTGCCAACAAGATCCCATCAATGTTTTCTTGTATTTGGTTAAGTTGAGTGTTCCTAAACAGATTTCAATTGAAAAATAATTGGGATCATGTTGGCCCACCAATATTACAAAGGTCAAAGGTCATATGAAACTACACTACTGCCTATTTCGGGCGATTTTGCGTCGTCTAGAAATCCACGCGCCAATATGATCCCATTAAGTTGTCTGTGTTTTATGATTATTTAGATTCTCAGCAACACATAAAAAGGAAAAACCAAATGGGATTTGAGTGGCGCTAACAAATATTACAGATCAAAAGTTCACAATACATGCCTATACACATTGTACTTTAATGCATTGCTGTGGCAACCGAAAGTGAGAAATATCCCCCAATTTCAAAATGTTGGCAAACCATGAAGGGGATAGGTCTCCAAAATGAATTTTGGTCAAGATATAGACTGGACTTGTTTTTACAAATGGTGTTAGTTTAATGTTGGTTGGTAACTGTTGCCAAGGTCAAAGGTTACAAAGAATATGGGTGTTTTTTATATTTTCTGTCAAGAGCCAACTTCAGAGCCTTTTCAAGATTTTATTTAAAGAATTAGGGCTCTATCATTTCAGTTTGGGACAGCCACTTATAATATCTAGGCACATATGGTTGTCCCAAATTAATTATAGAGCCCTTCCTTATTTGATAAAATGTTGACAGGGCTTCGAAGTTGGTTCTTGACAGAAAATGTATTACAAAACACCAATATTTTCTGTGGAGAGCCAACTTCAAAGCCATGTCATCATTTTATCAAATGAACAAGGGTTATATAATTAATTTGGGACAATCACATGTGCCTAGATATTATAAGTGGTTTTCCCCAACATAAAGGAAAGAGCCCTTGTTCGTTAAATAAAATCTTGAAAAGGCTCTGAAGTTGGCTCTTGACAGAAAATATAAAAAACACCCATATTCTTTGTAACCTTTGACCTTGGCAACAGTTACCAACCAACATTAAACTAACACCATTTGTAAAAACAAGTCCAGTGTATCTCTTGACCAAAATTCGTTTTGGAGACCTATCCCCTTCATGGTTTGCCAACACTTTGAAATTGGGGGATATTTCTCACCTTCGGTTGCCACAGCAATGCATAAGTATAGGCATGTATTGTGAACTTTTGATCTGTAATATTTGTTAGCGCCACTCAAATCCCATTTGGTTTTTGCTTTTTATGTGTTGCTGAGAATCTATATAATCATAAAACGCAGACAACTTAATGGGATCATATTGGCGCGTGGATTTCTAGACGACGCAAAATCGCCCGAAATAGGCAGTAGTGTAGTTTCATATGACCTTTGACCTTTGTTATATTGGTGGGCCAACATGATCCCAATTATTTTTCAATTGAAATCTGTTTAGAAACACTCAACTTAACCAAATATTGATGGGATCTTGTTGGCATAGATACTTACAGTGATGAAAAAAGTGAATCTTGTGCCAATTTAGGCCAAAATGTGTGGAATGACAATACTTTAGAAAATTTTCAAAAAATCTTTTGACATGCAAGTTGCAGAGATCCCAAGATTCTTTTTTCATTTGTCATTAGATGAAAACTGTTCCACTACCCAGTTGCCATAAGAACAACTTTTTGTTGTTGGCGCGCAAAGTTATGGAGGTGCGAAAACGCAATATATTGGTAAAATTTGAACTTTGACCTCCATTATCTCTCTGCGCTAACGAGATCCCACTCACTTTGCACTTAAATTTGTTTTAGGGATGCAAGCTCTTTCATTTGAACTTGTTCAATTCATGGGATCCTTTAGGCGCGTTGAGTTATGAGGCGTTGAAAATGGCACGAGGGCACTGTTCGTCAAAGGTTCAGGTGTGCGTAACATGACGCGCCAACGAGATCCCAAATTTTTTTTTTTACTTTTGTTATAAGCCCAACTGGAGGTTTCAAAAAATGTTTTACTTTTTCTGGGATGACCTTGGCGCACGTTTTTGTGTTTACAGGGAATGTACTATTCGTTTCTTAAGGGCTTTTTGACCCAAACTTTGATAACTGGTAACTCCAAAACCGAAAGCGTCAGCAAACTAAAATTTTTTGATTTATTCGTTTGGTATGATGGTGTATCACTCTAATTTTTTGGAAGAAGATCTGCGAACCAATGAATCACACCCCCCCCCCCTAATTTGGTACATTCTTACAGGCAGGGACTCTTAAGAAAAAAAGAAAAAAAGGAGTGTCCTGTAAAAAGTAAGCGGGCGGGGACGCTAAACATTCCTATTTTTCTATTTTTACTTGGCCTAATATTGTTATGTTTTGGGTACTTACACACCCACAGAGCCTATTTGAGAATGTCGTGTACAACTCTAAATTGGTACTTGGTGATCACAGTTGGTAATTTATTCCTTTTATACAGTCAAAAGGTTTTATCTTATACAAAAATGACAAGTTCTCTAAGATTTTGTTGTTTTCGCAATCTTTTGTTACCTGCTGACTATGTAAACTGTTTTAGAACTGCATTGGTGTGTATCAACTATATATCAGTTAACATATTTAATAATAATCGTGCACTTCTTTGGCCCCCCCAAATTTAATCTTTGCCCCCACTTGCCCCACTAAATGAAAATGTCTAGTTACGCCGCTGCTCCCCTGTCAGCCTTCTTTAGGGCCTCCTTAACGCTATACGTTTTTCAAATCAGCGTTGATTGGTAAAATTTTTACGACCGTTAGCCAGCAATAACTGTAGTTTTATGTGTACAGCAGCCGATTTCACGAAACGCTAGGATCAATCCTATCTCGAGTTAGGACGAGTAACCCGTCCTAGCTAAAGGATGAGTTCAATGCGTCCTACGTATTTTGATACGGAACTGAACCCGTCCCAAGTCCTAAGATTAATCCTAAGTTAGGAAGAGATTGGTGAAATCGACGGCTGTACACCTAAAGCTTTCCCCACCCTACTCATTATACATTCATAATGCTTGTATTTCCTTTTTGTTGAGTGAAATTAAAAAACATCGTCAACAAATACAATTTTCTGCTCGGTACTTACTGTTGTTTTTCTGCTGCATCGCACGTCTTTTGCCCTCTCATTATGCAGCCTACTACATGTATATCGACGAACTGCCAAGCCGCGGCCGAGTCGGACTAAACCATTCTGTGAGAGGGGTGTTACAAACCCGTGTGGCAGTGCGTGGGCGCTTTATGCGTGAACGGCGGGTATTGTTGTAAACAAACAGCACACGCACTGCCACACGGGTTTGTAACACCCCTTTCACAGAATGGTTTAGTCCAACTCGGTGGTGGCTTGGCAGTTCGGCGAGTAGGCTGGTGTACAGCGCTTGGTGGTCGAGTGACCAAAAGATAGCATTGAGCATTATTGGGAAGTCAATACATATAGCGTTAATGAGGCCCTAAATTTAAATATGAGACCCCTCTAGGCTCACAGGGGAGCCTAAATTATAGTTTCTAGAAGTACCTGATTGATATCCTTTTTTGTAAAAATTAGTGAAAACCATTTAATGAGTTGACGGCACGAAAATGAGTTGACAGCGAGTTGACGGCAAGTCGGCGAGTTGACGGCAAGTATGTATCGTAGCGTCATACGTTATCGACCTTCATATGTTTTCGGTCCCCAACTTTGATTCCCGTTTACTGCGAAATTGTGCAAGCTGCACCGGTGACAGAAGCTATGCAGTTTACTCACGGTCTGTATTTTCATCAGGCTTAATCATGCTGAGAATAAAGTTTCCCGTCGTTGGTTATGCTCAAACATTTATAAAATGATTGATTTTTTGTACTAATCACTAGTGCATTATTATGCCAACATTCAAATGAGTCAAAGAAACATCATCCAACCTCGAAAGTTCAAAACAAAATTACTATCTGCTAGATTGAGTTTCATGGATCACGTGAGGTGGTTACTATTTGGGATTCTATGGTGTGCAAATGTGGGGAAAATATTATAATATTTTAAGTGAAAATGACAACACTTATTTTTACTTATGGACAAGAAAGAGTACACGTACATCAAAGAAGTTTTCCAAGCACGGTTAGATGACAACCAGCTTCTTCGCAGGACAGGAAAACTCTGCTAATTAGGCCTGGGCGACCAGTGAAAATTACTAATCGACTAGTCGCACCTCCATCCAATAATTGCGACTACGACACTAGTCGCAACAAAATTTTAATTATCACGATGCACTGTGGCAATGTGTGCCGCAAGCACAATATAGTCTAATTCAAGCGGAAAAGATTGAAGATTTGTGTCACTGATGTCTGACTGTGTTCTGTAAGTAAATTATGTTGTCATGAATAGTCATGAGCGACTAAATTGGTTCACCAAACAGGTAGACGCAATTTTGTTTAAACTATTTTTGTAGCACGTTTAACCGAATAGTTGAAAACAATAGTCGCGACTCGACTCAGGATTCAATAGTTGGAGTGCGACACTAGTCGCCCAAGCTTACCGCTAATGGTGCAAGGATAGCCTCTACCCGCAGCCGCCATCACCCCCCCCCCTCCCAATACCACCACCACCACTACTACCAACAGAAGAACTTGTAGCAAAACACAAATCCAGATTTTCCACTTCTTAAATTTAATTTCCATGTAACTTTCCACAATTTGGCTACAAAATTGTCTGTACAGGTGTGCATAAGATATAAGGTCAGTGCATTATTAGCATTATTGGCAAGTTCTAGAGTTTGTATGTAATCAAAGAGAATCTTTGTCACAAATTAATAGGAACTTTATAAAAAAATATGGACAATTTATTGAATGTTTTTACAATTCACAGCAGTACACGATGTATTTGCAAACATTAATTAAATTTGTCCTTTGCCAAAGAACACTATAGTCCCATGCAGTATCCTTGGTAATAGTTGGTGTATCTCCTCAATATTTTAGCATACAATAATAAACCTGTGACAATTTGGGCTAAATTTGGCAATATACATGTAAGCTGCAAGAAACAGTGAAAGAAAAACACCATTGCAGTATAGAAACAAGTCCTTTGACATGCCTCTCATCATGTAGACTTTATCAAGTGAGTTTTATGATCACAAATTAGTAATTACCAACATCTAAGGTATAAAGTCCCTTTAGAGAGACCAATGCCTTAGATCAAGTGATTTGGTTGTAAAATGCATATGGTTAGAAAGGATGTTTTAAAAGTAGAATAGAATGATCAACACAAGTATGACTTGAAATTCGGTGGTTTTCCTTTAAAACTTTTACTTATTCGAACTAACATGGTCTGCTAGTCAACAATATGACTAGTTCTAAAACATCATTCTGACCATGCATTTCATAACAGGCATGTGGTTGAAATCAAAATATACTTGCAAGGGTTAAGGTTAAAAATTTGAAATGGCACTGTGTTTATCAAACTTGTTGCATCTATGATCCATGTCTCTTTATGAATACAGAATAAAGATATTTCAGATAAATTTATTTGAATACAGATTCTTTATGTTTTTGTATTTGTTGTTCTAGTGTGTTTTTTGTTACAAAATATCGAAATCTCAAATAAATAATACAATAAATATGATGATTGTATAAACAATTGGCCATGTACTTCAAATTAAACTTAATCATATTATGTCGTTGTGATGAAAACAAACTCTGCTCACATCACATTCAATGATTTGTTGACATAAGTAATGTGCAAAAGAAAATAATAAGTTGAAATATTGACATTATGTGTTAATTTAGGAATAAGAATCTACTTGTTGAAAACAGGAAATATTGCCATTTGTAAAACCTGTTTTGCATAAATCATGTGTACATGAAAGTTGAAACTATCTGGAAATATATCCCTGATTTTACAAACAGTAACTAGGTAGTGTTACTCTATTTCCAGTACCATTCTGACACAACACATGTTGTCTGTGAAGGCTGGCTGGGTGGCAAAGTCGTTTGTTGTGTACATCATGCTCCCCTGGTGTACATGTCATTCCTGTGATGTCGTGCCAACTCTAATGGTGGTCCAGAACAAGGTGCCTCAAGATCTTTTCAAATATAAACACAAACATTTTTGAAACAATTAACAAAATAAAAATTGGTTATTTGTACATGTATATGGAATATAAAACCCATGCACTTGATGTTGATTCATTAAAGTGACATTTTTGCAAATATTACCTACCTGCAGCCGATTTCACGAAACTTTACGCAACTGCGTGAGTCCACTTGCGCAATTTTAATGGCGCAAGTTGCTTCATAAACGTTGCACAAGTGGACTTACGCAGTTGCGTAAAGTTTTGTGAAATCGGCTGCTGGTCAAAGACATGATGTTATTCAAATTTGGGATGTGGCTGTTCAGTGTAAAGTTTTTTGGTAATGCAACGTTGGCGAAGGAGGCCGTTTACAAGTAACTACAATGAATGAAAGCTTAAATTTGTGTTTCCTTATAAAATGTGTGTTTACACATTTACTTTGTTTTTCCTTTTTTTTTTTTGGGGGGGGGGGTGGACAGATCAAAATATCATATAACAAAACTGGACTGCTTTGACAGTACATGTGTATATTGTTATACATGCACATGCCATTGACAGTATGAAATAATCAGTCTCTTACTGCCAAGTTTGAGAAGCATTCATCCGGGCTTTGTTTGCAGCGTGACCTCTCCTGTTGTGTTGGCATCTCCCTACAGTTGGTACAAACACACCAGCTTGGTTGGGTTTGATGAGGTCTCCAAGATGTTTACGCCAAGTCCTGGCATCTGCTCACATAGTACCTTCAACAAGAAATTCATAACCATTGATATAACTTATTAGTTCTCGACAATTTTATTTTTTATTGTTTGAAAGGTCACACTTCTTTGAAAGAATTCGGGTTGACTTGGGTACGAGTTGACTTGGGTACAATATTTTGGGTAAACTGTTAAAAATATACAAAAACATTTAATAAATCTGTACTATTTAGTATTTTTAAAATGTATTTCTACAATTTTTACAAAAGTCCTCCCCTTCCCATCCAGATAAACGACTCTTTTAATTGTAGCATCAAAGTAAATTAGGGTAAATTATGCCAAGTCATTAGGACGCTGGACACTCGATTCAAATCCCCACCCCCATCTATGCACCGAGTGAATAGATCTACAAAATTACATGTAAACTAGTCATAGTACATGTACATTTATGTACTCTCACAACTCAGTGCTGCGGCTGTCATAGCTGTGAATTTACGTGTCATGTCCACAATAATAACTAACAATAACATTGCATTGGGTATAAACAATCACGGTCCGTTCACTATCTCTCGTCGGCTAGTCCATGTCCCACTACATTATTCTTACCCTGATTGGCGAGGTGTCCGTTCCTTCTTTTTGGACGTGTCTTCAATCATCTCTTTGCGTAGAGCAATGAGCTGAATCTGTGTTTTTCGGCGATCCATTTTGACAGCAAAATGGTGTGTTTACATTTCACACAACGTCGTCTGGTAGAGAACGGTATGTTACCTCGTGTTCTTCTGGTAGGTTTACCAGGCTATTGGCTACGGCGCCAGCCTAACTGCTGTGCATCGCGCATAAACGGACGATCGTTTTGACGGCTTGAAAAACGTATATATTTCGCGGGCCGTGTTTCGGGGTCAGAGGTCAGTGTTTGTTTTTTTTAATTGCCATTCACTAATTACAACACATTAAATGTGTTTTATTGCAAGAACAACTCTTAATAAGTATAAGGAACACCCTCAAACGTGAAATTTTGTGAAATCTGAAGGCAACGTGTTCCTTTAAGAACATTTGCCCAACTGAAACAAGGCTCGGTATGGCTGCGATTGATGTACTAGTGGTTGGTTCGTGTAACACAGACTTAATATGGTATGTATTTTACGTTTTATCATGGAGGTAGGTTTTATAGACCCTCATTTATTAGTATTACCCTGGTGTCACGTGTTTTCAGTAGGATAACACAACAGGACAATTGTTCACAATAAAAAACTTTAACAAAAAAGTTAAATAATCTATCCAATTTTTTAACAATAACCATTTCACTTCATGGTGTGTTGAAATTTTTAAAGTTTTGGTTTTACGTTGCGAGAGACAGTCCGCCATTAACAGTGCTCATGCATGCACGACATTGGAGCAACGTCATATGTTTTCACACCTTTCATTGGTTGGTATTTCATTGAATGGTCAGAAGCTAGTAAATAAATCAAAACTATTATTCAATTAGTAATTACTACTTGACAAATTTAATTACATTTTTGTCCTAAGGCATTATGGCTACTATATTAGAATCCAGAGATATCATAAGGCATGAAATTGGAAGTAAAACACCCCACCCCCCTTGAAGCACACACAGTTCATAACAATCCTTTCCCCCCATTTCAGACAAGTAATGTTTGGTTTCAGGAGATAAGAAACCAATCTATGACATTTTCTTTTTTATGTTGACTTAATATTTATTACGCTTAGAGGAATAGTTGATTTGAAAAAAAATGTAGTTTTTGATTGTGAACAATTTTCCTGTTATCCTACTGAAACACATTACACCAGAAAACAACAAAATTGTTGTCATTTTCACTTAAAATATTTTAATATATTCCCCCACATTTGCACACCAAAGAATCCAAAATAGTAACCACCTCAGGTAATCCATCTAGTGACTAAAGCAGAATGAAACTCAATCTAGCAGATAGTAATTTTGTTCTGAACTTTCGAGGTTGGATGATGTTTCTTTGACTCATTTGAATGTTGGCATAATAATGCACTAGTCATTGGTACCAAAAATCAATCATTTTATAAATGTTTGAGCATAACAAACGACAGCAAACTTATTCTCAGCACGATTAAGCCTGATGACAATACAGACCGTGAGTAAACTGCATAGCTTCTGCCACCGGTGTAGCTTGCACAGTTTCGCGGTAAACAGGAATCAAAGTTGGGGACCGAAAACATGAGGGTCGATAACATGACACTACGATATGTTTTCGACCACCAACTTTGGTTCCTGTTTATCGAGAGGGATTTGTTCGTATGGCGCGACCACTTTTTCATTTGATATTTTAATAATTTTTATCTTATTTACCTCAATGAGATGTCCCTTTTTGTAAAAATGAGTGAAAAAGTGGTGGCGCCATACGGAAAGTTGTCCCACACCGATCTTCGGTGACTTCAACTGGCCCCATTTGTTTTTTGAGTTTTTCCTGTTTTCACGATTTTCAACGAGAAAGTATGGTTTCCTGGTGAAGTCATAATATTACAAGGAAGAAACATCTGCAGTGACTACAAGGGTTCTTTGAGACTCTGTGTATGACTCTATAGCCAGCAGTTGTCTTCATTTTATTCCACATATGTTTTTATTAAAATGTTAAAAATTACCATGGTAACTTGCAAAAAAATAAATAATAATAATAAAAAGTGTGAAGAATTACTGGTTTTCAAATCTGATTGAAAAAAAAATCTTAATATTTATAATAAAGTGTATAAATAAACAGTGATAATTGAACCAACAAGCTGATGTTTTAATTTTAATATTAATAATATTGATGTGAGGGTTAAAAAATAAAAATATTAGAAAATATTAGAAAATGATAAGGCACAGCCTCTTTAAGCCTAGCTGTATTTTTTTTTCCAGAATGCTCAGCAAAATATTTAATCACATGATTTGATCATCATGAATTGAAATCGTGTTTGATGAAACTTTTTCAGTGGGCAAATATTTTTATATGGCCTCAACATTATGACATATTTTTGTACCTTGTAGAATGCAAAAAATACAAAACTTTTTGCATTTACAAGTGGTCAAGGGAGAGGAGACTTTTTGCTTGGCAAATAAAACCACACAATTTTTATCTAGGGACTGTTTACATCGCGCACAGAGAGGTAAAAGATTTGCCACGATTTTAGGGACACCTCGAAAACAGGACTTTCTACGAAATAAACTAAGACTATACAGGCCTAATAGGTCAACTCGGTCCCAAGTCAACTCGGTCCCAATCCACTCGGTGCCCAGTCAACTCGGTCCCATGTCAACTTGGTCCGTATGGTTGGCGGAAAGTTCCTCATATTGGAAAAGTTAAGTGTTTTTGACTTGGTACATTAATTAAACGAGATGAGTGTGCACCGATCTCAAGGGTTTATTCGATGACGATGCCTTCGATAGCGTCCCATCTGTTTCTATATAATTCAACATGTGTAACTTATTGTAGCGTCATAATTTATTGACCCTCCATTTATAAAATGATTGATTTTTGGTACAAATCACTATATGCCATTATACTCGGACACAATTTGCTACAGACACCATTACTGAGATTTCAGTCACAGCTTAAAGCTGGGTTTATTGCCAGTCAAAGAGATTGTCATAAAACAATTATTAGATGCCAAACACAGGGCAAACCGACTAAACATACACACAACCACTTGCACGTGGACAAACAAAACATACATAAAATACAACTTTTTACATTTAACATGGATGGCTTCGCCCATCCAACCACCCTAAGTTGTGGCCCTCTAAAGGACAAACCTTGTCCTTCCAATATGGATTTAATTTTCCATATCCCATTTAACAAAACGTACCACGATAGGTCACATGACCATATTAGACTGAACATTACATGACCTCCACAGAAAACCACACACACATAACGCACATTGCCTAAAATTACCAACAAACAACTCAGATATATATACATACCCTAAATTCCTCCAAAGTGGAACGCCTGAGGGGATAAACTTGACTTATTACTAATCTACATGAAAGTTGGCCGAGCGGATAAGAGCACCGAATTCAAGCTCTGATGCTTCTGTTCAGCAGAGTGTGGGTTCGAATCCCGGTCGTGACACTTGTGTCTCTGAGCAAGACACTTAACTATAATTGCTTCTCTCTACCCAGGGGTAAATGGGTACCTGTGAGGGCAGAGATGGTTCTTGTGATTGATTTAGCCGAGTAGCGCATATTAATGTTGCACAAGGCTGTATACTCCCCACCAGGGAGCTGAGATGGTTTAAGGAGTGATTTAAGGCCCAGTGACCAGGGGTAATAATGTGAAGCGCTTTGGGACGCCCTCCGGGTGTGAAAAGCGCTATATAACAATTTTTTTCTAAGTGTCTTTTAGTGGTTTATCTAATATTTATTTTTACTTATTGTCGTCTTCTTATACAATGTTCCTTTGTACCTCGCGGTGGTGCAATTAGTGTGTGTTTTATCTTTGCTATTTTTAGCAATATTGCTATCTTGTAATGCCACATTATTCAGCTTCGTGCTGCCAGTTGGTTTTTTAATAAAAATGAATGAATACAAATTTTACTATTAAAAGTTTCCCCACGTTGGAACGCCCGAGGGGATAAACTAGCCCTAGCGAAAACAAAAGACGCTATTTACTAATAAAATCCCAATTGATGAATTACCTACTGTATTGTACCCATGGCATAAATCTAATTCCCCAAGTTGGAACGCCCGAGGGGAAATGTAAAATAGCCTTTGGGAACTGAAAGGCACTATTAATAATGAATATTATAATATTTGGTTTATGATTAGAACGACAAGTAACTTTCCCTGACAGCCTATTTACCCCCCATCACTGATATTCTGGTCATTTTTCATCCAAAAAATTCCAAATGCGCAAAGCGCGCCCCAAAGAAAAAGACAGGTAAACAACAACTGCAATTCCTACTGCTTACGACAAAATACCAAACCACTACTTGTGCCGAGGAAAAATCCCAGGCCACACATTAAAAACTTTAAACCGACCCACACCCCTTATTTACAGCGGCGTAACTAGACATTTTCATTTGGTGGGGCAAGTGGGGGCATTGATTACATTAAATTTGGGGGGAGGGGGGCCAAAGAAGTGCAAGATTATTATTAAATATGTTAACTGATATGATACACACCAATGCAGTTCTGAAACAGTCTACATAGTCAGCAGGTAACAAAAAATTGCGAAAACAACAAAATCTTTGAGAACTTGTCATTTTGTATAAGATAAAGACCTTGACAGTGTTCGTGGCTTTTCTGATGATTACGTCATTATACGAAAAGACCGTCACCAAGGACGCCGTGGTGGTGGTGTTTTGGCAGCAGTTAAGGCTTCATTGTCCCCCGTCCAGCTACCCACTCCTGAGCCTCCTGATGACATTGAACTTGTATGGATCTCCATAAAGCTTGGCTCAGGGCAAAGCTAGGTCAGACCATGGAAACCCACAACATTGACACATTTGACGGCTGTCTTCTTTTAGGCGATTTCAATGTCGATCTCACCCCTTCTATCACGGGCAACCACCATCGTACTCAACTTCTTGACATCGCCAGTGACTTCAACCTGGAACAGATTGTCCAGTCTTTCACTAGACCAAGTCAAAACAATCCTAACTCCGGGTCCGTCATTGATTTAGTCTTCACCAACCGAGCAGACTTAATTTCCTCCATCTACACAGTTCAAAATCCCATCCACTCTGATCATTTTGCCGTCATGACTACTTTCCGCTCTACTCGACCTGTCCCTAACCCAGCAATTCTTCGGACATTCTTGCAAACACAACGCGGTGACTTCGAACATTTAAAACACTTAATTCATCTGGTTCCCTGGTCTGTGTTCATAGACACCAATGACATCAACGAGTCCACAGAGGACTTCAATGACTTATTTGATGCGGCTATCCATGATTCCATTCCCAAGGTCTCCAAACGAAGATCCTGTCACACACCTTGGATCACCCCAGAACTCAAGAAACTGATTAACGAAAAACACAAACTGTTCAATTTAGCCCGTAAGTCTGGTCGCCCACTTGACTGGACTATTAACAAAACTGCTCGCAATATAGTTAAAAAAACTACCCGTAAAACATATTGGCGTTATGTCAATCGCTTGTTCGAGTGCAAGGACAACCGACATAGTTTCTGGTCCTTTGTCAGAGGCAGGAAACAATCGCCCCTGCCTCCATCATTTTATCATAAGAACCGTAAAATAACCAGCCCTGACATAATTTCATCTGCATTCAGTGATTACTTCTGTTCTGTTTGTAAACAATCAGGTCCAGTTCCCAACCTCCCCCCCCCCTGCCCCCGCCCTGCTCACTGCATATTCCTGAGTTGTCTCACATTTCAGTTTCTGCCAACCAGTTTGCTGCGTTGCTTAAAAAGCTCCCCTTTAATAAATCTCCTGGACCTGATTGTATCTTGCCTAATGTTCTGAACAAAATCTCCTCCGAAATAGCTCATCCTCTTGGCTTATTATTGTTTAACGCATCGCTGAGCGTCGGTCAACTGCCTGATGCTTGGCGGTGTGCTAATGTAACACGTGAAATCGGTGTCACTAATATTGTAGACTGGCCGATGATAACAAACAGAACTCAGTAGATTCTTGTCTTTGGGCTTTGAGTGAAGAGATTTATTTAATTGAAGATTAATGGGGTTAGTGCTGGAAGGAGCTTTGTGTTTCTTGGAGCTTGAAATTCCAAAATAAACACTGATTTAGGGCTTACACTAACATTACACCAGTTCACAAGAAAGGGGATAAGGTATTGTTAACTAATTATAGGCCCGTTGCTCTGACTTCTGTGCTATGTAAGGTTTTGAACGCATTATAACTATTGTATTAAATAATTACCTAAACACCTTTGCTCTCCTAAATCCCTATCAGCACGGCTTTGTAAAACACAGGAGTTATGGTGAACATTATTTAATCATTTGACATTCATGGCGGCCATCTTGAAATAAAAAATAAAAAAGCCCCTCCTTCCTTTTTTGAGAAACCCAGACACTAAACATGTTTCTTTTTTTTTACTCGGCCTTATTGTAACAAGTGTAAGCCATTAAAATTTTTTTAAAAATACAGGATTGAAATTGTGGGTGTTTAATAATCACATTTTACTTATGAAACGGATATTTAAAATAGGCCTCCCTGTCAATTGCACCGCTTTCTTCAAAGGAGAAGAAATGGTCTAAGCAACCTTTTTCGTTGGCCATTTTGCTGTAGTAAATTTCTCTGTAGTGCATCTGACCATGGAGGTAGAAATTTCTACCTCCATGATCTGACTAAGTTGTGTTAACGGAGCTATTGGTCTGCGTTCAGACCACCACGTATTTAACAGAACTTTGTCACATCATGCACTCTCTGTATAACCGCAAAGCCACTACAAATATTTACCGCCAATACGATCTTGCGCGCGTTTCCATGCATTTTTCATGTTATAGTCCACATAGGGCTTACTGATATGAATAAAAGTTATCCTTTTTACGGCAGCATTTTGTGCAGCCTTAAACGATTTATATATTAGGCCTATAAGAATATACTTTTCTCCGAATTGCTCGCCACTGACAAATGAATCCTATCAAAGCTAAACAGTGACAAATCTGTCCTTGTGAACCAGGGATGGTGAAGAACGCCACACCCAATTTTTTCCGCATGAGCCCGAGCAGCCCGATTGATAGCCTTCCGCTGACGTTCCATGCTTTTCTGCGACTGGGCCCCAAAATAAAAAACCCGAGGAAGTATGTCCGACCATATGACCCTGGCATAAGGATAGTGTACACGCACCTCCTCCAAAAAAATAAAAATACTCTGCCGAATGGAAAAAACATCATATGTAACCAAATCATTGGTACCCAAGTGGATCGAGATAATAGAAGGCGGGGAGAATTAGCCGGCACTGATGTCAGAATTGACCAAATATCAGGCAATTTTGCCCCACTCCTACCTAACCATCCAACCAAAGATGGAATTGGCAAAGGCTGCCTAGCCCAATGCACAATAGAGTCCCCCACAACCCAGACCGAACCTGCATAGGGGAAAACATGGAGACACTATTAAAACAATTAGTCATCTAGGCTTATACCTGGCAAAGCACACAATGCCACTGGTCGAATGTAAGCCCGCGCAGCATCGGACCGCCAACGCCCCATCTGCTTTATAACTGGAAAGGGGACCCCCAACCCAAAAGCCACTATAGCTGCACCTATCCGAAAGGAGTGAGCTTGTATGCATTGTTCCCCGAGCCCGCAAAAAGCGAGTGCTCTCTTTAGAGTGGCATTGAACTGGTACCGAGTGAGGGGGCGCCTCTGTAATGACAAAACAAAACCCCTGGGCCCTGTGGACGAACCCCAACATATTTCCGTAAAGCTGTTACCGTACATATGCCCGCATCCCTTGTCGTCCCCAAACGAATGACTTGCGGACTGCCTGACTGATTGACTAACTATATCCAACAATGATCGGGATGAATATCTTGCTCAGAACTCTAGAGTGAATCAATTAATTTTGGATAGTAAGACTGTTTAGTTTCAAGAAACTCTTAAAAACGCTAATGCTAATACCATGTATAGAACTATTAAAATGCTTCTTAACTCATCTACTCGCAAATACCCAGCTTGCAGTTCTAACCGGATTCTCAGTAATACTTTTGCTCGCTATTTTAGTGACAAAGTTTCTCAAATTAGGTCTGAGCTTGATGAACTGCTTGCTGAAAATGCAGGTGTCATTGCAAGTAATGTAACAGTTTCTAATATCTCTGTCTGTATGAATAATGATACTGATGTAGACAAACAAATGAAATGTCTACTAAGTAGGATTTGAAACTTTGCATGGTGGAGATAAGATATAGAAGAGTTTATGGTAACACCATGTAATAACAATCTCTAAATGAGTTGGGGTGGTTCTGAAAAGAACCGTTGGGTTAACTCGACGCTTCGATCAGTATGCTCTGATTGTCTTCTGGAGAATGCTGGACTCTGATGCTGCATGCTGCTTAATAGTGCAGCTGCTAAGGTGAACAACTGTGCACTTTGTGGTAAAAGCATGAAATTTGCTATGATGGTTGGTATTGGGCTAATTAACAATTTAAGACCGGGACCCACCTTTGCATAAAAAGGGGGGTCTTTGATATAAATATTGGGCAAAATCATAGTTAGAATCAATTTTTTTTTGTTCTTTTGACCAGAAATATAAACTTGAAAATCATAATTATAAGTTAGAACATAAAATTAGTGAAAAAAAATTGCCCTTTTGTGGGTGGAGTTTCAATATTCCTAAAAGTGGGCGTTTTTAAAACAAAGTGTTATCTTCAGTGAACTATTTCTGTTTTTTAATTGTTTTTTTTAAGCTGATTTATGTTATTTGAATAGAAATACTATAAAAGGAGACATTTTTTTTCCATTAGTTTAAATAGTTTCTTTATTTATCCCCTCTTTTGTGGGCGGGGCCAGAGTAGTAAACGAGGGTTCGCTAAATTACACATGTGTAATACAGCCAAGAATGCACAAGCAGCCAACAATCTCATCAACAATACAGGAATGAAAGTATGTCCTGGGCCGGCAAAATCTGATACCCTGTCATAGTAATGACATCAGATATACATGTACTGTAAAATCATCGGTTATGTATGCTACATGTATGGCTATGGCAAACTCAAGCTCTCAAATCACACCATTATACCCGCAGTGTGATCTGGCACCATGCCATGCAGGCCTGAACAATAAGTAAAATTTGTATCAGCAGTTTTTTTGCAATTTTGAGAAAGGTTTGCAAGTAAACATATGGCGATGAATCCACTCATACAGTGTAGTTATTCGGTTGGGATGTGTTGGAATGATCACTGAGCTGTAGCATACATGTCGGAAAACTGAAATAATAACTAGCGAGTGCCGCACTTCGTGCGGCACCCCGCTAGATGAGGGGGATTCTAGTATACAAATGTTGTAAAAGGTAATGTGGGGGCAAGGGAGGTATTCTTACAGGTAATAATCATTTTGTAGGATTGGATACAAACTGTGTTTATGATCGTTATGGAAATTTGTCATTAATGTTGTATTTTTATACTAATTAATTGTTGAGCGTGCACAAATTAGTTGTGAAACGTCGCGACGCGTCGCCTCCTCTCCTCACCTTCTCTCGTGCATTCTCCAACCAAATGTCGAATCAGCAGTAGTATTTGGTTCCCTTAGCAACAAATCAATAGTCACCGATAGCCAAGGATTTGAGTGGTCTGGTCTCCCCCTCAACAACTATCATAGCTGCTAATAGTAATAGCAGAGGAGAAATCCGACTAAAAAGGCTTGTATGAAAGTGGTACCCTGGCTCATCAAGGAGTAAGGCATTTAGTTGTGACACGGACTAGAGATCTTGCATTCGTATTTTAATGTAATTCGAACTGTAAATAAACATACAGAAAAGAGATCCTTAATACATGTGATCCTTAATAAAAAATGACCTTGTCAGTAAGAAAGTGGTTCTTAAAACTCTTTAATTTCTCATAATAATCATCCAGTAGATACTTGGGATACATATTAAACTTTCCTTAGTTCTGAGTAATGTCAATCAATAATAAACAATCCTTAATTTCTCATATCTGGTCTGAAACTAGCAAAAGCTGGGAAACTTCTTATCCGTTAATGTACTCAATCTGCATGAAAACAAGTTGCATGTCCCTTAAATTTCAACATGAAAACCAGTAAATTATGTCTGCTCTAATAAGGGCTTATATCATCATAAGTCACAACTGAAAAGGTACTCACTTCTTTGGCAAGACACTAGTAACACCAGGTGTCCATAATCTCTGAAGAAAAAACTGATAACTGCTGTTTTGATTACAAACTTTTCGGCTAAAAACTGTTACCGTAAAACATGGTCAAACATGGCTGGAAAAACCACATGTAAACAATAAACAACTACAGTCACTTGAGGGCGCTCTTCAACCTACAGTCACCATCTCACAGGTCACTGGCTCAGTGGAACATCCTCGCCCTGATGAGCTAATAGTCCTTATCATCATAACCTTCTGCCGGGTAGATCACTGCTATCTTTGTGATAATGTAGGCCTCTGGTATTCTTCGCTCTCAGTCTTCACCTTCACGTTCCTCACCTTGCCATCCAACCCAGGGAAGACCTCAAGAACCCTGCCGACACACCACTTGCCCCGGACCGGATTGGTATCTGACACAGTTACCACATCACCAACTCGTACGCTACGCCTTTCAGCTCTCCATTTCTTGCGTGGTACCAGGCAGGATAGAACATCTCGGCTCCAGTGCTTCCAGAAAGAGTCGATAATCCTCTGAACAAACTCCACACGGTGTCTAGGTTTTTTGGTCTCCTGGAATGGCCCCTGAGGAACATCAGTCGAAGCTCTTCCAAGTAGTATATCATTCGGACTCATGTAGGAGCCATTATCTGGGCCATTTGGGATCCTTCCAATCGGGCGTTGGTTTCGAGGTTCGCAACTTCTAATAAAACTGTGTAAAGCTCAAACGGAGTCAGCACCTGAGCCCCAACAGCCCTTTTCAGCGCAGTCTTGCAGCTCTTGACTAATGCCTCTGCACACCCATTTTGATGTGGTGCTCTTGGTGTGATGAACTTCCATTCCATACCTTTCTCTGCACTGAACTGTTTCAGCTCTTCGATGTTCCAACCTTGAATCATCTTTTGGAGTTCCCGTTGTGCTCCGACCAGTTGGGTTCCGTTATCACTAATCATCTGAGCTGGATAGCCTCGAATAGAAAAGAATCTGCGGAGCACTTGAATGTATTCCATAGTGGAACAGTCCACTGCTAGCTCTAGGTGCACTGCTCTGGTGTTCAGACAAGTAAAGATCACTCCATAGTGTTTGGCTGTTTTGTTACGTCCAATCTTCACTTGGTAGGGTCCAAAGTAATCGCATGACGTGAAGTAGAATGGTGGTGTGTATGGCGCTAGGCGTTGCTTCGGTAAATCAGCCATGATCTGTGTCTCAAGTTTATGCTCTGCCTCTCTGCAAACCACACAGCGGTATTTCATCGTCTTGGCTAGGTTGTGTGCCTTCAGGATCCAGTATCTTTGCCTTGTTTTTGCAACAATGGTAGCAACACCAGTGTGGCCCTGTTGGTGAATACTACGCACAATCAGAATTGAAATGTGATGATCATGGGGAAGCAGTGCTGGGTGCTTTGAAGTGTAAGCCATCGTAGACTCCTGCAGTCGGCCTCCATCCCTTAAGATTCCTGCATCATCTGTGAAGGGACTCAATGACTTGAACTCTCCGTTGGCCCTGCGCTTGTGTAGATTTTTCTGTGCCTTGATAATCCAGTAGTTGGCAGCATCTGTCAGCTCTTGGGGTGAGAGCGAACCCTGTTTAGACTCCTTGTTTACACAAGACTGCATCTTGGCTCGTATGTTCTGGACAAATCGACGAACGTAGGCTGTGACCCTGATTAGCTTTCTCCAGCTAGAATACTTTTTGCAGTCAATGGCTTCCTGAGTTTCGGTCATGATGAATACAGCTTGGGTCTTTTGTCGTTCCTTATCTACCTCCATCTGGTTTACCCTCTCTGCATCTTTTGGCCAATTTTCTTCTGGGAAGTGCAGGAATGCTGGACCATTTTTCCAACGCTGGGTCAATTGTTTCACAGGTATTCCACGAGAGACGTCATCTGCTACATTCAGCTCTCCTGGAACATTTCTCCACTGTGAGGGATCTGTTTGGCTCTGAATCTCGCTTACTCGGTTGGATACAAATGTTTTGAATCCTCTGGCTTGGCTTCGAATCCAAGATAGGGTAATCATACTGTCAGTCATAAACACTGCTTCCTCTACTGGTAGGCGCATTTCTTCCATGATGGCCTGGTACAGCCTTGTACCCATAACTGCTGCTTGCAACTCCAATTGTGGGATGGTGAGCCTCTTCAGGGGTGCTACTCTAGACTTGGCTGCAATGAATCTGACATCATAGGTGCCATCATTTATCTGCCATCGGATGTAGGCACAGGCTCCGAAAGCTTCCTCTGAAGCATTGCAGAAGATACACAGCAAGGGCACACCAACAGCATTCGCCGGAGTAAGACAACTTTCAAAACTGATCTCATTCAACTCTTTCATCTCTTTGAATAGTTGAATCCAACTGTCATGATCTGCCTTGGGTATTTCTTGGTCCCAGTCCAGACCCTGTTGCCATAGATGTTGCATTCGAATCTTGGTACGGATGAGAAAGGCTGCAGCGAATCCAATCGGGTCAAAGATTTGTGCAATCTGGCTCAGAATTTGACGCTTTGTTAACTTTCTCTGCATCAGTTCTTGATCATCGGTGGACAAATTCTTGTCCAAGTCCAAGTTGACCTTGTAGTGGAATTCGTCAGTTTTGCGGTTCCATACTGTCCCCAGCACTTTCTCATCAGTTGTGGTGTCCAGGAACTTCATTCTCTCATCTTCCTTGTCACTGGTATTGTTTTCTTCCAGAGCTTCATTAGATAGCCAGCCCTTTACTCGGAATCCCCCTTCAGCTAACACCTCATCTATCTCACTTATCAGCTTCTTGGCCTCATCCACAGTGTGGACGGAATCGCATATGTCGTCCATGTAGGTGTTCTCCTTTAAGACTCATGCTGCTGACAATGTTGTTTCTTGCACAGACTTTGGCTTTGGTCTTCGCAACATGGGTCTTAAAGGAGAGGCAGCGGTCTAGGGTGACACCTAGATACACTGGATGGTCACAGTTTTCAAGAAGAGCCCCAGACCAGGAGACTTTCAGTTGGCATTTGGCTTCTCAATTACCGAGATAAAAGGCTGAATGAGAGTGATGAGCTCTGCAGCACTATAGTCAATTCGGTGGTCGGTTAAAGAATCCCTCGTTTTATGATGAAGTTTCTTGTGAGCGGAGGGTATACTGGCATTATGCCTGCCTGATGGAACATACTTGGAAGAAAGTGAGTAGTGGTAAGTGGTTGACCTTGGCTATGGGAACATATAGTTAAGTTTTGGGCGGCTTGGTGGTGTTAATCTGGTAGCTGTCCATACCATTGCGGTGACCCTACAATTGCCTTTAAAACTCCTCTGCAGAAGGTGACTGTCAAAATTGGGACCAGAAACAATACGATCCACAATCTCACTGGTAAATTCTTGGTAGCAAATGCCGAAACACTTTGCTCATTGGCGCTAGCTATCTGCTACTGGGGGCTGAGTATTGTGATCCAGTTTGGAGAAACTCTCAAGCCTACTCGATATTCAATTGAACAGCACCATGAGGACCATCGCTGGTGCTGTTAGCTGCACAAAGACTGATTGGCTACCAGTCCTGAGTAAGGCAAATTTCCCTATTCAGATGATCCAAAGAGAGTGTGCCATATCAGTGATGGTTTTCTAAAGCTAAAGCAGAAGAGCGGCGCACGCAGTTCCCCCAGTTCCCGGGGATAGACCTTCCCAATGGTAAAATGTACATCCTGAACCGGTTCCGCACTCCAACTAGCCAATTCTCTTCACTCTGACTCAATTAATCAACTGCAGAGACAGCAATTGTCAGTCACACCGATCTCCTGTGTCCACGTCCTATAGGGCTTTGTGGTCAATTTCACTAGGCCAGGCAGTTTACCCCAAGATGATCTTGGACGGCCTCTGGATATTTTCCAGCCAGGAGCTGGTGCTAGGCCTCCCCTGGAGTTACTGGCGATGCGAAGAGCGTTTTTAGCTGGGGTGTTGTCAACCATGCGATCAACATGACAAAAGAAAGCAGAACGGTGGCATTGAATCACTCAGACTGGCAAATCCACAACTCCATCAGACCAACTCACAACTCCGACAAAGGCTATCCTGTCCTATATATTGAACACCATAGACACAAGTTGTAGGAACCATGAACAAGAGGGTGTGTTTAGATGCTAGGGTAATGAAAGAAGAACTGGTGTACAACGGTCAATGTTGGTTATTTTTCATTGGAAACTGTGGTGGAGGGTGTTGTCTTGTTTCTTTGTGGTGGGGATCAGGCATAGACAGCTATTGCCAGACTGCCCTTGTCCCATGGTGAACACGGTGAACTTGACGCTTGGGTGTTGCTGGTTAAGGTATCTGTATAGCATTTTGGGGGCTGATGGGTAGAGTCGGGCCAAATCATCAGTTCGAATGAGCTTTGGAGAGGCAAAAACTGTATAAGAATACTCAATATTAAGGCATCACTGCTGGTTCGATTTGTTTAGCACCCAATCGTTTACTCTCAAGAGGGAGCAAATAAGTGCTAAGAGTAAATTGTAAACACTGTTACTGCAAACAACTATGTAGTGCATACTGAAAATGTAGAAATATTGTAATTAAATGTCTATACATGTCCATGTACATTGTATTTACACGGTTTTGCATGTATCAGTACAACAATCAAGGGGCTAGAAATGGTTTATTTTATCCCAACTTTTAAAAAATGTGACTCCTCCCACAAAAGGGGCAGGAATAAAAACAGTTATTAATTTTTAACTATTTTACTGTTATTATGTATTTTAGTCTAAAAGCTAAAAGAATGAGCAGAGAAAAGCAAATTTAGTCAAAATTAACTTATTACATTTTTTACCCCCCCCCACTTTCTTAAAAATACGACTCCGCCAACTAAAGGGGCAGAACTCAAGGCAGTTATTAATTTTTAAATAATTATTGAACTGTTATCATTGCACAGTCTCCCTGTAAACCTTCGCAATGCCCCTAGTGTAAAAATGTTTAAGAAGTTTTTAAAAACTTTCCGTTTTCCAAAGAAATTTTAATGTTGCTGGTTTATTTTGTTTTTTCTTTGCAAAGCTTTTCCCGTAGGTTTTTATATGTTTCAAATTGTTAATATACTTCTAATGTGCTGTTTCTTGTGCTTTTTATGTGTGTGCATAAATCTGCTTGCTATGTATTTAGTTTCAATTTTTATTGTAAAGCGCATTTGTCTATTTTGGAAATGCGCTATATAAATCTTTTTAATAATAATAATAATAATAATAATAATAATAATAATAATAATAATAATAACAACAACAACAACGGCAACGGCAACGGCAACGGCAACGGCAACGGCAACGGCAACGGCAACGGCAACGGCAACGGCAACGGCAACGGCAACGGCAACGGCAACGGCAACGGCAACGGCAACGGCAACGGCAACGGCAACGGCAACGGCAACGGCAACGGCAACGGCAACGGCAACGGCAACGGCAACGGCAACGGCAACGGCAACGGCAACGGCAACGGCAACGGCAACGGCAACGGCAACGGCAACGGCAACGGCAACGGCAACGGCAACGGCAACGGCAACGGCAACGGCAACGGCAACGGCAACGGCAACGGCAACGGCAACGGCAACGGCAACGGCAACGGCAACGGCAACGGCAACGGCAACGGCAACGGCAACGGCAACGGCAACGGCAACGGCAACGGCAACGGCAACGGCAACGGCAACGGCAACGGCAACGGCAACGGCAACGGCAACGGCAACGGCAACGGCAACGGCAACGGCAACGGCAACGGCAACGGCAACGGCAACGGCAACGGCAACGGCAACGGCAACGGCAACGGCAACGGCAACGGCAACGGCAACGGCAACGGCAACGGCAACGGCAACGGCAACGGCAACGGCAACGGCAACGGCAACGGCAACGGCAACGGCAACGGCAACGGCAACGGCAACGGCAACGGCAACGGCAACGGCAACGGCAACGGCAACGGCAACGGCAACGGCAACGGCAACGGCAACGGCAACGGCAACGGCAACGGCAACGGCAACGGCAACGGCAACGGCAACGGCAACGGCAACGGCAACGGCAACGGCAACGGCAACGGCAACGGCAACGGCAACGGCAACGGCAACGGCAACGGCAACGGCAACGGCAACGGCAACGGCAACGGCAACGGCAACGGCAACGGCAACGGCAACGGCAACGGCAACGGCAACGGCAACGGCAACGGCAACGGCAACGGCAACGGCAACGGCAACGGCAACGGCAACGGCAACGGCAACGGCAACGGCAACGGCAACGGCAACGGCAACGGCAACGGCAACGGCAACGGCAACGGCAACGGCAACGGCAACGGCAACGGCAACGGCAACGGCAACGGCAACGGCAACGGCAACGGCAACGGCAACGGCAACGGCAACGGCAACGGCAACGGCAACGGCAACGGCAACGGCAACGGCAACGGCAACGGCAACGGCAACGGCAACGGCAACGGCAACGGCAACGGCAACGGCATCGGCATCGGCATCGGCATCGGCATCGGCATCGGCATCGGCATCGGCATCGGCATCGGCATCGGCATCGGCATCGGCATCGGCATCGGCATCGGCATCGGCATCGGCATCGGCATCGGCATCGGCATCGGCATCAGCAACAGTTACAGTTATTTTTACTACTACGGAATGAAATAAGCTAAATCAGAGAATCGTGAGCTAAATCAGAGAATCGTAAGATCGATTCTCGAACCCTATTCTTGGAATCGATCGCAAACTCCCATACCCTCATGAAACCAAAAAATGCCCCTAACATTGCAGCATGGAACAACTGTTCATACTGAGATGAACAGACATGCGGGAGAGAAAGCAAAATGTGCCTGAGTATTGGAATTGTAATGGGTAAGCGGCTGTCTTGATGCCTGCGATCACACCTACAACCCTCCAAAAGCTTGGACACTAAAAATTTCTAAAAATTCCTGTACGTGCAAGTACATTCAAGTCCTAGTTGTGAGTTTGTACGTTTCGAAAAAGTTTTTTTTTCTTGCATTTTTCCGGCAATGTCGACCAGATGTGTTGCTGCTGGATGCAGCAAAACAATTAGATGGGGTCAGTTTGCAAGTCTTTTCCAGCGCTGTGCAGCAATTACTTCAAGCCGTCGTGCTTTGAGAATCCGGAATTCACTACACATTTTGACATGAAGGGAAAAGTTCTCTTCTAAAACATGACGCCATCCCAACAATTTTTCAAGCTAGTGGGGAAGTCGAAGAAGGTACCTTAAAGATGTAAAGAACCTAAAGGAGCATTTGCCTAATCAGGTATTGTTTAAACTTTGAGGGCATGTTTTTAGCTTGCCAAGCGTTGCTATCTTGTGTTGGCACTGCATGCAATTCGTTGCACCTCGATTGACGTCACTAACAGCGCCCTCTCAGGTCGGCGGGCTTATTTTCAAATATGTAAACAACATGGAAACTAATTTTTTTAAACCTTAGTTAGTTTCCTTATCAAATAGTCGTTATTGACTTCACAAGTCCTTTTTCGCCAGAGTTTTGGCTTGGAGTGTTTCAAAATAAACAATTTTTACCACATGTTTTAATGTGGGGTAAGAGACTTTTTTCTAATTCCTATGGACTCCATCATGTAAAAATGTAATTACTGTATATATCAGAGCATCTTGTAGCCCCTCTTTAATATTCCCTTCTTCTTTTTCATTTTCAGTTATGTCTCTCAACTCCCAAAGCCTGGAGAAACCATACATGGTTCAAAGTTCACCACTGGATTTGGAGGTAAAGGAGCCAATCAATGCGTTATGGCAGCAAAAATGGGAGCCAAAACTGCTATGGTTGCAAAAGTAAGAATTTAAGGATTTTATAAAGACACTGACCACCATTGGTAATTGTCAAAGACCAGTCTTCTCACTTGGTGTATCTCAACAGATGCTTAAAATAACAATCCTGTGTAAATTTGCACTCAATTGGTCGTCGAAGTTGCAAGATAATTATGAAAGAAAAAAACACCCTTGTCACACATGCTTTCATGCTTGATTTCGAGACCTCAAATTCTCAATCTTGGTGGAAAATTACTCCTTTTTCGAAAACTACATTACTTTAGAAGGAGTTGTTTCTCACAATGTTTTATATATATATTCAACCGACACAAAGCTAGGTCTAATCTGGCGGTTTGGTGCTCTGAAGGCTTTTTACTTTATCTTCACAACCTCAACACAAGGGTTGTTGGGTCTAGATGGGTCCAAGTGGCATTAAAATGCAGGACAAGTCCTTCGTCAAGTAGCTGGCAATTAAGGGATTATAGGATTACTGCCTACAACTTCAGACTGAATAAGCTGTTTGAAACAGCCAGAATGGTTTCATGCTTATTTCGCCACCACAAGTCATTTGAACCAAGACTTAAACTAGTTTGGTGATATTAAAACAACTACATGTATAAAGTATAACAAAGTCAAAATAAATGCGTGATGGTTTGCACACAACAACACTACCACAGGTCATGTGCTACATGTAGATGTGTTGTAGTCTTGGCCCAAGACGATGGTGCTTGATTCTGGATAGTGAACTACGCGTGGTTGAATCGCCACGGTATGATTTAGTTACGTGGACGGCTTGAAATCTAGAATACACTCTGCAAGTTACCATCGTCTTGGCAATCCTGCAGCGCTGTGTTAACTGTTTCATTGTTTTCTGCTTCAGCTTTGTAACGGACCAATCACCGTGCGATCGTTGTAATAAACGAACATAATGTGTCAGTTGACCCCGGGATCATTCATGTTATGATTACACGGCATTGGCAGCTCCGTGTTTGTCGTGGAGGAAAAATCGTAAGAAAATAGGAAATATTCATGATTATGAATGCTAAAGATGAACAAGTAAGCCGAAGCTATATTGATCTGCCATCTGGATGGCAATTAATGAACGACTATGTCAAAATACATCAGCTAGTGCCCTCTCTGTGGACGGTCTGGTTTTGCGATAAACTCGGTCAGTTCTCGTGTGCTTCGTCTGCTGCATGCAGGCAGTTGGACCATGGAGGTGTCCGGGTTTGAATAAACTAGGGGAAACTACCTCCATGATGATACATACATACATACAACCAACGTTTGCAACTGAGCAAGTCATGGATCCCAAGTCATTATGTAACTGTCAGTGTCACAAAGTGGTGAGTGGAGAGAATCTTGTTTATATTGATCGAATCTGTATAGAATTAGAAAACGTAAAGTCATAAGTAGTCATTGTTTGTCATGTTTGAATACATCAAAACTTGTTGTTATTTATGTAGGTAGACCTCCTTCGCATGACAAAATAGCAGTGCTATTTCATCATGCGAAGCACAATTTTCTTGTGTCTCACCATGGAGGTAGGATCTCCATGGTCTCACTTATGAAAGGGCAGTTCGTAAAAGTATTGCCTCACCAAAATCCACTTCGCATTCGCTTTCGAAGGAAGTATGAGCCTACTCCTTGGTTTTGTTTCGGTTTGGAACGAACATAGCCCAGCTTTATCTGAGATTGGATTTGTCTGACTCGAGTCACCAACATTTATGCACACAGATACATATCCCTTGAATTGAAAATGGCTCATTGGCTGACATTTTTTGTTTTTAACTTACATTTTTCTTCTGTGCACATGGTGCACAAGCAATTAAGACTGGGTTGCTCTAAAAATCAAAGAAGTGGTGGCAGACTTTCAAAAATGGATTTCGTTTAAACTTTGCACAAGTGAAGGCCATCAACCAAAATGTAAAAATAAAGCATAAGTTTTGCATTTACACCTTCGTTGCCATGGCAACGGTCATAAGTAGAAAATTACCATATTTCACCTAATTTAGCTCTTTTCACAAGTAAAAATTACTCAAAGTTGAGGGCTCCACTGTGTAAAAACCAAATAGTAAACCTACCTCTCAGCTGGATATGATAAATATGCATCCTTAATCTTTCCAAAAATGTGTTTGACAAAAGTATAGTTACTTGTGAATGGAAGATTCCATTATCTCAAAAAGGGGTGTTTTGAGGGAAAGTAAATTTGGGAAATACAGGGGGTTGCTAAAATTGTCAGAAGTCCCAAAGTGGCATATTTAGGAATGTTTTGCTTTCAGGCATGAAAGATAAGATACTAGTCTGTAAGAATTTCAAAAAAAAAGTTTTGGTATTTGTTGTACTGGGGAGCAGTGCTGCCATAAACTTTGTCTTTTTTTGGAAAAAAATGTGTTTATTTTCAAATTGTATAACAAAAAAATATGAATTTTTGTTTTAATGGATTTTGTTTACTCTTTACACATGTTAATTCCTTCAACCAAAGTGTAAAAAAAAGCATAGTTTTTGCATTGCACTTTGGTTGCCATGACAACGGTTAAAAATAAGAAAAATGTCATATTTCACCTAATTTAGCTCTTTTCTGAAAATTACCCAAAGTTGAAGGCTTCACTGTGTAAAGACCAAATATATTATCTGCCTTTCAACTGAATATGGTAAATATACACCCTTGGTCTTTCCAAAAGTGCACCTGACACAGGTACAGTCAATTGTGAATGGAATAATCCATTATTTCAAAAAGGGATGTTTTTAACAAAGTTCAATTTGGGAAATAGACGGGGTTGCTAAGTTTGTCAGAAGTCCGTAAGTAGCATATTTAAGCAAGTTGGGCTACCAGGCTTGAAAGATAAGTTACTGGTCTGTAGGAATTTTTAAAAAATGTTTTGGTATTTGTTGAACTGGGGAGCAGTGTTGTCAGAAGCTTCATGCTTTTTGGCGATTGTATAGATTTAAAGTTGTAAAATAATGCTCTTTTTATGACTTTCTACTACATGCTTAACAATGATGAAGACTGACAAAATATCAGGACAAAATATAATAAAACATCTTATGACAACATAACTCCCAGTTGTATAAACAGGCATCACATAATTAAAAAAGAAAGTTTTTGTATTTTTTGAACTGTGGAGCAGTGTTGCCAGAAACTTCATGCCTTTAAAAAAAAAAGGGTGTATTTTGCAAATTTCATAATCATATGAAAAAAATAATGCTCTCTTATTACTTTTTACACGCTGAACAATGATGTTGATTGAAAAAAAAAACAGGCACACAATAGAGCAA